>NC_091105.1:12767938-13367938 GCF_024713975.1 Paralichthys olivaceus
TTCCTCAGCTCGTCTCCTCTCCTCCACTCGCTCTGCTCGCTCTTTCGCTCCAGATGTGAAAGCTGCTCGGCACGCTGTTGCAAGGACATCTCCAGCTGCTGCACTCGGCTGCGGAGGTTCTCGTTCTCCTAGCAGAGAATAGGAAACAGAGTCAGATGCGAGTGTTTGTGTTTGCAGTCACTAATGGCTGCACATCGGTGAGTCTCACCTTGATGAGCATGGTGCTGGACTGGGAGGGGATGGCTGACAGCTGCTGCAGGAGGCCTTGAGTGACGCTCAGGTTTTGTTTCAGACTCTCGTTTTCAGCCGACAGACACAGGACTCGCTTCTCAGAGTCTGTGGCCCCCTGAGGAATTTCAATATAAAGATAAATTCCAGCATAACAAAAACAGAGATGCATCAAAACAAAAATGCCTTGACAACCTAATAAATCAATAGTTCACGACACTTACGGTAGCTGTTCTCAGTCTTGAGAGCTCCTCCTCACGTTCCTCTATGCAACTCTTCAGCTCATCAATCTGTGAAGGGAGTTATTTAAAAGGTTTCCTCAAAACGGTTTAATTTGAGAATGTGGACATTAATTTTAATATTTGTAGCATAATGTGAAGTTTTATATAAATCTTTTTTTTTTCACATCTAAGCAGAAAGTCTCTAAAATGGCAGTAGGGGAGATTAAGTGATACCTTCTCTTTCTCAATACAAACAGACATATAGTAGATACAAATAAATCAAATTCTACTAATAGTTAAAAGTCATTAATGGAGAAGTTGTGACAGATAATTCTTTAACTCAGCCTACCTGCTGCTGAAAGGCCTGTACGCGAGAGTGTCGGTCCCGTTCCTTCTGCTCCAGCTGCGAGTGCAGCAGACGGAGTTCACCTCTCAGCTTACTCCTCTCACCCTGAAGGCCATACAGAGACTCCACCAGCCCGTGAACCCCGGCTTGTGTCCCTGCATCAGTGCTCGACTCACCTGGAGGAAACAAATAGTTACTACTGTCGTCGTCGTCGTCGTCATCATCATCATCATCATCATCATCATCATCATCATCATCATCATCATCATCATCATCTTCATCATCATCACCATCATCACCATCATCAGCCTAAACATTGGCTGCATTAATATCAGCGAAATAAATAACTATTTATTCATCCAATATCCTCTGAACTCCCTCTGATCTGTTTTCTATATGTAGGCTCTTCAGATAAAACTGATTTACACAGTCAGTTCGAATGCTTGTGTTAATATTAATGAACATTAAGTTTACACACCCTCCATTCACAGTCCATTGCAGTTAAGTAAGCATTTTCATTGGCATGTTTCCACTCTTAAGTCTCCAGGGCAACTAGGCCTCACGTGCAGCATGCTTCAAACGCAGACCCAGGATTCACATCTATAAACGCATCAACGTGCGAAACCTCCTCTGTTGTTCCACAGGTACCTCGGCACCAGCAGCAGCACGCCCCGTAGCATTTTAATCACTTTCCTCCTCCTCCTCAATGATTTATCATGCTCTGTCCCTTTTCATTTTCATGGCGGTGCTCTATGCTAATTTTAATATCACGGCATGTCAGGTCTACTGTGTCTCAGTGGTGCAGAGAGAGGTGGTGATGATGCCAGGGGGAAAAAAAAAAAACATGGAGGCGAGGCTACAGCTGTGCATCCACACAGGGGTGATTACAGAAACGTGTTTTCTAGATAAAGTCAAAGAGCTTTTCTAAACTGACATTTCATTCATCTAGAAAACAGAATGAAAAAGATAAAAAAGTGATAATAATAATAATAATATGGAAATATTGCACGTCCAAGACAGCAACCCTCCTCCACCTTGACCTGCACGTTGCATCACAGTAAACAAACAAGGCCTTGTAACACTGGGACATGGACCCCAGGCTATTTTTAGTTCGACACAAGAGCACGTGGAGCCGAACATGTGCCAGAGCTTGCAAGTGCATTTGCGGGGAATAAAACAGCACTCACAGCCATGTTTTATTCACAACGCAGAGTCCCTGTCCATGTGCAACGCACTCATGTGTCACACAGGCGTTTATGTTTGTCCTGTAACTAATGAGAGACGGCCTGCCTGAGGTCCTCCACTGAACACACCCACACACTGAGATGTATATGACCTGCTCTGGTTATCATACCTGCTATCATGCATACTGGCACATTACTCTGAGGCTGCACCAGTCAGCCTGAGGACAGGAGTCTGATCTGGAGTCATGCACTTGTTAACGTCCTGAGCAGAGTCTTTGGGGTTTCTCTTGTGCTCTGAGGTCAAACAACCACCTGGTTAAGTCTGACATGCACAAGATACCAAATTTAAAAGCTGTGAGGTCAGCCACAGCTTTACGGTGTCGGCCCAGCCTCTGTGACATCACCGACGCCAACTTGATTTGATCCCACACAAATCTAATCAGTCCGCTCCCTTTGAGGTGACTGTATTCTTCCATGAAAAGATGTGTCACCAGTTGAAAAATCGAATCTTACTGAGAGAAGATTGGAAAAACCACTTCACAGCACACTGAAATAAATCTTAAAACCTGAATCACCCCCCTGATATTAGAAGAAATCCCTCCCTTCAAATGAGCTCTTCTCGAATCCTGTTCACATTTTTAATCTTTTCTATCTATATGTATATACAGTATATTCATCCTCCTCCTAATGTATCTTCCTCCATACATCACATGATCTCATCCAATCTCAAGTCTCACATCATAAATCACCTCTTAGCACTTTACTGTCCCTCTTTTCCCACCAATCTTCCCTGTTATTAAAACAACCCCATGACCTCCCCCATCTCTCTTGCACCTTAATTTCACCTTCCCACATCCCTCCTTCCCTCCTCACCCTCGCTGAGTGGGCTGGGGGACTGCTGCTGGCTGATGGCGTCCTCCAGGCCGCTGATGATGCTGCTCTTGTCCCTGAGGCGCTGGCGGTAGGAGGCTCGCAGGGTCTTCATCTGGCGGCGGTGCTGGACGCGGTGTCTCTTCAGCTGAACGCGGTACTGGTCAGCCTGCTGCTGCAGCTGCTGGAAGTGGGAGTACTGCTCCAGAAAACTCAGCAAGTGGGACATCACCGCCACCAGGGGAGACTCCGCCAACTGTGTAGTGCACGCACACACACACAAAGTTCAGTAACACTACAGAAGCTCCTCTCTGGGGAACTGTGGATTGATGTTCCTGCAGCTCAGTCATGATTCCACAGTTTTGATACCTTTCCTGTTGTTTCTAGCTGAACCTGTGAGACCCGTCTCTTCTCAGTCTCCTGTTTGAAGGACAAAAAGGCAGCCAGAGGAGTGCATGCTGGGAGGTCAGGACCATCTACTTCATCTTCGTCACTTGGGGACATTTCATCACTGTCACTGCTGCTGCCTGGTTGACAACAACCCCCATTAATGTGATGTATGAAAATTAATCAATTGACAGAAAATATCAATATCATATATCAATACAACATTGTACTGCTGTATAAATAGTGAGTACTCACTTGATTCTCTAGAGCGAGCACAAGATTTTTTCCCCATTTTGGGGGTGTGGCCATCTCTCCTCCTGCTCCCTGTTTCCATGGAAACAGGTCCTGGCTCCTGAGTACAGCATCATACATGAGGGTCAGACAAGCACAAAATATTTACATGTTGCATACATAGAAATGCAGATAATTACATGCGATGATGCTACCAACATGGAAACCTTTATGAGGGAGCCTGTAACCTTATTGTTTTACTGTCATATAAGTAAAACATCCATGTCCCTTCTAAAAAATGCTTTCCTGACAGACTACCCCCGAGGATGGATATGATGTGGCTAGACATACGTCTGAGGAAGCTCCACACGCTCCCTCCAGGGTGTCATCCTCCTCCTCCTTCTTAAAGACAGTGTAGAAGATGTAGACTAAAAGGGAGTAGAAGGCGTACATCTCCACGCCACCCGAGAGTCCCTGTAAAGGACAACAGCCACATTCAAGTCTGTCATGCAGCAGTAAAGCACAAAAGCAATTATCTTAATATTACATTATATAATATTATTAACACTTGTGATGCATTATGGTTATACTGATCTCAATACACCAGTGCATCTTTTTTCTGTCTTAACTGTCATGCAACTCCCATCGTGCAATATGCTTCATCTTCTTTACCTTGTTACATATCGTCTCGTCTTAGGTGATCATTATTTAACATTCCCATTGTTTGTATTCCCCTTTCTTCTCCATCCGTGTCGACAATGACAAATCTTTCTGTGCAGCCCTTGTTCTCAGAGCTGCAGCAGCATCCCGGTGCTATGTGCAGCTCCTCTGTGGCTCCCTCTCAACTGTTCTCTCTCCTCCCCTCTCTCCTCCTCCTCCTCTCCTCTTTGCTCCATCCACAGGCTGCAGCTGCAGGGAGCATGCCCACTGCAGTTTCCTGATCTGCTGCAGCAGGGGAGTGAAAGATGTTAGTGTGGAGCATTTTAATATACAGTGTTATGGAGACTGTTTAAGCTGTTGGTGCTGACACCAGCAGCTTTAGACATCCATTCATTAACTACAGCTCTTGTCCTTTAAAGGGTTGTGGGGTGCTGGTGTCAATATCCGCTGACATTGGGCTAGAAGTAGGGAAGACCAGTCCATCACAGCCCTGACAAAAAAACTATTCACACTCACATTCATCCTGAGACAGAGGTATGAACTGTGCCAGGTCCTGGGTTCTCGTGTGGGATAATGTACTAAAGAAATACTGGGATGTCGGATGAAGTCGAAAGATTATAAGTGGCACAATAGGTGGACAGGTGAACATGAAGTACGAAAATGCAATGTAACATTACAAACAGTGACATTTAGATTATTTATTCAAGACATGTCTGCTTAGTTTATATTTTTCTATTTACAAAAAGAAAATTAATTAAAAAAAACAATTTTAAACGTTGCCAATAAATCATAGGAACTGAATGATAACCCATTACAACAAAAAACAGGCGGCACAATCATAGTAATTATATTGGCACTCCAGACCCACAAATGTGCCCATAAATTATTGTTCACATTGAAAATACCGCTAGTGACCTTAGTGTCTTGAGTTCTGACAAAGACAGAGCGTCCCAGACAGGAACAGAGACATGCACATATAATGCAGTGAAACTGCTGAGGCAGCGGCTCACAACAAATCCTTGGAGAGAATCTGCAGTGTCCACTGCAAAACTCTGTAAAAATATATCAATTGCCTGCAAGGGCAAGACTGTGGCCAAACACAATTATACAGACACTATTAGGTAGAGGTTAACCGAACAGATGAGGTCATTTTAGACAACATTACAGCCGCTTAACACTAAAGCCACATAAAAAAAGATGCATCGATACATAGCAAATTGACATGACGAGGTAAGAGCAGGGCCAAGAGCTCAGACCACTGCAGGTGTTTTAACTGCTGAGGCTGCAGGACAAACAGAACCTGAGGCAGCTGGATGCTGTTAGAAACACTAAAGCTGTTAGAACAGAGATATGTGCAGCCTGAGATTAAGTGCACATACACTGAGATGATCATAGGGGACATTATAAATGTCACCCAGGCACTTCCAGTACACCTAATACCACCACCAGGAGCAGCAGGTTATAACATTTCAGTGTCTGTCTTTTGTTTATTCAGATCAGTTCATACAGCGTTCAGACAAGGTCTCGGTGTAGCAGCTACTGTATGAACCAATAAACTGTGAATTACTAGGATGAGAGACCATTTGAATAGAATTTATCACTTTTAGGCACATGTGATGATCTAAAGAGCAGAATATTCTGGTTATTGTGATAGTAATCCCTCTAACTACAAGGACTAATTTAGTCTATGAACATTCATACAGTATATAAATGAATATGATCTTTTTAGTCCCTGAGATCTGTAGTCTGGTGCTGCAGCCAAACATTATTTTTAACTACTTATCAAAATACCCGTCTCTATTTACCAAAGCCCAATGTTTCAAATTATTCATTTTGTCCCAATAATGATTTAAAAGCCACAAGATATTTAATTTGTAGAGATGTAAATAAGGAAAAGCAGCAAGTACAAGCAGTTTTAGAACCTTGGATCAGCTTGTTTTGTTTAATGATTTTTACTTGCTTGGTTAATCGATTATCAAAATTGTTGCCAATTAATTTTCTAACCTCTGAAAATGTTATTAACTGACAAACATTATATAAAAACAAAATATATTTCCCTCACAAATCTTGTCCTAAAAGCTTATAAGTTAGATATGTTAAATTTCTGTATCCGGCATCTGTCTTTGCAGCACTTGACAATGCAGATGTGGAACCAGATTTTGACTAATCACACAGAACTCCACTGATTTACTCAATGCTGATGTTACATTGGTCGGTCACGTCCAAGAGAAACTTGCCAAGGGCCTTCGTTGAGGCCCAGCAGCCTATCGATAAGGCCCCTTTTAAAAGCCATTTCATCAGTCCCTCAGAGGCAGCCGGAGACATGAGGGGAACCAACGTGTTTGTCCCAACCTGGGGAGTCACAAGTAAAGGTAGACTGAGGGCCACACCACCTAGGGCCCCTAACGCATTCCCAGCAAACAGACACACCATGAGGCAGCAGGAGAGAGAGGACAGGCCCAGGCAGCAGGTCATCATAGAGAGAGCGTCTGCCGAGAGCCAGTCGCACAGTCCCAGCAGCAGACAGGAGCCACACAGGAGGATATGCGCCGTGTTGTGGTCTTGGCTGAGCCACAGAAAGTCAAAGGAGACCAGCGCTGGGGCCAGAAGCTCACCAGCCCACTCTGCTTCTCTCTGGAGGACGATCAGCTGTGAGCTGGACGGCTGCAGGACGCAGACTGCTGCAGAGAGTCCAAGCAGGAAAAGGCTGACTGACGGAGCTCTGTGGTCCTGCAGAGACAGAAGAAAAAGTACAGAGTGAGACTGAGGCTGGGTGATGATTAAACTTCTCATGTCAGTCGATGTCGATAAGTCTTAACATCTCTGTATGAGCAGGGAATGACAAACACATACATGAATAATGAATAAGTAATCAAATAGAAATGATGGTTAATCACACAGTGAATGAAGCGTACCTTAAAGAGTTTGTAAGAGCAGCACAGAGCAGTGACAGACAGCAGGATGTTGGAGCATGAGGTGACCCACTGTGTCACACAGGACGCCATTGATCGGGATCCTGAAGCTGAGGTCGTGCAAACATCCACGACGTCACCGACGTTTCCGTCACTAATGGTAACAGAGCAGGTCGGTCAGCTTCTCACGAATGTGTCTGACGTCATTTAATATTAATGTAACGTGTATATGAAGCTGAGGTTGTGACGTATGACTCAAATCGAAGCGAAACACGCAGCAAGAAACTTCAGGTTTGTTTGTTTGGACATGTGACCGTAAGGAACTGGACACTGCGCATGCGTCAAAGAGAAGCATTCACTTGTTCTCGTAAACACTAAAACTATTACCAGCAGAATTATTACCGGTAGTGTTACTGTCCAAAAATAATTAATAGAAAATCAGAATTTTAACATGTTCTTATTGATAATTTATGCTGTATACTCCATTGCTTTTTTTGCAAAGCACTTTAAACTGAGACTTTTTTATAAACTAGAACTCTGAATGCCTATATACATTTTAAAATGAATAATTATCTATATATATTTATTTTTTTACCAGCAATGACGATTTAAAATCGAAATTTTGATCAATTAAACAGATCAAATAAAGCAGAAACAACATTGTATGGGTTAATTTTAAGTCAGTTGGTAGGAAACAAAACAATATGCTAAAATTGTTTGTTTCCTACAAACCGTTACAAAATAAGCAGAATGATAAACTTAAATACGAACTATAAATGTTGAGGCTGAACTCAGGAGTCGTGTGATTCATGGTTGAACTCTGTGAAACAGCAGGGGGCGGTAATGTACTTGGCCAAATAGAAGTTGTCGTTTTCCCGACAGCACGTGAAGGCAGCAAAAGTTCGAAAAGTATGGCGGCGGGGTGTTTGACAACAATAACAGAGAAGTGGATACGGGACAGACTGCGATTAAAACACCCGTGTCTGAGTAATATTACCTCCTTTAAGTAAAAAATGTTTATCAAACAAACATTTAAAGTGAAGCCACGACGCTTTAGCTCGTGTAACTTAAAAAAATAGCAGCTTGTTGTCTGTAGCTAAGCTAACGTAGCAGCAGTAACTGTCCCATGATGCAAAGCACAGCACCAGAGTCATGGAGCCGCGGTGTAATATACAGTCTATGGGCGTAACTTTGTTTCTGATATATATTGAACTTGTGTTTGAACAGGTGATGTCCGCTCGCTGAGTCTCCCGGGGACATATGAGGAGAAGATCAGACATCTGGGAAATGCTCTGAACAACTTCGTCCGTCTCAAGTCTCTGGATCTGTCCTGCAATGCTCTCGTCTCTGTTGAGGTGGGCTTAAAAAACGATACTATACTATTTACCCATTATAAAACCTAACCTTTATTAAACTGTGTTTGTTCCAATATACAGTATTTGAGCAATAACAATGTGAATTAAATATAATTATCATCAATAGCGATAAAACGAAAGTCCAACATGCACCCATACAATGCAATTACATGGTGAGCATAACACACAACTGATCTACGCAGATTTGTTAAATGTTTATCAAGTGTTTGTCATAAAAAAACACAATCTTTAAAGTCTTTAAACGTAAAAGAAATAATACAATTAAATTGCATGTGATAATTGTCAATCTTGACTAGTATGAACGTTTTTATCTTGATATAATTTATAGCATCAGGAGAAATCGCCTCATTACACAGTCTGGTAAATCTCTATCAAGTTGTTTAAGCAAATGCTTTTACACGTTGAGTTATATAAATTCAAGACGCCTTGTTTTTTCTATGGCTTGTTTTTTTAACTAAAAGGCAAATGGAAACATTCTACACGTCTCGATCCTCATTTTATCCATGCTTTATAAATGTTATATCAGATTTATTTATACCAAATTAAAGCCTGACATTTGGAATCTCATTTCATTTGAGATGAAACCCTGAAATCTCCACAATAATTTAAAATAAAATTTCAGAAAAGTCCAATACACAGTATTAACATGAGTGACTGACTGACCAACCAAAGAGTTGTTGTATTGTCATTGTTGTCCTCTTCTTTTAAATCCAAGACATTCCTGTGTAACTCCAAAAATTCTACTTTATGACAACATGGTGCCTCTTTCAAGGGAATATTAATTGGATAAAAAATGTATCACACACTGAACTCAACATGCATTTTCTCAAACTTTCATTATAAGTATTGTGGAAAAAACAGCGGCATTGTCAGTAATTAATTGAATTCAATCATTTTGCCTAACACCTGTTTAAACTTCATCTGTTTCTTTCCAGGGAGTGCAACACTTGAAATCGCTGGAGAGGCTGATCCTGTACTATAACTGCATACCCTCCCTTGAAGAGGTGAAAGTTCTGTATGAGCTGACATCTTTGAGAGAGCTGGACCTCCGACTCAACCCTCTGACTAAACGTTACCCAAACTACCGTCCTTACGTGGTGCATGCCATGCCCAATCTATGCAAGCTCGGTAAGATGTGGCCCTTTAAGAGCACAGCCTGGGGTGCTCTTCTAAGACAAGTTTGACTAATAAGTGTCCTCCATTCGTCTCCAGATAGCTGTTCAGTCAGAGACACTGAGCGCAAAGCTGCCATAATGCAGTTCTCCTCTTACATTTTACCTACCCCTAACCCAAAGACCTCTGGTCAAAGTCAGGGTGAAAACAAAAGGTAATTATATATAGATCATGTAACAATACGGAATATGTGGAGGTTTTAAATGACAAAAGCTATGTAACCTTGATTGGTCTTTATTGTGGTTTCCAGAAGCAGCGATGCGAGATTGGCTCTAGTTAACCGCTTGACCAAGAGGCTCTCTCTCCTGACTGAACCCGATGATATTGTATTAAACTTTGTGGAGATGAATCCTGGAGACCAAAGGGAAACTATCTCTAACTCTGTTCACAAGGAGGCAGAAAGTAAGATGCCAAAGTCCAACAGTTAATTCTCATCTGCATTTCATGTTTTGTCTACCAATTTCAAACCATCTTCTGTCTCAGAACCTACAGATGAAGAACCAAAAGATTTTACAGAACAGAGGAGCTCAACTCCAAAACTGGTGACTTCCTTTTGCTGTTGGTGAAACAATATCACCAGTAATATATTTGCATTAACACACATTCTGTATGTACTCTATTTCTTTAAGGAAACCGCTAAATCCATCCTGAGGTTTCCCCCCACAAAACATGGCAAGTGTTCTTTTTTAAGTTCTCGATAATGTGCAAAACCACCACTTGGGGGAGACATAATTCTCCCTTTGGATTTTTATCATGGATACAGCCTTTCAATTGAAGGCCAATTAATATATACCACACTTATATTGTGTTGTTTGTAATTTACCAGATAACACTGGGTCCAAAATGCCACTTGTGAAAGATCCAGCTACTAAAAAAAGTTCTACCTCATCAAAAATGACTGAAAGACCAAAGGTGTCCTTCGGACCCTATGTAGAGAAACGCAGACCTGCACCTGGAAAACAGGAGGATTTCCCCAAACAAACCAGACATGTGGCCAAGGGACATTTCACCCCCAATCCTGGTACAGAACTGAATATCTACATTCAACATGATCCACTGACCGAAAGTCACACACATCAAAATTTAGTTTTCTTGTTATGTTGATGAATTGTGTATTTTCTTCCAGATCAAAGTCAGCATCTTTGTTCTTCATTTGTTAACATCCGACCTCCCAGTCCACATCGTCCTGGTTTGAATCTGTCTGACCCCTCTAACCCCATCTTACATCCTCCAAGACTGACCTACTCTAGCTTCAACAAGACAGAAGGGGGCTCTAGCTCGCTGCAGCAAGAGGAAATGAGTAAAAAGGTTGGAGGTTTTCAGTTTTTGACTAATCTGTGCACTGAATCATGAATAGTTCCTCCCTTCAAGAACAAATCATATTTGATGTTGTTTTGCTCCTGATATCAACTTACAGTATCTCTGAATTTATCTTGCAGGGTAGTTACAGGAAACCCCTAGAGATGCTTCTCAATCTTGTGGACAAACACTGGAAAGGAGAGAGGTCCCTGCATCAAAACAACAACTTCCTGTGTGAGTTTGGTTTTGGGAATGTGGCCTCCACTTACTGATAATGAATATCTTCTCATCATTTCTATATTTGGCTCTAGCTCAGGCAGTCCAGATCCTCTCTATGATGGAAAACGATATTTCAAGTCGGGAGGCTGAGGTCAGGACCTTAAGACGGGAAGCCGGCGCACTGAGCTTCCAAGTGGCTGCACGAGAGGAAGAGCACAAAACTGAAGTCCGTAACCTCTCTGCTCAGCTGGAGGAAACTCGCTCTGCAGTTGTGAGTGGATTCAGCTCTCGAAATCAATCTTTAGCTCCAGGAAACCTTCATAGTTTTGAAAAGCACACAGTGTTTATTGTCTTACTTCATCATAGGGCAAACTCAATGAGCAGCTGAGGATTGTCTTGGAGGAAAACGTCGCTCTACAGAAACAGCTCATCAAGTTAGAGCGACAGTATCTCAAGTGTATGATGAAAAGTTCACCTGTTACTCAGATTAAAGGTGGGTGCAAATCCCAGTGGGAAATACATCTGAACATTTAGCTGTTTTCCTTACACTGTACTCACACTTGCACATCCCCAGAGGCTCAGACAGAAGTGGAGGAGCTGAGGAAAGAGATTGTTGGGCTGAGGGAGAAAGTGCACGAGGCTGAGAAAGTCAAGGAATCGTCAGATATACTGCAAGAAAGCCAGGTGAGAAGATTCCCCCATTTGAACATTGGCACTCTCATCTAAATGGTTTCTGCTCTGTTGGTTGTTTATTTGATGTGGATGTGGTTGTGTACGTGCTGCAGGTCCCTGGTGGCTATCACTGAAGGTTTGCTAGCTGAGCTGAAAGGAAGAGAGGAATGTTAAAGAAGCATTCGAATGAGGAGATACACGGGTATGAAAATATGTGTCATTGCAGTAACTGCATGAGGCCCGGCAGCAAAAAAAGAGTGTTTTTGATTCATTTTTAATTTATTTATTGTCCTTTCAATGTACATTTCATTTTTGATTGTAGCAAGTTTACAGCTGATTCCATAAATGTTTATTATTTCCAGAAAATATGTATAGAGTGTGTTTGCTTAATGGAAACAATGACAGGAAAAGGCAATTCATTCAAGCATGGTTGTGCATAATACTGTGACAAGGCCGCAACTCTAACAAATGATTTAAGAGGAAAAAATGTTAGAGAGAAGGTCACGATGTACTTCCTGGATCAGTAGCAAGATTGCGTCTCTCTTGGCAGTTTTTTTTAATGTTTTTAGGTCAGTTGTGTCTCCATCTGCTTTGTACACTGCAGTGGAATGAATGCATCTAGATTCCAGCTGCACTGTGACTTTATTTATACCTCTGCCTTAGGGCTGGAGAACTACGCACACATGCACTTTTCTCTCGCAGACGCTAATGCAGGTCCTGGCAAATCAGGTTAGACTGTGGACTCTGCATAAACTCAGCTGAATATAGCTTTTATTCTCGTGTGAATGGTACACGTCACTGGTTGGTGGAGCTTCACAGTGTTCCTGGAAAAAGCCATAATAAATATAAAACACGATATTTTGACAGATTTTTTTATTTTCAATAAAGCACTACAAATCAAGAACACACATTAAGAGGTCTAAAGAACAAGAACAAAAACACGCTGCATGCACCAGGGCACAACAGTACATTAAAAGTTATCAAATCAAATAAGACAGTATCGATCCTCCACATTAAAGGTGCACAGTATTTGGCATTAAGCACAGAAAACAGATCATACTTAAGCTACTGCAGCAGACAAAAACTAACACACCGACTGCTAGTTTTTAACTTGGTGCCTGATTCTTCAGGAGCTGAGGCTACCGGTAGTTTGTGATGAGTGCAGCAGAAACACTGTCACTATGCTGGAAAAATATTATTCTATAAAAGTTTATTACCTGTTTGCAATTTTCCCTTTATCTCATAGAGTATGCAGTACGTCAGGATCCAACAGTAAAAAAGCATCCCTTTGTATTTAGTTGTGATTTGGATGACAGTACCACACATGAAATGTCCTCTCAATCTTTATCATTAGACAAATAGAATTAGTGTGGCTGACTTTGTACATGTACAAATTTATACATATTGATTTCAAGCAGTACAATATTTTATCTGATCTATGACGGAGTGTTGTGGCCATTTTGAAGAAAAAAAACGTCATATTTCAAGAATAAAGTCATAATCGAGAGAAAAGTCAAAATATTACAAGAATAAATTCAAAATTTAACGAGAATTTTATTTTATTACGACAGTAAAGTCGCACTAGGTTCCTCTTCTTCTTGCTCCTTAATCTTGAACCAATCTCATTGTTTATTGAGAAACAGCACAACCTATTTGAATCTCACACAGATGTAACCAACGACCTCACAACCGAACATTTCCTCCTCCATTAAAGAGGCAACTTCCTCCAAGTCTGTGGGGTTCTTTCATCAGAATAGTTTCTTACACAATCTTTTCAATGTCTTGATACTTATAACGAATTTGTTCTGATTTGCAAAATTATTTAATATTTTGCTATTTGTGAATGTACTAAACAAGATGCTCCACATTCCTCCTTTTAACACAGGCAACAGGCTGATCTTCTAATATTCTCTGCCTGAGATTATGATTTTTTTCTCATAAAATTATGACTTTATTCTTGTAATAAAATGAATGTATTCTTAAAATCGGTTCTATTGTATTTCCCCTTTAAGTGGCCCTAATACTCCATCATAATGATCTCACAATGTCATCCCTTAATATATTTTTTAGCTAGAAAAAAATTCTGTCCAGTAGTCTGTCTTCACAGCAGGCACAGCAGTTAAGATAAGATATGACAAACTCCTACTGTCATCTATATGCATCTGAATCATATGCAATATACAGAACATGCACAAAGTACAGCAATACAGGAAAAAAATACAAAGCCAGTGTCATAAATTAAGCCATGTGGCTTTAACGTTTTAGAATATACACAATCTTACCACAAATATATTAGAACTACTGTATAGAAATCTAATTGAGGGAGTAACAATATAAGAGAAAATACAATCTTGTACAACCGAGCTCATCTACTGTGGTTAGAGCTTCCTTCAGCTGGATTCACCAATTTAATACTTGACATGCATGTTAGCCAAACTGTTTGTTTGGTGAATGAACTCTGATTTACAAAACTGGCAAAAAACTTTTTGTTCAAACAGTTAAAAACAGGCCCTTTTTGTTTTTTGTGCTTTTGTTGTATTCACGGAAGAAAACCAATCTGTCATAATCTTAATTTAAAGATGGTTGAGAAAGCTTTTATAATACTGTATCTGTCTTGGTCTGACCTCAAGGCAAATTATTCAGATGACAATGTGAGCTTGTGTAATGAAATTAAATGAACAGTAGATTTTACAGACGGTTGACAAGAGGGGAGGGCAGAAAAAGGATTAAGAGGGGATGGAATCAACAATAGAAGTTTTTCAAAAGTAATAACAAAACAACAAAAAGGATAACATCTTGTCAAAAGTGTGCCAATTATCGAAACAAATTAAAGATGCGTTTCTTCAGGTAAATCTGGGAATAGAAACATTTCCATTAAAAAGTGCAATGTTGTTGATTCATCAAAACTTTATTCTGCTGTTCTTGGCATGTTGTCGTTCTTTGTGCTCAATAAATATAGTAAGGCCCTATCATAACAACAAAGCTTCAATGTTCATAGAATGGTTTGTTCTCTTCAGTGTTGGCAGTAACTCGCTCTCTGACAGGAATGTACCAGCTGGTGATGACTTTGTAAAAATAGATGTAAACAATTTTCCAGTTCTCACACTTGACAAAGAGAGGAACTAAAAAAAACATCTCTCTCTTGCACACACACAGATACACACACACTCAGCCACATGCACGCACTAAATAAATGGGCGGGAAAATGTATGAAATCATTTTTCTTTTGTGCTTTCTTTGAGTACTCTTCTTTATTTTTTTAAATAAAAAACGATCCTCAAATGTTTATTTCCTCTTTAAACAGTTGGTTTATTGATTTTCTTTTCATACGACCCTCGATGTTTGTATCCCGAGACGTATCCGGAAGTGTCAACTATGTCTACCCGTCCCGCCTTACCCTTCCCACGGCCGGTGCCGTCAAAACGCTCCTTGTGTGACCCTGTAAACTTGGTGGTGTCCGTAAGGCGGCTCACTGTCGGGGAAGCCACGGCTCTCTGTAGGAAAACATTTGTGTTTATGTTGTCATCGCTCATACAAATGGATGTAATGTGTAATGACATCAGTATTATTCCCGTTGCGAGTCTTACCGTGACTCCTGCAATGACAGGTGCCTTCCCTTCGATCTGCTTGAACACCTCGGCCTCGGCCTCCTCTCCCGTCTTCTCTTTGTATTTCTTCCTGGCCAGCTCTCCGAGTGCAACTTTGAACTCGTCATATGTGATGGTGCGACAGGATTTCTTCCTGAAATGTGGGTGGAAAAAGAGCTTAAGAACGGGATAACACTTGTCACAGTGCAGTGCACAAAACCCCGAAAGACGTATGGAGATTTGTCTTTGGACAACGAAAACGCTGTGTTTCACATTGCTTTGTCAGCAGCTCTTCTCTACTTCCTCTCAGTCTGAAAGTATAAAACGAGAGCAGGCGGTGGTGTCCATGCAGCCATGTGTGATCACTTCAGTGCAGCAGATGTAAGACAGCATAGAGATGGTATCCTACTGAGATAAACACTGAGAAAACTTTTACTGTTTGGATCTCGTCTCCCAGTGTTTCTCGGTACTTCACTGTCGTCTGAGCAACTCTTCAGACTTACACACACACAGCTGTAGGCTGTATATGTGAATGTCTCTTCATATTATTTATCATATTGCGTTGAGCTGTATAACTCAGGGCCCAGAGCCCTGATGTTTCTCATTCAAGCTGTCTAATAAGGACATGTAGACCTGCTGAACGGTGTTGTGAGGCACTGCGTTTTCATGTAGAAGCTCAATCTGTTGTAACCACTAACCAATACCAAGCCACAGATCATCATCAGTCATTCTCCTTCTGAGTGAGCTCTTCTTGTTTAACTGGCCATTTGCCCAATTCACTTCCACATTAAAAGTGCATAGTAACACAAACACAAACAGCCATTGCTGTGGTGATAGGTTGCCTAAACAACAGCCAATAAATCCAGCAATCTCCCCGGGCAACCTGCTGTCATAGCAACAAGCTGCAATAAACAGGGATGTTTGGGTTTATTATTAATTTGACTCATCCAGTGAACGGTCGTGTTTGGGCGATCCATCACTGTTGAACATATGCAAGCTCCATTCCTCTGCGCCTGTTCAGTGCTGTGTATTGTCAGAGGGAAATCTGGACTTCCAGCTGCTGTCTCTGTTCGAGGGAGATAAGTTTGACTCCTCTGCAGACCTCTCCATACCGAACATTAGATTCTCCAAAGTATACAAATAGTTAAACAGTGTAAGTGTGCTGTAAAAATAGAAAATCTGAGGAGGCTGAGATGAGGTTAAAAAGGACAAATGTTCAGTGGGCAAGAGGAGCTTTATTTTAGTTTGGAATACTGATGACCTTCTGTATATATAAGGGGCTCAACTGTCTGCTGCACATGATCCACATGGTAAATGGATTGTATTGATATTGTGCTTTCACTACGGTGGCCCTGAGGAGCAAATCAGAACGACAACTGTGAAAAAACAAATCAGAAAAAAAATTATGATAAACTTGTATGTCACTTTTTTTATTTATTTGTTTTGTGTTTTCCCATTTTTCATTCTGATTTGCACCTCAGGGTCACCATACACACTACAAATCACATTCACATATTAACACAATGCTACTATATGCAGGTATTTCTATCACACACCATTAATTTCAGGGCAGTTTGTGGTTCAGTGTATTGCCCAAGGACACTTTGACATGCAGAATCGAACCACCGACCATCTGGATAGGGTACTACCTCCTGAACTGCAGCCGCTCCTGTACGGATCTGATATAATACTGTAGCTGGTTGAATCTGCACAATGCTCGTGCACAACCTTCACTCATGTTCAGTGACGAGGAAAAACCACAGAAGCCACCATCAGATCGTGCTTGGAGTTAATTAGTCCATTCCAGATTTCTACCTCATCCATTGTTTATGCTGTGGTGTTCTTTGGCTCCAAGCAGCCACACAGCACATCAGAGCCTCAATGTGGTGCAGCAGACCTCCACTATAAATCAGGGTTAGTTCAGCCGTGATTAGCCAGTGCTCATTAAGATGTTTAATTTTTTCATGTGTAAGCAAAGAGCTATGACACTGATTAAAAGGAGAGTGGAGATCTGCTCCTCTGACATGGCAGCGCTCCCTGACTCAGTTATGCCTCAAGTCAGAAACTACATGAAAATGAGCCCCTCCCCCAGTTTGTACTGCTTTTTATCCTGTGGCTGCCTCTGAAGCAAACACACACACACGCTTTATTCAGATTTCCCTTTACTATCTTGTTCAACACTCTGCGTCTGCAGAGCTTATTAAGGCTGGTTCAAATTGCATGCTGGGATATTGTAGGACCCTGATTAGGGCCTGTAGGCCTCAACAACCCCAAACACACACCCAAGGACAGAATGGATACAACTATGCACAGATTGGCCACAAAAAGTGTTTGTGAAAAGATGTGGAACTCATTAAATGTGTATTGTGGTTACACCATATTGTTGTTGCTCACCAACAAGCAGGATGTAAACAAGCTTAAATCCTACCTTCAACGTAAAGTTCCTTCTCTAGTCTGGCCTAGAAAAATGCTCAGAGCAGTAAACATGAACACAATACCATGCCAGCAGTGGAGGTTTTGATGTGGAGGAGTCAGGAAAACAAGAATACTTCCAGAACATTGTTGTAGAGAACAGTGGTGTCTGAAATAATGAAGTGATGTTTGGATGTTCATAGAAAACCTGCAGAATCTCAGAGTGCACTTTATTGTTGCTTATCATCTCAACCCTTCCACCTAGGGCACACAAATAAAGCTAATCATGAAGGAACCAGGGGAGGGGCCAGGGGGGCACTAGCCCCATCAGAAATCAGATTGGCCCCTGAAGTTCCCCCTGTCCTGTCACTGGTTTATTTGTTTTAAATAAACTAGAAGAAGAATGAAATGAGCTTGAACAATTTTCAGAATATTTTCCATGATTTGTGGCTTTGCTCAAAGCTATAGACTTAGCAAGGAATGATTTACATGTCCACTTTACTAAATCACTATGAGCATTGATGTTGGATATATAATTGTGGCCCCTTATCTGGCCCCTGATTTTGAAAAATTCAGGATACACCACTGGAAAGAGCCGCTGCTGTCTCAAATTTCTTTGCTTCAGTCTGCATATTTCATTCTCCGTTGTTATTGCCTGCAGCCAAATTCTATTTATCTTTCAGCATCTTGTTGTGAAAGAGCATTGTTAGGGTGTTAGGATCGCTTTTCATGAGCCACAAGTTCTTTATGTGAAAGAATGAGGTTTAGAAATGCCATGGACTGTATTTTATAATGCTGGATATTAGATGAAGGTTCCAGCATCTGAAGCCGTATGTGTGACCCTGACTGAGGACTGAATCCAGCCACGACAATTTTCTTTTCATTTAGGGACCTTCTTTGCATGTGTTTGCTTGGGGTGCAAATAAATCAGACCTGACAATACAAAGCCATTTTAGTTTACACTGCACTGTTTGTTGATAGTAATAGTAGTCAGTTCGTCTGAGTTCCCTGGAAATATATTCCAAATGACTAGCAGCCTTTTGAAACGGCCCTTTTATCTTTCCCAATCACACGACAGGAACAAACAGTTTCAACAAGAAAAATAACACTAAAAACCATTTTGGAATCTCTTTTAAATGTGTGTACACAAAATGACTGAGATTGACTTTTGGTTACACACCAGCAGAAGATGGAAAAATCCACTAAATCAGTGTGAGCTTCCTAAGCAACCTGTCTTCTCCTGTAGGAATATGTGATGATGAGTGGCCTCCAGCCTTTCTCCTCTATTCTGGCGCTGTCGAGCAGAATCATTAATTCACTTCATTCAACCAAGATAAAAAAAAAACTGCTGCTTCGTGTATGAATGAATATCTCCAGAATAGCCCCACACACGGACAAACCCACATTGTAAAAGCCTTGTCCTTTCTTACAACCTCTTTATTCTGCGGTGCTTAGGGACAAATGTATGAACGTTACTATCTAATGTGTGGAACATATCTACACTCATCTGTCAATGTGTTATCAGCACATAACGGTTTGCAGACGCTCGGTACACCTTGTAAACATAAGCACGGCTGTACAGATGAAAAGTTCTCTCTTTTGGTCAAATAACATTGAGGTCACAGCTTATTATTAGACTCTACACAAATCAAGCAGCAAAGGATGAATCAACGCAGCCTGAGGAAATACAAGTTGAGCCACCGTGGCCTCTTGCTCTGGCTGCTGTTTTCTGACAGACACTTCCGCCCCAGGCCAACGTCATACAATAAAGAATAGTAACACAGCCTGAAAGTGTAGTTTTCCATAGCTAAAAGATATGTGTCTCTGATTTTTACCTCCACTAAGGTGGTTGTGTTTTGTCTTCATTTGTTGATCTATTTGTTGATTAGCAGGATTACGCAAAAAACGACTCATGATTTCCATGGAATTTTCTGGAGGGGTGAGACATTTACCCAAGAAAGAAACAGTAACATTTAGCTGTGGATCCAGATCAGGGGGGGGATCCAGGAAATAGTTTTTTTCACTTTGGGCAATTTTCATTGATTTCTCAGAGAATTATTCATTGACCTTAATGAAAAAAACTGTTTAGGGGACTGATATTTATGAGCTTGTGTAATTTGGTGCAGATCCAAATAAGAATCCAGATCTAGTGAAATACTGACTGGTGCCAAAGGTTTGTACTCAGTGAATCTATATGAGCAGTGTACAGTAAGATCAGTGCTTCTTTCACTTGACTGCTGTTAAAGACAAGGCCATAGATTTAATTCTATGGAAATTAATGTAACAACAAACACATCCTTCATCATTCGTTACAGCTATAGTTCAGTCCTGAGCCGGATTTCTTCTCCGATTATTTTCTACCACAATGCTCCACATAAGTGACCTTTTGGGTATCGAGATGACTAAACCTGTAAAGTAGAATTATGTGATAAAAGAATACAGTCATGTAGTGGCACGTCAGTCACTACATCTTAGCTGGCCCAGGTGTTGGCAGATTAAACTCCTACTGAAAATGATTTCACAATATTCAGTCTTTAGAGAACAACACATTCGGTTTCTCTCTTACTTGACTTTGCTGAAGACAATGTCCACGTCAGTCAGGGTGATGTTCTTGCCGTCGATCACACCACAGTCCTTGCAGAGTTTGGACCAGTTCTTGCCATGCAGCTCCTTGCCGGTAGCGCGAGTGTCGCCGTGGATGGCGAAGCGTCGAAACGACTCCTCCAAGGCGGTGATCTCCACGGGCGTGGAGGAACCTGCACCTCCATCACTGGTCCCGTTCGACTCGATCGAAAGCCTTTTAGACGCTCGGTCTTTGGAGTGTTCACTGTGCGCCCGTAAAGGGGCTGAGCTGATGTTGGTATGCTTGGCTGTCTGTACTTTAAAGTCATCTATGTTGTCTCTGAGAGGGGGAAGAAATGACAACATCATCTGACTATTCATTCAGCGAACAACTTAAAGTTATACAAAGGAAAAAACAAACTTTCAAACCATATATTAGAACAGTCAGAATGCAAAAGGTCTATAAAACAACACAAATGATTTGTCAAGAGCAGCCACTATGGGGCATGTAGCAACATTAAATGATTCCTATCAAAATGTTTAGTAAAGGCTGAAGGAACTTATTAAAATCAAAAGACATTGGACACTTCAAAGGAAGAGGAGGATTTTCACCAGAAACATGTCTGGTCTCCCGCTGCTCTACCAGATTTACAACAATCTCTGCTGCAGAATGTAAACAATCCAACACGCCGAAGGGTCAAGACAGAACTTGCTATACTTTGCCTCTAGTTGTCCCTTATTGTGCAGTACTTTGTTTATGTTACAGGCAAGATTAGACTCTCCAGAGGTGTGTCTCTGTAGCTGTGAAAGGACAGATGTCTTATGTATTCTGGCAGAGGTGAAGGATATAAATACACTGTAGACCTCTGTGGAATTCAAAGGCAAAGGAATCAAGAACCAAGGCGGCAGATGGGTATTTGAACTAATGTACAAAATGTGAGGTGAAGGCTCTTTTTTTAATGCTTAAACTTACTTCTGGTCTGCCATGCTTGTGCCGGAATTCACTTCCCTCTGTGCAGTGCTTGGATTAGCCGACTTTTTCTGATTTCTCTTTGTGCTGTGGAAGAAGATGAGAGTGCAGGTGAATAATGTGACAGGACGACAACAACAGCCAAAGGTGCAATACTCATCTGATCCTCTTTACTTTTTAATCAATGTGAACAAAATGAATAATGACATCATGTCTTTTCAAGTCTGACACACACAGACAGCTGAGACACATTAAAGGAAAATACTTCAGAGTGAGCACAACTCAAAAGCAGCAAGATCCTCTCAATCATCAAATTACTTCCAGACAGCTTCTTAATATTAGAAACTGATTGTTGTGACACATCTTTAAACGCTGTGCAACGACCTCTCTTGGTTTGGATGATTTCATTCACTCTGAGTACAGAGATTCCTCTCTGAATACATCATCCTCCAGATCTGCATGAAGAGAGCAGCAGGAAAGCAGCTTCTCAATTCAGCCTCTTGCCTCGACCATATCTTACTTTAGTCCGGAAGGGAAAATCAAGTTACTTTCATACAATAGCAATAAAAGTATTTCTATCAAGACAATTCAATCCTGCCGCATATCTATAGCAAGTGATGGTTCTCTGCTCACCTTTCAGCTGTTCCCATACTCAGCTCAGCATCATTAACGGACGTGTGTTGCGATGGCACCGCAACAAACTTTCTAAAACTATTTGCCAATCGTTGAACTCGTTACTAAACAGACAAACAAGAGGCAGACCGGAGTGAGATGCTGTGTCCCCTCGACTTTAACGTCTGCTCCAGCTCGCAAAGTTTCCCCCGAGTCCCTCAAGTCACCAATAATGTTCTTTCACTCACCCTCACTCACCCCCACCCCCACAATGGCACCACCAAGGGTTTGTTTCCATGACCAACAATCACACACGTGACCTCGCTAAGTACAGTCGCCACTTAAATGGGTACAAAAGTTCCTAGATTGACGCTGCATAAAGCCATTATGATCAGGATGTCAATTCTTAGTGGGGAAAAAAGAGGAGATTATTAATCTGTATGAATAATGGCATTCAGAGCTACAGACACTGGGAACCCATTGTCCAAAGCGAGTGGCCTCCGTGTCTGACCTCTGCCCGTGTCTTCACACATACATGGTGACATCGCAGAGTGCCTCTATTGAGTTTCTGTGGTCATATGTCATCGAGGACTCGGGCCAAGACACTCGAGATGGAGTTTCTATAGTTTGCTGAAGCTAGAAATCTTTATTTGCATTATATTTTATACATTTTTTAAATTGTATTATTGATTATTCATGTATTAAGCGTTTGCATTTTTGCTGAAAAATTTTATTCCATCAAGCAATGAAACTCTCTCTAGATGACTAGTTTAACACAGACAAACAAAATGACTCTGTTATAATATAATATTTTTTTCTTACCATGCAACACGATCATAATTCATTTGCCAATTAATCACATTTTTCATTGATGAAATGATATTTTATCAGGTCTTAAGTCTCACGATTGACTTATACATTTTCACAATGAATGCATTTATATTTGTGTACCTTTAAAAGGATAGCATTATTTTCTCTAACTTGTTTATATACCTCATGTTTACAACAGTGAAATTTAGCCAATAACAATGTGAGCAGTTACATTAAACAGAAATGTTTTTTTCACTATGATTTGATTCCTAAGAAAACCATATTTATACAGTAGTATTTACATTGTTATTCCATCCTCAAGAATTGACTCAAATTGACTAAAATAGCGATTCATTAAAACAAATTGTGTGTACAATTTATTTTTCTTTTAATTAATCTATTCGATCATTGCCAATATTTAGCCTACTTAAAACATTTGCCACCAGTTTGCATCTTGTAAACTGTTTCAATCGTGACCATCTCTTTAGGTCATCACAAAATTCAATAGTTTTTAATGAAGTAGTTCAAACTATAAGTTTAATTATAAAATGATGGGAATTGTTTCACTTTTATAAAGTCACTGAGGTTTTCAGTGGGTATCTCGACACCCTCTCAATAGAGTAAAGACCCACTGTGTGTTTTCCTTTGTGCGTCGACGACAGCAGTAAAATCCATGTGAGACAAAGGAATCTTTTCATCTTCCTCCTCCAATTTCTAGTCAGTAGCTTCAAGTGTCTAAGTCCTCAAACACATCATGTTCAATAAGAGAAGAAGAGAGGTCATTAACACTGTGTAACACTGTGCTGAGTTCCATGGTCTTAGACTAGACATAGGCTGATTATTTGATTGAATTAATTTGATAATTAAGAATAATGCTGCACTGCATTTAATACATGCATTAAAAACCACAGAGGATAAAATCACAATAAAGCCTTAAGGCTTATCTCTTTTGTATTCCATTGATACCATCTATTCTATACATGTATCTATGGAAAGAATACCATTCTGTACAATATTTGCCTTACCGCAGTTTTATTGAGTTATTTCTGTGTAATTAAAAGCTTTGTATGCATATGTTTTAACAATAATTAGCCAAATACAGCTATAATTTCTCTACACATTTGTCCAGTGCTTTTTTTCTGCCCCACTTTGCCACAAACACAGAAGACGCCATTTGGTTAAGGGCAGATCTCCAGAGACAAATCTGTGACTGGATGACAGCATGCTTACATACACTCGCCTTCTGGCAATACACTGCACAGATGAGTGCTTTAACCATAAATTGACCCATTTTTACTGCATCTATTCATAGCAACAATACGCTGCCATGACTGGAACATTCTTTTCATTCTCCAGGTCGGAGATCAGCTGGTAGACAACATACATGCTCAAACACACACAAAAAAACAAAATGTTTGTGATTTAACTCTCTTAGTTTCGGCAGATGGTGTTTAACTCACAAAATGATGACACTGTTGCCAGAGTGATGTAATGTGTGAGAGAGAGTTTGTGAGTAGCCTCCTCCTCTATCATGCCATCACGGTGAGTGCGCCTGCAGAGAGCCCATCTGTTTTCAGTATCCTTTCCAGGCAGCTGCTCCATGACCGTGTCAGTCAATCATACAAGTAAAACCGCTGCACTGACACACATCGGTCTGCTCAAGACTGATCTAACTCTTATATAGCACATCATGTCTGGCAGCTTGTGCCATGACACGTGTCCTAATGAATGGGACAATCACTACTGTACAGCGTGAACCAACAAAGCGCCATCTTTACAGGATGTGACTAGCAATATTCAAAATTGGTCAAATTTATTATTGGTCAAAAAAGTCCATTAAATGAGCAGTAATTAATTGTTTTTACTTTGTGTCTGAAGCCTGGTGTGTTTAACAACAAAGTTCCATTAATGACTTCCTGGGAAAACTGGGAAAATTTTGTAAAACCCCTATGTCACAAAAGAAAGGGAAAACTTCCTGGAACTGCATCCACACCAAAATTCACTGGGTTCTTCCCTTACCCATAATGCACCCTCCCCCAGGTTTCATGGAAATACATCCAGTAGTTTTTGTGTAATCTTGCCTACATACAAACAAACCAACCAGCACACTGATGTTACAAACATAACCTCCTTCGCAGAGGTAACTACAATGGCACTCGGAAGAATAACATTCCTCCGGCAAGGCCAAAATTATTGTCTAGTTCTTATAGTAGAAATGAAAAATGAAATAGAAGTGATCTTAAATTAAGAAAGTAGAAAAAGAAAATCCTGGATCCACCCCTTAGTCTACATACAATTTTTTAAGGGTTCTTCCGAGGCCCAGGTCCCATCCCTCCACCTAGTTTAGTTGAAATTGGTTTAGTTGTGTGTTATTTAAAGTCACCGATCCTACTGTTCTAGGAGGGTTTGTGGCAGTTTAAGACACATGTCTGGTTAGATTCCAGTCTGGAGGGGTGTTTACAGCACGCCATGCCTCTCTCCCTACCCATGTTTCCTATCTGCATCTCCACTGTAAACAATCTAATGAAGGTTAAATGCTAAACATAAATACAACTAATAAATGTGCCCATGTGTGGATTGCTGTGAAGCCAAAAACAGTTCCCAACAAATGTTCCATTTACTCATGTTTGAGTAGAGAGAAAACTACAATACCCAGTTGTTTAGGAATTCTGTGTACACATTGTACTGCTTTTGATCTTTTGATGAATGGGCCTATACAAGAAATATAGCTTGCTGTAAGCTTTAGCATGGACTCCATGTTGTTTAAGGAGTGCACCATGTGACACCATCATACACAACCTCTTAACCCATTCCCATTTCGGCCTCGTTCCTGACTCTCCCCCACCCCGACTCTCTCCCCAAAGACACAGGGAGCGAGAGGATGACATCAGTGCCGCTGCAGCCCAGGTCTGAGGTCACCGGCTCGCTGTCTCTGTCAGTCCTCGCCTCCCCACACCCTTTTAACTGCTCTGTGAGTCAAAGATTTTGGCAAGCGTCGTGGAGAAGAAAAACAAGACGCTTGAAACAAGCAACGGCAGTTATTGTTGGCAGCAGCAGCAGGCCAAATAGAGGTATAAGGCAGCGTAAAGAAAGCCTGGGAGTCCTTATGCAACCCCACATTCGAGAGGAAAACGTGATGCCAGAGACAGCACAAGTGTCGGGCCAACAGCAAATTAGTTGTGAGTGGAGCCTTTTTAAAAGATGTTTGGAAGCCAGACTGTGTTGTATAACGTCTCAATAAATTAATTAAAGGTAACTCGTTTTAAAGTCTTTACAATGTCCTGGAAATGTCATGTAATGCCCATATAAGAAACCCTCTATTATCCAACACAATGAAACAGTGAGACACACAAATACTCCCTTGTGTTAAAGTCAACATGGAAAAATATAAATCCCCCTTTGTTTTTTGAGTAAAAACGCCGTCAGACAACATCACTTCATCACTACGCCTGTCAACAATCATTTTAATTTCAAGCCTTACCTAAATTCAAGTCATCAAAAACAAAATGGGATGATTTACACTCTGATGCTAATCGTTTGTGTCAGAAACCAAAGGCTCTCGGACCAGTGCAATGAAACCTAGAACAATGAAATCTGGGACAAACTCTGCGACTGTGTCTTCTTCTCATGCGTATCTAATTCAACCTATGGGGAGAACATGGCTGCACAGCCTCACTGAGAGAAAATAAACACATTAGCTTCCCTATGGTGGAGGTGCTCCGACTTTTATTAACATCAGAATACATCAAATACCTTTTCTGCAGGTACTGACCACATAATTTAACGTAATATTTAGCAGTACTAAATTGCAATTAACCCATCTATGCTTTCAATTGACATTGTGTTCATTTATTCTTCCTTGCAGAAACAGAACATGTTGAAGTCTGTCCATGCACATGCCTCATTAGTCTATTTCTCAGCTCTTGAATTCAGACTGTAGCTGCAGAGCATCAGGAAGCTAATAAAAGAGGGCACAATTTTTTTTCAGGCATAATTACGTAACTACCTCTATGCAACCCACAGAGGCTGCAGCCACGGGCCAAACGCATTGTCAATCATCGTCTCTGACCAATAATGGTGCTTATTGGAGAGCCCCCGTTTAGAAGATAAACAGCAGAGAAAAAAAAACACCCTGATGTTTATGTTAGCAGTCACTGCTGCAGCTGCTGGTTTCAAACCTCCGTGTCTCAGCGGGGAGTCTTTAGAGAAACGTTACATAAACATGCAAAAATGTCAGATTCACACACACAGTCCACGTGATCCGTTTGTTATTGTCAGCGCCTATAGTCCACGTCTGCCAGAGGCATCACAGGCAGATCCCTGAAGATTTGAATCGAGCATATATAGGCACAGCATGCAGCCACATGTGTTTACAACTGAAAATGCATCTTATCCTGCAAGATCAATATTAATGAAGCACACAGAGACATGCAAACTCAGCAAAAAGAATCAGGAAGAAGGTGAATGTTTAAATCTGGCATTGTCAGTATAAACTCCTTCATCTTTCTACAACGAGACAGGAAATTGCCTCTAGTGACAAATGCATGAAGTCAAATTCAGCTTTAATCACCTGGTGAAGAAATCCTCCGCCTGCTTGTTATTTTTCACACAACCATAACGTGTCGTCCTGCAAGTGTTGCTCAGACTCTGCGTCCTCTCGCGGCTCCTGAGCTCGACTTTGCCCGATGCCTCAGACCCAGAGATGCTGAAGAGAAACCAGCCCGCTGATTGGCTGCCGCCGAGCGCGACGAGCCGCTCTCTCCTCTCCTCGTCGACGCGATGTGGAGCTGAGATGGTGTCTCCGTGCTCTGTGGAGGGCTGGTAAACAAGAGCTGCGAGCATCTGGGGGCTGCGGGATGTAAACAAAGGGACGGGGAAGGTTTTGTGCGCACGGATCATCAAACAACCAGTGAAAGTGCATGAGCATCAGAGTCACGCACACACGAATATTTTAAAGATTTGAGTTCACCCTGGTGTCTTGAGGCTGCTGGTGGATTAGACTGTAAGTGGCCTGAGAGCAATAGAGACTTTATATCATAATGACAAACTCCCTATTGGCAAAACACATTTAAAAAATCCTCTCAAATAATATACACAATTCTGCCCTTCATGGACGTGGATGGTTTTATGTATACGGATCATTGCAGCTTCATTAATGAGCACATAGTGGACGTGTATGAGCATCAGAGTCACACAAACACACAGAGAACCAATAAAAACAGAATCTACGTTTTGAGTTTTGAGCTCATCCTGATCACTAACTACAGACTTTATATAATAACTACACTTTATATAATAATGACAAACGCTCTATTGGCAAAACACAATCCCTTCAAAAATATACACAGTTCTGCCCAATGGACCTGACTCCTCTGATGTCCAACACACTCATGTGTTACACAACCAGTGGCAGCCTAATGTCTGGATGTGGAAGGACATTATATAAGCCCATAGCCACCCTCACGGTTCAAATGATAAAGTAGTAGCAGACTCTCACACATGCAACTCAAAGACAGAGGGACAGGGGTGAACATGATGCTTCTGAGTGCAGAGAGAAGGCTCAGATCTGTGACAGAGCTCACCATGATGAGAGCAGACTGGTGTAAACACTTGATGATATAATATTCTTGAGCAAGAATTCAATTGCGCCACACTGTGGTGAGGTGTAGGTGTACAAAAGTCACTTTACTATCAGTCAACAGTTGAACAGACTCTGTGCTGTGTGTGAAATCAGGTTTTGCAATAAAAAAAAACATTTTGGGGAAAAAATGACACAATGAGCTAATCTCATGATCTAATCTCATGATCAGAAACAGTTCCACCAAACTTATAAAGCACATACCATATAAGTGTAAGGCTCGGTTTCAACAATACCTTATGAGAGTTGAAAATCTTTTCTCTGAGGCTTTTCCCCTAACT
Organism: Paralichthys olivaceus; assembly: GCF_024713975.1. Taxonomy (NCBI): domain Eukaryota; kingdom Metazoa; phylum Chordata; class Actinopteri; order Pleuronectiformes; family Paralichthyidae; genus Paralichthys; species Paralichthys olivaceus. Next base: position 12,796,589 of record NC_091105.1, read on the forward strand.
CAGGCCTCAAGCAGTTGTTGTTTCTCATGGTTTATTTACATAGAAAATAAATAGATATGGGAAATACTTACTATTTAAACATAATTTAGTTGTGTGAATGCAACATGGACTGATAGTCTTATTTTGTTATTTCATACTGATTAACTCTGTTTGTTGCTTCTCCCACATAATTTGCCTCATAAACAAATAATAAATACAGAGAGATTATTTCTTAAGACTTGTGACAAAACAATACAGTACAATACAATACAGTGGAAATAGCAGGTACAGCAGGTGTAAATAACACAATCAGTGATGGCGTTCTATTAGCTGATTTGGTTTCAGCGTGCCGAGTATTGTGCATGAGGACTCATGGTCTCACTTTCAGGGCTTCCTAAAACACAGAAACCACAAGAGGGGACAGAGCTGAGTCATGGAACAGCTTTCTTATGTGCTGTGAAATAAAGGTCCATCAAGTAATTCAAGCCATGATAACAAATGACTGAACAATAGAGTTCTCCTCTATAAAGTATAGGAGGAAGAGACTGGCTCCATTAGATGAGCACATAACAGATAGTTCTCTCTGAAATAAACAGATGAAACCTAACCCTAAACCACCCAGACCAACCCTTGTTAAACAATCAACATAAAAACACAACCCACCCAGTGTCTGCAGCCCTCTGGTGGGGAAAATATGGGACAGGTTACAAACACTTGAGCACAACAATTGAGTGGTCTCCTACATTTCATGTCTCAAAGTCTCAAATCAAATTAACAGATAAATAAATGAATAATTCATGTATCTTTTAAATTAAATCTGACTGTTCCTTTTAGGAACCAAACAGTGATGGGTTACTTACTGTGAAGGTTACAACATTTCAGGAGTCTGTAAAAGTGATAGATAAATATAAAATATAAATTTCAGTATACGCTCAGCTTTCCTTGCTTTGCCCCCAGGAATCAGGTCACCCTTCAGTGGCCCTTAAAAGGAGCTGTGAGCACAAAACCCTCCAGGTGCTGATGGAGCTAAAGAGCTGCAAAGCTAAATGCTGATTCGTTTGAGAACTGAGCAGATTTACTTACTGCATCAAAAAGTAGAAATACACTTTGACAGCCTCCTGGATGTGATAGCTGTTGCTAAACAGGGTGTTTTGCCAACTTAAACACAGTTGACAGTCGTACAAGATAGGACAATTTAGTTTATTTTCTTTGGGTCAATTCTTGTTAGTCCTGGTTGTGTATTCATCAAATCCTTATCTTTTAGACATACCCTGATGGCCAGCAACACATCTGAACTATCCCACTAAAATAACTGTGAATCACTCTGCTTTCAAACTGCTTCTATGAAAGCCAATCAAATAGGATTTTTAGCCGATTTTTTTTTGCTGAACAAGCTCAGCAGCTATGGGCAAACCACTGTTTTGTGCCAAATTCTACCAGTTAATATCTGTTTAACTTAGAATATAAGACAGAAACTAGAAATACACACAGTCTGTTTATATAGTTTGCTATCAGATTCAGCTAAAAGTGACACTAAGCAGTGATGGCTTTGTGAAATCAACAGTGAACAGAAAGCTGAACTGCTGGACTTCATTTTCGAGCTTCTATCTGATCCACTACAGGAGTTAGAGGATGTGTTTTGACACATCCTCTAACTCCTGTAGAGGTTCTCTCTTTGGTCTCCAGATAAAATGACAGGGTGTAAATGCCTTGATGAAACCAATCTGGCTCAGAATATGAAAAGTAAACTCCAGTATTATGTTTCAGCTTTTAAGGAAGATGCCAAAATACGAGTTGTATCTATCTGACTCAGGTTGAATATGAATGTATGTGAGCTGGACCTTTTGTACAAGTCAGTGAGATCAAACCAGGCTTTAAATAATTCATCTGACATAAAAAGACATTGTAAATAAAAACACTTTTTTTTTTTTAATTGCATAAAAAATGTCCACTAGATTAAAAAAAACTGTATCAAACTTTGAGGTGGCGTCGATGATGTCCTTTGTCCACGTCAATAATGTGTCCATGATCATCAGTTTCATGAGGCAAAGACTCATAATAAATGGTCCCTGAAAGCAGCATATCATCATTCCCTGCAGTTCATCAGACGTCAGTTCCTATCACGTGTCGTCTGGAGTCATAACTGAGCTGCCCAGAGGGTCCTGCACCACAGGAACACTGTCGACAGACTGCACACAGGGGCTCTGAGCCTCTTCATCAGCACCAGGCTTCCTGCATCTGATGTCATTTATTTCCCCTTTTATACAAAGGAAACAAGACAGGAATAAGCACCACTTAAAAGCTTCATGAGCTAATGTTCTTTAGAAATGAACAAAGACATTCCTATAATTAATACTGTAAAACATATAATCTAATTATTGTTATCTTATTTGTTTAACTCAGTGAAGACCTAATTAAGATGGGATGAGTACTGTCAAATACTTACTTTCTGTGTCCTCAGTAGGATTTTCTGTGCCATAATGAAAACTATTCTCCTTTTCTGTTGATATCTTGAGGTTTTCCAGCTGTTTCAAAGAGAAATTAAAATGCTATATGACCCATTTAGTGCATGAAAAACATTTGAAAGGTTATTCATCCTTACCTCTGTACATATGGACCCAGGAATGATGCTGCTAAGTGGGACTCCATCATCAAATTTGCAGGAACTACAGAAAAAACAAAAGTCTTGAGCATCTTTCGCCACAAAATTTGCTTCAACGTTTTGTATATGTACCTATCTTTGTAAATTAGGTGTCTTGTAATCCGAAGAAGGGATGTGCCAAATGCATTGACATGACACAAAATAATAAATGTATGTATGTTAAATGTGTGTAACAAGAACTGTAAGGAATCAGATTTACCTTGAACTCTGTGATAACGCAGGCTCACAGTCAATTGAATGATCTTGGTTCTGTAAGAGAGGAAAAAACATGTTTTTGCAGACACAAATAAACATGTGATCAACAGTGAAAAGCAAAGAGCAGGTCTCACCTTGGGGTCCATGTTATGGGTTTTGGTATCATTCGAGTTTCCTGCTTCATTGTCCCTGATTCTAGCATCTTTCTGGTGCTGCATCTTTACATAGTCATATGTGCTTATTCCTTTAGAAACTGAACAGACAGACAGAGGGACACTATGAGGTCAACTGAATGAGGAGAAAGAGACCTATCAAATGTCCATTTTAATGATTGTGACTTACAGAGGTAAAAGTGAAAACCTAGGAGATGACAGAGCAGCAGCAGGCAGACAATGCACAGCATCACTGTTATAAAGGCCAATATGAGGAGACCGGCTGAACTAGTCTTAATGGGTGCTAATGGTATAAACGCCAGCCAGGTCCCATTCCCCAGCATACCTGTAGAAACACACATAAAATGCTTTTAATGATGCAAATAACAGTAAGAAAATATGCAAATATGTTCCTGTGCCTAGGATGTAGTCAGATAAAGAAAGTTCAAAGGTTGTGGTGACTCACTACCAAACTGTGGAGCAGTTCTTAGAGTGTTTGGGTCCAGGTAATGCTGAATAAAGATGAAGAAGATGACAACAACAAGGAGGAAGGCCCCCATCGTAGCAGAGGACAGTGCCACAAAGAAGCACCTGAAGGCAGCAAACAAAACCTAGTATTAATATACAGGAACACGCCATAATTCATAGATGTCAAACTACTTACCAGTAGTTTCTGCCACCCACGCAGTTGTTCAGCCATTTGCAATGGTGATCGAAGTCTTCCACACATTTGTTGCAAACACCACAGTGTTTTACTTTGGGGCCACTACACGAAGACAGATGAAGATTTAAACCATTAAAACACCTAGTATACTTACTGACTTGAAAAGTGAAATCTCATTAAGGTGTGTAGCTTTCAGTGAATACATACACCTTGACATCACATAGATAACAGTGCAAGTCCTGGATGACATGCAGCTGCTTTTTCCGATCAAAATGTGGCATTGGGCTGGAGTAGCTCGGTTTGGCCCTGACGCTGGCGTCCGCTGGGTCTATAGTGACGGCAGCAATGTGGGTGAGGAGGTGCACGATAAATGCTATGCCCGTCAGCTTTACAAAACTAGAGTCAAGAAAAATAGTACGAATAACAGACAAGCAGTAGAATGGGAATCAGTCGCACTCATAACTCTGCCAAGGCCCAACAGTCCCCTTATAAAACCACATTTAAATGCACCAAATGGCACAAACTCTTAAAAATCAGGCCCCTAAACATGCTTGGTTTTTTCATCAAGATCCATAAATCATTATCTGGGAAATCAATGAAAATGTTGAAATACACCCTGTCTCACAATTTTTAAAAAGAGGAAAAATAATTCCTGGATCTGGTCCCTGATCCGGATCCACACCAAAATGTAATAGGGTCTTCCCTGATTAATACTTCATACTTCCACCAAGGGTATTCCAGTAGTTTGTGTAATCCTGCTAACTAACAAACAAATGCAGATGAAAACATCACTTCCTTGCTGCAGATAAAAACTCTGATAAATGTGCAATTAAGTCAAATAAAAACTGAACCAGAAACTAAAAGTAGAGCTTGGGTTAAATAAACTAGTGTTTTGGCATCATGCAGCATTCAACATGTGACAAAAGCACCAGTGATTATGTCTATTGGGCATAATAGAGAGAACAGAAACAGAGACAGAGTCATGTCTGATGTGACTGAAGGCCATACACAGAGCCCACACAACAACATCCTTGTCTTATGAAGCAACGGCACAAAGAAAACCATAGCAGGGGATAATGTCTGCTCCATATTCAGCTCTGAAAGAGCCTCTGCTGCACACTCAGCTACAATGACAGCCAGGTCTCAGCTGCGTGTTAAAGGATACGGAGTAGAGCACATGGTTCCACGGCAGAGGAAGAAGAGGGATGTAGATGCCGAAGCCGACTATGGCGAAGTAGCTGTACACCAACCAGCCGACCACTTGGAAGGCCTGAGGGGGCCACGACCACCCGTTCATCCTGGGAGGTTTGGAGGGAACCAGCTCATTTCTGCTGCTGCCCCGCATGGGAGATGTGCGTCTCCGGCTCTCACTGAAGCAGCTCATCTCTAGACAGGTGCCAGAAAACGACAAGACATAAGAGAAGAGACAGTCTGTAGAGTCTGTCCTCTAGCCCTCATCCACACACAGATTAACAAGTCAGTGAAGCTGCAGCAGAGTGCGTGGCCACATTTGCTGGGGAAATGAGTTAGGAAAATGAGCTGAGTGTTAATGATAGTGAATTAGCCACAAGTACCTTTAACACATAGAGCATACATTCACATGTATAAATAGAGTGGACTATATATCACAATGATTGAATACAGTGAATACAGAGTAACAGGTTTGCAATCTGTTACAACAAAAAAAACGATCTAATGACCTTGATAGGATGTATGGCTGGCCTTCTGTTATTATTCTTAGATGGGCGTACCCTATAACCTGGCAACTGTGTTCACAATGATTAAGGGTGTAGGAGGGTGTCTTATTCATCAAGACACCAGCAAATATAAATAAAGAGGATGATGATGTCACACATAGCTGAAAGAAAACAGCTGATTAACAGAAAAAAGAGCCAGACAGTGAAACATCCTAGTCTCTGTTAAAATGCCTTGTAATCACATGTTTTGCTTTTGACCTGATGTCTTACATAACCCTTGAGCTGCACTAAAACTCTCTTCTTATATGAGCTACAAACCAGTCAGATAAATAAATATATGAACTTAATGGCTTTTTGTGTTGTTAAAGTCAATTAATAAGCTAATGATTTTTGATAATCACTGAACTCCAAGTAAAAATAGGAAGAAACCCCTCGGGCTTTGAGTTTTGCTTTACAGCTAAAGCTACTAGTTAAATGTGAAAAACAATATTGTCTGTTTTTACAGTGGTTCACCTTTTATTTATGTGTAATCCACACACAGATGTTTTGGTTTTGTATGAGGAATATAGATGATGTACTTACTTTCTCAGGTGAAACGAATCGATGATTAGATTAAACAAATGTTCCTTTTAAAAATACAAACGCAGATTTCCACCGCTTGATTCTCTTCGATTAGTCTGTCAGCCGAGCAGGTACTTCAAAATAAAAAGTCGATTTCACATGATCGACACACACAAACCTGAGAAATAAAGAGAATCGATTAAAAAACAGACGTGGAGACGGATGGAAGCGCTCATCGTCCGTGTTTCTCCTGAGGACTCGAGTCAGAAGTTGAAGAATCAACTCACTCAGCAGGTCTGAGCAGCGCTATGGAAACCGTGCTGCCGCGCATGCGCGCTACAGCCCCGTTCAACACTGACTGATCACTGAGGCTGTTCACTGACTGAAAAAACGGTCTGTCAAACTCTCACTTTTGTCTTCTTCAGCCCAGGAGAATAAAAGCAGACTTTGTTTACACCAGCAACAAGCAGCAAGTGCAAACACAGATAAGCACCCACGCACTTCTGCTTTAAAACGGCCCCTACTTTAATGGTTAACTTTTCTCTCCAAGTTTCTCATGTTACATTATATAGCTTTATTCTTTCACTTCCCTATTCTGGTGACATCCTGCAATAATCTGAGACCTCAGGAGTCAGCAGTGCATCTTCCTATGCAGCTGGACGACCTTACAACATTGTCTCACTACAGATGTATTCATGCGTGCATTAATGTATTCTTGGTCGTCAGTTTCTGCATTTGGTGATGTCCAAAAAACAAACTACTAAACCGCACATTTATAAATACAGGTGCAATCGTTTATTTTTCAGATGCAAAAGAAACATACAATTACACAACAAACAGTCTGTACAATCATATTCAGTCCGTAAAACAGATTAGAGGCTCCTGCTGTCTCCACAGTGTTTAAACAGTCCAACAGAGCAGAGCGCTGTTAACACCAGGGTAAGAAATTGGCAGTGTGTGTGTGGTCAGCTGTTGGCAGAGCTCTCTGGCTCCGGAGATTGCAGGAACTCGTAGGGATCGTGAACCATTTCCGACTGGTCCCCAACACCTAGGTGTGATGGGCTCCCTGCGGATAAAAGAAAACATGGCTCTTAGGGTGCTGATGTTAATGTTGTGTGGAAAGCAATACAAATGTTGCAGAAGAGTGGAGGCTTAACATTTGGCTGACATTCACCAAGGAGCTGAGCAACATATGATGGAAGTTTACCTAGGTGGTGCTGGTCCCTCTCAGAGGCATTGGAGAGGGAGGAGAGGTTGGACGAGGGTCTGGAGCCGACTCTGTCGACCTGAGCCTCCTGGAACTCCTGCAGGAGTTTGTCTGCATCGTCAAAATGCTGCTGGCCCTCCTCATTCCCCGGCTCCTTTTTCACTGTTTTACCTGATTAAAAAAGGTAAAAGGACGATCAGTGTAGGAAATTAACTGAATGCAGAAGTGAAAAAGTCACGTATGCAAGTTTTTAAATGTATATCTTTTGCTAATAAATATGGGTTATTTCAATACAGGTAAAGGCACTAAATAGGTGAATGACCCTTTTTACATTGACCATTAACTTATGATTAAAGTGAACACTTGTAAAGCAACCTAAATGACAGAAGATAATCACCCAATGAGTTAAGCATGGAAATATCCAGGGACATATCAGGATAGCTCTTCATTGACATGAAGTCCAGGACTGAGCCACTCTCTCCCAGGCCAGTGCCATCTGGCATCTGAAGGAAAACACACTGTGTTAGTCAGACAGTCAAGACAGTAAATACTACTTAGTGCAATGTTTATAAACTACAGCATACCTGTATGTCACAAATGTTGGATTTGGTTTCATCAGGTTTTAGCATCATGTTTCTTTTCTGAAACATGAAAGAAGTATAATTTACACAAATACACAGGTCCTACACCAAAGAAAACCAAATGTCTTACTGAGAGTGGGTGATGGATGTATAAGATTTTGATAATCTTTGTAAATTACTTAAGTACAAATCTGACATACCTGCCGGATCTGGTTAACAGCTTTAGTATGATCGTCTGCAGTCATCTTGTCCAAAAGACCATCAACCCAATGTTTGGTGACACTTCCACAGCCCTTGACAAACTCCTGTATACTGAAGAGTCATAAAGAAAATAAAAAAAATTACAAGCTGAAAGTGAAGATACTTTTATCTCTAGAAAGGTTAAGACCCAAGTCCTACCTAAGACAAAATAAAAATCCCTTACCTCAAAGCACATTGTACCCCTGTGTCATCTCCATAAGCTGAATAGAGCATGTCCACCTCATCAGGCAGCAAGTCTGGAAAGACGGAGTTCTTCTGAAGGCTCTGGGTGTTGTAAGCACTGCTCAGGAAGGTCACTACGCAGAGCAAGATCAATCATAAGCCACTGACTTTTGAGAGTTTAAGTGACACACATGAATCAAATAAAAGAGTGCACTTTCACCTTTGTGTCTCCTGTCATCTTTGAAACCTAATGTTGTTAATCCAGGCAGAAGTTTATTTGACAGAGAGCTCAGGTCCACTTTATGAGTCTCCTCTTCTGCGAAAAACAGGACAAAATGCTTAATAAACTAAATTTACTGATTATACTAATATTGTGACGATCATAGAGAACATTGGGTTTTGAACGATGTTTAAAAGACCAGCAAAATGAAAGCAAACCTTCAGCATCAGGATCAAGCTGATTTACAACAGTATATAGAAGAGAACCATCTGATTCTTTGCGCAAGTGCCCCATCTGGAAAAATAGATGAGACAATTTATTGTCAATACACATATTAATGAGAATAACAATGACATAATCACATAGACACATCTTGATGTAATTAAAAATGAATCATCATCTAATAGTAGTGTGAATGTCTTTCTACTACTTCGTCATGATCTCATAAAATGCCCCCATAACCAGTAGGAATATTCTGTAAGAATTAAAGTGTATACACATTCAGTAAGTTTGAAAACCTTGGAGTTTGGCATGTATCGGTTGATGCGATCACGGGCTTCATCTGCAGAGTGTTCAACCAGAGCCAGGACATGCTCCTCTGCTGTGCTGTCAGTCAGGCTGCAAGCATTTCCCTCTGGTTCATACAGGTAACTGAGAAAACAGACATGACAATGGTACCAGATCATTACATTGACAGGATGCTGTATCACAAAGCCTCAGTAGGCGAATACAGAAAAAAATTCCCACTTAATTGAGAGTTTACAAAGAAGTTATACCTTATGACTTCCTTCATGTCTTTGACTGGTTGCTTCCTGGACTTCTTCGCTGATTCCACTGGGATGGGGATAATCTCTGTAGGAGTTTCATCAGCGGTTAGGTCTTCATCTCCCAAAATGGCTGCCTGCAGGGTGAAATCCATGTCTTGCATGAAAGACATGCTGCGTTTAAGAACTAACAGACGCTCCTGTACACAGAGCAGAGGAAAAGAGAAGGAAAACACTTAACTTGATCTGCCTGAGAGGAAATGAAAAGATTAGAAAGGAAAGGGATGAGAAAGACAGTAGGAAATTGTATAGGGAAAATAAGGTTTCTAATACTACATAAACTATAGTAGGGGAAACGTTTTTTGACCTGACGTCCATATAATCCCATTACCTTGCTCATCATCTTGAATCCTGTATGGAGCAGTTTCTTGGCAGCCTTATAGTACACAGTCTCTGGTCGGTTGTACACCATTGCATTGTCACACATCAGTTTAAAGTCCGCCTGAAGGTCAAAAGGTTTGCAAACAGGTATAGGTGAAAACACACTCTACATACACAGCAATCTTAAAGTTGATGATGCTCTCAAAATAAATATAAGAAATAAATATACTTCACCTTAAATTCTGTTACTGTGTTGTACTCATTGTCTCTAATCTTGTCTTTCATGGTGCTGAAGTCCATAGGATGTTTGATAATTGTTGAGTAACCAGGAGCAATCGCATCCGTTACAGGAAATGAGAAGAATCCATGGGGGTCTTTCCTGGAAGGACAAGTGATGCACCGGTGTTATTCAATAGCAGGTTTTAGATTAGTTTTGACTTGTATTTTCATGTGGAAGTTTTCATTATCTGTCACGTCTCTATGATCAATATGTATAGATTCTGCTCATGCTGGTATTTGGTAAATGAGAAGAAATAATGCAACCTTATTCACATTTCCCTTTGTGCAATTTATAGTAAATAAATCAGCTCTTCAAAAGAGTAGTGTACAAAAAAATTCCCTTCATGTCACGCCTACTCAAACAGACAAATTACAAATGCAAATTTTGCTGGTGAATGTTATGAAAATCAAAGGGCGTTGCCCACATTGGACCGTATGTGCTCAAATCATTTCATGTCAAACCAAATGAAGCATTGGACATTGCATGCAAAAACAAAAATTTGACCTGAAATTGGTTTAAAAAGAAAGCCCAATGTCCAAAGTGGGAAGGTCTTATGCTTTGAGCAACATTTTATGGCAATATGCACATTAATTAAAGACATCTATATTGTATAGGTTCCTGATAGTGTTTGATAAACAAGAAACGGTATACCCCCAAAACACCAGGATTCATTCTCAGGGACTAGTGTCAGCATATGAGCTTTGTAAATCATAACTCTTAAAAACAATGACAGATGGCTGACATTACACGTTTGCAAAAATTACATTAAATTAGCATTTCTCACCTCTGCAGCTGACGTAAGAAGTGCTCCAGCAGTTGTTGACGAGGTGTGCACTCATTCTCTGTGGTGGAAAAACACAAATATGGAACTTTTTAGATTTACGACTGAATAATTCCTTAAATGTCAAGTGATGAGATGTAATGTTTGCATCTCATAAGAATCTGATATTATGCCACTGGACAGGTTGTCTTACCTTGTTGTGTCCTGCATGCTCGGACTGGTCTGTCTCCCTGCTGCTCTACTTCCACCTTCACATTGGGGTGAAACTCCTCAACTTCAGGCTCTATTTCAAACCTCTCTTTCTTTTTCTTCTTCTCTTCCGGCTGATGAGAAACATATATGAGGTGAGTGATGAGACTAAGATGTCATTGAAAATGTAATGGTCATATTTTCAGGCTTACTCACCTCTAAGGAGATAGTTATAGTTTTCGGCAATGTAAAAGGCTCAACAGGGACACCAGTGTTGATAGAAGCTGCAGCTGCTGTCTCGGATTCATTCTGCTCTCGCTCTCTCTTCTTCCTCTTTTCCTCCTGTGTAATGTAAGGTCATTTTAAAATACAGCACCAATCTATTTCTCAGGTGGATGAATGTTCTCTTATCAACAAACCTTTCGCCGTCGTCTCTCGTCATCGTTCACATACTTGTCTTTATCCTTCTCAGACTTCTTTTTCTTCTTCTTCTTCTTCTCTTTGTGGCGCTCTCGCTCATGGTCCGATCTGTCATCGTAGTAGCTGGAGTCATGGCCCGAACCGGAGAGCTCTGTCACCTCGCTTCCTCCAACTTTGAGCACAAGCTTTAGGGGCTTCTCAAGAGCCTTGTCCTCATAGTCTGCAATCAAAACAAACAAGACAGATGCTAAGACAGGAATCAATGGAAGGAGTTGACAAAGTAAACATTGATATGATAGGAGTATTGTAAGTTCTGTGTAATAATACTTAATAGATGGTATATATTGCCAAATCTTTTCAGTCTCTAGAAAACCTTATACCTTATGTTGTGTGAGTGGGTTGTGTTCTACTGTGTTGTTTTGTTGACAACACATCTTGACTGATTATGTGATTAATCATAAGATCAATTAAAAAAATGATATAAAGTAATAACTAGTTGTCTTGCCCCTGTCTCAACAGCACAGCCAGAAAACACGCACAGTTATATACATCATAACAGGGAAATGAACTGTAGCAAAACATTGAATCGACAGGCTAGGCTGAGAAAGCTAACACTAAGCTAGCTGGAACAAAAGAGTTGTGTCAAAGAGCTGATGGTAAAAGGTGCATTCAGGTACCGTCTACTGTTCTCCACTCGGGTTTGTGTTTCTTGTGTTTTTTCCCCATGTCTCCGTGTAGTTATCTGGTGTTTTAATCCACTGATGTTGACACCATTAGCTAGCGTCGCCCTAAAACAAATCTTTGCTAGAAAACTAGCGGTAGCCGGAAGTGCTTCCTCCAGGCTGGCGATGTGTTTCCGGTGTAAAGAAACAGCGCGCTGAATTCAACAAGCTGCCGGTTGTGTGACACACCTGACAGCTTCCACCCGTGGTCATTCAGCACGACGCTGGCTCCTGACAATAACCTGCCTCATAACGTTAAGCTCGTAAGTTATAGTCTCCATCTTATTCACGATTAAAAACTGCCCTGTAGAGGCGTTAACGTTAGCATGCTATATTAGCTAGCTACAACTTCGCCCTCTCACTCAGCTACCGAACGTAAAAAAGATGCGTTCTGGTTCAGCAGATGTGTTTCACCTGAAGTGTTAGTGTGTGTGGACTTTGTGCTGCTGCTGTTAAAGCTCTGGGGTTGTGTCCGCAGTTTTACAGGGATGGAGGCGGACAGGATGGAGGTGGGCAACCAGAAACAAGACATCCATGTGGAGGTCCATGTTAGATCTGACAGGTGGGTGAGCTCAGGTGTTTACAAGTCTCTGATGCTGGTTTACCAACCTGGACCCTCTGGAGGGTACCATGTTATTTGATGGATCTCTAGGATGTTAGAAATGTACTCCTTAAAAACAGTATCTGCACAACTAAGGCAGGACACTATAGCTAAAATATTATATCAAGATAAACATCAACCTTTTTCCATTAAATTAGATTGTTATGTAAGTGAATCATATTAATTTACTCTGATTATTGCCCCTGAATGAACACTGGGGTTTTAATCTCTTCTTCGAGAGCAGATAATGACAAACAATTTAGTGTGTAAGATCTAGGTGAAAGGGATCTATTGGCAGAAATTAAATATAAAATAATCTGAGTGATGTTTTCACTTGTGTTTGATCATCTAAATTGTAGGAATTGTTGTTTTCTTTACCCTAGAGTGGGCCCTTTATATTTAAATAATTTATATTTACATCTATAGCCCAGACTGGACAAACTAAACATCTTTTGAGTTTTTATGACAACTGAAGGCGACCACAGGTTCTCTTTCATGTTTGGAAGGTGAGGTGAGGGGTGTTCAGCTGCAACATGCAACTGCACCACTTCTACACACTGAACCTTCAAATACCTTTAAAAACTTGAGGTAGATCAATGATGATGGTTTGATCTAGTTTAAGATCTCAGTTGTTTTGGTCTCTATTGTGCTCATTGGATTCATGTGATTCACACAGAAACCTCAGACAAGGTTTTAGTAATAATTGTCAGGCAGCAATTGACAGTTTTTTTCCTGATTATTATTTTCTTTTAATTACTGATTTAATGATTGATCAGCAAATAAATGTCACAAAGTTGTGGAAAAGACCCACCATTGTTCCCTGAAGCCCAAGTTAATATGTTCAAATGAATTAAAAACAACTAAAGATGTTTACTGTCACAACAGTGAAAGTAGAATGAGATGCACTGATATGCTGTATATGTAGTATGGTTTTTTCCCCAGTTACTTAAATACCTCAGATCATGAGCACAGGCATGTCTGAAAAGCTGATTTGATTTTGTAAATTTCCTTTTAGATTCTTACCCAAAAGATCTTTATGGGTATTTGTACAGTGTAAGCGATCAGCTGTGGGGAAAAAATCGTTGCTTTAGGCTACAAGTGACAAAAATAATATATTTTGTTATGTTTCTGTTCATATTTCAGCACAGCTAAACTGTCTGACGTGAGGATGCATGTTCTGGCTCTACTGAATCGCCACAGCGTGTTTTTTGGAAACTACAGATGGACGGAGTTTGATGAAGACTTTCTCAGGAAACATGTGGAGTCTGTGTCTATAGTTGATATCGAGGAGATGGTAACACAGGTCTGTTATTTTGGGATCTCTTGTCAGTACTTTCTTTTATCATTTAGAACTTTTTTTTGTTACAAAGAAATGCTTTGCACTTGGTAATTTATTCTTTTTTATGAACTCTGTTTCCTCACATAGCCACTTGATTTGAAAAGCTGCTCTGTCTCTGTACACATCTTCACTCTGAATGAGGATGGACCCAGCACGCTCAGTCTTGAAGATGATGAAGAGCTTTCAGCAGCAAATCACTGGCTGTTGCCTGCAGGTAACGATCAATGCTGAAGAATTGTGCGGTCAATGGAAGGGCATGCTGGGAAAATCTTTGATTTAATAATCAAATTTTTAATGAAATACTTCTGTCTCAAGCACAACCCATTGAAGCTTGAGCAGGAGCCTGAGGGAAAACCTGACCAAAGCCCTGTTACTGTGTTATGGAAACCCAAATTGTTTTAGAACCACATTTTACACTTAAAGAGCCTAATCTTTGAAAATAATATATAAATACGAGTTAAAGCATAATAGTTAAAGCAAAGTTATGATAATAATGATAAACCAGGCCTACATTCTCTTTATTATTAATTATTATAAAGGGATTATTATAAAACATCCTGCTTTTGTGTTTGCTCATTTTTTGTTATTTTCATCTCACTTTTGTGCTGCTTGAAACCCCCCATCTCCTTTTGGCTCCTTAAAATTCAATAATATCTGACTACTTATCTGGATATTTCCTTGAATGACTTGATCTCTATTTTTGTAACAGCTGAATTCCATGGGATTTGGGAGAGTCTGGTGTATGAGTGTGGAGTCAAAACCCAGGTAAAACATTTTATACTCAACTGTATATTGTACGAGCTGAGACACAAAAGTAAAGATGGCATGATTTTCTCATACATGAATACTGTATGTACACTTTCTCATACATCTCTTCCAGCTCCTGGATTATGTCACAACAACAATTTACTTCTCAGACAAAAATGTCAATAGCAACCTGATTTCATGGAACCGCGTTGTCCTGCTCCATGGTAAGTAACTTGGAACAGTAATTCTTATTGAGGTCATGTCAGAGATTAGGCAAAATTGATTGATTGTTAAATTAATTGATTTATCCCTTTGTGTTTGGTCATATCCAGGACCCCCGGGCACAGGGAAAACGTCACTGTGCAAAGCTCTTGCCCAGAAGCTGTCAATCAGGCTGTCAAGTCGGTAAGGTAGTCGTTTTTTTGAAACCGCTTCACCCAGGCAAAACACCTGCTCTTTACAGTTCAACATACACTCCCCTCCCTGCAGGTATTCTTACGGCCAATTCGTTGAGATAAACAGCCACAGCTTGTTCTCAAAGTGGTTCTCAGAGGTACACCTGGACTTTTTTTAATTGTTTAAATATAATATGATAATCAGAGGATCTTCTAGATGAAACTGATCATATTTTGGTAGTTTATCATGCGTCTTTATTGCAGAGCGGCAAGCTGGTCACAAAGATGTTTCAAAAGATCCAACAACTGATCGATGACAAAGACGCTCTTGTGTTTGTCCTGATTGATGAGGTAAAAGTCCACTTGTTAGACATCATCTTGAAACTGGAACCGGTCTAATCTAAACCTCCGATATAAATGTATTTATTGCATGATATTTATTTGCTTCCATATTCCCTAGACAAGAATATTAGTCTTAGATTGTAATTTAAATCTTGTCCAGGGTTGTTTTTGCTGTGACTGAGGCTGTTACTTTTTTGAACCTACTTGATTGTGAGTAGGTGGAGAGTTTGACAGCAGCAAGGAACGCCTCCCAGGCTGGAACCGAGCCCTCTGACGCCATTCGAGTGGTCAACTCTGTCCTGACTCAGCTGGACCAGATCAAACGGTCAGAAAGCAAAGCATGTGCATCATATTCAAGTCTCTTTCCTATATATTTTAGTTTGAATTGAATATTTTGTGTTGACCTTTGGGCTCGAAATTTCAGACATTCGAATGTTGTGATCTTGACGACCTCCAACGTGACAGAAAAGATTGACTTGGCATTTGTGGACAGAGCTGACATCAAGCAGTACATCGGACCCCCGTCCGAGAAGGGCATCTACAACATCTACCTCTCCTGCCTCGAGGAGCTGATGAAGGTGACCAAAAATATCTTGCATCATTTGTCTTTTAAGGTTGATTTCCATCTTTCCTGCTGCAGTGAAAGTAGATGAAGCCTTGAAAGTTGATCAATACAGCTCCTCCATGTGTGCCTTACTGACACCCTATCTGACGTGCTACACAAATAAGTTCTTTACATTACTGGTTTGGATTAGTAAAGAGCAAAAGGCTTATACAGGACTAAAAGTACTACATACATCTATTCCAGGTGACAAAATGCATTTCAGACAGAAAATGTTACAGCAAAATGAAACAAAGTGAAATCCAGCCCCAATTGTTTTGACTGGTTTGAATGAAAAATTATTTTTTAGATTTGATTTTATTGTCTGATATTGAAATATTCGTTTTTACTTTGTGTGTTGTAGTAATACAGGGGGTAAAGCTTCAAGGTTATAGCTTCAAGGTTTTTTTTTTTATTTGTACCTGAGGGTACATTTGTTATGCAGTTGAGAGATATAGCGTTCCAAGTTGAAAACAAGACATCAAGACAACTCAGATTCAGAAGACATCAAATACAAAATACATTAAAATAAGTATCATCATAGCACCACCGAAATAGTATCTGTGTATAAAAATAAAACCTCCTGAGAAAGTTTTGACAAAGTGCATTCTGCTCACACGCTCAACCTCTCATTCCAAGTTTAAAGTGTGTGAAGTGGATGAGCTCAGTTTAGAAGTATAATTGCTTCAGGGACAAAACATTCACTTAAAGAAACATATCACAACAAAATAGCGCTGTTAAGCTGTATTTTAAGCAGGCTGCAGAAAATGGTCACAAACAACAACCATGCAGAAGCAAAACGTTTGATTAAATAGTGTGAGTTTGCGTCTGTTCCTCCTGATGTGAATATATGTAGTGCCAGATCATCTACCCCCGGCAGCAGCTGTTTACCATGTTTGAGCTGGAGACGATGGGGTTTGCTAAGAGCGAGGTGTCTGAACACAGCCTGAACCTGAGGAGCATCGCTCTGTGAGTACAACCTTACTTAATGCAATAGCACCCAAATCGCTTTCCTGTGCTCAGTACATCAAGCGACAGTGAGAGGTGAAACAGCCAGAGGCTACCGTTTTGTTTTTCTTCACATTTCCAGAAAAAGCAAAGGTCTGAGCGGAAGAGCACTCAGGAAGTTGCCATTTCTGGCCCATGCACTGTTTGTGAGGGTAAGTATTTGATTTTCTTCCACAGAGTGCTCGTGTAAAACAGAGTAGTATTGTTTTTTAATGTCGATTTATTTGCCCGCAGTCACCGACAGTGACTCTCGAGAGGTTTCTAGAGGCTATGGACCAAGCGGTGGATAAACAAAAGGAGGAAAAAGCTAATCTGGTCAATGGTTTCTGAACTCATTACATCGCCTAAAGGCTGGCACATGATTGTTTATGAGCTCAGGATCCCATGCCCTGTTTGTTTGTAGTGCAGAAAAGCTACAACCCTTGTATCTTTTTATTGAGCTGCATTCACTCATTTGGCAGTACTGTGTTGAATATACTAAAGAGTAACATTGTTTAACAAATGTTATACATAACATTAAAGTCTTTATCCAGGTAATTTTGTCGGTGCTACTTCAGAGGAGCGATGTGAAATTTAAAGTTTCAGTAAAGGTGGTTTGACAGTTCGGTTCAACATGGAGCACCCAATGCTTGAATGTTCTCTGTGCTATTAATTGTTAATTGTTTTCTCATTTCTAAGGTGTATGATGTTTTTATGCAACATGCAGCTTTAACTGTATGTAGCGGTGAGTTTCTTAGTGACGTAGGTGAATTGACATTGGCTCAGTCCGGGGATGTTTTTTGATGCTTTATCCCACTAAAAAGCAGCTTGTCAGACAGAAGTGAATAATTCCATGGTGGGTCAGAGACCTCGGTGGACAGTAAAAGATCAGAAATACAGAAAGTCAAATATTTAAGTTCCTTTGAGTTTTGTCATGTTGATTAAACTTTCCGTAAAGGAGACCATTGTCTGTTTAAAAATGTTAACTGTCTGTTTACCGAGCTTTGTCTTTCCTACACTGTTCATGTCTTTTAATGAGAGCCGTTTCTCTTTGTCCAAAGTTCAGAGAAAATGTTGATTGTTCTATATTTATGTTAACAACTCTTCCTCTTTAAACTCCAACCTCATGTTCATATAACAACTTTATTTTGTATATAACATTGTAATAAACAACACTGTTTGTACTTTTATTTGTGTGTTTGTGCTCCATTTGAAGCACTTGCATTTTGGAGATTTTAACAAAGCCCTTGGGCCACCACCTGGGGGCGCACTGACGCTTTTGTAGTTTCACACACAGAAAGACAGATTTTTTTTTAATTCAATGTATTTTATGAGACACATGACAGTCACAATATGAGCAAGGCCTGACAATAATCACAGGAATAAAACCAGATCGCAGATGAGCTTGAGCTCATCTCATAACAGTATCGTCATTTGATCTGAATCTTGCAGAGTAAAACCAGAAAACCTCCACAAATTAAAAATGAAAGTGTGCAAATTGAGAATTTTTGCCTCAAACACCATGTTGCTCCTTTATGAGACAGACCCCTGCATGGAGACTGAAAGAGTTTAGAGTCAAAATCTCTTCAAGTATGCGTTTGTGATTGTTGCCACCTATTTTCCCCCTAAGACAAAAATTACAGTTGGATGATCCAGTTTTGAAATGTATGGGTCATATGCAGAGTTTACATGAGCAGATCAGTGGCGCCATTGTTCGTATGAACATGTTTTGCATTCTGTGAATGCTCTGCTGCTTTGAATGTCAGCTGTCTGCTTCAGACAATGTGCCCTTTGTTTGTTGTTGGGCAACAGCTTTTCTTTTTGCACTCCACCACTTCAAAGGTGGATTCTGTCGGCTGTTCCCTGAATGTGAAAGAAAAGCAAACATTGAGTTCATCTTCATTCTCACACTTAATCACATCTCTGTTGCTTTTAAAACTACCTCTGCTGGGTGGTTCATTGAGAATATTTGACATGAAAATCCTTTTGAGAATGATTTTACTGGCAGCAGGCTATCATTAAGATCAAATAAAAGATTTATACTCATCAATTTTAAAGTACTGGGTTTTACAGAAACCCCAGAATGGATATCCCCTTGCACATAAAACCGTGATTTAATTGTGTTTGGGAATTATCCCTTTAATGCCACAGTGTCTTTTACTCCTAATTGTTTGGCGCCCACAATAACCATTAGGCAATGAAGTGAGGAAGTTCTCCTCTAATCTGATCGATGATCACAAAGTGGAGAGAGAGAGGCAGAAAAGGGGCTGATGGAGAAAAGACAAGTTGTAGAAACGGGGATTGTAAATAAAACCATAATTGCTCTGTCTGGAGGCACTTTTTTTCTTTTTGACTGTAGTGGCTCCAAAAGCAGGCAGCTGTGAAAAGGCAATCAAGACGGAGAGGGGAGAGAAGTCAAAAGCCTTATTGTTACAGGGTTTTTATCATCGTTTCAAGCTGTTTGAAAATGTCAGAAAAGTCCAAACAAAACAAAAGCCTGATGTTTATCCTCACAACTGTTGTTCAGGTACATGGCTGAAAGCAATGGAATATGACTGCATGTGCCAACTGTGATTCACACAGGGAGGGGATTCATTTACACACAGACTTACAGGTACTTAAAGAGGAAACCTAACAGAGCTGCACACAAAGACCATGGAAACTACCACTCATTTATTTATCTGAGTATAAAAGTTGCTTGATTTCTAAGTGTGATACTGCCATGATTGACACAAGTATTAGAAACATGCTGTATTTCTGTTGCCGGTGTATTGATCCTCATGCTCTGCAGAAATAAGATTGAAAACATTAACGTTAAGCTGTCAGGGCTTCTCAGTTCTACATCTGCGTGACGGCCTTTGATGATAAACCAGGACTTTTATCCAAGTGCACGTCTCCCTTTTTGAAGATGGCTCTCTGTTCCCAGTCTAAACTATCCTGTCAGAAACCGCATGAAAAGTCGTTTCTGCTTTGACTTCAGACTTTTTCTGCGTCCCATATGTTTGTCATCCATTTTAAGGCTGGATGTTGGAGAGAGAGTTAGGGCCGTACCTAGTGAGGAAGAGGCAGAATCCTGAGAGCCGGGGCCACATAAAGAATTGGTATTAATTAGGCACGGTGAAAGGGATCAAAAGCAAGCTGCCATCAGTGAGCAATGCAGATGTGGGCTCACGCTGTCAGCTATAGAGCGTGATCTGAGACTCCTGTGTCTGTGTGGAGTCAAATGGCAGACAAATTGACAGGAAGAGTTATAAACCTGCTTTCCACATTCATCAAGATACGGTAGTGAAACTGGGACACTGACACGTACAGTAGGCCCACCACTCTCAAAGAAAATAAGATGTTCTTCCAGGAGCACACAGAGTATGTTTCTCATGTTTTTCCAGGCAGAGCTCCACTGTTAGAGCTAATAAAGAATAAAGATGGGCTGTAATTTCTAACATGACAGCAGCAAGTGACTGAACGAGTGAGCGATTGGCACCAGGCGAATAATAATAACAGTTTGGGCCTCAATAAAATGCAGAGATCAAAGTAGCATCTGTTCCAGTTCCAGTACAGTGTGCAGGAGCCGTGTGTTTACAAAACAGCAACATCACATTCATATTTTCACACTAGGCTAAGGGTTGTGTAAGTAGATGAATATTCATAAGTGTTGGCCAGGGTCCTGCAGCCAGGTTCTGTTGTAACACCCTGCCAAAAGACACAAACTATAAAACTGCTGAAGAGCTTGTGATCGCTGGTGGGTTCAAGTACACCCTGTTCTTCCCAGTTCTGTTTTATAAACACATGCTTTATCTTCAGCATCTGTTCTTCAGTGTGTAACATTAACACAGTCAGTCACTTTATGTTGTCACCTATTTGCACCTGGTGTGTTTATCGCTAAACACACAAGAAATGATGTGGAAACGAATTTCATTGAATCAAAGCATCCGGCATGAGTGATGTTGCTTTTATTCTGTTTCTATGTGATTATATGTGGAGATAGATTTAATAACAATTTGTCTGATCCAATGATTTAATAATTAATAAGCCTTTATCCACTGGTGGTAAGTTTGAATGAGAGAAACTTATAACACAAATAAATGTGTCTGCAAACTAATGATTCATAAACTAATGAACGTATCTTCAGTGTGAATGTGTATCTGCTGTTAAAACCATAAATGGAGTTGAAAGTTGCACCGACAGAGGACGTGGTTTTACGTTCTACTACACACGAGCTGCAAAACCTGTGTTCATTGTTAAAAACAATCTCAATGAAACCGGAACACAAATGGATGTGCTTTTCAAAATAATGTTACATTTAAGAAAAGCATGAAATGAAAACATCAGTTATACAGAAGCCTAGAATTAAGTGGTTCTATTGGACTAGGTTGAAATAAAAGCACTGACTGTAAGATTAAGATTAGTACTGACTTAAAAATTAACTATAATAACTAACTGTTGACCGACACAGAATTAAGTATTTAAACATATGACTATTGTGTTATTTGATAAGTATTTTGTGCAGTTTAATTACCTGCTTCTCAGATTAAGGATGATGACAAACATTAGAGGACAAAACGGCTGTTCAGTCTTTTATTTGCAATATTTAACCTATTACTATTATATCCATTATAAAATAAGAGGAATAATATTTGAAGGACACAAATCAGTCATGTTAAGCTGTTTTCCACTTATCAGTCACTGGCTTAAGTAATTTTGAAATATAATTTTCAGTATTGTTAATGATGAAATGGATTTTGATCTAAAACACATCTAAAAAAATATATTAACCATACTAGTAGTATAGAAACTAAACATAACCATGGAAGATAATTTATTTAGGGCATAAATTCCCTGTTTTAAACTGAACAGTGTGCTTAAATCAAACTATTTCATTTATAATCACTTCATTATTCCATAAATATGCCTCCAATACACCTCTCCCCATTTTTTGACTCGTTTTATTGCTCATTAGCTGGTTGCAGAACTGTCATAAATCAGGTGTTTTATTTTTCTCCATAAAAACTGAACCGGAAGTTCCCTCCATGTTTTGCGCGTCTTTACGCACGCTCCTCTGTGTGCCGCTGATCGGAGCGCGTCAATGTTCAGTTGGACTGAAGTGAAGTCCGGATACACTTACACACTGATCCTGTATCCTGCTCCCTGTTTCACACACGTATCTCATCTCTGCACGGAGACAACCGATGCTTCAATGAAGAGGACATTTAACGACCCGCCTCTGGATGAAGTTGGAGATTTTTTCGTGCCAAACAAACACAATGTGACCATGTTGAGCCAGTGACTGTTTCATCCGCGTCCGATTTCGGAGTATACCTTTATCGATCCCGGGAAGAGAGACTTCAACATGGGCAAACTTCAGTCCAAACACGGTAAGAGAGGATGCAGCTTGAATCACTCAACGTTGCAAATTCAAAATATATATTTTTATTTTATATTTATATTTTGATCTCACAAAAAACCTAACATTTCTCTGCTCTGCATCTGTTCCCTGATTATCTGGACCTGAAGCGTGTAAGCGCAGAGAAAACCCTGAAGGTGAGGATCGATCATTCATTACGATGAAGGTCTATAGATAATGATAAACTAAATCTTTTGATTTGAGACTGATCCCTGCTGATCAATGGGATTTATTTCTCTTCATATCTCAGGAGACAGTTTCGTTGTGAACGCTTTCCTGCGCAAAGGGATGGAGGAGTGTGAGAGGTACAACACGACGGATCACAAGCTGAAGAACATGCAGGTATCAGACCGTTTCACATATTTATTTTCGTCTTCATTCAGCTGATCACAAGCAAGAAAAGAGCTTGTTTTGATCCATTGTTTTGAGGGAAATTAAATGACACAGTTCCTTTGCCGATTTTTTAGACTTTGTGGAAACTAATTCCAGTGACTGACTACAAAGAAAAACATGAAATTAAATGAAAATAAAAAGTAAATTCTCTTCACTGTTTAGGAAAGATCTTTTTTTGATCTTGTGCTTCTTCACTCATGTTTGTTTAAGAGTAGCATGGACAAAACTCATTGTTGGAAAAAAGGTGTGAGTGTGTGTGGTTCAATTATTATTGATGTTGTTGTGACCTATTTATAGATTGACATTATTCAGTTCCCATAAAATAAATCATATTAAAGGGTTAGGTTAAGGTTAAGGTTAGAATAAAGATAAGGCAAGTAGTAAGTATGGTTAAAGTAGAGTAAGTCTCCAGGAAATACAAGTCAGTGTAGTGTCCTCTGAAGTCTGGACTGTGTGTGTGTAAGAGTATGTGTGTTCATTTGCTGATAGGATGAATCTATCAAGCTGTTGTCTTGCTGCAGCTGTTACATCCCCTTTACCTTTCCCTGAGAGATGAGCTGCAGAGCTTCTTGACTCGAACGGGAAACAAACTATTCACGCTCATGTGTGACGACACGCTGGTGTCTCTGCTCAGTTGTAGGCTGATGTTCATTCTGTCATGTCTGGCTCCGGCACAACACTACAGCGGTTATTCCCCTGCCAGCATCACTGGATGGGTTATGACAGCCATGAGCCCCATGTGTGAAGTGGCTTGGCAACACACACACACACACACACACACACACACACACACACACACACACACACACACACACACACACACACACACACACACACACACATTCACTCTCACTCTCACTCTCACTCAGAGGCAGGATGGAAAGGTAGTCACGTCTCAGACTGAGGGGATAAAAAGTTTGCTCTTGTGGCTGCTGGCATCATGACTCAGGGCTGTGTCTTTTTCCTCAATGCCTCCCATTCTAGTGCGGCTCCCAGTGGGCAGCCCTCTGTGGCATAACATTACATCACTTCAATTAGTGTGTCGCTTTTGAGGGGTACGAGAGTGGCCGAGCTCTCAGACAGAAAAGTTCACACTGAGGCAGTGACGATCAGTGAGGTGGGTGGTTGTAATGGTGGAGGAGTTATGGATTATATCAGGATTGTAAACCGCCCACTTGTGGCAAATTAAAAGACTTGAGAGGAAACTCTGCTCTGCTTCAGAGGAGTCTGAGTTCACACTCCCCTGAAGGGAAACCACCAAAGGCAAAAGCTTGGCTCCTATTAGTAGGTGGGTCCCACCCTCACCACTATCAAAGTCATGCCCCTGATTTATACAGTGTCATTAGAGGCTCATTCTATCAGCATCAAACTAAGCAGCTCCTTCCAACCAGCTTTAACTCAAGATTGGTGAGCAGCAGCTGGAAAGAACAGAATGCAGTCACCTCTGTTATATCACATATTGGTCTTTATGGGTTTTAATGGTTAATTGTGACAGAAAATCATATTTTTGTGTCAGAAAGAAACATGGAAACTGTTTTTCTGCCTTTCCATTAACTCCATTATTTTCACCATCATTCATGCTGCTCTGGTACTGAGTTAAATGTTTGTTCATATATATGAGAGATGACTTTTCTCTGCTTTATGTGACACTAAACTTATTATGTTTGGGTTTAGGGCTCATGTTTGGACACAATTTGATATTTGAATATGTCACTTGGGACATAAGGAAAGTTTAAGGTGGTTTTTTTGCTACTTTTGGAAACTTTATCAGAGTCCGACCGATTTATCGCCTGATTCTATATTTCTTTATAGTACTTGAATTACAGTTATTCATCACATATGGTCAAACTGTAAAATATAAACTCTCAATTACATATCTTTGTCATCATTTGATTACAATCTCAAAATATATATGTTTTTAGATATATCGGTATAGGAAATGTTTTACTCCCAAATATTTTGATAAGTATTTCCCTGGCAAAAATCTGAATTGTTCAGACTCTACTCTTAATAATAAATTCCATATAGATGAATTGACAATGGAAATATTGGTTACCTGCTGCCCTGATTCTAAGTGTGAAATTCCACAAACCCCAGTGTGTGGGAAATTGATACTGTGATGATATATGCTTCCAACTCAGTATGTGACTGGCTGCTTTTAGACAGTGACAGCTCTATTCATGCTGTTGGAAATGAGCCTACACCTACACTAATATAAGGACACATTATGTCCCCAGGGATGTTGAGTTTCCCATTTAATATAGATATAATTAATCTCTGCTGTACAACCAGTAATTTCCCTGTTTGATCCCACATACTGTGAATTAATTATTTGCTATAGGATGGAATTACATTGTCACTTTTCCAGATATAATTGTTCTCTGGGGTTTAGACCATAATAAAACAAGTCCAAGTCAAACAGGAAACAGAAGCAATATCATTTTATTTAGGGGATTTGAAGTTTGTAGATTAACATGTCCTCCCCCCCGAGCATTTCAGCATGTGGCTCTCAGCAGACAGCGGTTCCTCCGCTCAGTCCTGGCTGCAGGGACAGTTGAAATTTCGTATAATTTCATATAGGAGCAGATTGGCCAAACACACTGTTTAGCTCTGACCATCCCCCTCCTCATTGTCAAACGGGGGAGTAGGATTCCTGAGCTGTCTGGCTGCGACTTCAAAGCGCGGAGCTGTGAGTTATAAAAGGGCTCTGATATCAGTGGAGCCTCCGAATCCTCACCCCTCGATCCCCCCTGCCCTGTCCTGGGGGATGGGCCGAGGGATGGAGCACTACCGGGAAGAAAAACAACAACAAACAAGGGCCAAGAGAGCTCGTGCCCAACATTGTTCTAAATCGAAATCACGAGTCTCCATGACAAAGTAGCTGTTTGTATCCAGCAAGCTTTCCACGCTTTGCAGCATTTTAGCAACAAAAGATCAAAAGATGCAAAAGGATTGTTTAATTATTAATATTGCTGCAAACCATGATCCAGGATTTCAGCTGGCAGGTTGCCCTCAGTGTGTAATCCTATAGCCTCCTTTAAGTGTAGCATGAGTGGACAAAGAGAGCATGATGTAAGACACGTCTCATCCTGGCTGCAGTCATCAAGGTTTTGACACCTCTCTGCAGATGTTCAAGACAAGACGTACCTGTCTTACCTAACCCCCACCTGGTGTAATGTAGGAATATTACAGGTGAGATCAAAGTGCTGGTCCAAAGTGTAGCTGTCCCTTTCGTCCAAAAAAGCTTACTGTGTAGTTGAATATGTTAAATGCAGAAAAACCCCAAACCTTGTACCGATCCAAACCCGTGTTCATTAGTGGAAGAGCTCCGTGAAGGTTCACTGTGTTTCACCTCTGGAAACGTCAACACATCAACAGTCCAGACCCTCACCCTCACACACGCACAAGACTACAGTGCTTCATTTCGGAGCTTCAAACAGACATGCTTGGATGCCCAAATAGTGACAGCCTAATTCAGCCTTTCAGCACCATCTTTTGTCTCAAAACTTCCCACAGACTTGGCCTGAGCGGAGTGAGTGTGCCAAAAGTTTCAAGACGTAAATTCATTTTGACTTACAGAGAGTTACATAGTCTTCACCCCCACAATAATAAATTAGGTTTAAGAGCAGAGTTCCCAAGCAGCTCACTAAACTAATTGTAAGCTAATGTTTTTTTAACTTTCATTTGGAATCTGTGAATAAGAGTTTCCCCTTATATAAAAGTCCTCATTTGGCAATCCAGCATAAAATGGATGTTTTGTTTGGACATTTTCACCACTGGGCATTCGGGCATATCTTCTCGTCACCGTGTTAATTTTGAATTGGCAGTATTTGATTTGGAGCTGACAACGGGATATCTGTGTAATCTTAAGGCCGTGGCCCTAAATGACATTTTATTTTTCAATACACAGCCACAAGTTGAAAACTGAGGTAATTGCTTTTTGGTTTTGAGTGTGTGCGTATAGTGGGACGTAATCGTGCAGCACTTCAAGACACATTCTCGTCAACAGCATCCCATGACTTTTCTCTACCGCCTCTGCCGCATCCACCAGTGACAATAAAAAGCCTGTCACCGCTGCAGCACGACCACGGAGCGCTATACACAGTGGAGAGGACACAGAAAGGTGTGCTCATACTGTATACAGCATGTCTTGCTTTTTGAAGGGACTTGAAGGCATTTGGAGAGTTTGTTTTTTTCCACCCCTCCTTTTTTTTTTTTTTTGAAATTGGCTTCACAAGAAGGCGAGCTGTGAGCCTTCATCTCTGAATGAAAAGCATGTGGCTGGCATCCAGAACAGCGGGGTCTTTCAGCACGGCCCCGGCAGACATCTGTTCCTGGTTTGTACAGCAAAATCCTGGAGCACGGAGAGGGGCTGTGGTGGGAAGGGGGTGAGAGAGGGTGGCGGGGAGTAGGAAAAGAGGGGGGAAGATGAGGGGAGGAGTGGTGGGTTTAAGTGTGTGTTTTTTTTTTCTTGGGAGAGATATTTGAGGGGCTTTAAAGGTAGTGGGGGGAAGGGGCGTAATGGAGAGCCTCATCCGCCTTGTCCACTGCATTGTTTGGTCAGGAGCTGACCATTGATCTCACCTTTCCTTCTACATAAACTTCTAACAAGTGTGAAACCAGCAAATCGCACCACTTTTCTGAAAACTTTTCCCCTCAATGTTGGTTCCAGTTTGTCCACAGCCGTGTAAACATCATCACCTGATCGGCGTCAACACACGTCACTTGTGTGAGGTGCTTGTTTTAGCCATTCTTTCATGTTGGAGTGTCGAAGTGTGTGTCACCACATGGCTTCGCTTGTGAGTCAGAGGCCGAGTCCCTCTCTCTCTCTCTATGTTTGTGAGTGAATGAGTGAGTGAGTGAGTGAGTGAGAGGTGGTTTGTGTGGCCTTTGCCTAATGGAGAAAGACATTAGAACACTGCAGGCGGATTGGATGTTTATTTTTCTGAGGATATTTATACTGTGGGAAGGGACTTTGAAGCCGGTTGCTGTGATGGTGAAGAGAGCAAAGGGCTCTCTCTGGCCGTCAGGACGAATCAAAGAGCCATCACACAGGGGTTCACAAGGATTTGGCACAAATCACAAACTGCATTAACCTTGAACAACATGAACTATTGGAGCCACCTATATATAATATGATAATTTGGTTCATGTTCTGCAGCTATGATGCCTTTTACTAAACTAATCTGCAGTTATAGAATCAGATACATACATACTGGTTACACAGAGAACCTGAGGCAGTTGCCCATTTCACACTGTTTGTAACCTAAACATTGTCTTTAAAGAATTAGTTATTTTCTTGCTGAGACTTCAATCAGGAGACTGATACCACTGTCATATCATGTCACAGTACATATGACGACACAGCAGCTTACCATAGCAAAAGCCTGGAAACATGGAAACAGCCTGATGATGTCCAAAAATAAGAATCCGTTTTCGCGATCCTCCATCTCCAAATTCAGTATTTATATAGCTCTTTTCTACTCATATTGACCACACTCAGCACTTGACAGTAACAGCTACCATATGCTGCGACTTTCCTATCTCACAAACTGCCATCACACCCATCAGAGGAAGAAGCTGGGAATCGAACTGCCAACCTTCTGGTGGATGACCCGCTCCAAGCAATTTTGCTGTGCAGCAGAGGTGCAACACAGTGTGTTCTGGTAAAAAAAAACGTGAACCCTATCCAATTTTTGGCACTCTGCAACAAAATGCCATAATAGATATACACAACTATACTGCTTGTTGACAGGCTCTCTGGTTGTAAAGAGACAACGTTGTGACAACTGCTGTTTTACCAGAAAAGCAGATATCCCATGCTGTCGGTTATACTGCACTTCAGGGCATATATGATAATTAAAATTTCTCCTACAGTTCAAAGTAGAAGAGGAATGACAGTCGCTCCCCTTCCTTCATTATTGGAGCTCTTATCTGCAGACATATGGAAAGAAGCTCTGCCTCCTTCAGCGATATCTCAGCCCCATGATTGCCACTTTGAAGTCGCTCACTCCTTGTCACTGCTTTTTATGATATTTATGAGATATCTGTTCTGGTGCTTCACAGAGATCTGTTTATAGCTCCACAGAACCTGTTTGCAGCGAGTCATTACAAATGCAATTATTTGAGAGTATGAGAACTTCCTTAACGTCGCCCATCCCAGGTTGACACTGCATGACCCAGATGTGCATGGTCACCGATGACAGCGGGGAGACCTCACTTCCTCTGCGTGATGAGTGTGCTGGTGGCTGTTCGGGGGCAACCCCGTTGAGGGTTAACCCTGGTATATGTCTTCTCTCTCGCTCCTTGCCAGGAGAAAGAAAATACCTGAAGCTGGAGCCCAGTGCTTAGCGCTGACATTTTTGGCAAAGGCTGCTGGATCCAAGTCTGTGTTTGATCTTGTGCTTCTTCCAGCCAAGTAAAACACCGGGAGACTCAAAGGTTATTACATTTTAGTGTGTAAGGTATGTTTCCACATAAACCCCTGTTCCCCTTAGAATGCTTTAGCTCTTTTCCAAGTGGACTTCATTTCGCAAACCTTAGAGCAGCCAAGGGAATATTATATTTTTTCAGTTATGGTTGTTGGTGGTGTTATTATACACTGTCATTACAGCCGTTGTAAATTGATTACATTTTTTAAATTAAATACGAGGTAGGTATTCAAATCCTGAGTCCTTCCTGATGAGGACAGAGGATGCTTTAGATTCCAAGTGGAACTAAAACATTATCAGACGAGACATTGCAGGTCTATTTTTGTTCAATATTTTGTTTCTTTAAATATTTGCAGATTGAAAGAGAGACTGAGGTTTTGCTTATTTGCTTAAAGAGGACAGGGGATTCCTCTTTTGGACGCAAGTTTGTTATCCCATAAATTCAGCCAGTGGAAACTTGAGATGGACTCCACAAAGGTCAGATGCTGACACACTGTATATTCCACAATACACGTTCGGGGGGAAACTGAAGTCGCTCTCAGCACAATGCGCTGATAGCTATAAATCTTAGACATGAATACCTATACTTTTTGTGTTTGCGTGAGAAAGACTGAAATAGAAAAGGACAGAGCAAAGTGAGGACAGCAACACCAGAGCAAAAACGTAAATATGATGTGATGTTTTTGAGGTTCCTTGTATACGCTGCTCATATTGTGATGCACTTCCATTCACTTTCTCTCGCTAAACAGCCTTCAGAGTCACCCGTGAAAGCTTCGAAACTTCATCCTTGCTCTACATTCCTGAACCTGACGCCCTGTTAGGTTTGAGGCTGGGGAGTGGAACACCGCACACACCACAAACCCTGGCTTCCAAAAAAAAAAGTGTAGGGTACCCAGAGCTGCTGGCATTCCTCATTGTTGTGATGCTGCTTTTTGAGGATAACGTTCTGCTTCTTTTCAAAGTGTTTCAAAGCAGGGAAGTGTTTTTTGCCGTAGAAGGAGCTGGTACCTTAAATTCATTTGATGTTCATGCTCACCTCGGAAAAAATGTGGAATTTATTGCAGAGCTAGGTGATCAGACTTTACGCACTATCCATCTTCTTTTGATAGAATTTCACATGAAGAATGCCATATAGCACAAGATTTATCAAACACACCCAAACCCAGACCCCTGAGGAAACTAGGCATCTTTTCTCTCTGCTGTGAGCTGAGCCTCCCCCTCTTTGGGACCCCAAGTCTGCACATGTGTAGGTATCGCTATTACTCAGCTCATAAAACGCCACAGTCCCATCTGAAAGTGGTTAGCTGTTGAAACACACTAGCGGCTTCAAAGCTCGGATCCGGGCTCTGCAGACAGCCCAGGCCCAGCCCTCCTTCTGCACATCACATTCCACTCCGCTGGGGAATGGCTGCAAACTCGCTTTTGTTACACAAACCTGTTCCCGTCATCAAAACCCTCAATGGGTCTCCAATAAAAGGAAGTGGTTTATTTTTGTCATGGGTGGTAATTTTTCAGGGGGAATTTAATTTGGGATATAAATGGTTTCAGAAGGGTTCTTCGCATGTGTTCAGATGAAATAAGAACCCGGCGGTTCTCACATTCTGGGTTGGTTTATATACTCAACACCTTTTGTGCTCTTTCTATATGTAACAGAAAGGGAGGAAGAGGATGAAATAGTGCTGAAAGAGGCCACTGTTCTCATTTCCTCTGAAGGCAGCCTTCTTTTCTTCCCCCCACCCATTTCTTTCCTGAACCCGTCCACTTCAAAAGCTGACCTGGCCCTGTGTGCCATGTAACATGTTTACCTAAAGACTCATTTCAAATAAACAGCAGTTTCTCTCCGCGACTCCTGCCCCCGCTTTACCGAGAACCTTTCAGAGACACCATCTGCTCATATGGGACTTCACGAAGACTACGCACCCTTATAAATATGGATTTTATTTCATTGTATCTCTCTGGAAGGACTTTACAGCTTATAGTTTCATTTAAAAAGAAAAGGTCTTGGCTGACAGTGGACCAAATAGTGTTGAAAAGTAAGAAAAAAATGTCAAAGAAAATCTTCTTTTGAAAGTTGGTGGTAAAACTTTAGTACCTCTGCAATGTCTTGATGTATCACCAGCACCT
Source organism: Paralichthys olivaceus (assembly GCF_024713975.1). Lineage (NCBI taxonomy): Eukaryota > Metazoa > Chordata > Actinopteri > Pleuronectiformes > Paralichthyidae > Paralichthys > Paralichthys olivaceus. The sequence continues at coordinate 12,827,828 of NC_091105.1, forward strand.
ACCTCTTCGTGTTGATAGGGGCTGACTGATACTATCACTGCAAGAATGCCAGTGTATCAGAATATCTGAACTTTTACCCCCAGTACCATGTGCTCAGCTTCTAGAACCGTTCCATCCTGTTTGTGCCCTATTATCTCATCGCTTTTAAAGTGTTAGTGCCTCTCAACACCCTCTGCTTTTTGAAGCATAAATCCGCCTTCAAGAACCTTTATCAAACATTAAGTGTCACACTTTGTGCTTTTAAGTGGACTACCCCCAGACTTGTGTGTGTGATAGAGAGCAAGGCTCCTTCAGGCTTGTAGCTTTATACCTGAGATAAGATAAGAATATACAAGCAGCCAGGCTAAGCTAACTGAAGCTCGTGTTTAAGTGCAGACTCTTTCATGGTCTCACAGCACCGGTTTGCAGTAATTATGGCCGTGAAAGCAGCAGCTCTCTGTGCGCTCGGCTACAAAAAGCCGGAGCTGTAGAAGGAGGTGGAGCTGAGCTGAGCTGCCCTCTGCACCATAGCCTTTTGATCTCTGCTTGTGCCATGGATGAATTACGTTCCAGTATTTCACACTGGGGAACTGTGCTTCAGAAACACGCAGCCAGTCTGTCAGGTCACTAAAGTGCACACATGGCAGCCTCAGTCCAAAAGGAAAAAAGGGCAGATGTTACAGTTTCAACAACCATGGCCTCAAAAATCTTCTGCTTGGTATCGTTCTGTGATGTGTCACAAATAAAAATTATAATTCATGGGTTTGCATCATGCGGCTTTAAAATTCTTGTCTTGTTGCCATGATTTCAAAAGTAATTCATCATATCCTTTTTATTTTTTCGCCCTGTAATTTTCTTTGAGAATTATTCAACAGAGCTATGAATGAGCTTTGCATGATTTTGATGAATCAGTAATTGGTCCTCATCTGCTCATCCTCAGCTTTTAACTTTGACCTCTTTTTTCATGGGAAGTTGTGTCTCATATGCCACAGCATTACAGCCAATGGCCCTTTGGCCATGGTCCATTTTACATATCCAGTCTTCCTTCTCTTCGTCTGAAGATCGCAGAGTCTCCTTTGCTTCCTGTGCCCAGCAGGGGAGTATTTTTAGGAATCCTCAGGAAAACACTTGGTGTTGACCCTGGGATGACCCCCTGTCCAGTTCCAGGCCTGTGAGGAACTTCACAGCTTGGAATTAAGCCGGTTCTTGCAGTGTCAAGAATTCTCGTGGTCTTTGAGACTGGCAATCCTGACCAGATGGAGGAGACGGCAACACCGGACAGTCAGAGATAGTTACGCAACAACATTGAGGAAAGAGAGGGCAGATAAAAGAGGTGCAGACACTTTGAAAATACACCATCTCTTTTTTTCTGTCAGTTAGCTTGAAAATATTTTGTGGAAAAAAATAAGCTGTGCAGCAGTCTGCAAAGCCAAGGCATTTTTTCCCAAACTATGTTGGCAGGATGGCCTCAAGCCTTAAATATTTCATTGTTAGGAGGAACAGTACCAATTATGCAAACAAGTGGTGTCTCCTAGGACCTGGGGTTTGGCAGGTGTTGAGGAGAATAGTAAGCCTATAGCAGATGAGTTATTAGAGGCCCTGTCTGTGTGCTCGCCTGTCTACATCGGTTATTTGTTGCATCCTGCTGCACTGAACTCTGTACTTGGCCGTCTCTAACCAGTGAGCTTGCTTCCCCCTGAGGACTGAAGGCAACAATAAATAGTACAGTACAACAGCTATTCATCTCCGTTTGCTCAATATGCCTCCCAGATGGATGTGTTGAGAGTCCACGCTACATTACTGGCTGATTAGTCATGGCTACATAAGCTCCTCTTATCATGGTCAGTCATATGGATCTGCACCTCTCCGTCACCCAAAGGAGCAGTAACTAATGGGCTGTGAAGGTTTGACTTTATCCCTGAACCTGTTCTTATCCTGGTGTATGACAGAAAGCCAGGGTGCCGCTCATCCACCAACCCACAAGCTTTTTAACAGCAGCAGCGCCTCAGGTTTAAATGAGCAGCCGAAGAGTCACTGTGGATTAGAGAGACAGACAGAGACAGGTACTTGTGCACCACAGGGTGCTTGCTTTTGCCTGAGGGTATGTGGTTTAACTCAGCTAACTCGAGTAACAAATAGAAATTGCAATTCAATTGAAAAAAATATCTGTGTGAAGGAGGCAGGTAAAAAGCCAACTAACATTAAAAATGTGTGTCATTCTTGGTTGATATTATATTACACATAGTGGACAAATGGCTTACACACTTATAATATTGGATTAACTGTTGAAATTCTGAAAAGCAGTGGCCATAGTCAGATAACTATGTTGTCATAGCTTAAAGTAATGAAGAAATACATTGAAAGTTAAGTAGTACTATAACAATGTTAAAATAATTAATAAACATTTGTGATAGTTAATGTTTGTTGAAAGTAATGTTGAAATATACTAAACAACAGTTCAATTTGGTTTTAACCACTTTATCACAATATTGCATAGACATGTATTGAGATCAGATACATCCAGATCCTGATCTGGATCCACGGTAATCCCCAATCTACACATGCCAGATTTTTAAAATAAAGATCTCTGTATTATTTCTTGAGAAATTCATTAAAAATCCTATACAGAAACTATACAGATAGTTGAAATAGCTAAAGTGATCAATAAACATTTCAAATTGTAAAGTAACAGATAAATTGTTGGAATATGAAAGGTGTTAGTCACCATAGTAGAAAATGCAAATTGACCAAACTTAAAGAAGAGCTATTGTGACAATATCCACTGGACTTGTTTGTAATCCACTCACCTGAATGTGTTCAGAACAAGACAGGTAGCGGTGACACATCAGACAAAGATGGTCAGGGACCACTTGTGTTAAGTCCACGCATTGTTGCCGCTCCTCCACACTGGCGTACAGCTGTCCCACCCCAGCATGGTTTGTTTACATTTCTCAGTCACCCGCAGGAGCACTGTAATGCTTGTAGCTCCAACAGCCTCCAACCACAGAGCCGCACCCCTATGAACTGCCAGGCCGGGTTTTCAAACCTGTGACTCAAATCCCTTGCAGCTTAACAAAACGAGCAGTGAAAACAGCGGTGTCGGTGGTTATCTCACAGGTGAGAGCAATTATAACTGACATGTCACTAATAGAGCGACGGCTGGAAACCCGACTCTGAAGTACAGCAGGCGGCACAAAAGGAGCGCCCTCGAAGATTACAGTGAAACAGTTGTCATCCGGCAGGACTGGACAAGGTGGAGTGGTGACTGTAACTGACACACAACCAGTTTGAAAAGAAGATTTATACTGAATCATATGAGATCACTGCAGCTGATGAGCCTGGTATACTGCTCAGCTTGACGCTCGCCGTCACCTCAACCACAACCTGGCAGTCTAACGTCCGCCATGTTGTTTAAAGGGTCTGTGGAATGTGGAACAAATCCACTCAGCTTTATCAGCCTGGACGCGCTCTCCATTGGCCGGGCTTAAGAGCCAGGGGCCTGCGCGGGAGCTTACAGAATTTCACATGGAGGCCAGAAACAGAGGAACATCCTGTTTGAGTCTAACCGCCTGTGCCACACTGGCTTTGATATGCCGTCGCCTTGCGCGCTCGCCTCTTTGTTGTTTGTCAGGGTGTGAGTGAGTGTTCAAAATACGTTCTGTGTGTCTCCTGCCTGGTATGCATGTACATCTAGTTTTTTTTTTATTGACAGATTATTTGAACAATCCAGTTGAAAACTGGACCCCCAAAAAACATTTTCTAAAAAATGCCAACGAAATAACGTGTGGCACAACTTCCATATCATGATGCCACAATGAAATTTTTCTCCAAGCCAAGGAAGATGCAGAAAGGGCAGAAATTAATCATGGTCACTGTGTTCACACCGCTTATTTTGATACATACAATTTCTCTGTAATTATCTTTAATGAGAGAGAAGTTTTTTGCTCACTGCTATTGCATTGTTGAGGGCCTGGTGTTTTTCCGGTCTTTGCACCTAACCATTTTTGGGGTTTTGGTGAGTAAAACTGAATTTCAGGGGAGACACTGAATTTCAAGCTTGAATTGGATTGAATGTCTTTGGGCTTTTGACTTTTCAACGGACAAAAAAAAGGACCTTGTGCTCTGGGACATTTTTCTCTATTTTATGGGCTAACAGGTTTGTCAACTGACTGTAAAAATAATTGATAGACTTGAGTTTATTTGCCTTTATTCAACATATTTACTTACCTTGTATGCCTTAGCATGAGGCTGTGAGACTTGACATACTGGAGGCTTCACCCTTTGAAAACACTTCTCAAACTTCAGATTTAAATATGTGTTTAAATATGTGTCTCCAGTTTTAAAACTTTAAAACAGAATAAAACGAACAGACAGTGTCACTTGTGACTGTTAAAAGAACCAGTTTTATTATACTTTTGAGCGCATATAACATAGCCTAGTCATATAAAAGTCCACAGAGAGACTATTGCATTACACCACCAGGCTCAGTTACATCTGAATTAAAGCAACATGCTCTCTGTGGAGCTGTCATAATGTGTGTGGCATCAGGTTTTAAAACCTACTTCAGTTTTTTGGGTGTTTCAGATGTAGTGAACCATGACAACCACTTTGTTTTTTTCCTCTTTCCAGTAACTCATCAAATACATGAACTGTGTTATGATCTGCTACGTCTATAATTTAATACATTTGCCTAACCCAGATTCAGGAGTGTGAATCCACTCGCTGGTATGAAACACATGGTTTCCAAGTCCCCACAGTAGCTGCCTATGTGACAGCTGAGAGAAGGACTCCTATCAAAGCCTGCTTTAATGAAGGCGAGCTGATTACAGCACCGGTGACAGATGCAGGGTGGTCAGCCAGCGATGCTAATCTTTGTTTATGCCGTCCAGCAGGTCGTGAGCAAAGTGAAAGAGCGGTGATGTGTCGAGGAGGGGTTTGGAGGGGTGTGTGGAGTTTAGCAGATAGTCTTTCCTGATTGAAGATGAGCGGGTGACTTTCAGTGGTTTACATGCTGCTCTTACATAGACAGGCAAGCACGCTCATCTCTCCTCACAGCTGTTGTTACACTGGTACCAAAGAGGCTTCACCCCGTTGATTCATGTCCTGCCAAGGGGAGAGGTTCTGCCTCCTGTTTGACCTCAGTGTGAGTCCCACTACCCTGAGACGGCCATATCTGGGCCATCTCGGCCACACAGGGCCAGTCCAGATAACAGGATGGCATTCTGCTCTGATCTCCTTTCCATTCACAGGCAGACATGTTGTGGAACACTGATACATAGATAAAATACCCTGATTAGTGGAGAAAGGCATATTTTAGCTGTCCTCAAATGACAAGTATTCAGAATTTTGAGATTTTTGAGGCTGAACTTGAAACAGCTCCAAACCTTTACTGAGGGTCCCTGGCTCAGTCATGTTAGCAGCACATGGTTATAAACTGAATAGTAAAAACATGGTTGTAGCTTGTGTTTTTATTGTAATTACAATGAACTTTAATAAGCAGGGTAACTCAGATCCAGAAGTATGTGCAGCGCTTTTTGTTTTAATATTGCAGCTCAATACTAGGTGAGGCCAGTGCACTCTGTTGACTCCTGAGCACCATAATTACTCTGACCTGGAATGAAAACCGAGGCCTGACGAGCCTTAAGAAGAGGGGGCTTTCTGTTCAGCTGTCAAGAGACCAACATATTGTTCTTTTACTGTCTTGCAGGAGAAGAGACAAGTTGTGCAACCGGCCCCCTTCTCTCTCCCCATATTTTCAGCCCCTTCCCCCACCCTCCACCCCTCGTCTCCTTCTGCCTCTCCTCAGTATATGACCGCTCACATCTGGTTTTGAGTCAAGGCCAAGTTGGTTTCTCTCGGAATGGAGGGCTTTTATTTCTCAATGGCCACGCTACCTCTCTGGTTTCATTCTGCGGCGAGGAGTATGTAGATTGTTTACGTACTGGTGTTCCTTTCTTTATAGTGATACTTCTCAATCCTCATTTTCATCAGCGTCGCCCACAATCACCCCCAATTAATGGCCCGTGGGAGGAGGGATGCTGGTTGGCTGGTGGTCGTCAAGGCTTTCCTGTGGCGCCCTCTTAAGAGTCAGTTCCAGGTGACTTTGTATTTCTAGAAACTGCACATTCTGGAGAACTTCCACTGTTTGGCCACAATTTGTCTCCCAAGGCACCCTCTGCATCAAATAAAGGAAATAACTGAGATTGTTGGCCTGGTTTGGACAATGGACTGCACAGTACAATTTAAGGAAGCTGGATTTTTTTGGGGGAAAAAAATTAATAATTGAATGTACAGTTGCTGCACCTACTAAGCACCAGCTAAGTTATTTTTATGCTAATTACAGCATTATCATAAAAAAGGAAGCTATTTGAAGTATTTCAGAAAACCACAAAGCTTTGAAATGACATGAGGAAGCTTCCAGACAGTATCCTGTTTTCGTGTTTTTTTCCCAGCATATATTTGCACTCGGACACGCATCCACACTTCTGATCAAGTTGCCATATTTCATACCCTGAGGCCAGAGGAGCTGTGTAAACAATCTTCATGTTAGCCTCCCTTGTTTTTGAAGATGCAGTATTTCAACAGTTTTGCTGCACATGATTTGAAGAATGGACTAAAAAGAAGTGTCTATACTTACATATTTAGGGGCCTGAGCTTGAGAGAGAAGGGTGGGGTGGGGGGTGTTAAAACAAAGATGTGCAGTGTTTTCCAGTGGGAGGATGGGTGGTAAGCAGGCACAGAGAGAGAGAGAGAGAGAGGGAGAGAGGCTGCTGGGGGATGTCTGATGTCACCTGGTAGGGAGCTATGAAAGCTCCTGGTTACCCTATCCCACATAAAAGTCTGGCAGTAGGCTGAGGCTTTAGGGAAGCTTGGCAGAACCGCTGCATTAAACAGGAACAAACATCACACACCGTCTCTGTCTGTCTCTTATGTCAAGACGTCTGGGAGATGGAGCCTGTTTACATGGAACGCTGTCAGCGCTTATTTCCAATGCACTGCTTTTTAAAGACAACAGGATCTAATACCTTATCATTTCCCTGTCACCCTGCTTGAAGTGTCTGTGTCTCTCTCTCTCTCTCCCCCCTAATACCTAATATCACACACTGAGTAGATATGTATGTACGACAGGTTTCAGGTGTATACGCCACTGTTGGAAAACAAGGGATGCTTTGCCCCCAAAGTGCTAACACATTCGGGCGGCCTCCGGAGCCGTTTGTGATCTGATAGTGAAAGAATGAGAGCTGCTAGATGCCAGAGTGCAGTTAATTACACATGTGGTGGGCAGATTTGAGCCCGACACCGTGGGCGATGGGGATGGAGATGCCATGTGTTTCGACATTAAACTTGCAGACTGTGGTCAGACCCAGCTTTGCTCTCTCATTAGCTCTCCCAAATGGATGTAATGGAGGTGGCTGGGGGTGGGGGTGGGGTGAGCCGAGCCATGTGTTCAACATAAGCGCAGGTCCTCTCCTTGTGCAGTCAGCAAGACGTCTCCTGATATCTGAATTTTAATTAGAGACGGGCTGTCTTTTGGCAGTTGGTTTATTGGCTTCATTTCATTACAGGCGAGGCTGAATCACGTCTTTCATTTGGAGGTGCTTCTACCTTGCTCTGCAGTCTCATGGGAACAAGGATGAGAAGAATCAATGGATGCTTTTGATGTTCCTCTGAGCTGCGTAACAGTGTCTGTGTGAACTCCCTCATCCTTACATACTGCCCTTCATTAGGGGACTGTGCTACAAAGAGGAGGAGATGAAAGCATCCAGCGCAGGAGGGAAACAACAACTTGGCTACACAAAGCCCCCCAAAAAACGGATGCATAGGGACACACAAACGTTCCCGTCGCCTCTAGATTTCTGTGATTTAAGGTTGCTGCTTGTTTGGGGCTCAGGGAGTGGTACCAGTCGTCTCCACCTCTCCTAGCCGCCTTCCAGAAAACCCACCTCCACCAGGAACTGAAGTCAGCAATAGATAGGGCCTATCTCTTTTCAAACACACCGCATCCTCCTCTGCCTCCACTCTTATCTGCATTTCTCCCTTCCATCTTTGTTCCTTGTACGTTTCAATACCTCCTTTCCCCCTTTGTGCTCTCTTTCCTCCGCTTCATTCTTTATTCCTCCCGTTTTACTTCCTGCCCCTCTTCTGTGTCGCTCCCTCCTCCTCCTCCTCCTCCTCCTCTATATACCCGAGGCTCAACTCCCATTCTTTCGCTGTGTTCTCTCAGTGTCTCCGGTGGCCAATTTGCAGGGGGAGGTGTCCGAGCCTTGACCCTGAGACTCAAGCAGCTCCCCTCTTCAGCAGTGAAGGTCAAGGCCTAGATTACAGGCTGGAGGTATCATCCTCAGAAGTGAGGAATAATCACGGGGTATAAGATTGTTAAATAGAACCACAGGCCCTGGCGCTGTCATTACTCTGAGAAAGAGGGGAAGAGGGAATGGGGGGGGGGCTGGTTCACCTAAACGCATGCAGATGTTCCGACTCTCGCTTGAGCCTCTGCTCTGTTGAAGGTACATGGAGTTCTTTTGTTTTCAAGCATCTATCTGTTTTTTATTTGTCTCGTATTAGTGGGCCTCCTTGATTCAGTCTGGTGAGATTTTATTTCAAAGTGTGTGGAGCAGCTTAGAGGACTGAGAATGACGTAAATAAGTTGAATCATTTGTTGTTTAAATACCTGTGGTTTAGGGCCTTTGCTGCACTTAATTTTCATTGTTTCCACAATCCAGTTGTAAGAATGGCTGTGTGTGTGTGTGTGTGTGTGTGTGTGTGTGTGTGTGTGTTTGACTCTCTGTATTAGCACATGGTTGGGATGGTTATGAATACATTGTGGTTCTGTTTTATGCAGGATATAGATTATTCACATATGATGCTGGAGCCTTTTCCCCTTCCTCCCCCTCTGCCCCACTTTTGTTTTATGGCATTGGAATTGTGTATTTAATCAGTCCCATCCTATCTGCATGGAAATTTCCATCTGGCAATTATTCTCCATTCAAAATAAATACACACATGTTGCTGAGAGCTCATTGTGAGGTTTGTTTTACATAAACCATAAACTCAGAGTCAAGTTTTCAATGAGAAATACAACAAAACTTTTTTCTTTTTTCCTAAACTCTGGACTTCTTCCATCAAACACTTCTCAGTGGGTTCCATGTCAGGCAGGATGAGAATAAACAGCTAGAGAGAGCGAGAGAGAAAGAGCTCAGATGATGAAGTGCATTAAGGTTTTTTTTTTTTTTTGATGGATGTGAGAGGTCCATTTGAAGGGCTTGGAGGAATCTTGAAAGCTTGGCTGCGGCTGCGCTCGCTGTATCCCAGACAGTGAAACACAATAAGCGTGCAGATGTTCAAAGTGTTTGGCGGCGCTGGAGCCTCCAGCCCGCTCCCTCTCATCTGAGTAGGAAATGCTTTAGCTGGAACTGTTTGTTTTCTCTGTGTCTGTGGTCTGAACTGTAGATTCACTTACATCTCTGAACCCCCGTCCCCCTTCTCCATCTCCTCCTCCTCCTCTCCTCTCTTCCCTTGTCCCAGGAGTTCTCAAATGGTGAGCTGAAGGAAGGACAATTCACAGATCAACACTGTCCCCTAGAGGGTAGGTGGAGAATGATGTCTTTTCACTCATTGATAAGCTTTGTGTGAAAACAATCCTTGAATATTTCATGGTTCAGGAAAGAGATCTGACGTTGTATGAAAGATTAGTATGTATGAGAAATTAGTATGTATGACTCCATTAATAACACAGCATGATACGTGGTATATATAGTTCAGTGTGCATGTTATTTCAGGATGATTTTGTAATTTTGCATGATGAAAAAAGCTGTTTTGTCATCTGCCTACAGATGTTATGATATTGCAAAATTATAGTCTATTTGATGTTTATTGTGCAAAACGTGCAGGACAGATGTTCTGAGTTAATTCCTGGGCATCACAAGCACATTTAAAAATCTTTCTATAATCTCATCTGTATTCATAGTCTGAACATTCAAAAGTCCAATATCAAGATGTTACAGTTACATTTTGTAAAGCCAAAAAGAGACACTAATGCACACACTTTTGGTGAAAAGTATATTTTTTTCTATTTGAATGAATGGTCTGTCATATATGAATACCACATCGCAATTGGGATCTAAGGTGAGCTTTTGGTGTAGTGAGGCCTTACAGTTTTCTCCTTAAGAGAAAAAAGGAGAAAAAACACTACTTTTGCTCAGAACTATAATGTTTCCTCTTGCATCAACAGTGGTTCTTCCTCCGGAGAAAGCTGAAGGCTGTGAGAGCTACCTGCAGTACCTGCACGCAGAGGACAGAGAGCGAGAGATACTCAGAGATGCCTCCAAAGCCACTGGGAAGAAACGCATCAGTCTGGATGTAAGCAGTGACTGATTGTGTTTTACATGAGCTGTGTGTCGAGAGTTAAATTACCATTCCAGGGCTGTTCTGCAAGAGATCTGCATATTGCACTAATGTGCAACTAAGATTTCTTTACATGCTTCTTAGTGCAAAACAAATTACACCTCATATAGTTCCCATTTATCTAGCACCAAATGAGGCACAAGCAATGTGAAATAAGAGATGATGAATTAAGCTAGAGACCATGTTTTGAACCTTAGTAGTTAAAGCTTGCATTCATTTCTTAGACCCTAACCCCCAACACTACTTGCCTAACCCTACACTTAAAATCTGTTTTTCTCCACTTGGTGGGACACAAATGTTGTCCCCATTGGGACTTAACTGACCTATAGTCTGAAATTTGACCCAAATTATAGACCAAGACATACACACACACAAGCTCACATGGTGAAAACAATATCATCCACTCCATCGTGGCTGGTGCAGATCAGTTGTTTCAACAGTGAACCGCTCTTGCTTCACATGACAGGACTTTTCAAGTCAGAAAAAGGTCTCTCCTAAATCATGCACTCAGAGCTGGGAGTGTTGAAACTGTTGTGTGTTTCGGTGAGTGAAAGTTATTTAAACATGGGTTCGAAAATAAATGCATGAGGGGTAACCTCTATCCTAGCCACCACTGTGTGCCCCTCACCCGTGCACAGAACATCTGTCTGTATGTTGACACTGCTCCAGACCATATCCTGATTGAATTTAGGGACCAATAAATAGAAAAAATAGATTGTAATGTTTAGACTTGGATGTTTTTGAGAAGTGCTTAGATCTACCCTTTGGTGATCACTGCTGGATATGTGAGCTGGGGAGATGTTATAGAACCGTAAAGCTCTCTGGGGTCTCCTCCCTTGTAAATGTGCACTGGCTTTCACACAGTGTCAGCGCTGCACTGTGCCTGCAGCAGGGCCTATATTCCAGATGTTTATTTTTCCAATTATGGCCATGTTACTAGATACATCTGAATCAATGTTACTGCCAAAAAGTTGTTACTGAGAGTGGTTTGCGCTCATTTTTCCTGGAAGAAGGTAGAAATACAAAGTCATAGTGGATGGGCTGTCGGCTCGCACTCTCTTCTCTCCGTTTCCCCCACACAAGGTGAAAGCAGCTGATTGTATTTTTTAAATTCAGCACCATCCCCTTAGCTCTTGCCATTGCTTATTTTTGCTTTGTGTGGACATCTTTAAAGTCGCCTGAAGATAAAACTCAAGCATTCAGATCAGAGCGGATGGAAGTATGGGAGTGAATCTTGTGTACTCTGCTGCCCCCTGTTGTGAGAAATACTGCTTAGTTTGGTCTTCAGCTCAGCAAAAATGCACATTTATAGTATGTATGTATATTATAGATATTCAGTTCATGTCTTTGTGTCTAAAGGACTTGGAGTGTGATGTGTCCGTGGAGGACGACAATCGTCAGGAATGGATCTTCACCCTCTATGACTTTGACAACAGTGGGAAAGTCACAAAGGAGGTGAATATGTTGTAGCTGTCTTAACTCTCCCTGTCCTCCTTGGAGTAGAGTATACTGCAGAGTACTACTAGTCGTATTGATGGTATTGATCAAATACCAACAGTGTGCTCTTCCTGTCTCTAAAGGACATGTCCAGTCTGATGCACACCATCTACGATGTAGTGGATGCCTCTGTGAATCACTCCTGCCACAACAAGAGCAAGACTCTGCGCGTCAAGCTGACCGTTACTCCAGAGCCAAGGTGCCACCGAAGAGAAACAGGAGGAGCAGGTAAATGAGATTGAAAACAGGATTTTACAACAGAAAGTTATTTATGATCTCTGTCGTATAGATTTGGGGCATCGTTTTGATTCTGAAACCCAAACCTACCATTCTCAGTACAGTGTAGTGAGGGTTAAAGGGTTATTTTTCAGATTTGTTCTGCCTGGGTTATGGTCTGCATGCACTTTTGGACCGATCGGCTACTCACTGAAATATATCAACTACTGTGAAAGCCTATGCGATCATGTGAATAAGCAAATGTAACAAACAGTTATGGTTGAGGTGGGTTTTATGTAAAAACCCAATCTCTCCATCTGTAAATTTGGATGTTGCTGAACACTTTATTGCTGTTCTGATCTCTTGTGTTCTCTGTTTAGATCGCAGTCACCAGGAGGAGGGGGGGCGCTCAGCTGACAAACGACTGTCCGCATACATCAGGTTAGTTCCTACCAAGGATTAATACTTTTTGTGTTGAATCAGTTCTTACAGATTATTTGCATATTGTATTGATAGTGTCAGAAATCTTTGGCCACTCTTACATATATATATATCTATATACTTTTTTTTTTTCCCCCCCATTCTTAGCAGCAAAGGGCAGAGCAATGAAGCGCCGGCCACTGAGGGTCAGCATTACTGTGTGGATGAGAACACAGAGAGGAGGAATCACTACCTGGACCTGGCTGGTATAGAGAACTACACCTCCAGATTTGAAGGTACGTGTCATTTCATTGTGTGTTGTGAATGTACTAAATATACAATATTAAGTCTTCATTATTATATTACAATGACAAACTGACCTCCTGTCTCTGCACTGTCACTTCAGGCACCACCCCTGCCTACCCTGCCCAGGAGCCTCAGGGACGGAGCTCCCAGAACCAGAGCCAGAGCCAGAGTCAGAGTCAGAGCCAGAGCCAGAGCCAGAGCCGCTCCCGTTCCCAGGAACCAGAACCCCAAGTTGTTCACCAGCGCCGCTCACAGGTCATCAGCGATAGCTACAACCCCACAGAGTCTCGAAGCAGGGGCACGCAGTTCCTGAAATCGCCCAAAGGAAACTACAAAGGAAGCGGAGGAAATAACGGGGTTAGCGGAGGCGGCAAATCCACTAAATGTCACGGCCACCACCCCCCTCTGCAAACTATGCTGCACAGTGGCAGCTCAGCAGGCCACGGAGGTCAGGATGTGTACCACTTGTCGCACCAAGCCCAACCCTCTGGCCACCATCAGCACCCTTTGCAATACAGCCACAGTAAGCGCCTGAGGGCCAGAACCAGGGAGGCCCTGTCCCCGACCAAAACCCCTCAGTCCCAGCCACAGCAGCAACCTCATGTGCTGCCAAGCCTGGAGAGAGAGCAGGCGTCTGGCCCTCCTGGGAGCCCGGGGTTTGTGGTGCCCATGGTCCAACGCCACGAGCACCACCATCACCACGAACACCACCACCACCACCACTACCACCATTACCACCAGACATGACCGCCCTCAGTGTGCAGTGACTCAAACTGTACAGGACCAACCACAAGCGACCACACCAGTCTAAACGACTTGTCGTCATCCCTCGGGAGAGTCTCACACTCTGTCCAGGATCTTTTTATTCTCTTGCAAGCTATTCAGATATATCCTGAGATTAGATGTACTGAGGAATGGTGTAGTGTGATGCCAGATGATAAAGAACCTGAAGGATGTATTCAGAAGTTATTGTGTAATAACAAAATACGTGTGGCACAGCTTTGAAGTTTTTTGTGGATATTCTGCTGGGAATGCTGCGATCGTTACCTGTTTTCAGTAAGGGCACAAATACCAGGAAGAAATGGATCGAAGGACACCCTTTTCCCTCTTGTTGCTGTTGGTTGAAGTCCCAGGAAGCTATACTGTATATCAGAGTAGGTGTGTTGTTCTGTGTGAGACCTTTCCAATACATGGATCTCAGGTGTAAAGGTGCTGCTGCTCTCAAGCTTTTCACAGAGACGTCCTCCTCTGGGAGGCCTGATGTGGACTGAGGGGTTTCCTGTTTAGGGAGGGAGGGAGTATAAAATCACCACTGCCAGTTTTAATGCAAATTATCTTGCTATATGTATAAAAAAAATCTATATATGTAAACACATTTTTATTGTATAATTATTATACTGTATATGCATATTTCATCATGGATATATTATGCATATATGTATTTTGTCTTTTATATATTTTAATAAACGTTATATAGTTCATTTATGTTATTGCAGCTACAGTTTATTTCTGTTTCCTTGGTGATTGTGTGTCCGCTCCTTCTGTGCAGGTAGAAATATATCGACAGCAAAGTATGATGAGCTTGAGAATGGATTGATAGTTCAATCTTTATTGTGGATCCAGAGCAAAGAATAACCTGATTGAAGAGTGTTTGATTTTATACTTTGCTCACAATAGATTAAATTAGAACAATGTTGTGGTAGTTTGATTTTCCCTCTATGCCATAGTTTTGTTTTGGTTTGTTTTAACAAGGCATTGATTAACCAGTATGCAAGTGATTGTAAGTTTGAGTAAGTAAGTGAACGTTTTCTACAGTGGTTTTTATTTGTCATGTAGATGGAACCTTGGGAACAGACTGACTCCACAGGGTGGTGCCTACAACCTGCTATGAATCTGGAACAAGCAGCATCTTGCCCCTTGTGTGTTTGTTAGTTTCTAGTTATTTGATTACAGACAAATCTGTTGAGCTGCATGCACTAGTTAGCACAATACAAAGAAAACAGGACTCTTCAGAGACTGAGGAATTCACACGTTATTTTATTATTTGGCACCTGTGCTCCTCAATCTGAGTCAGCCACTAGATGGCAATGAACAGCTTCCAGTGGGGTGTGCAGTGTATGATCAGTGAGATCAGTGTTGCTCACCAGCTGATTTACACACATATGCATATATATATATATATATATGTATATGTATCACTATTGTTCATATTGGATGACATTTGATGCTAATATAGTGTGGAATATATGCAACTCCTTCATAATACTTTGAACAAAATGGGAAACATCTGGGACTTTAGTGACCCACAAATGTTTAATAATATACTATATGATTCAACAGGATCACTGCCTAGTCTAAGATATGTTAAAAGAATAAAAATAATATCAAAATGGCAACACTGACAGAGAGTAAACATGCCCAGCCTATATCTGTACTTGACACAGCGTCTGATCCACAGTCAAAGTGTTGCACCACCAACAAAACACGACAACATGCTGTTTTCCATAAATCTAGTTATAAATGGACAAAATCACAATCTCATCTCATTCTGATTTCTGTTTTTTCCCCCCTGAGCACTTAAAGGACTTGAATGGATGGATGGACAAAAAAGGTCCAAAACAGCCACTGGTGTGATGAGATTATTTCTCAACTGTTGTGTCCAAGATCAAGAATGAACTTTGAACCTAAATCATTCTATTTGCAAGAGTTGTCAACGATTTGTAAATACTGCATTAAAGCAGACTTGGGTGTTTAAGCCTCATAGGGAAAAATAACTTCCGCTGGGATTGGTGGATCAAGGAATAATCAGCATGTTCTGGTATTTCCCTCTGCAGAGGTCAAACCGGAACCTGTCACCTTACTGAGCATGCCTGCATCACGTGACCATGTGTGCAGCCCTACCTGTCATTAATGAGAAACTTCACGTGCACAACTACAGCCACAGTGTGTGAGCTAATCCTACTCCACTACACCTGCTTTCTGTACTGTGTTGCACGTAGACAAAAGTGTCGGTGTAATAGTTTCTCTGTTGTAAATTGGCAGCTGAGTTGAGCTCGGAGAAGGAGGAGAAAGCAGCAGCAGCAGCATTCCCTGCTCCGGTCGTCAGGGATTTAGGGAAGGACTGAATCCGAGCCCCGACTGAGACAAACAATAGCAGCTATGAAAGGCGAGGGGAGGGGTCGGCCTAATGCAAATATCCACTTTGTGCGCCCCCGGAGAACCTGCACTAAACAACTGACAACCACCAACTTCCAGACAAAGTGATAGAGTTAGTGCCGCAGACGCAGGCCGGAAAGCAGGGTTGTTTTTCTGGGTGTACGTCTGTGCGCCTTTTACGCACAAACCTGCCAAGAAAGTTCGGACATGGAGGCGTCACTGGAGGACTTCCTCGGTGTCAACAGGCGGAGAGGAAACGTTTTGAGCAGACAGGAACCTGCAGCATCACCGAAATGTCCCGAGTGCACCTGCTGCTGAAGGAGCAAACACAGAGGTAAGGAGTCCAAACACAACTTCAGCTTTCTCTCCTTTTACGCATCATCTCAACAATCCCTGTCTTTCTGCTTCTCTCGGTACTTTTCAATTCTGTGTGTGAAACTTTCTGGGGAAACTTTCCAAGGGAAACTCCAGCTTTTTCTCTCCACATACAACTGTGTTTGTCCCAGCCACCATTACTTTCTCTCCTTTCCCCTGTGCGGCTTATTTAGTGCAGCTCTAAGCCTGTCTCGGGAAAACGTGATTATCCTCAGACCATCGATACGCTGGCTTTCATTCAACACATGCATGAGAAAGGCCCTGCAACATAATAGGTCAGTGGGAGCCTGTCTGCTGCTTGTATAGGCGTGGGGCAAACAGAGGGGAATCCCACCAGAATATTGAAATGATTGTTGTGTCCATGTGACTGAAGCAGACAGAAAATTAAATTCACAAAAACGTGACACTGGACCTTTGTGGTTTTGATGTTATTCCATTTAAATATTGAGTAAAAACTCCATGTTATTATTATTTTAACATTAATAACTTTTTTTAAAAAAAGTACTGATAAGTGGAGTTTGAGCCTTGCTCTGCTGGATTCCTGCACTTTTTTAAAATCCAGTTGTCTTGTGCAAAAGTACCGGTGTGAAATGCTACTGTAAAACCCCAGCATATCCCCCCAGAGAACACATCAAAGTGGGCTCAACATGAGGCCTTTATCTGAACAATTGCTCCATTCTACCCTGCACCCCAACCCCGGCCACCCCCACAGCCCCCTATTCCCAATTTCCACTTGATTAAGCCCTAAGCTGAGCAGAGTTGAATCTGGAGGGAAAATGGTTCACTAATTCTGACTCTCTCCAGTCTGACACAAAAGAGGAAGACTGTTCTCTCCGCTCTCATTTGAGTCATGGTTCAACAAGTTGACAGGAGTCCTCCTCTCTGACGTGTTGAAGCCCATATAGTTGGACAAATAGAGGCAGGACCAGATCGACCGCATGGTAAATGAGAGTCAGGAGGAGTGAAAGAAAACAGACAATTGTTAGATATTCAATCAATTAATGGTAATTCCCTCTTGTCATATCAGATGTGTCTGTGTGTATGTTTCTATATGGAATCTGCTCTGACTGTGGAGACAAATCTCACTCTGCGTACATTAAGACCTCAGTGTGCCCAGATGTTTTGCTGCTGGATGGAAGTCCCTGCTTCTATAGCACCTTGCGTGGGGATTTTCTCAGTAAAAATTTTGGTCTATAAATCCTAAGAGAAAAATTAAGACATTAATTTTAAATACAATGTAAAGTTTTCATATTTCAAATAGATTAATTAAAAGTAGATAAAAGTAGGTTTTGTCAACATACATGGAATTAGCTTTTTTTGGTGCATAACAAACATTTGCATGAGTAGAAAAAAATAGTGGGAGAAAGATGAAGCAAATTAAGTACTTTAGCAAAAACAATAAAATATGATTCAATGTATAAAACTAAAGATAACCATGGCATTCAGTAGAGAGATGCCCTCCACCAAGGCCCAACAGTCCACTTAAATTCAACCAAGCCTCATCAAATTACACACACTCATACATATGAATGATGAAAATATGTGCAAAAAACGATTTGAGAAGTCTGTTTATTTTGTAGTTGGACGTTGATCTATAAGTAGAGGTGTAAAGGCCACTAATGTAATTTATGATGACACTTTAGAAACCGTCCTGTGCTTGTTGGCACTCAAGCTTCTTCCAGATCGAACGAGTGCAGTTAAAAGTGTTGAAATGTACAACGTCCTTTAGGTTTTTCCACTGTTTGTCAGTCATTATCTGAATTGGTGAGAGTAAGCAGAGGCAGCCTGCAGACTGCACTGTACACATTCTCTGCCTGGTGTTGAGGTTGCCGGGGCAATGTGAGAGGTGCCGCTGGATGAAGGCTGCTCAGACCGCTCTTCTTTTCTCCCCCTCTCCATCTCTTTCTGTCTCCAACACCCCCCCTCTACCACCACACAGCTCGTCCCCTCTTCTGCATACTAATGAAAGAAGCAAAGGCTGATTACAAACCAGGCCTGTCAAACTGATTATTAATTTTCTTCTCTGTGGCCTCAGTTTACAGGCACATAAACTTTATGGGAACTTACTCTACTATTGTTGTGTGTTGCGTTTGTTGTTTTCCCTAATGCAGTGTGAAATACAGCAGACAGACAGTCTCCCAGTCTCCTGTTAATGTCTGCTGTGTGGATTAGTTCTCTTGTGTTCTGCAGGACAGTTAGGTTTTTATATGTCTGTGCGTTGGCCACTAGAGGAGGGCAGTGTGCAATCTGTGCCTTGAAGAAATCAACCTACTTTTTTCAGACGAGCGGAAGTCCCACTTCTAACTGTATTTGTGTTCAGGAAATGTCTCTGTGAGCTACAAACGTTTTGGCCCTCGACTCAGCATCTTTCAAAAGACGCATAATTTCAGGAGTCTATCTCCACTGCATCTCTAAACAGGAAGCAATCATGACCCTGACAGCGGCTCACAGACAGAGCGAGTGTTTCGTTTATGTGAAAACAGATGGAAACAGGAGATAAATACAGCAACAGTTGGCGTAATTCGACATCAGTGTAATAAACATAGACATGCACTGTTTGTTTTGAAGTTTTAATAAAGCAGCTTATTACATTTATCTGACAACCAGACTGTTACTTTGCTGTATGAGAAACTCAATACAAGGATTTTAAGTATTTGTAGCCGTTTGTCTGTTAGCAGGATTACACTGAAATTAGAAGATTTCATTAAAACTTGGTGGAAGGGGGGGGTATGAGCCAAGGATAACCCATTAACTTTTGAAGCAGATTTGATTAAGGGGGCAAATCGGGGAAATTTATTTTTCTCCTTCAAAATTGCCATGCTTGTTTTTTGAACATTTTCACCAATTTCCTAGTTAATATTTCATGGAAATTGATAAAAAAACAAAAACAGGCATCGCTCGCAGACTGATATCTATGTGTGTTCAATGTGATGCAGCTTGATTGATTTTGAGTGGACTGCTGGCAGAGGTGAGTGCCATTCTAGTTTTATTTAAGTTCATCTCTCCTTTGAAAAATGTGACATTGAAAAAAACTTTCAATGCAATGAGAAGATTCTGACCTACAGTGCAAATTTGGTTGTTATGAAAAGTATTTTTTCAAAGCAAAGTTGTATTTTCCTAATTTTAATGCAGCAACATATCTCATTTCTTGTTCTTAGTTTAGAGGTGCAGGCTGTCTCATTTTTAAATGAATTTAGTTTAAATAAAAACTAGTTAAATATGGTATTATTAATACTGCACTGTCAGATTTGTCTTCTTATTTCGTAAAAACATATTTATATCGAACGTAATTATAGATTTCTTCATGATATTGGGGTTCTTGCAAATTTGATTAGTTTAACAGTAGAGTAATAAAATTTGATCTCAACCTCAACCAACTGAAGTCATTAACAACAAGTAATGGTAGAGTAAATATTTAACACTGCTCTATCAACACACGTTTACTTTTGGTACCAATATTAATAGTATACTTGGCTGATAATAGTACTGCATCATACATAAGTAGTAGGAGTTTGAATGTGTTGCTTTTACTTAGTATGGAGTATGTTTAAATTGTTTTGGAGCACCACTTTTACTTGTCTTCCACCAATGAACAAAAAACAGAAACATATATAGGAAGTTTCAGAAACTCTGCATTTTGTCATTGAGAAGTTCCTCTTCCTGATAGGCCCTATCCTCCTGAGACGGGTATAATTAGAGCTATGGAAACAGGAAACACCTCGCCCTCCCTATCGTTCTCTCCCCCCTTTCTCTACCTCCTCCTCTCTCTCTCTCTCTCTCTCTCTCTCTCTCTCTCTCTCTCTCTCTCTCTCTCTCTCTCTCTCTCTCTGTACTTAGATATGTGTTTTTTTTTTCCTTCAAATTACGAGGTGTGGA
Source organism: Paralichthys olivaceus (assembly GCF_024713975.1). Lineage (NCBI taxonomy): Eukaryota > Metazoa > Chordata > Actinopteri > Pleuronectiformes > Paralichthyidae > Paralichthys > Paralichthys olivaceus. The sequence continues at coordinate 12,848,057 of NC_091105.1, forward strand.
GACAGTGAGTAGAGTCTGTAATGAGTTCCGTGATGTTTATCACTGTGTCTCAGATCCATAGGTTTACTGGAAATGAGGCCGTGGTTGTTCTTTGACAATTATTTTCTCTTGAAAGAAATCAACAAGCTGTTAGTCGGTCAAACGGCCTGTTAGCAAAGAAGAGTCTATTTTAAATAGCTTATTCCTTTTTATTTTACATGTTCCTTAAAAAAACCTAATGACAATAGGTTTCAAAGAATGCAAAGGTGTTCAATTCACAGTGATGTGAGAAAAGAAAATTGCACCTCAGGTATAGAAGCTGTTACCACACAGTGTTTTGGTGATAAATGACTAATTGTACGATTAAATAATTGTAACTACATTAGTTGTCTAAATAGAATAAATGTCAGCGAGGTGAGCAGACATGTTTACCTCTATTCACCCTCTAGTCCTCATGATGTCAGACAGACACTAATGCTGTATATCATTTCACGCTGTCTATATCGTGACTCTTCAGCCGTCCTTGCATCAGAGTGCTCCAGCTGTGACTACCTGTGATTCATTTGTGGTGAATGTTTATACGCCCAGGGTAGTTCAGTGCAAAGTGAGGGACATGGGAGACTGAGGGGCCTCTAATTTTTGCTCCTTCCTCCAAAGATTAAAGACCCAGAGCAGACCAGGTGTACAGTTCAGACCAGAGATCAGCCTCCTGTCGCACTTGCCTTCTTCTTAGACCACATAAACGGCCGCTCGCTGCTCGTGCGCAACACTCCGCCTCTGTAAAGGTGAGCAAATTGCGTTGTATTTTTTTCTCTCAATTTCTCTTGACTCACTCCTGCAGTGTCTTCCTCTGCTTGGGCACGCTCAGTTCAAGAGAGAGAGAAATGTCAGCGTTTTTTTTCTCCTTTATTGATTCAGAGGAGTGGCTCCCACCTTTTCCCCTTCCTGGTGTGGAATGCACACCTGGAGGTGTTTGCTGAGTGGCTGGAGTAATCCATATAACAATGCAGGCTGACATCTGGGGCCATCAGAGGTACTAGAGGCAGTTTGCACTCCAACAGGCCCTGCATTGTCTCTAGATCAATATGTGGGCTGCGTTTGATGTCTTTATTGCCACATTTATCATTAATCCTTTGTTTTTAGCTCTGACTGAAGCATAGAAAGCTTTCTGATGAAATCATGGAACCGATTTGTAGGAAATTAGTAGAATTCTATTCAAACCTTTGCCTTCATTAAAAGCACAATAAGGAATCAGAAAGCTCAGGTAAAGTGCAGTTGTCTAGACTGTGTTGACATGACAGGTCAGTTGAGTTGCGCTGCTCTTGGTTTCCCCTCACAGTGCGCACACAGACACACACACACACACACACACACACACACACACACACACACACACACACACACAGGAGGGAGATGGGTGCAGATAAAACGACTGGGTAACGCCCCACCGAGGAATTGGGATGCCTGGGGGGGCTGGGAAACTTTCTGCCTGGCTAGCCTTAATATTGTGATTCTCCCCCAGTCAACAAAGCAGTGCGTTTGATGGAACATGTCAGGTTCCTGCAGGACTTATAGGGGCCGGTCCTCTCCTCTGGTTAGACAGCTGTCAGCCCCTCAGAGCCCAGAGAGCCAGCGACTCCTCCATGTGTTGTTGGAGACTCTAAAGCAGCACAGCAGAGTGAGGTGAGTGCTGATTTTCAAATTTGGATAGTGTTGGGTTGTTGAGTCAAATTTCCATATGACATTTATTAAGTCAGGCCTCTGTTTGAAGTCAACGTACAGTTTGAGTTCTTGTTAAAACAGATTTATGGGTGCATGGGTATCCAGACATGTCTGTGCAGGAATATTAAAATCCAACATCAGTGCGCCCAATATTTTTTCATGCCCTATTTCTTCTCCCCTGCAGCACAGATCAAGTTGGATTTGTTTAGACTGTAATGAGAGAAAGCCCCATTCCTTTACAGGGAATACTTATTAAAATCTTTATTTCTAAACCCTTTTATTCTTACATTGTATTTACTGAACATTCACTGTACAAACTGTAGTATAATATGTGTTGTCGGTCAGACTGAGACTGTCCTCTCCCTGACTCCTTGATGATATGAGCTGTGAGAGCCACCGCTGTAACTCGACCTGGCCTCCTCCAGCCACCTGTGCTCGCGTGCCCAGAGAAAACAGTGGCTTTTGTGTTGGAGTGAGACGTCCACACGGCAGGGGGCTAAGGTGCATTAGGGGGCTATGACAGGTGGCATGCTCTTCCTGGGCCTTCCCTGCAGTAAAGAGCATGAACACTGCGTGGCTGTTGGTCGGAACAGCTGCACCACCCTGCATATGTAGTCGGGGGGTAAAATGTCATTCCTGACAAAGACATCAGAGGAAGTGTGACTGCGCTGAGCAGTTGATTTAAGATGCGTCGCTCTTTTTGAAACGTGTCAGTGCAGCGCTTTGCATATCTCCATCCAGATTCAGTGCAGTGGGAGACTCAGAGGGTCGGGGAGCTGGGTACAGTATTAGCGTGTTTGTGTAGCTGTGTGCGTTTGTGTTGCGAGGTAATCGTGCAGAAGTCTGTCTGTGAGAGGAGGATCGGTTCAGTCAGACAGTTTTTATCTGCTGGGTCTGTTTGGGAAGGGGCAGAGGGGGCAGTGGCTCAGGCTGCTTGCGTGAGTCTGGATGGTGATGTGATGTGAACTCTCACGTCCGTGTGAGGTGGACAGACTCAGGGCGATGACTCACTTCACTCTGTCCTCTTCATGGACTTAGCCTTCCTGTACATAACATCCAAGACTGAACTGTGAGTACAAAATCTGTAACGCTGATTCATGCTTACCTTTATTTAGGATTGTTCCCACTTATGCCTCAGAGTTGGTGGAGACTCGTGTTCGTCAACGATGTTTGTATCTCAATGGTGAAATCCAGTGAGGATCTATACAGCAAATATTAATTAATTAATTACATAGTTGACTGAAAGAAAATTGAGCAGCAACTTATGGAACAGCATTTTCTACAAGCAAAACATTTGATTGTGTCAAGTTCTCACATTTGAGAACTGCCTTTATTTGCCTTACATTACAGTACATGGAGTCTTTTTGGAGTTTTCTTGTTTTTGTCAGAAACAATTGGTCAAATGAAAATGTCACTTTGTCAAAAAAGATTCATTTAAAGAGTAATTTAAATTGAGGATCAAGATAACTGCACCTTGCGGCCATAGTTAGTATGAATTTCCTGAGTTGTTGCAAATTAATGCTCCCGCAACATTTTCTTTTTTTATGATCATGGATCGAGCAAACATGTGGGAAGATGTGTTTGATTCCAATGACTGTGCAATGCTGTGATTATAGACAATGTGTTACCGCAAATGTTGTAAAGGGGTGAAATTTAAAATTTTCATAACAACTGTTGCTGGGTGGCCTGTGTGGCACTGTGAGGTTGGTACGAAGTGAGGTTGTACCAAGGTGTCACATTCCTCAGTTTGGTGTGTGTGTGTGTGTGTGTGTGTGTGTGTGTGTGTGTGTGTGTGTGTGTGTGTGTGTGTGTGTGTGTGTGTGTGTGTGTGTGTGTGTGTGTGTCAGTTCCTCACAAATGACCACCCATCTATATAACAACAGAGACCCTGCTTCAAAGTACAGTTGATGTAGCTTCCAGTTAATGAGGGAGTTTTTTTCTCTCCAGTTGCAAAGTGCTTTCTCATTGTGGGAACTGTTTGATTTCTCTATAAATAAAAAGCCTTTGACCTTATGTGATGATTTGGAGCTTAAAATTGAATTGAATGCCTTTTATTTTAGTTCATTCATTTTTTTGGCGTGGACTTTGTGAAGCACTTTGTAACATTGTTTAGATAAGTGCTATACAAGTATTTAGTTATTATTATTTTCCTTCGTGTTCAAGATTAAGTTTGGTTTAACGTGTGTGTGCACGTGGGCCTGCGAAATATAAATCTCCAAATCTTTACCCAAACAACCACTGTGTCCTACCTCCCCTCCTAAATCTGCCTCATATTTTTCATCTGTAGTCAGATATGACGTTGAAACATGATGAAACTGCAGCTCTCCTGTCATCTGACTAATTTGTTCCCTTGATAGATTTATCAGATTGTGTGCCACCCCTGGGACCGGCCTATCAGTTATTTCAGATCACATAAATATTGTTTACCAGAAGCCTGCGTAAATGAAGCTATTTTAAACCTTGTGGTTACTCGTGGAAAAACAACAGGAAAGGTTTAATTCTTGTAGTTGTACAAACATATTCTTGTAAATGGTGCTGATGTTGCACTGGCCAGACCTTCAGCACTGTCTTGATCTGAATCGAGACTCACTGTAGATAACACCATGAAGCCCACTGATGGATTTATTTTTGTCGTCAGCAATGTGGAATAAATCACCTTGATTTTAAAACTGAAGTTTTGGCTCTGGGACACTGTTTGTTTACTGTGTATCTCAGTGCAGCAGGTTACACTCCTGACCTCAGTCAGTCCTCAGTACTACAAACACACTGAAGTCACCTCCAGTGGCCACAGAGTAACAGCATGTCTACTTTTCTAAATAAGGCCAAATTAGAGAGAGTCTGTGTTCACTATGTCTTGCTATCTTAGTTAACGTCTTTAAGAGAGTGTGTGACCTAAAATATTGTCTTATATAAAATAGATTTACGAATAATCCCATCCCTCATTACCTTTATTTAAGATGACATACTGTATATGGTATTGACAATGTTTTCTCTATGTATTACTCACAGTACATGGTACTATATGGTATAAGTCTTTCAATTCATGGATTTACAAAATAGTTAAAACTTAAATACAAAATTAAAGTCCTATTATTATTATTATTATTATTGCTTGATAATCTCGCACAGATTTGAACCGTGTAAGATTTTGGAGAGCAGTTAAATTTAGTCCAAGATCCGGCTGCCCCAGTGGTTAAGGGGGTTAAGCCGCCGACCACAATGTTCCCAGTATGAGTCCTTCTCTGCTGCCTGTCATTCCCCCTCATTTCCTGTCATCTCCTTACTGTCAGCTTGGGAATTAAATACATAAAGTCACCCAAGATTCTTTAAAAACATTAAGTTTAAAAATATAACTAGTCACCATGTGGCCATGAGTGTCCTGTCTGCAGTCTCACTTCACTGGTCAAATTTTCACAGGCAGGACTAAACTCTGCCTCAGCAGGCATCCTGCTCTCTCACTTTGGCCGCCGCATCTGCATCTTGGACGCGTGCCGACCTGGGATCTTTGTTGACTGCGGTGCCCCAACATGACCCACTCTGATTCTCATGTGCAGCGATTTGAACCCAATTTGATAAGTAAGAATTAAAAAGAAGGAAAAGGAAGAAAAGAAGTGGGGGATGGAGGAGACATAAAAGAGAAAAAAAAATCTGCCCTCACCAACAGTGAAACCATCCTAGTGGAAAAGGGCAGCAGAAATTATAGGGTCAACCCCTGCACAAACATCATGAGCTGCAGGGAGAGGAGGAGGAGGAGTGTATATTTGCATTGTGCACATGTGTGGTATGTGTGTGTCTGTTTATATAGCCGATTATACAGTAGATATATACATAAGACTAAATGTAGATCCACTGTGTATATAACGACACACGCACTCAGTGATTTACTCAGTCACTTCTCAGTTTACAGTAATGTCTGTGCTTCTTTGTGCTGCCCAGAAATGTGCGACATCAAAGTGTGTATCTCCCCCAGTGCTTCTGTCAACATATCACTGACTACAGTGTGTTTGAGTTGTGTGAACCACTGTGTGTTGTGTGACTGCAGCCGGTGACAGTGTGTCTTCTTGTCTCTGTCGTATCATTGTGATGTGCGGCTCTAATGGCGTCCTGTCAAGAGTCCAGTGCCTCTCTCTAAATATAAACCAACCTAATTAACCGCCCTCACTACCTCCTCTGTCTACAGGAGCCGGCTTAACGTGATCTTCACATTCTCACACAAAGCCTGCTTTCTCGCAGGAAACGCTGCGTTCCAGTGGTGAAATCACGCTCGTCCCTCATCTTGTGTTTTTGTGTCTCAGTGAGGGTTTTCGTGTGATGCCTTTTCGGTGGTGAAGGAAGCGCTAAAATATTTCACTTAAGTTAAAGTACCTTTAAATAGACAAAAACAATTACTCGAGTAAAAGTACCACATTAACTTTTCTACTTGAGTAAAGTAAGTAAGTAAGTATTTGCTTTCAAATATACTTTAAGTATTAAAAGTAAAAGTGTTTGCAGAGTGTAGCCTATACTTTAATACAGCAGTCTACTACATCATTATGGAAGTGTATTCACAGAGGCCTTTTTCAAATAATTCTCAGGTGTTTCAATGCCAGTGATGCCGTGCCGCAGGAGGCGGGGTCTAATGTTACCTGCCTGCTCTGATTGGATGAGTGAATCAGCTCCTCTCTCATTATTGATTACTTTTATATAAAAAAAATGATGTGAATATATCAAATGTAGTGTAGTATAAAGTATAGAAATTTGCTGATAGATGTAGTGAAGTAAAAGTGAAAAGTACGTGACAATAAATCGACTTGAGTAAAGATACGATACATTAAAAATGTATGTAAGCAAAGTAACTAAGTAAATGTACTTGTGTCATCATCAAGGAATGTTAACTCATGGTACAACTTAGTTTATTCTCAGATGTCCTCATATGAAAAGAACAATGAACAGTTTTAATATGTAAAGACGGGTTCTCTGTCTTCAGAAACAGGAGGATGTCCCACATATGTCAGTGGTTTGTAAGTGCCACTGACAGGTTAGGATTTTCCCCTGACAATATTTAAGGGGGATGCCATTGTGGCGAGCGACCTGAGCCGCCAGTCCTGTGCTGATGTCTTTCTTTCTTTTTCCTTTTGAAAAGCAGCAGAATAAGCTGAAACCCTAGTCCATTTGTATTGTCAGGACAAAGAGGGACCATTGTGGCAGGAGGGGGTGGAGGGGAGCTGCCGGTGGAGGTAGGGGTGCAAAGGGTCAGGGAGGGCAGAGAGGATTTAGTCAGAGTCCGACCCCTGCTGGGTGGAGTGTTGGGGCGGTGGGGGTGTGCAGGTCAGGTAGTGTGTGTGTGTGTGTGTGTTTCTTTTCTGAATGATGAGCCTGAAGTTGCAGCAGTTTGCATTTATCCAGCTGGAAGAGGCTTCAGTAGCAGAGCAGCAACAGGGCGGGGGAGGTTATGCCGGAGAGAGGGAGGGAGGGAGGATGAGTGACGGGGAAGTCAGCGCACTGCCTCTCTCACGCTCCAACAGGAGTTTAGTCTGCTCCAGCTGCCAACACCACAGCACACTGAGAGAGAGAAAGAGAGAGGGGGGGGACCTGTTGATATGCACAGCGATGACTTCCAGCAGCACTTACAGCGTGGATCATACACTGGATTATAGCGCTTGGAGTTGATGACACTTACTTATTTATTGAAGTTTTGGATTTCGTCTCTCTGGGTTTCTAAATGCTGTCACTGGGCAAAATGCAGTCCAGAGCCAAGTCCCGGAGTTGTGACAACTACCTGAGCATAAAGGTACAAGCTTAAATTATATGCTTTGAATTTCTTTGAAAGTCTTGTGTTTGTCTCAGTGAGTTGTGTTTTCACTTTATTCCTGTTTTTCCTTTTTTCTTCGGATACTGCCTGTAAACCTAGGGAACCTTCAGCGACTGTGTTATGTGTGTGTTATTGTGCACATTCACAGGATGGATGTTTTTTATGCCTCCACGTCTAGACAGCTGATATTTTTACTTCTGCAGCCAAAACATTGCATACAGCTTTACACTGGCATTAAGTGAGGGGGAAGGAAGGACAATGTGTACACTGATTTAGGAATATTTTACTACTCGATATGCACACACACATCCTTTTATTTTCATTTAGTTCCGATGATTTCATGGCTTTATATTTTATATGAATGAAAACAAGATTAACATACAATTTACTGTTGTTGGGGTCAGTGAAATGCAAGAGTTTGTATCCTCTCCGATAAGTCAGGTTTCTTTATCATCCTGGCCCTTGTATTGGAATGTATCCTTTCTATATTTACCCCTGTGGAGGTATCAACAGACTTTGTTAGTCTCCTTTGTCTCTCCTGTCGCTGCTCATCACTGCTCTGATTGGTTGAAGGGCATCTATTCAGTCTTGTTACCCTCTTGTTCGGATTTCTTTTCTGCAGAAACCCCCATCAGATATGTGATTGGTGTTTGAGTACAGTGGATCTATCTATCTGTGTGTGTGTGTTAGGGCTGCTCAGGAACAATATCCTGTCAATGTTGTTTACATCCTGAGGGACAAAGTGATTAGTTGCCTGCTGATGACGTAAATCAAATCTTTACAATAACCTTAAGCTGCACCAAATTTCACACACTCATATGTCAGTCCTCTAAATATCCCTGATTATTTTTCATCAAGATCCATTTAGTTATTTCCTGGGAAATCAGTAAAAATTCAAAAAATGCCCATTATCTCAATAAGGAAAGTAAAACAATATTACTGGATCAGCTCATACATTTAATTGGGATCTTCTCTGACCACATCCTTTCAGCAAGGTTCGTGGAAATCTGTCCACTAACTTTTTGCATAATCCTGCTAACTAACAAACTAGCCAAAGAAAAGTACCTCCTCCATCCTTTCTGTAATGAATATACAAAGATACTGTTGCCTGATGATTAGCAGAAGTATTTCTCTTAGGTGCTGCATTATAGTCAGGTCAAAGAATGCAAAGGTAAATTATGAAATTAAAAATAGTAACCTTTGTCTGTACGTGAGTGGGTGGGCTACTTCATCGCCCCCAGACTCCCATTATGTTGTTCTCACTGTATCATGGCGGGGTCGGACTGTCAGGGTTAAAGTTTATCATCTGAGATAACATTTACTTTTAACAACGCCATTCTAATATTATGCTGCTGTCCATTGAGGAGTGGAAGAAAAAAACTGTTATGTATCTGTGCTCTGGCGTGTGTGTGTGCGTGTGTGTGCGTGTGTGTTTTCAGTTTCAATTCAGTTTGTAGGAATGCATTTTAAGATATACACGTGTTTCAATCCAAGACTCTTCTGTGGAAGCTGAAGTCAGACAAAGGATCTCCAAACTCCACTGATTCCCCCTAATAAATTGAATTAAACACAGGAATGTTTTGATTGCACAGGAATCTTTGTCTGGCATTGTTAGGTGACCTTACTTGGTTATCTCTCTCTATACACCGTTATGGTCAAATCTATTTGGAGTTATTCGTACAGTGTGCAGATCTTTTGTCTGCCTCTGCCTCTCCTCCTCTCATAAGATAGGATTTCTACTGGTACCGATCAAAGCAGAATCAGACTGCGGGCACTTTACTAAGGTCTCACTAGCTTCCTTTGTTGGCGCCCTGGCACCTGGCAGCAGGGCAGGTCTCAGCAACCTGTGGCCTTTGTCATCCCGCTGCCTTTCAGGCTGTTTGCAGGTTGGTTAGTGAGTGGCCTGTATGGAGGCTCCAGGGCTCTCCTGTTACACTCCCCTGGTGGCTTCATGCTCCACTGGAGGCCTGGTAGGCAGCGCCTTTTGTGTCCCTGACCCGCTAAATGTGTCAGTGACCACCTCGCACTCACTCTCTTACTGTTTCTCACTCTTTCTTTCTCTTTCTCTCTCCCCCCCCCCCCCCCCCCCCCCCCCCCCCCCCCCCCCCCCACTCTGTTTTCTCTTCCCTCTTCCACATGCTTTTATGCTGATTTCTTTTAGAGAGAGCACCCAAACCCAATCGTTTACCCGCTTACTCGCCCTGTGCACCTCTTAAGCAGCTGGTTTACTAACCGCCCAGACAAAAGTGTCCCACCTGGAGCTCCAAGCCATTAATTACCGCCTCGGCCCTCCATCATGCAGGCAGCGCGCTCACAAAGACCTGGCATCAGAGAGGGTGGGACTTCCCACCCTGCTCCGGTCCTGGCTGAAGTTCTGAGGCCAGACACACACAACAACCATACACACTGCATTCCTCCCGGCTCAGAGCGGATGGGAAGCTCAGCCCTGGCAGCTAAGCTCAGTCCCTCTGCTGAGACATGCAGATATGCCTCCCCCTGGCCAGGTGACACTTTTTGAAAATGCTTCCTGACGTTTAAGAGTTGAGTGTCCAGAGTGATGATGACATGCAAACATTTGTTAAGATATAGGTGCAGTTTTTTTGTCTTCAATCCTGTGCAACAGGTTCAATAGCATTTGATTTATCATTGAGCTCAAGTGGTTGAGTAATTGTACTTCAGAACTCTGCTTCTGTCACTGCCACTGTTTTGTTTGTGTCTTGGGAACCTGAAGAGAAACTTGCTAGTCTGTCCTAACTATGTAAAGAGGGCTTTCCTCCCATTGTTAGCTTTCCTCCAATAAAACACCATGTTATTCTTCTCCTCCCGGCTGCAACAGTGACTAATGCCCAGAGACATTTTTGTCTCTAAAAGCAGGCGGACTGCTAATGGAGGTGGGCGTTTTGTTTCAGGGCACCAACACTGTACGGCACATACCACTTAGAGAGGCGGAGCGCACAATGAGAGCCTTGTAGTGGAGCGGTGGCATGTGTACCAATGCACTGAACTGTACTCGCTCGCCTCTAATTGATGGCGCTGAGCTGCTTAGATCAACAGGACAGATCCTCTAAAGAGTGAAACACAGGATGTCTGCCAGGCTCAGTTTCACCACAACGCAGGCGATCTCTCCATTTCCAGTCTTTCTTTTTTGTCATTTTGTTTTTTTTTACAAACCTTTATTGTCATGCAAATGCAGTGCACACATTCAAATCAAAAGTTAGCTGGACCCTCAACACCCACGTCCCTCAGCGTGTCACAGTGTGGGACTTTTCCCGGCATCGCTATCTATCAGCGTGGTTATCGTTGGAGTCAGATGTCTCTCCTCCACTGTTGTCTTCCATTCGAGGAAGGACAGATAGCAGAGGGATGTTTGGCCTTGGCTCTCACTGCTGAGAGGAAGGTCAGAGCCTGAACTGCGAACATAGAACAGGTCAACTTCAACCACGACCACTGTAACCACAAATGTCCTGTCTCATTTGTGGACAAGTTGTAACTAACAGTATCAAAACATGTCATCTGGACCTCTGTGGCCCACCCCGGTCATGAAGGGGTTAGAGAATGACATGGTTGTTATTAGAGGGTAGCTTTGCACCGTTCTGGCCTGCGTGGAGTTCATCCTGGACTTTCCAGTTCTGCTGTTTGTGTCCACTGACGGTGACGTCACTGTGACCAGGTGTTTCCCCTCTTTCTGATGGAAAGACCAGCAGGGCTGACATGTAATGTTTCCTGTCATGTTTCAATTTCCTCACTGTCTGACTAAGTGGAATCATTCTTTATAAATATAGTGAATATGCAGCTGCAAGTTTATCTAGTTGAATGTATCTTAAGTAAGCAGATGCTTGTAATTTGTATTTTTGTGTATCCAATACTAAAACAAGTGGTCACTAATCTGGTTGCTGGGACAACCAGGGAGTCCTAAGAAAAAATGTAGGCATCACAAAATAATTGAAAGCAAATTATTATTCTGGCTTTTTTTTTCTTCTGAATACTTTTACTATTTCACATATCTGAAAACCTTTAAATATAAGAAGAAAATGTCCACATCATAGACATCATATTTCTCCATAATCTAGATTTTTATATAGATCTGCACCAAACCTAACATACATACTTCTTACGTAATCCTGCTAAATGTCAGACAAACAAAAGCAGATGAAAACATAACCTCCTTGGCTGAGATAGTAAAAGCACTCAAATGGTCGGCACACCTGTATCGGTCAGGTGCACCCCAGCTTAGTTTGTTTTAAGGTCTAGCCTCACATGTCCAAGTTATCATCTGCTGTGTAGTTTGCTTATATCATGATGTGGCTCTGGGCATTTACTGCAGCACAAGCGCAACGTGATACAAATATTTAAATCCTAATTTTCTCTTTTTCTTAAGGACGCTGAGTCTTTGGACAACTGTATCCAGAACACCTTGTCGGCCCTGTACCGCCCCTTCACTGCAACGGCTGCCACTGTCCTCTGGCAGCTCTTCAGCGTGGTGGAGAGGCAGTACCGTGGAGACGGACTCCGCTGCCTCATTGACTTCTTGCTTCCTGCCAAGAGGATTCTGCAGATCATCCAACAAGAAACCTGCGTGAGTAGTTGATATCCCTGACATGGCACCTGAGGTTAAAATCGTGATTTGTTTGAGGTTTAGCTGCAACTAACCTTAGTGATTTCTAGCTGGACTGTTGGGGCGATGTTTGACCCAGGAGAAGAGGATGAGGACGAAATGCAATAAAAAGCAGCAGAACAAGGTTCACTGTGTCAGGACGGGTTAACTTGTACTTTTCTCCTCAAACAAGGCACAATACTCACCTTGAGAGAAAAACAACTAGAGCGATAAGACAAGATGTTTGTGAACGAAGAATGTGAGAACAGTGCTGCAGAGTGTGAATATCTCTGCTGAGTGGGAAGAGGGAGCAGCAGACTGAGACAGAGTTGACAATTGTCCCAAAAACAAGTTGAAAAGTGTCCATCGCTCTCTGAAAAGAGACACAGAGGGAAACTGTGGTCTCTCATGGACGCTTGTGTCCAGAGTGAAACTCAATATCTGCTTTCAAAAGCTCTGATTGCTGTGGGTTAGGGCCCTATGACCAAAGCACTGAAACTTTATTCCTCTGTATTCATCTCTGTGGTGATTTCACTGTGACGATAGCCGTGGAGCAATAGTATCAGCTAAGCCTAGCCCCTGAGAACTTCCCGCTGTGCATGAGAGTCTTTGTATCGCAGGCAATACGAGAGGCTTCAGAGGAATATCACATCCTCAGCCTTGGCCTTGACTTTCATAAGCGATGAAAAAAGTGAGCCCTTGAGCGGCATATCTTTGCTTCCCTCTCAGGGCCTTTTTTATGCTGTCACAGTGAAGATTTGTGTTGTTGTTGCTGTGAAACCAGGCCTGATCAGACAGGTTTTCCTCTTTAGACAAACGAGCGCTGACAGTGACTCAACCAGCGTGTTCCATGACAACATCTCGCCCCTCCATTAAACATGTGTTTTGACACAGTTTTGCAGATGTCTTGAAATCATGCAAGGTGCACCAGAGCTGAGCCAAGACACAGAAAGATGATGATAATGTTTTATGAGAGCGGCTGCTGACTGACTTCTCTGTTTTCTCTCAGGTGAGGTTCAGGGGCTTGTTGTTCTATCATGAGGGGTGGCCGCTCTGCATCCACGAGAAAATCATCCTGCAGCTTGCCCCTCTGCACAAAGTCCGACTAAAGCAAGGAGACTTCTACCTGCAGATCGTTCCTTTGGGCCGCAAGACCGCCAAGCTTGTGATAAAATGTTTGTCAGCCAGTGGGCAGGCCATTGCAGAAATCCCCATCGCAGAGAGCATGTATGGCAGCGTCTTCACAGCTGAGTTCTTGCAGAATGTGACACGTGACCGTAACCTGCACCCACTACAGAACTGCCTGCTCACCACCGGTACCTCTGTGTACAGGACGCCGTGGAAGAACGTGGTCAACCCTCTGTTTGTCAGCAGCACTTCGGACGCCATCATGCAAGCACACTGCAGCAGGGCTGGCTTCCGCGGCCAACTCAGCACATGCAGCACGAGCGGCTCCACGGGGACTTTGGACAGCCACCGCAGCTCCAGAGAGTCCCTGCACTCTCAGGGAACTGACTCCATCTTCTCTGAGCCCACCTCGCCAAGCAGAAACCACAGCAGAGACAGCCACAGCATGAGAGACAGCCACAGCATCAGTGCAGCGGACACTGCTGCACCCATCATTAAGATTGAAGGACCCACTGAAGAGAGTGGGATGGGACAGCGGGGTGAGGACACTGGTGGCAGAGACAGAGGGCAAGGGTCCAAGATGCTCTCTTTTAGCACGGACCTCAGTAACCCAAGCCCTCGACGTCGCCTCCCGAGGGATTCTGTAGCTTTCGAAAGCAGGAGGCTCTTCAGAAAATCCTACATGGAGGCCTTGCAGAACCCAATGAGCCTGGGGTCTAGCTCTGAGTCGATCCTGGAGGAAAGCCCTGAGCACAGCACTGGGCTAAGAGAGAGAACAGTGACAGCAGGCAGCAGCCCCGACACCCGCATCTCCTCCAGAGAACACTTAGCAAGAAGGTTAGGTGGCCGTAGCTGGCTCAGTGGCGATGACTCCAGGCCCAGCACACCTTTGCTTTACTTACAGAGGGGATTACGGAGCGCAGAAAGACGTGCAGAACGCCGTTCAAAGTCACTGGAGAGGACTAACAAGGCAGCACAGGTGAAAGGCCACCGGGAACGATCCTCCTCTGGAGGCTCAGTCAACATATCACCCAAAAAGCTGATTAACGGCTACACTCTTCGTTTTGGGAAGCTGGACGTGGAGGCAGTTCTTCCTGGTTCTGAGAGGAGAAGCAGCAAAGAGGAGTCAGGTGTGTAATGCTAAACTGATGTTCAACCTTTAGTTACCACCACGTACAAAAATAACACTGATGTTGTGAGTATGGTGAAATATTTGCCTTGTATGTTTGTTTTACCTGCAGTGAAACATGCTTAAGCACATTTACTCAACAACCCTATTACACGAAATGAATATTACTTAATACAACATTGAAACTACCTGTGAGGGTGCATAGTACTGTACAACTTCTTAAGTATTTACCTTGTGCCTTTACCAAGGTGAAAAATTCTGCTACGTTTACTTTAAGGATGACAATATTCAAGTTCTTTTCTTTGTCCAAGATCATTTGAAAATACCAAATACCCAATACCCAATAAATGCACTGTTTTGAGGATTTTTAGTGTATATGTATGTATGTATAGAATAGTAGACCTGTTTCAAAAGAAAAATAAAATCATCAATAGATGCTTAGAGTCAGCGACAGGGTGGAGGACTTTAAAGTATTGACAGATTAACACCAAACGTTTTATGGTTATGTCTTTTTTCACCGTATACTAAAGATAGGATTTTGATGCATTGGGTGAATTTGCATAATATGGGAAATTTTTTGCAATTTGATTTCTGCGACTTTCTGTTTTAAACATAAGATCAGCATATTATACCTTTTTGTAATCCTTAAGATGTTTTAGTTATGTGCTAGTTAGCTAACCAGACAATCAGTTTGAACAGACAGGGACAGACTGACTCCTGTCTGACAACTGCAGATCATATCTTTTTGCTTCAGGAAGTCCCTAAATGCATATTTCCCTCCTTTAGATGACTGTCCCAGATTACCCAAAGCATGCTGTCCCACATTATCAATCATATTTGATAAAGTGGGACGACAAAAAGCCTAAAATACATTTTCAACAACTCAAAACTTAATTTGTTGCTTTAATATATCATAAACATAATTCGATAACAATCAGGAACATTGCTTAATTTACGACAGATTTATATTCTTAACATTTTTTTGTCTGAATCCTATGTCATAATGTCATGCAATTCCAAGTGGGTGACTTTTGATTGCAATTTGCCCAACCCCTTTCAGTCACATGATGTCCATACTAAACCTAAAGTCAAAGTCCTGCTGACTAGATTTAGTTAGAACAGTCTGAGTAATGTGGGACACCTAAGCTTCAATGTCCCTGATGACCCGAATTCACTCTTAATAATTAAACTGTGGTCCAAAAAGACAATTTTAGCATCAGAATGCTATTTTTAAAAAGTGTTTTAGTTTTAGTAATATACTCTTTTATAGAGGCTTAAATGTCAGTGTTGACAAGTTTGGGTTTCTCTTTCGGTGGTTGAATCATCCGTCCACAGCTCATCATTTATCACTTATCAAATAAAACAGCCTGAGGGAGTGAAAACCAAGCTTCACCTTTATTAGCCAGATAACAGCGGTTTGTCATGGGGTTGTGAATTTGCGCCCTGCAGCAGGAAGTGGTTACAACAGTTCATCAGGTGGACCGGACCTGGAGTTTCAGCTGAGACAGCTCCAACTCTGCAGCATTAACGCCTTCAGTGGTGACAGGCTGCTTTTCAAAGCCCACACTGTGTGTTTTGGCAGGTTTGGGAGACAGGTACTGCCCTACCCTGGAAACAGAGGTTTTAGTCACCACCCCATGTTTTCTTTACCTCTGTCTATGTCTGTCAGTTTTGTTTTGTGTGGTTTCATTCTGGGCAGCTCAGGAAATCAGCAATGTGAGAATACCACAGAGGTTCTCTCTTCACGCTGTTCTTAGAAAACACAGCTTCTTCCGTGAATTGAAATGTGAAGTAAAAACGGTTGGCTGGTCCTACAGCATTTAAACCACATCACTGTTGCTAAGATTACCTCACAGGGGATTGTATTTCAGCAGGTTTCCCACTACGACATTTCAAAGGCAACAAAGGATCCTGTAAACCCTGTAAACTAACCACTGGGACCCCCGTATCCCATAATGAGATGACCCTACACTGTTATTGAGGCTGGGGGCTACACTGATCCCTGATGGGTTGCCTCATTTACAAAAGTTTCCTTTGTGAACCAATCAGCCACCAGGGATTGACAGGGTAAAAAAAGCCTTTCAAACTGTGCCTGTGTCTTTGGAGAATCCTTTCACTGCAGAAATATAAAACTCACTCCGCTTTGAAAAAAAAACTCTAGAAGGGTCAAAATACTTGTGATATGAGCCATAAAACTACAATTTACACTTTAATTTATGTTATTTATGAGTCAAAGCAGCAGCCAGTGCACTTTGATGGCTTTCAAATGCATCCAGCAGAGCGCATAGAAAACAGACTTTCACACAGGACCATACTCCGGAGGCTTTGCTCTACTTTTGTCACTTCCTCTGAAAACAAAGCAATTTAGGAAACATGCAGCAAACACAGGCTCGGGCACACAGTCGCACAGGAAATGCACTGACTGTTTAAAGACAATAGAGTCTGAGCTGGGTGGGTTTACTGTCACAGAGCAGAGCAGAGCGGGGCAGCGCAAGAGGCCTCAAACTGTTTTAAAGAGACAAAACACGACAGGTGTCCATCACACACTTCCAGCTGAGTTAGTTGACCAACAACCAAAAACATATAGGGGCTTATGACTGTGCTATTGTCTCACAAGTACAGACATTAAACAAGTAAACACATTTAAACCCAATTAACTTACATTACCAGATCGTTGTTTGTCTCTGCATGTTCTTGGCTCCAATATTCAGCTAATCATCAAGTGTGACAGAGAAAAGCAGCAAAGCTTTAACTTGAAAACATTAATACCTGAGAATATATATGTTTTTTCTATATGACTATAGCTATGTGTATTTTTTGTATTAAGCCTTAATTAGGTAAGCATGAATGGGGGAGAGACAGAGTGGAAGACATGCAGCAAGGGGCCGGGTCAGAACCAAACCTGGGGCTGCTGCTGGAGGACTCAAACCTCCGTACATGGTGATCGATTCATCATTTCAGTCATTTTTCAAGATAAAATTGCTGTAATTTTGGTGCCCAGTAGCTCATTTGGTTGAGCAAGCACCCCCATTATGAGATTTTTAACATGAGGAATTACCAACATTGTTGCCGGTCACTGTTCTTATCAGTGGTTTGTTGCAGCTCTACGCTAATCTGTGAAATTCATTTTACCCCAGTTGTTGACATTCTTCCTTGACCAAGGCCCAGTGAAGTATGCACTATAGAGGAAACACAGATACTATACTCTGCGTGACAGATTTGCATGCTGTGCTGCTGCCTCAGGACTCGGATCAAGTGTAAAAAAAGCGTGGTACCACTTGGGAATGTCAGGAGCAGCATTCCTGTAAACAGGAGCCTTGAGGTGTAATGGGCAGAGGAGGAGGAGGTGAAGATATGAGAGTTTAATAACACCAGAGTTTGCCGTGACTCAGGCTGACTAAACACCTGGTTTCCATGGTGAGTCAGTGCAGACTCACTACTAAAGCACACCTTTGGTATACCACTCGTAAACACTTTCATCAGGGTATTATGGTGAGGTGAGAAAGCACTGAGGTGAAAGGAAACATCTAATTCCTATTGATTGGTGTATATTTTTGTACAATAGGCGCTCAGTAGATATATAATTATAATAACTTGAGCTCACTGTTTGTAATCATCTCCACAGGAGTGCATGATGACGGCATCGGCAGTGAGAGCAGGCAGCACCGGCACAGTGGAGAAGAATCACACCGTCCTAAAGCTGCCAATGGGACAGCCGTCAGTCCAGCTTCAGCATCCAGCTCCTCATGTGTCGGTCACTCAGCTCGGCCCAGGCTGGGGTCAGAGGTCAACCAGGAGCTGCTCGTATCAGGCGCCGTGATCCTGCCAGGTAGAGGACGAGTGATGGTTCACTTCACCCGTCAGCTTGTTTTATACAGTAGCTATTATATACGTACAAGAAGTGTCTTGAAATAGTCATGAAATCTTATATCACTGACATCGATGAAGAAAGGTTTCCTTGTTCTTATTCTGTTTCGATAACATTTGGTTCATTTCAAAACCAACCTCACCGAACAATCAAACTACTCCTTTGCATTGTTAATTATCTTGTAACCACTTTAAATTAGTATAAACCAGAAGCTCAACTCGCCAGTTTTAATTCTTGTTAATAGACCACTTTGTTTGCTCTGTACAAAAATCCCACACAGAGTATTTTCAATTTAAGAGGCTCAACGTTCAGCTGTTTTTTTTTTTTTGTTGCCTTAAGCTCCTGTTAATTTCTTATCCCAGTGAGACGCCATAATTGACTTGACAGTGTGAAGATGAAGAGAGCGATAGTGGACATCTGCAGTGTGTGTTAAGTGTTGACCCCCTGCCGGCCTTCTCTCTTTCCAGGAAACAGAGACCG
Source organism: Paralichthys olivaceus (assembly GCF_024713975.1). Lineage (NCBI taxonomy): Eukaryota > Metazoa > Chordata > Actinopteri > Pleuronectiformes > Paralichthyidae > Paralichthys > Paralichthys olivaceus. The sequence continues at coordinate 12,866,748 of NC_091105.1, forward strand.
CGGTGGGAGGGCGGTGCTGCAGGTGTGCACGAGAGCTCAGGTGTGGGCAGGTGAGAGTTGCACGGTCAGTGACCTCACCTGTTTACTGGGCTACTACCACTCCACGCTGCGGTAAGTCGCACATACTTTGCTTTTATTCTGTCTGCGTCAGAAATAACTTCAGTAACGTTCACACCTGTCGTTTACCCCGAGGTGAACAAAACCTCCGTCCCATCCAAAATACCTTTACATTTTTTGCCTCTAACTTTTCTATGCTTGAATAAAGAAAATTTGAACCCTCTTATAAAAGAAGCATATAATAGTAGAATAAATTGTACATAGTCATGTAGATGTCAACTTATATTTTAACCGTTTATTAATGCACAGGATTTGTCAGCATTTATCTCATCTCTTATGAAGTTGTGTTTTATTTTATTCTAACTGTGTTTTACCTTGTCGTCAGTCATTATCTATTTATATAGCAGCCTCACTTATGGGTGCTTCACAGGAGGAGGAACAGTTATTAATAAATACATTAATAAACAGTTACAACTCAATTATGGTTTGTTATGACGCATTTATTCAATGCCTCTATATAAATGTTGCTTTTAAAGTCAGTATTTTAACAATAGACATTAAAAGGAAGAATTAAGAATCATCAATTGTCTATTTCACAGGGTTTTCTAATTATTATTACGATTAGATATTTCTTCATATGAAAAGGTAAGATAATATCAACTTTAATGATCCAGTGCTAGGGAAAATCTACTTGTTACAGCATCAGCTATGTATAAAATAGATTGAAAATAGATGATAAAATGAAATAAAATCCAGAAATATGTGCATAATATACAGTTTTTACTTCTGACAGAATATTTTGCGTAGAGGATACTGTGATGACTTGTCATCGAGTTTTTCTAAAGGCGTAAACCCAAAACGTCTCACACTCGTGTTCGTGTTGTCCTCATTAATCAGGGGGCACTGACGCCTTTAGCTGTCTAAATCTAGTATTACATGCAGTCCGTTTGTTTTGCCAATGACGGCGCTCTAACTTCAGTACTTTGGTTTCAGGAAAGAGAAGCAGGATCAAGGTCTGACTGTTGTAATAGACAGCAGGAGGCAGCAGCCGGTCCCAGCTCTGTTGTCATCTCTGTCTGAACTGCAGGTGAGTCTACAGTGGAAAAATATGTAATTACCCTCCTACACGCCCTAAGAGGTTTCAGGCACCACTCAATCTCTGTTGTCTCCTCAGCTGTAATGCTAGGTCTCTCTCTCTCTCCCTCTCTCTCTCTTGCTCTTTCTCTTTCTCTCTTTCTCTCTCTCTCTCTCTCTCTCACTCTTTCGTCACACATTTTCTGTTGTTCCGTCTCAGACACGGTTTTTAAATGTATTTCTTAAGAAAGAGCCCACGTTAAATGTGTAGTGCCTGCACTTTAAGACATTTCTGTGAAAAAGGCTGCCCTCAGGGCTCCTGTGGAGAAGCCTGTGCTTACTTGTCTGTTTTTAACCACACACTGGGAGTGGGGTTGGCTGTAGCCGACTCGCTTAGAGACATGTCATCATGTGTATGATGATGAGTTGCTCTCTGATGTAAGACTGATAATTCTGCAAACCACAACACATACATTAGGAGCCTTTTTAAATGCCTGTTTCACAGTATTTAGCTGTGCACCTCAGAAATACACGTCTTGTAATTTTTATCTTTTTCATTTTAGGATCCTGTAAAAATGGCATGTTCTTGTTTTTCAGGCTTTAGTACCAAATGCACTTTACTCGGTTCTCTTCCTGGTGGAAAAGGAGGCAGCAACTAAACCTGAAAGAGACCTCAACGTGCAGGTAAAGAAACACTCTTATTATAGGATGGATAAGAAGTATTTAAATTCACTGGATCTGGATGTTTAACTGGATCTGCACCAATTTTCACATACTTATGAATATCAGTCGCCTAAACATGTCAGATTTCTATGAATTTGTTTGTTACTGGATTCACATTTAATGAATCCTCTCAGGAACTGGACTCATTCTAGTCAGAGTTACTGTATCTTTGAGGACGGACAGGAGAAACACTGACTGAGTGTGTGTCTTTGATTGTGTGTGTTGTGTATGTTTTTGTTGTTCTTGGCACAGACTGAGACGCTGTCGTCTCTGAAGGCCCTGCTGAAACACATCGACCAAACCCAGCTCACACGAAACTTGGAGGGCACCTTCCACTACGACCACAAGCACTGGATCCACTTCAGACAGGTGGGTGTGACGGAGGGGGGCTGGCCCATAGCCAACATCATAAACATGCTGTATTCAAAGCTTACTAAAGAGCCTGGTGAGGGTGGGGTTGGTTTTTGCTGTTAGATGCTTGTTTCCATAGGAGAAAAAAGTAAATTACACGAATTGCTGTTTAACTGAGGCTATGTATAGGTGCAAGGAACATGACCAGTTAGAGATATGGAAATGTGACTATTTCTTACTCAGCCTCTTTAATTTCAGGGTGGGACAGTGGTCAACTTTTACACTTTTAATTTTATTTCTTCGTCTCTTTTTCTTCATCTGTCTCTTACAGAAAATTGAGCCGTTTGCCAGCAGTTGTAGCGCAGCCATCACGTCCCTGCAGGAGTCGATCAGCACACTGAGCAACAGTGGCAACATGAAGACCTCAAAGGTCAGACCCAGCCCCTGTATCCTGTCTGGACCTTCTGATTTATGTGTCTCTACTGACACACAATGGCTCCCTGCAGGAGTAAACAATTGAGGACTCGTTTTGTGGTTAAACCTCATGATCTATGTCCAGTCGTGATCAATAACCTAGAAAAAAGCTGTTGTTTGTGTTTCGATCCACTGTGAAAATGTAGTAAATAGTATATTATTGATCTGCCTGTTTGATTCAGGAGGTGTCCGAGGTGATGGAACAGCAGAGGCATCTCATGAAGCGTGTGCTGGATGACACGCGTTTGAACAGGCTGCGTCTCGAGGGAGGAACTGTCCTCGCTCGCATCAGGAAAGAAGAGGCGTGTGAGAATGAAATCTACAGGTACTGGAGCGAGAGTGGATGGACTCTCGACCAAGGCTGAAATCACTCAATAATCACTATGTAGTCCGAACGTTTGGTGAATTTTTATACCCTATGTAATGCACTCATTGTTTCCCATAATGCATCATGAAACATACTGTACAACCGATGGTCACTAACCGAGCAATACCATCATGCATTGCACTTGCAGCAGAGAGACGAGAGGATAGAGGGTAGCAGAAACAGCCTATCCTGTCATACGAATGTTAATACGAGCAGAGCATCATAGCACAAACTGCAGCTAACATGTATATTGAAGACCTTATATAGTAAAGTAGGGGTTAGCAAATGAGAGGGTGATTTCGGACACAGCCCAAGATGTTTAAATGGGGGGTACCTATTGTGATGTGTGACCCTTTTTGTTGTTCACTCAGAGATGCTGTAGACACGTTGAATGCACTGTACAACCAAGTAGATGAAGAGGTCCACAAGCTTGTGATCCTGTCCAACAAGTCTCAGAAACAGTTAGAGAGTCTGCTGGAGGTGCGCAAGTTTGAGGAGCAAACGCAACAGGTGACCTCAAACTTTACTTCTCTCCATATGTGGTCATCTGTGCTGCAGGCAGTGTCTGTTCTCAGTGAAAAATGTGTCAACAAATAACATTTCCTTTCTCCTCTCAGATCAAGCACTGGTTCAGTGTAGAGGGAGAGAAACAACTCGTACCTCTGGAGTCACTGACTCTGTCTGTGGCCAAAATCAAGGAGTTGAGAGAGAGTTTGGAGCAATTTCTAGAAGAGTCTGTGGTGAGTATGTCAATTTGAAACTGGAATGGCACTAAGCAGATCGCCACATCCTGGAGGAATTTTCTAGTTAAACCTATCCCTCGTTGTATTTATATCACTGTTGAATTGTGTGTGTTCTCTTTATACTGACAGCACCAACAGAGACACGGCCTGCAGCTTGTGAAAGAGTCTCCAGAGTCTCTTCCAGGCTCGGCTCTCCTCGACTTCAAGCAGCATCTGGGCTCCATCCTGAGCAGAGTGGAGCGGAGGAAGACGCAGCTCGACATCCTGACCAACCTGCACGAGTTCTATGACTCGGTAAGAAAATTTTTTTTAAGTTGTTTTAATTGTTTGCTATTAAAGCTGCCACACTCAACGACCACTGAACTCAAGACACACTAGCTCTCTCGCTTCTTCTAAATCTCATCTTAAAATTATTTTGAGTTTAGTTTGCATTTATTTATACTGTTTTTATGTGTTTTATTTTATTTATTTTTACTTCTATATCTCTTATGTGGTCAATCTCCTCTTAGTCAAATGTCTTGCCTGCTTACTTGTTTACTAGAGTGATATTTGAAGGTTTACTATGATGATGATGATAATGATTATCATTTGCATTTTAGAATTCAGGATATTCTATCACTAAAGAAAATGTAACATTTTTAAGAATTTGGACCTAAAAACTGGATACTGATCTTTCAACTGGCTACACTATTTTGCTGTATTGATATTTGTCACTCTTTCATATCTGCAGGTGAACCAGTGGATGGACCACTGTCAGGATTATTTCCATCATCTCAGCCTGGACAGTGCAGGTGTCACACTTTCTCCGGCTGTGGTCCAGATCCTGCAGGATTACTGCACCGAGGCATCCAAGTTCTCCATGGACAACTTCAGCAATCTCAACGACATGGTGCTCTCCCTGGAGAGTCCTCAGCAGCTGCAGCAGTGGAACACAGTGTGGCACCAGTGTCAGCAAACCAAGCAACAGCTGGAGGAGACTTTAGCCCGAGCCATGACGGCCGCACGGACTTCCAGCGCTGCAGACACGGAGGCTGCTTTAAAGACTGAAGAGAGTCCGATCAGCACAACCGAGGAACGTGAAGCTAACATTTCTTTGATTTTACCTGGAGCGATTACACTTATGACTTTTGAGGATAACAAGCCTCATTCTGCCGGGCCTTTCTCTAAAAGCCCCTCTAGTTCCATCTCCTCCTCCTCGCACTTCACGTTCTCGCCCGACTGTGACAGCAAACTGAGGCAGAGTCCGTCCATGTTCGACGACACGGACAGCGACTGCACCATCGACTCGGCCATCTCCTGCCACTCCGAGCCCGTCTACACAGGGGCCGCCCGCCTGCGCAAGCAGCCGATGAAGAAGATCATGAAGAAGACCTTGAGCTACGAGCTGACACCAAGGGACGGCGGTCACTCAGATGTCAGCCACATTCACGGCTACACAGGCGTGTACATCAAGGGTTTGGAGGTAGCAAATAATGTGTCCGCAGAAAAGAAGCTGCAGAGACCAGATGTGACGAGCCCTGCGTTAGGACGGAGCCGCAGCATGTCCACGCCGTCCAGGGTTCATAACAGACACAGTGAGGGAGACGGCAAGAAACACAGCAGGTGAGGAAGAGGTGGAGCTCACAAGCAAGCAGGATTGGTTTCTTGGGTTTGTGACATCACAAACCCTGCTGTCTAAATCTGTCTGAATCTGTTTTTTGTGGTCTTAAAAAGTTTTAAATTGAACTTGTTGAAACCCGCTACAAATAGCATCACTTAATGTCATCAGGAAACGTTCTTACCCTCGCACCCTCCTGTGTCTTTATGTTCACCAGTAAAGTGCAGCACATCATGGATGAGATGATCTCCACAGAGAGGGAGTACGTGCGCTCGCTCAGCTACATCATTGAGCACTACTTCCCAGAGATGGAGCGGCCGGACCTGCCGCAGGACCTGCGGGGGAAGCGCAGCATCATCTTTGGCAACGTGGAGAAACTGTGGGACTTCCACAGTCAGTACTTCCTGAAGGAGCTGGAGTCGTGTGCCCACTCGCCCCTGTCCATCAGTAGCTGTTTTCTCAGACACGTGAGTCCACGCCGTCTCAGTCATTCCGCCCTGAGGCAGCACACTGACAGCTTGAAAACAGCTCTCAGGTCCCCGTCAATGTAATGATGAGTGTATTTGTTGTTAGTGATGTTTCTTGAAACAACTTAATGTGATGTTTCCAGTTCAGTGAAATGGTTTCACTGTACCACACTGTCCCATTATCGTTTGTCAACACGTGTATTTAAGTCACTTGTCAGCATCATCTACTGGTAGTAGAACTCACACAATTACATTTACAGCTTTGCAGTGTTTGTTAAAGCATGTTCAAATGTCAGCATGTTTGTTACCGTGGTCAGTGTTGTAACTTTGTTAATCTTGTGTGCAGGAGGATCAGTTTGGAATGTATGCTCTGTACAGCAAGAATAAGCCCCAGTCTGATGCTCTTCTCAGCAGCCACGGCAACGAATTCTTTAAGGTGCGTCTGGAGACCTGGGCTCTGTTACATTCCTCGCACGCATCACCTCTGTGTTTGAATTGACATGTGGTTCAGGTGCAGCTCCAGAAATGGTTCATATCATAACGTAAATGCCACAAAAAGGAAATCAAAGATATTTAAATTATTCAGCGCCTAATGGATCCTTATGGAGTGTGACCAGTACTGACGCAGCTGATAATTGAAGCTTATATGTATTGGTTGGCACTGTCTCCTCTAACAGCATGGTGGGTTTTCTGTCCTTTCTGTGTTGGCTTTGCATGAACTCCAGCTTCGTACCACATTCCAAAGACTTTCTGTAAATTAATATCCGCTAATATTTTCTAATTGTATTAAAGTCTTTATAATGATTTTGATATCAGTTTGAATACAATATCTCAAATTTTCAGACTTAATTTGTAGAAAACAATAACAGCACAGCAGTAATCCTCACTGTGTGTCCCTCCAGAATAAGCAGCTGGAGCTGGGAGACAAGATGGACCTGGCGTCCTACTTGCTGAAGCCCATTCAGAGGATGAGTAAATACGCCCTGCTGCTCAAAGACCTGATAAAGGAGTGCAGCCAGACCCAGGAGCAGGAGCTGAGTGACCTCCGCACTGCAGAGGAGCTGGTCAAGTTTCAGCTTCGTCACGGCAACGACCTACTAGCCATGGACGCCATTCGGGGCTGTGATGTAAGTGGCAATATGTGAACCATGTGCTGCTATGATGAATGTTTAGCACCACTTAAAGAGGTTCGAAAAGCGTTCATTACATCTATTTTGGAGCTGGAGGTCATCTTGTTATGTTCACAGAAGTGTGAGGTCAGATCCCCGTCAGGAGATGTATTGTTCTCTGTCACGCATGTGAACGCTTGTGTTTCCTCTCCAGGTGAACCTAAAAGAACAGGGTCAACTCCGCTGCCAGGACGAGTTCGTAGTCTGGTGTGGACGGAGGAAATACCTTCGCCATGTCTTCTTGTTTGAAGACCTCATCCTTTTCAGCAAGACCAAGAAGATCGAGGGAGGATATGACATTTACATCTACAAACAGTCCTTCAAAGTAAGAATTGCCAGTTTATTTGTACAGTGGCAGAACATTTAGTGCAGATATAAAGCAAATCTTTTTTCTGTTTAGACTGCAGAGATCGGTATGACTGAAAACGTTGGTGACAGCGGCCTGCGCTTTGAGATCTGGTTCCGCCGGAGGAAGTCACAGGACACGTTTATACTTCAAGCCAGCTCTGCGGAGGTCAAGGCTGTGTGGACGGCCATTATCGGCAAGATCCTGTGGAGGCAGGCGCTCAGAAACAGAGGTGTGTTCCCCTGTCAGATTATTCTCTTTAACACAAGCTATTGATTATTGAATATGATTCATCTTTGTACTTTTATAAACATTTTATTAATAAAGACATATTTATGACTACAGAGTTGCGTATGCAGGAGATGGTTTCCATGGGGATCGGAAGCAAACCTTTCATGGACATCAAACCTAGTGATGCAGCGATCAGTGACAGATTCATCGACTATATAATGAAGGGGTCAGGTGAGTTTTCTTCTTTGTTGTCTCATTTATGACATTTTCGTTGATTTCTCCAAGAATAATTTATGGATCTTGAAAAAAAATCTGAACTTTTTACAGACAGATGTTTGAGACTTATTTGGTGCAGATTGAAAAACTCAAATCAGGATCTAGTGAATGTACATGTGGTTTCATAGGTACACTGTTGGGTCTTTCTCTGATCCACCTTTGTTTTTCTCTGAGAGGATGCAGGTCGTGATTCATTCACCTTATAATCAGACACTCAAAATGTTTCGTTGCTGAAACCTCAAAAACTTGGCGCTGCCTTGAAAGTGTTTTCACGTCCTATTTTTGGGATTTTGTGAAGTAAACACCAAAGATGTAATCTGAGCCTTATTGAATTGTATGTATCATTACGAGTAAATTATTTTCACATTGCCTTTCATGGTTTACCAGAGCTCCTCACCATGACCTCACCGTGTTTCTCTCTCCGCTGACAGAGTCGAGGACGAGAGCTTCCATCGCCGTGTCCTCGTTTGAACACTGCACGTCGATCAAGAGACCCCACTCCACCATCTCCAACAGCAGCACCTCCTCCTCCAGCAGCCAGTCGTCCTCCTCCCTGCTGGGCTCGCTCAATCTCCATCTGTGCACCTCACCCACTCACCCACACTCACACCCGTACCCGTTGAACAGTGTTCCCTCCTTTGCCCAGTGGCCCTACGACTGCATTGAGGAGGACGAGCTGGAGCAGGACACTGGGAGCCAGCCCTCCATGAGTGAGTGTTCAGCTATAATTTTAGCCAGTAAGCTCATTTGTGCTTCCTGGTTATTCATCCCTTCTTTTTTATTATTGAGTTTGTGTAATTATTTAACTGCAAAAATCAGTGTCATCTCACATCTGAAAACAATTTTTAGATGTATGGGGAAATCAAAACAAGGTGAATAAAGATGGTTTATATAATTTTTTAAGATTTATATTGGTCAATAAAAGAAAGAGCCTTTAATGTCTTCAAGAAAACAGATATCTTCAATGTTCTTTGAATTACAAGACAATGTTATCTTCAATGTTATATGAATAAATAGCACAACTCTTGTGATTATTACACATAAAATACTTGCGAGCAGAAGTATTCACTCACTTCAAGTCAATATTTATTATTACAAAGTGCTTCAGTAGAAAATTAAAAGAAGACAATTAAAGTAAAGATCAACATAGTTAAAAAATAATGTATGCTTCATAATAAAGTCATGATATAGTACAAATAAAACAAGGGAAATTTTATATTTATGGTCAGTTTGAAAGGCTGAACTTTTTTAGTGTAAATGGGGATCACTGTCCGTTTGTGTCTTTTTTGCTGTAACCACTAGAGGTCGCCAAAGTCTCAATCCCACACGAAAGAGCTGTAAGACAACATGAGATCTGGAACAAACTTAGTGACTGTTTTCTTTATGGTGTTCTGTGTTTTTGCTTGATCCAGTGTGTTTGTCTGTTTCTCTGTGTTGTGCCACAGTCACTGAGAGCTCCGTGACCTCGTCCCGGTGCACGTCCAGTGAAAGTGTAACAGGACTCAGTAGCCTCGGCGTCCCCAGGCCCCCCGATGTCGTCATAGACTCCTACAGTCACAACAATAACAACACCGACCCCCCCTCTTTCCTCTGCTCCTCCACACCTCCCTCCTCCATCAAGTCTCCCTCGATATTCCAGAAGGACGAAGACCTCCAGCCACAGGGAACCAAGTTCATCACTGCAGTGGGTGTTTGATTCTCATTCTCATTAACTTCTCACGATCTGATGCCGTCATGCTGATGATTCATCAGGGTATAGTTTGACAATTACCAGAAAAAACAATGCTGTGGTGACATGTTGATATTTTTGTCTTGATAAAGTTTGTCTGAAGTCTTAGAGAAGAAGACCCTATTTTTTCTACATGTGCTTTTTCGCTGTCTAATTTTATATTGAAATACATAATCTACTTTCAGGTGTATTGTCGTGATGTTTATACTTTTTAATTGCTCCTTTCATTATTTTCCACATTTAGCTTTTTTTCAAATTGAACTAATAATATTCTGCCCCACTGATCAGGTCATATGTACAGTTTATCTATAGCTGTACCTAATAAATTGACAGCTAAATGCTTATTTCTACTGAATTCGCCCTCTGACCTCGAACTGCACCAAAAATGTAATGGATTATTTCATCATAGTTTCGTGGTAATCCGTCTAGTAGTTTTTGTGTAAACCTGCAATTTAACAGACAAACAAACTCTAACTGCAGAAACTCCTTGCTGAAGGTTATGAAAGAAGAATTTTGGCATTTGAAGATAAATTGTTTGCATACAGAACCTGAAGCCACAAACACACAGTATGATATCATTTTAAAGCCTGTAACTAAGCTTTTACTGTGATGATTGATCTTAAATATTCAGTTGGTGTAAAGTGGTTTACTGTGGACAGTCTCAAGACAAATCTAATGGAGTAAAACACTGAAAGGTTTTATACAAGTCTCGCGCCTACTGATAAATATTGTCACCAGAACTAATCAAACTACCTCATGTAATCATTTATATGATCTAGTTTAAGTTATTTGGATTCCAGATTCGGAGAACTTAAAGGGTAGTCGTCGAGAATAGTTACCGAGTCGTTGCACTCACAACCTTTCTGCTGTTCTGTTTTTGCCAGAGCAAGACCTCTCACGTAGCAGTAGGCCTCTCTACTGTGGTCTGACTGAGAGTTTTAGCTCAGTAAGTAACCGGCATCACCAGAGCGGACATATATATGTGTGTTGTTTCCTTTGCCTCATTAACAACCGTGAGGTGCCTCCTCTGAATACTAATCTGTGTGGAATGTGCTGTGTGCTGCATGGCCGTGCGTCCTGACCGGCTTCCAGGGCTCTCCTCCTGACTTGTGGTTTGTTTTTTGTAAACTTCTGGCTCTGGTTTACCTCTGGGGTTTCCTCCTCTTTCTCCTCTGTGCATCCATGTTGACATGAGGGCTAAATCTGTGTCGCTGAATATCATGAGTTTTATACATATATGTTGTAACACACGCATGTTCTGTCTCCGCCTTTGTTATGTGGGGTTTTTTTGGAATGCATTTGTTTGGAATTTTCAAATTCACACTTTATTGTGTCTAAGGGTCAAAAATACATTTCACACATGCACAATATTCTGAGAGATTAAAATACACAAAAAAGTAAGTGCAAAGTGGTAGAAATTAACATATCATGTCATTTGTTGTAGAACCTAAATGGCAATAAAACAATCATTCATTATAAGCCGTCTTTAGCTGTTGCTTGAGACATTGTTAACAGTAGGAACATGATTTCTTCTCAGTATGGTTTCATAAAAGATTTAGATTAACATTCCTGAATTTCCAGTGTTGCTTCTAAACAAACATACAGTATATACTCCTGTCAAGCTTTTTTCCAGCCTTTTATTTATCAATTGCATACTAATCTATACATAGGCATTTAAGTTATAGCAATGTTATTTACTCTTATTTTGAAATAAAAAATATTACTCTTTAATAGTCTCACAGTTGAGTTGAAAATCAAACATGCCAGAATTTTTTTTTGTTTCATTCTAGGTTTGAGGAACTTGTGTGTCTTGTGTGAAGCTATTTTACATAGTGTGTTTAAAATGGTTGTTTCTTTGACTGACCTAAGTATTGCATGGTGACTCAAGAAGAAATGTTGTGTGCTTAATGTGTTGACCTGTTTATTTCTCTAAAATCTCCTGTTTTTCTTTCCTTCTCTCTTCACAGCTGTGACGTCCTCACACAGATCACTACTCGATGCCACTGCAGCTTGTATATATATATATCCAGAGTCCAGCTCCAGCGCACTGAGACTTTAATGGATGAAGCTCAGTTATTACAAGACATTTCATGATGATACTGTAAATTGGAAAGCGACACCTGATACACACTTTCATGATGGTACGTCAGTGGTCTGTACATTTGTGTTTAATGAGCTATAGGTAAGAATCAGTGTTAATATTGTAGATGAGTTTTTTATTATGTATTTTACGAAAGAAAAACAAGTAGCAGGCAGATCCACACAAATGATGTTTTATTGTCATGTTTCTTTTGTCGCCAGCTCTGTGATATGATGAGTTTGTACAGATGATTAAAATGTGTAAAACATTTCATTGTATTCTTGTCTTTGCCACCCCCACCAGTAGTTATTGATTAGAAACCTAAGATAAACCGATAAGACATGAATATCTCTCAGTTCTGTAAAAAGTCTCTGTGAGCAACTGAAAACAAGAAGTAGATATTTCCGTGATAACAAAACATGTGTGAAACCTCACACACAGAGGGCCCTGCAGAGCAGCCCGACAGAACTGCACTATGAGACCCACCACTCCCCTTACACAGAGGCGCAGAGGTTGAGGAAGATAAAGTGTGAGTTTGACTTCACATGAAAGTCGCTGACATTTGCCAACCACAAGCCTTGTGTTCTCAGTCCAAGTCTAATATCTGACACAGGCCACAACCTAGCCTGTTCAGCAGCGGTTACAGCTCCAACATACAAGCAAGACAACTAAAAGCCACAAATGATATACAAAAAAGAACAGCTTGATCATGTTGATTTGGAACGTGTCTCTTTAGAGAAGAAAAAGCAGAGAATCGCAGAGAGGAAAACCTCAAGCCCCATCACGCAAAGTGCCAGCACCTCTATCTGTGAGAAAGATAAAGAGCGTCAGCACATTCAATTCACACCAGCAACTACAACTGTACATGCACTGTAAAACAAATCCATGTTTGAAGCAGGAGGGTTTCATTTTCCTCAAATTTACATGTTCTCACCATCAAATGCTGTACATGCCCCTCGTTCCATTGAGCCAGGTCGACGGCTATCAGACAGGCAGCAGCCATAGTTACGATGATGCAGCCACAGTTAATCCCAAAGGACAGCTGCAACAAAAGTCAGATGACCTCCTGTCAAATAATAATCACTGCCACCAGCTCTCATGTGTTATGAGTCCTACTCACAGGCAGTAATTGTGGATATTTGAACAGCAGGTTGGAAACAATTCCAGCAGTGATGAACTGCAGAGAAGAGAGGAACACATTTTTCACACATATTAAGAATGAACTTGTAGATTTATCGCTGCCTGTTTTTTGTAATGAAGTTCTGGTTTGAGCAGAAACGTACGAGTACTCCGGTCAGGTGGGAAACTCTGAACATGGTGAAAAGGGAATCGTCCATATTCTGCGTCACAGCGAAAAAAATCCCCACTCCGACGCTGAGGAGACCGCTCACCATCTGCAGAGACTGACAGAGGACACATAAATACATATGAGAATATATCTTTATCTACACATACACACATATACAGTATATCTTTTCTTTTTCTACACAATTTTACATCAGCTCACAAACTATGAAGCATTGTACTTAACAATCACAATAATATATAATGCTATTAAATATGATGTGACATCGTTGCAATCAATATTTACAGTCATGAAGTTTATTACAAATAATAATTATCAACATATGACACTTTTTGTATTTTGTAGTTGCCGTAACAGTACTTTATTCCTGGTTTCTCTTTCCTACATGCTGAAGTGTTCTCTCCTCTCTCCCCCTCTCCCTCTCTTCTCTCCCCTCTTTTCCACCCACCTCTTCTTTCACCCCCATTTTTCTCCCTACACACACACCAACCAGCCGAGGCAGACGGCTGCCCGAGGAGTCTGGCTTTAGAGGTTTCTTCATTATAGGGGGAGTTTCTTGTTCTCTCTGCAATTGCCAACGTATTTGTCTGGCTTCTCTGGAAATGTTGAGCAAGGCACTGAACGACCAACTCTTTCTGGTGAGCCATCAGTGTGGTAATGTTTGAATGTGTCCAAATGGTTGAATTTTGTTTCAAGGAAAAGTTGAAACATAAATCCAACCAATTTATGACACAAAAGATATTTGAAAGACAAATATTTATCTAAAAAAATACAAAAGAAACTGTGTCCAAAAAAAGATGTGAAACTCTCAAATAAAGTGACAATTATCTTTACTTTGATTGTTAGAATGAGAGATTTAAATTGGGTCAGTAGCCAAAGAACTTTGAGAAACTGAGAAATCTCATGCAATATAGCAACTCTATATAATGCTCTTAAGGTTCTGTATTTATATTGTGCTTGACAGTTTTGCCACTCACCCATTCACACATCCATTTATATCATGCATCTATGTGCACACTTAATCACACATCAGTCACACACTGGTGCAGCCATCAGGGGAAATTTGAGGTTTTCAGGTCCAGTACCTTTTCAGTGTCAGCATGCATTATGGGGAGACTGGGATCAGAGACCAGTGAGATTCTGGTTAGTGGACAACCCGCCCTACCTGCACAGTCAACACTAGTTTTCTTATTTTGATGAACTCACCCCCAGCACAGCGGGTTGTTTCTGCAGGAGGTTGTGCAGTGGCCCTTTGGCTTCTGGCAACAGCTCTGCAGCTTGGTACTGTTGCACCAGAGGCAGCTCTCTTCTGTTCATGCGGATCGACTCTTCGTCGGCTCCTTGGATATCCATGTTAACATCAGCGCAGGCCATGGTGCTTCCCTGACCTGCATGAATAGTATTCCCTTATGATCTATAATGACAGAATAATTTAGAAGTCTTTAATTTGTACCGTCAGTCATTCAGTACTCGTTTAGCCTCAGAATGGGGACATTCATAGCACACAAAACGTCCTATCATGTAAAACAGATTAGATGTAAGATAGAAAGATTTCTTATTGTTTTTAATATCTAATATTTAATATCATAGAGAGAGCTTAGAGATTATATATTTAAAAGTGTTAAAATTAATATGTTTGCAGTCTGGTGAACAATCAGTTGTGCATCACAGTTTTTTTCATAATTTAAAATATACAGAGTATTGTGTTAATCAGTTCAGATTTCATCAAATTAACAGATTAATAGTTTCTGATATTTTAACATCACGCAATCAAAATGTTATTCTGTTTCTTCTACTTGACACAAAATATTAATTTCCTCATATTCTTAGCAAAAGTTTAGTTTGTCAGACGTCTTATTTAACATCAAATACACAAAACTTACAATCCTATATTTAAACACATATATGCAGACATCAAATTCAAATTGTGTGTTTAAAATATGTTCAACAGAGCACTTTGAAGTGCAATTTGAAAAAGATCTTAGATTCTTACCTGGTTTGTCTTGAGCAGATTCTTATTTCACCCTTTGTGTCTCAAACAAATGCTTCTTTACTCATTTCCACTTCCCTGTTAGTACTCAGAAATATGTGGTCATTTCACACCATCATTTCCGCCCACCCAGTCGATGGCCCCTTGTAAAATTAATAAGTCAATGCAAGCTTGTTACCATAAGCTGTACGTTGTGATATTTCCTATTCAACTGAACATTTTTACCCCAAATTTATAACTGAAAATAAGGTAAAATATTAAAATATTAACATTTTTGAATGTTTGCCAAATCAGTCTGCACACAAGCATTTGGTGGTTTTCTTTTGTGCATGTGTGTGTGTATGTGGCGTAGAAGGAGGGGGGGGGGCGTTGTCAGAAAGAGAGCAACAAAGACAATTGTATCTGGTCATTTCCTCTTCAAACTTATTTGACAGAGCAGCGAACTTCAGGTCATAAAAATAGGTGTGTTGCTGAAAACCTGAACAATACTTCAACAGTGACACAAACTGCTTCACCATTCTTTACACTAATCTTGAAGAGGATTGAAGAAGAGAATGAAGAACACGTTTGTGTGCAATGAATCGATGATCATCTCGATTCCCATCGGGAACCTAAAGGATGCTGGAGCGGTTCACCTGATGCCAGAGAAATTCAGCTGTGTGTTCAAAGATTCCTACAAGGTCTTTGTTATCAACGGGAAACCAAAACCTCTGGGAGTAAGTTCACTTCTTTCTTATATGTCAAACTACAGTCTGATTATGACATTGTTTGTGTTCACATTCTTATCATATGTCTACACGTAGCACTGTTATGCAGTATTTTCTGTTAAATATTGATTCTCTCTTTTTTATTTATAAGGCAGCTCAAGCCATCGCTGGTGTGTTTCTTTGCACTCTTGGTCTGATTGTGAGCGAAGTGATGCCCTACACTTTACCCTGTGTTCTGGTAAATATATTAATTATAAAATCAGCTTGAAACAATCATTGGATATTTGTTTTTGGAGAATTTGTTATGGTGAGCTAAACTGTGCTTCTGTGTATCTTATACGTCCATTTACTGCTATGATACATCTTATTTTATCCTCTTTTGTTATCACCCAGTATTTATATATAGTCGTATATATATATATAGAGAGAGAGAGAAATATTTACATTATGTTGTGATACTGCAAAATATTATATGTAAAAAACAGATATATTTTACCATCACCGTAGTTTGTGGTCTCTGGTTTGCTGTCCTATGCTGCAGGAAAAAGTCCACATATGCAAGTGGTGAGTTATTTAATTTAATATTAAAACATTGTAAAATCCACCTTTCTCAGTGATTTAATCGTTTATTTTAATTAAAAAATGAATGTTGTTTTCTCATGAATATAATAATAATCTTTAGTGCTCTTAAAAAGATGGATTCAGAGGGAATGTAGTAACATGAAAATAATAATATTGATGATTAACTACTCTCTTCTTTGCTGATAATAGATTTATCTCTGTGTTATAGTCTGTGTGATTGTAGCTCAGCTTTGATCACTTGAATTTAGTGATAGATATTAATGAAAAAAATATATAAATAAAATGTAAAGGTAGGATTGGCACAAAGAATGTGCATTTAAGTCAATTTCACTTGATTGATTTAAATCAGATTACTCAGTTGAGTTTAGAAAAATGTTATGCATCTAACTGGCTTAAATTATGAATACATACACTTTAATTGTTGTAGTGAATAAATTAAAAATGATCAAATGTCAGTTTCCTTACACACTTTGAGTTGAAATGACTAAGCAGGTCTCAGTGTGATTTGGTCATGGCTTAGCAACACACTGAGCCTACACTGCTTCTTTAATGGAGATCGGTGCAGAAGCTGAATGTGACATGATGTCTTCTTCCAGGCGAAGCTGTCGCTCTCTCTGAACATCATCAGCTTCTTCTGGTCAATTGCGGCGATCGCTCTCAGCGTGTTCTTCATCATCTTATCAAATGACCACCAACACCACACTACCACGGTAAAGGAAAACCCCACTGCCCTCGACTGAGTGAAATACAAAACAAATGTGTTTTCACCTCCAATAATCTCCTTGACCTGTTCACAGGTGTTCAGAGGAGTCAGTGGACTGATAATGGGTCTGCTGGTTGTTGAATGTTTTCTCGCCCTGTTCTTGATCTACTGGTTAAGCAAAGCTGTTTGCAGGCAACACTTCAACACTTTGGTATGTTTTTTCATTGCAGCTACTTTTATTTCCCTCGAAAAAATATATTGTAATTACTAACGGTCTTTCTTTCTCTGCAGCCCATCATACTACTGAAACATGGAGACTGAAATACAAGACTTGATGGAGCTCAACAAACCAACCGACCATATTTAAACTTTTAACTTCCTGGTTGTGTAAGAAGTGCACATCAGCCCATCAGTGTCGCTCAGTTTATCGCTCAACGCATGCTATAAAAAAGGAAGTTCATAGTAACCTGATTCTTTTTACAATTACCTGTTTTATTCTCTTTATGTCTGAGCTCCTGGAACTTTTTAGATCATATCTGAAACCTACATATTCCTGTTGAATGCCTTTAGATGATGGATTGCTGTGGTAGCATATGTGTACTGCCCCAATTATTAATACAAATGTAAAGACTTAAAGATGTGTCTTTAAATTTCACTGACCCACTTTGGATCTTCTTTTAATTATTGACTCACATTTCTAGACGACTGCAGTGTGTCCTTGATAAGACTTGATTTTAAAGTATGACTCCCATTACTTTAGAAAACCAAAGACTTTTAAACTGACAGATACTGTAAAATTTCTAAATTTGATTCAACACCTTTTAATTCTTTTTCTTTTGTCTTATTAAGCTGAAGCACCACTCATCTGCTGTAGACATGCCCCTTTTTAGAGACCAGCAAGGTGCTCAAATTATGACAGACAGAATATTTTATTGTGTTACATTTCCTACCAACTGAAAATTAAATATTTTAGCTTGGAAAAACTGGTTGAAACATACAACATGTCCTGAGACATTGTGGTGATCGAGCTTTGGAGACCTAAACTGAGAAATGTCCTACGACTCCCTACACCACTAGGGTTTGCTGATTCTGTGGAGTCATTTTAAGTCTTTTATGCTCTTAACTGGTCTCTGTATGGTTTTCCTGTGTGTGTGTGTGTGTGTGTTTTCTGTTTCCTGTTTGTCTGAATTTTCTACCTTAAAATATGTTTAAATATTACACAATATGCCTGTAATATGTTTAGGTAGATCTTAATCATCTTAACATTTGTCAAATCTGCTTCTTTTGCACTTGAAATCATTTGAACTGTTTTTGCAACCAACATAGTTTGTAATGTCTTCATGGGTTTTTTCTCAGTGGTATTAGAAATTAGGAAGCTGTAATAAAACGACAAACAACACCAGCAACCACTATGCTGCAGAAAATCGATAATTATTCTGAACGTTTTCTTGCAATGTTGATGTAAGGCAGTTACCTGTTTCACCACAGGGTGGCACTGTGTACATGTAGATTTGCTCACGTGGGACGCCATGTTGTCTTTAGTGTTTATCTGCCTTTTCCCTGAAAGGTAAGCGTGGTCAGGCGTCCTACGGGACAGGTGAGTAAGACCCAGTGTAGTTTCCAGTCTGCATCAAAATGAAGTCACTCAAATAAACTGTGTCCTTTATTTATACACAAAAACAAAGATTTACACATAAAGACGTTTGGCCTATTGTCTGTTGTGTAGACTGCAGTTATGACTCAGCTGCTGAGACTTCAGGAGAACAATCAGCTCCCGTCATCAGTGTCTGGTGAAGACATGATGAACCTGATCGAGGAGGAGAGCAAAACGTCTCTGAGAGTGCAGTAAGTCATTAACACAGGATTTCAACACTTCATTTTTTCCCATTTACAAACATCCAGAAATAACATCAAATACAGTAGTCTGGCTGATTTCGTTTCATACTGTTCAGAATCAGAATTCAGAATCAGAATCAGAATTCTTTTATTTGCCAAGTATGTTTGCACATACAGGAAATTGCCTTGGTGTCATTGGTGCACTACTTATGTACATAAAAACAACAATATGAAAAACAACAATATGTAAGAAATTGAATTAAAAAAACAAAAAAAAATCATCCAGTTCTAACTCAAGCTCCTCTTATCCCTGAGCTTCCAACCATATTTTACTTATGATTGACAATCAGATTTACCTGATTGTGAAATGAACATGAAGAGAGAGCAACCAAATCACATATGACATTTACTTTGTTAAAATGCTTAAAGTTAATTGGATCAGTAAAATAAACTACATATATTTAAATAGATAAATTCAAATAACAATGATATAGGTTCTTTGTTTGTTTCATGGTATTGCTGTTTATACAAATTGACATTTATTTTCAACAAGTTTATGACTGAATCCCACTGAGGGCCCTTTCTGCACATGTGTTGGGACACTGCTCTGAGGTGTTAATCTCAATAACACATTTAAAACTGATATGAAAATATAATAAAATCCTTTAAACTACTAACCCCAGTTCTATAACTGAATGATGAAGGATTTGGAAATCTCAAAGAAAACACACAAATATACTCTGGCAGAAAAGTGTTTATTTTGCTCTTTATTATGAACATATAAGTTGATATATCGGATATGTAAATATATTCAATTTAATAACCCTATGAACCACAAATCACATTCAGAAGTAACCTAATGATATTTTCCTTGCTAAGTTGATACTATTTCATTTATCAGTTGAAAGTAAAAGGAACAGTGTTGCACAGTGATGCTCATGTCAACTAAGAGAACATGACCGAAGCGATCAATGGTGCCACCAGGAGCAGGAGGCCTGCACGTGTGCTGATGGCACTGTTGCAGAAGTTCCCCTGACAGCAGGTCAGCTCTGCTTTAATGACTCCTGCTATCTCTGCAGTTTGTGCACCTGAGCACATCATTGAGGAGCCACAGCCCTTCATGGTCGTCTTTTCACCCCCGAGGTCCACTGAGAGATGAGGAGTGGTGTTAGAGTGTGAGCTTCATGTTTTAACGTCTATAGAATCACCACTGTGGGCCTGTTACCTGTGGTTGAAATGCAGTGGTCCTCATTCCCCTCACAGTTTACAGTTCCAGTGCACGATTTTCCATCACAGCTGAAGCACTTTTTACCATTGGGATTGGATTTCTGGGGCTCTGTACCGCAGAGTGAATATTGTTAGTGTTCATTTTAGACAGTAGAGGGCGGCAGAGGCAGGCAGACAGACACACACACACACAAACAAACAAACAGAAATTGCTATGTGCAGCTCCACTGTGGCAGTTGGGATATTGTGCCCTTGGGCTCCTCTATAGCAGATGGTAAGGTAGGGGAAAGTAATTTACCTCGTACTGGCTTGTCTTGGAGTTTGAGAATTGTCCATCTAACATCTAACATATGACATCTAATAACCATCTCAAACATTTTTCATCAAGTTCTGATTCAGCTCAAGACAAAAAATGTAAATAATTGACATTGTTTAGCTGTTTTTTTCTGTTTCTTTTTTCTATTACAACAACTGAAATCTGACTTCAATTCCAACTTTTAATGCAGTCACAGGGAGGGTAAGAGTTTTACAATTTTGGACAATTCTTGCACATGCAACTAAATGCCAGGTTTAAACAACAAAAAGCTTTCATGAAACATCCAAACATCAATAGACAGAATATGTGACCTGGTGCAAATTGAGTGTTGCAGAGCTCAGAGGTGCAACACTTGCTGGTAATGTACGTTCTGCTGACTCCAAAGTTGAGCGAGCCCTCAACACACTGTTCGGCCGTAACACAGGTTTTCGCATTGATGTCGCTGACTTTCAAATCACCTGCAATAGAAGAGTAACCTCTAGTGAAGTGTGCCACTATGTAATAATGAGGACAGTAAACCACAAGAGTACCATACCTGCATATGTGACGACTCTCAGGGCGCCACACTGAGCACCCTGGAATGGACATTCTTTTTCTGTGTCTCTGCAGGATCCTGACCCTCCAGGTAAACACTCAAAACACTTTAAAGTGGAGGCTGAGGGAATGCATATCTCAGTTTAGTTTGAAAAAAATGCAACTTTTCTTATAAAAAAGATGTGGACAAAGACATTTTAAGTCTAAACATTCACTCTCAAGTACAGTCACCCTTATTATAAGCACAGCAGCTCTGAAACAAGTAAAAGGGATAATTAGTAACATTTCTCTGTGGGGTGGAAACATCTTTGACGTTTCACGTGTAACCTTAGGTGGCCAATTTCTTGGCAGCATGTGTCAAGGCAAATTTGTTAACAGAAAATTACTATTCCTCTTTCCTCAAAGATTTTGAAGATTTTAAAAATCAGATCACAGAAAAAAAAAAACCTTACCTTTCGGGAGAAGCACAATCCCAAAGATCAGGAAGAGATGCATTTTGTGAGAGAGAGAGAGACAACTGATTCGGTTTTGATTTGTCTGTTGGTAGATAATCTTAAAAGGGAGTGGTCTCCTTCACTCTCACAGGACTCTTTCTCTTACCTTTGATAACTTTCGTTTACGTGGATATGAAAGCTACCTTCTAACGGTTAACTATTAAAATGGCAATGTTGGTATCGGTATGAAATGCTATACCCGGCCAAGTTCTGATTCAGCTCAAGACTAATACAGAACCACATATTATGTAGAGCCTATATATAAAAATGTAAATAATTGACATTGTTTAGCTGGTAAAATCCATTTTTTTTCTGTTTCTTTGTTCTATTACAACAACTTTTAATGCAGTCACAGGGTGGGTAAGAGTTTTATCATTTTGAACAATTTTTGCACATGCAACTATATGCCAGGTTTAAACAACAAAAAGCTCTCATTCAACATCCAAATATCCAATCCTTCACTTAACTTTCATTTTCATGGAAAAAAGATTGTGACACTTTACTCACAATCAGGCTGAACCTTCAAACGGTTAACTATTAAAATGAGGTGGGTCAGTATGAAATGTTATATCCGGCCTTGTAAAATGATTTATCACAGTTTGGTTGTAGCACTGTGCAGATTAACAACCACACAAATGATCGTGTTGCTGATTTTTTTTTTATTCATGAGTATTACTCTTATAGTGATGTATTAAAGAAAATACAAAAAAGAATTTACAGAGGGCTGTATACTTATCTCAGACAATGTGTGCACTACCACCACATCAAAACTGCAGGTACGACATCTACAGCTTGCAAAGTTTTTTTTAACCACACATTGCTTAGACATTTACAGACAATATATTGCTCCTCTTTCACCCACATGACACTTCCTGAGGCAGGGACAGGAAACTTTCTGACGTGAACCTTTTCTTAACTCCTGCGTGGCATGCGACTCTTCAACACTGACCAGGCTTGTGGTTGCAGCTACTTTTATTTCCCTCGAAAAAATATATTGTAATTACTAATGGTCTTTCTTTCTCTGCAGCCCATCATACTACTGAAACATGGAGACTGAAATACAAGACTTGATGGAGCTCAACAAACCAACCGACCATATTTAAACGTTTAACTTCCTGGTTGTGTAAGAAGTGCACATCAGCCCATCAGTGTCGCTCAGTTTATCGCTCAACGCATGCTATAAAAAAGGAAGTTCATAGTAACCTGATTCTTTTTACAATTACCTGTTTTATTCTCTTTATGTCTGAGCTCCTGGAACTTTTTAGATCATATCTGAAACCTACATATTCCTGTTGAATGCCTTTAGATGATGGATTGCTGTGGTAGCATATGTGTACTGCCCCAATTATTAATACAAATGTAAAGACTTAAAGATGTGTCTTTAAATTTCACTGACCCACTTTGGATCTTCTTTTAATTATTGACTCACATTTCTAGACGACTGCAGTGTGTCCTTGATAAGACTTGATTTTAAAGTATGACTCCCATTACTTTAGAAAACCAAAGACTTTTAAACTGACAGATACTGTAAAATTTCTAAATTTGATTCAACACCTTTTAATTCTTTGTCTTTTGTCTTATTGAGCTGAAGCACCACTCATCTGCTGTAGACATGCCCCTTTTTAGAGACCAGCAAGGTGCTCAAATTATGACAGACAGAATATTTTATTGTGTTACATTTCCTACCAACTGAAAATTAAATATTTGAGCTTGGAAAAACTGGTTGAAACATACAACATGTCCTGAGACATTGTGGTGATCGAGCTTTGGAGACCTAAACTGAGAAATGTCCTACGACTCCCTACACCACTAGGGTTTGCTGATTCTGTGGAGTCATTTTAAGTCTTTTATGCTCTTAACTGGTCTCTGTATGGTTTTCCTGTGTGTGTGTGTGTGTGTGTGTGTTTTCTGTTTCCTGTTTGTCTGAATTTTCTACCTTAAAATATGTTTAAATATTACACAATATGCCTGTAATATGTTTAGGTAGATCTTAATCATCTTAACATTTGTCAAATCTGCTTCTTTTGCACTTGAAATCGTTTGAACTGTTTTTGCAACCAACATAGTTTGTAATGTCTTCATGGGTTTTTTCTCAGTGGTATTAGAAATTAGGAAGCTGTAATAAAACGACAAACAACACCAGCAACCACTATGCTGCAGAAAATCGATAATTATTCTGAACGTTTTCTTGCAATGTTGATGTAAGGCAGTTACCTGTTTCACCACAGGGTGGCACTGTGTACATGTAGATTTGCTCACGTGGGACGCCATGTTGTCTTTAGTGTTTATCTGCCTTTTCCCTGAAAGGTAAGCGTGGTCAGGCGTCCTACGGGACAGGTGAGTAAGACCCAGTGTAGTTTCCAGTCTGCATCAAAATGAAGTCACTCAAATAAACTGTGTCCTTTATTTATACACAAAAACAAAGATTTACACATAAAGACGTTTGGCCTATTGTCTGTTGTGTAGACTGCAGTTATGACTCAGCTGCTGAAAGTTCAGGAGAACAATCAGCTCCCGTCATCAGTGTCTGGTGAAGACATGATGAACCTGATCGAGGAGGAGAGCAAAACGTCTCTGAGAGTGCAGTAAGTCATTAACACAGGATTTCAACACTTCATTTTTTCCCATTTACAAACATCCAGAAATAACATCAAATACAGTAGTCTGGCTGATTTCGTTTCATACTGTTGTCCTGGTCATCCAGTTCTAACTCAAGCTCCTCTTATCCCTGAGCTTCCAACCATATTTTACTTATGATTGACAATCAGATTTACCTGATTGTGAAATGAACATGAAGAGAGAGCAACCAAATCACATATGACATTTACTTTGTTAAAATGCTTAAAGTTAACTGGATCAGTAAAATAAACTACATATATTTAAATAGATAAATTCAAATAACAATGATATAGGTTCTTTGTTTGTTTCATGGTATTGCTGTTTATACAAATTTACATTTATTTTCAACAAGTTTATGACTGAATCCCACTGAGGGCCCTTTCTGCACATGTGTTGGGACACTACTCTGAGGTGTTAATCTCAATAACACATTTAAAACTGATATGAAAATATAATAAAATCCTTTAAACTACTAACCCCAGTTCTATAACTGAATGATGAAGGATTTGGAAACCTAAAAGAAAACACACAAATATACTCTGGCAGAAAAGTGTTTATTTTGCTCTTTATTATGAACATATAAGTTGATATATCGGATATGTAAATATATTCAATTTAATAACCCTATGAACCACAAATCACATTCAGAACTAACCTAATGATATTTTCCTTGCTAAGTTGATACTATTTCATTTATCAGTTGAAAGTAAAAGGAACAGTGTTGCACAGTGATGCTCATGTCAACTAAGAGAACATGACCGAAGCGATCAATGGTGCCACCAGGAGCAGGAGGCCTGCACGTGTGCTGATGGCACTGTTGCAGAAGTTCCCCTGACAGCAGGTCAGCTCTGCTTTAATGACTCCTGCTATCTCTGCAGTTTGTGCACCTGAGCACATCATTGAGGAGCCACAGCCCTTCATGGTCGTCTTTTCACCCCCGAGGTCCACTGAGAGATGAGGAGTGGTGTTAGAGTGTGAGCTTCATGTTTTAACGTCTATAGAATCACCACTGTGGGCCTGTTACCTGTGGTTGAAATGCAGTGGTCCTCATTCCCCTCACAGTTTACAGTTCCAGTGCACGATTTTCCATCACAGCTGAAGCACTTTTTACCATTGGGATTGGATTTCTGGGGCTCTGTACCGCAGAGTGAATATTGTTAGTGTTCATTTTAGACAGTAGAGGGCGGCAGAGGCAGGCAGACAGACACACACACACACAAACAAACAAACAGAAATTGCTATGTGCAGCTCCACTGTGGCAGTTGGGATATTGTGCCCTTGGGCTCCTCTATAGCAGATGGTAAGGTAGGGGAAAGTAATTTACCTCGTACTGGCTTGTCTTGGAGTTTGAGAATTGTCCATCTAACATCTAACATATGACATCTAATAACCATCTCAAACATTTTTCATCAAGTTCTGATTCAGCTCAAGACAAAAAATGTAAATAATTGACATTGTTTAGCTGTTTTTTTCTGTTTCTTTTTTCTATTACAACAACTGAAATCTGACTTCAATTCCAACTTTTAATGCAGTCACAGGGAGGGTAAGAGTTTTACAATTTTGGACAATTCTTGCACATGCAACTAAATGCCAGGTTTAAACAACAAAAAGCTTTCATGAAACATCCAAACATCAATAGACAGAATATGTGACCTGGTGCAAATTGAGTGTTGCAGAGCTCAGAGGTGCAACACTTGCTGGTAATGTACGTTCTGCTGACTCCAAAGTTGAGCGAGCCCTCAACACACTGTTCGGCCGTAACACAGGTTTTCGCATTGATGTCGCTGACTTTCAAATCACCTGCAATAGAAGAGTAACCTCTAGTGAAGTGTGCCACTATGTAATAATGAGGACAGTAAACCACAAGAGTACCATACCTGCATATGTGACGACTCTCAGGGCGCCACACTGAGCACCCTGGAATGGACATTCTTTTTCTGTGTCTCTGCAGGATCCTGACCCTCCAGGTAAACACTCAAAACACTTTAAAGTGGAGGCTGAGGGAATGCATATCTCAGTTTAGTTTGAAAAAAATGCAACTTTTCTTATAAAAAAGATGTGGACAAAGACATTTTAAGTCTAAACATTCACTCTCAAGTACAGTCACCCTTATTATAAGCACAGCAGCTCTGAAACAAGTAAAAGGGATAATTAGTAACATTTCTCTGTGGGGTGGAAACATCTTTGACGTTTCACACGTAACCTTAGGTGGCCAATTTCTTGGCAGCATGTGTCAAGGCAAATTTGTTAACAGAAAATTACTATTCCTCTTTCCTCAAAGATTTTGAAGATTTTAAAAATCAGATCACAGAAAAAAAAAAACCTTACCTTTCGGGAGAAGCACAATCCCAAAGATCAGGAAGAGATGCATTTTGTGAGAGAGAGAGAGACAACTGATTCGATTTTGATTTGTCTGTTGGTAGATAATCCTAAAAGGGAGTGGTCTCCTTCACTCTCACAGGACTCTTTCACTTACCTTTGATAACTTTCGTTTACGTGGATATGAAAGCTACCTTCTAACGGTTAACTATTAAAATGGCAATGTTGGTATCGGTATGAAATGCTATACCCGGCCAAGTTCTGATTCAGCTCAAGACATTAATACAGAACCACATATTATGTAGAGCCTATATATAAAAATGTAAATAATTGACATTGTTTAGCTGGTAAAATCCATTTGTTTTCTGTTTCTTTTTTCTATTACAACAACTTTTAATGCAGTCACAGGGTGGGTAAGAGTTTTATCATTTTGAACAATTCTTGCACATGCAACTAAATGCCAGGTTTAAACAACAAAAAGCTCTCATTCAACATCCAAATATCCAATCCTTCACTTAACTTTCATTTTCATGGAAAAAAGATTGTGACACTTTACTCACAATCAGGCTGAACCAGGGCGTGTATGTGAAAGCTACCTTCAAACGGTTAACTATTAAAATGAGGTGGGTCAGTATGAAAAGTTATATCCGGCCTTGTAAGATGATTTATCACAGTTTGGTTGTAGCACTGTGCAGATTAAGAACCACACAAATGATCTTGTTGCTGAACTTTTTTTATTCATGAGTATTACTCTTATAGTGATGTATTAAAGAAAATAAAAAAAGAATTTACAGAGGGCTGTATACTTATCTCAGACAATGTGTGCACTACCACCACATCAAAACTGCAGTTACGACATCTACGACTTGCAAAGTTTTTTTTAACCACACATTGCTTAGACATTTACAGACAATATATTGCTCCTCTTCTCCCACATGACACTTCCTGAGGCAGGGACAGGAAACTTTCTGACGTGAACCTTTACTTTACTCCTGCGTGGCATGTGACTCTTCAACACTGACCAGGCTTGTGGTTTCACTTCCTAAAGGGCCTGAACAATGATCCTTAATTCAGGACCACATTTGCCCTGAAGTGATATACGAAGATACACTGCAAATAGTGGTTGAATGAAAATTCAACCAAGGTGTTAGCACAGTAGTCGACTGTATTCTGACAGCGCTGAGGACTTTTTCACCCCATCCCAGATACGAGCTGCATAGTGAAACCTGTAAAAACAGAAAACAAAAAATAACAGGTGTGTCACACCTAAATATACGCGTTGATACACATCCACCTTGTGAACATATTGATATAATGACTCTGGAAAACCTTCAGCAAGATCAGGATAACACCTACATTACCTATTAAAATAAATATATTGCTTGAATAAACAATCCAAATAGGTCGGGGGGTTAAACTTTGTCGAGTCCCTCTCTACCTCCCCCCCTTTACGTCTCCTGCACAGTGGTGAGCAATAGAGCTGTGGGCATGTGTCTTGATTCTTGCAACATCGATGACTCTGTTTCAATGAGACAGAACACAATCGATTCATGTTGTTTTTAGCTTTGTCTCTTCGCTGAATAATTATAACACCAAGAGCTGCAACATGCAATTTCAACACTAGATATCACAAAATTCTGTACCTTTAAGTAAAGAATGTGAGTACTTTTGCCACCTCTGGGCACACGTTTAAAGTTGCTACACAAAACGAGACGTGACGCACACAGTCAGGACATCAGGGTTAAGACGCACCATGGTGTTTTAACTACTTTGTTGCAGAAGAAGTGACACCCCGTTTATCCAGGAACATAAATATTAATTCAGCAGTATGGTGGAAAATTATCTTGTAGTTGAAAAAGTAACTTGTTTCTAAGCCTTTAATGACCTGAACCAGAAACCAGATCATCCACCCACTGTACACACCTTAGCTGCTTCACATAATACACATACACGTTCCAGAGAATACACCTGTACGAGTGACTTCGGGTCACCTCTGTTGGACCACGATGGAATGCTGACCTCTGTATCATCCCTTCAGACAGCCATCCCTGTGTGGCCTTAGAGGAACTGCACTTTTCCTCTTGTCAATAATTGTGATAGTGGTCTTCCCTATCATTTGCATATTGGTCTGGCTCCATAGTCAGTTCCTTGTGACGACTTGCTTTCTTTTACATCCATCTACAGTTCCATTCAAATGCAAGCTGATACAGGATAGTAAATAGTGATTTCCCCGGCTTGCTCTTCATGTCAGAAAACCTGTGTCGACAAACACAGCAATTTGCTTACCTTACAGTATTGGTGATGATACATTTTGAATCCTTGTGAAGGGGTTGAATTTGATGTTTTACTGTGGTTGTGCATTGTCTTATGTTGTCATTAATGACCAAAAGGGAGGAAGTGTGGTGGAAAACTATTTTGTATTTGAAAAATATTAACTGACATTAACTTATGAAATCTAGGAGAATTGTGGATATGATACACTGAAATGCATCCAGATACATTGTTGTACATTTGAATCATTTGTTTGTACCAGATTTGAAGTCATTCCCTTAAGGTTTTCTGGAGATATCATGTTCACAAGAATGGGACAGACAACGCTAAGGCATAATGCCTCCAACCACTGACTGTCACCAGTGCAGAGTCATAATTATACAACATATTATGATCATATTTATATAAAGTGACCAGTACTCTGAGAGATGTTGTTCATGCAGAAAATAAACCTGAATTAAAACTACACTAAACTATAAAAAAGAGGGTGGTGGAAACAAGATATTGAAAAGTCGTGACAGGCATTTCAATTGTGGTGGTATGAATGAAGAACATATAAATGTAAAGTGGTTCTACCAGTTCTTCTCTGTTAGGATGGTGTGGGACAGCTGACAGCGGGGCATGGTCAGTACTTGGCTGCGAAGTTTAGAAACCATGGTGGAGAAAGAGGGGTGTCCTCTGTAGCCCGGGAGTAGGGAAAAGAGTGGGTATGTTCCCGGCCCTAAACATGGAACCATGATTAATTCACACGTTACACAATGTACAGGAGGACAACTGAGTTCTCTCTTCTGTGAAAATAAAGCCTTATTACCTGCTTTAGTCAGATTATCTTCCCCATCACTCTCCTGCACAGGAAGAAGGAACATGTTGACCTCAGGTGACAGATAGTCCGCTCCCAGGCCAGGGAAGATGTTGCAGTCCAGCATGGACAATGTACCTTAAGACAAACCACATAATATAGAAAGAGTGCAGGTTTGGCAAGTTTGTAGACGCAATTTAGGGTTTATTTGATATGGTACCTTTGTATTTGAGATGGGAGTGGGCCATTAATTTATCCACCACCATATGCATGTTCTTCAGATTCCTTGGGCAGAAATCATCCCGCTTAGCCTTATTCTGGAGGAACACTGCGTGAACAAGTAATTTTAAAAGGAGAGTTTATTCAGTTTATGATCATTGAAGCTGGTTGGTGTGTGAGACTGTGTTTGTTTTTCTGCATAACAAACCTATATGGGGATAGTACTCTGCTCCATCATCACTGCCTGAAGAGCCAGTGCTGTCATGGCTTGCAGACGGAGTGGAAGGTTTCAGCATCTCAGCGGTTTGAAGAAACCTATTGACAAACATTAAACAACAGTAAACCTTCTGTGTGGTACCAACATCTGCAAACCAGGACTGGGCAGGGACGTGCACAGACATTTTGGGGGGCAAGGGCTAAAAAAAAAAAAGGGGCACAGTCATATGTGTTTGTAAAGAAAAATGAATACACTCACACAATTGCTAAATACTCAACAGGAGTAGAATGAATAGTTATTAAATGAGGAGCCTACAATCAAAATTATGAACATTTACGGGTGTGGCGCTAGACCACTGGTGAAGAGGGAGCTGGGCCAGAAGGCATACCTCTCAATTTACCAGTCGATGCTCCTAACCTCTTTTATAGTCATGAGCTTTGGGTAATGACTGAAAGAATGAGATCTACAAAATATATACAAAGAATATCTGGGGGAGCTTGAGGGTAGAGCTTCTGCTCTTTCACATTGAAAAGAGCCAGTTGAGTTGGTTCAGGCAGGTCTTCTACACACATCCAGACAGTAAGGACCCACCTCTTCCAGGATAGACCCAGAACATGCTGTATTGCATCTCAACTCATTTGACCTGGGAATGCCTTGGGATTCGCCCAGGAAGAGGTGGAAATCTGAGCTACTTTGGAGAACTACGACCCCATCCCAGATAAGCAGCAGAAAAAGAAAGGATGGAAAACTGAAAATAAACAGTTTTTTGTTTACAAAACCAACAGGGCACCATTAACAAATTCCTCATTCCTTCTTGCATTGGCTGCATTAGATATATGATTGGGACATTTCAACTGCAAACAGTATACAGGTTAAAAAGATTAGAAAGGGATATGCTCTGCTGAGACAGTAAACTAAATACTTGATAAATCTAAATACTATATCACTTGGCTGTAAAGAAATTGGGATTTATGGCCATAACACAGTTCTCCTCCCTGATTTTCAGGACACTCACTGGTTTTCCACAGGTCTAGCATGTGGCGGTGTTTGTTGTTTACAGGACCAACACAAAGCATAACATTATTGAGCTCATAAAAAAAGCAGAAGACAAATATCCTCTCAAGATCCAAGATGAAATATTCAACATTCCTATGGGAGGGGGGAACATGCAAGTTATTGTCAGAGTCGTGCAGATTGCTAACATTTCCTTGCGAAGCTGGGGAGTTAGTATCACACAGATCAATCGCAAATAAACATACCTGTAGAGGTTTAAGTCAGTGAACCAGTCTTGAACCACAATGATCACATGGCAAACAGTGAACAGGAAGGCAGCGATCTGAAGTGACTGTAAACATATTATAGTGAGCATTGATGTGGTTATATTTCATTGTGTGTGTACAGAATTAAAATGACTGTTAAACCGTTTGGCAGTAAACAAAGGGACTAAAGGTACATGTTGGTCTGTCGAGGTTCAGCACCAGAGATCACATTAATAGCTTGTGTTTTCATGAAGCGCCCCTTTGCAGGCTGCTCACTTGCCTGCATCTCAACGTATGTGTGAGGGAGGTTGTACTCTGGGGGCAGCTTCCGGTCGTTGTTGATGAGGTGGTCCAAAATAGATGGACTGAGCATTGGCTGAAGAAACAAACAAACAAATAAGGCATTAAAACACATCTTGTTGCTCCATCTACAGGTAAATTATTTTTCGGACTAGAGGCTCATTTATGCTGCTTTTACAAATGAAAAGAGATGTGTCAGTTTCAAATGATGTTTTCATCACTACCTACATGCTTCCATGCATCCTATGCTTGATAAGCAATACATCCACTAGAGGACAGCACAGAGTCGAGAGTTTCTAACAACATGGTCACGGTGGAAGAGGTTGTGAAACAGACGCCTGTAGTTTCTTTCCGACTCTTAAAGTCCCAACTCAATCAGTTTTGCCATTTTTTAAATTTCTTCTTACGGTTTTATGGATGTCTTGATTAAGCTATTGGCAACACTTCTGCCCATAATTTCTGTTGGTACTGTTCCATTTTGTCTGTTTTATCCATATCCTTTAAAGACATAGAGGACGTGCACAAAAATTAATGGAATAAACACAGAGACTGTACAGAAGGCTCCAACCGTTACTTCTCTCTATTCTAACGTGAAATTTACTTTTACAGAGTGTGTTTATAGAAACATACTCTGTATCTTCAATACTTTATTATTACCTGTGTATCCAAGAAGATGACTCTCTCCTGTGTGATGAAGAAGTCAATCCCTGTGCTCTGGTTCCCTCCTCTTTCCTTGATCTCTTGAGTCTGGGCTCTGAATACATAACTCCTGTGCAAACACATGTTAAATCCAAACACACAGAATCAGTACTTAATCTCTCTCTTACTGATGGTGCAAGTCACAGACCATGAAACATGGGAGAGTGATTTTTTCATACCGTCACATCAGTTCATTACAGTGTCACACGTTGAGCTTGGTTGTTTCAGTGGACTATGCTTTCCCTGGTCAAAGCATTTAACTACTTGAAATTGAGGTGTTTTATTCTGGTGTTGTCAGTGGTGTACTGACAGAAACTTTTACAGGCAGTAGAAAGTCAGTAAAATTATTCTTAAATTACATAAAGTTCTTCTTCATACAAAAGGACCTTTTCTGGAATTACAGGAAAGCCTCATCCTCAATGTGTGCAAAGTATCTTTAAGACACTGAATCCTTTTTTTATATTATTTGTTTTATTATATTATTCATGTTTTATAAATTTTTAATGGCTTTATAATTAAAAGAAATCACTACATCATTCACGTGTTACTGAGCAGTTTACAAGCTTGAGCTTATTGTTGTTGTTTTTTAATAACATTACCGTTGATCTTCCTCAGGGGTGTTGGCAGATAAAAGTGACATGACTGTAGACTTCCCAGTTCCCTGAAGGCCAATGACTCCCACCACCAACATATCTGTCTGGTCCCTCAGATACTGCAACGCATCACAACAAAAAGCAACTTCCTCAGAGTAAAAACAATACAATGTATTCAAAATATTTAATACAGTGGCTCCACAATCAACTAAATTCATTAAATACTCACCTCCATGGCACTGTCACACCAGTTCATCTGATCATCCACAAGCTTAATGCTGTGCTTCATCTTCTCTGGAGGGAGGAGTTTAGACTGGCCAACCATAGCTGAATGTTCATTTTAAAAAAAAGATCAGGATTTGCTTTTTTTCTTTTTTCTCTGCACACAAAATTTGCCCTTACTGAGCACATCCAAGAAGAGTATTTGTAAGCATCATAGCAAAATTTGTTATGAACAATAACTCACGGTCCACAGCGCTGCTGGATGCAGAAGCACCCATTCCTCGGTTTTGGATCTGGTATACAGGCTGTGTAGGTCGCTGCCCCTCTCTCTCCATCTTGGAGGGCCCGGGGCCAGAGGGCTGAGCTGCCGCCTCTGGGGGGGTCCCCGTCTTTGTTCCATCATCCCTGGCTTTCATCAGCATGATTGGCTTCTCCAGGACTGGAGTTCCACTGACAGGTGCATTTGCCAGTGGCTTGGCCTTGAAAAAGATTAATTTAACAGCACAAATCAATGGATCACATGAGTGGAGAAGTAGAAGAAAATCATGCCTTGTGTTATGACTGCTTATTAATGTTGGCTCTTAACCTCCACAGGGATGGTTATGTTCACATCAGCGTTTATTTCTGTTAGTTAACAGCATTACATAAAAATGACAAAGTAGATTACCATGAAACTTGGTGGAAGGGTGCAGTATGGGTCAGGGAAGAAACAGTCCTAAATTCTATAAAGAACTGTGCTTTCAAAGCACCCCCAAATCACTTAATGCAAATGTAACATAAAGTCCAGTCTGACTTCCCTGAGAGCAAAGTGCTACTTAGATGTACCAAGCAACACTGTACTGTTTATGTTCAATAAAGAATATTGCAATAATGGTTTAGAGTGTGACCCCCAGCCAACGTACCCTTTCTCCGGGGGGCTTGGCAAGAATGATGGGGGTCTTCTGGATGAGTGGACCTGGAGGATCCTCACTCCCATCCTGAGCAGACACGTGAAAGCGAGTTACTACCCAGTCACACCAGCAGTGTCAACAACCCAGACTCCATTAGCGAGTGTTTGTGTTACCCTTCTTTCTCTCGGTTGGTATTCTCTGTCCCGGCTCGGACCGGACAGGTTTTGCCCCGGGGGTCCCACGTCTCTGTCTCCGCGGCGGCGCCTCCTCCTGCGCCCCTGCCCGTATATCCCGGGCTGACTGTGGCCGGACTCTGACATGTCGTCTCCCCGCTGCTGTGAACACAGAGCTAGCAAAGCACTGGAAAGTAGAGGCGAGCTAAAGGTTGTTGAATTTAACGTATATCGTCTCTCCACTATGAGTCCTGACACATCATTCCCCTTAAAGTCTGACCTCATCTAGTAGCGACACCGCTGCAGATCAGACACAAGCACTTTCATTACGTTGGCTGAAGCTTTCATTTGGTGCGCTTGTTTTGTAACTCGATCTCAACTGTTAAGTTATATCTTTGGAGCGGTTCCTCTGTATTAAGGAGCTCCACCCGCTTAAAATGACAACTCGCTACTAATCAAACGCAGCTTGTCCTTCTGTTAAATAAAGTCGTTCTAAAACATCGTAACGATTTAGTTCCGGTTCCCATCAAGTTCCAACAGTCCGTGACCACTTAAGTTGTATGTATTAATTAACAGTTCTCTGTTGGCTTTTTGTTTTATTGGAAAATAGATTATTATTAATAATAATAATCTTAAAGAAGGGAACAGCTCCTATATTTCGTGTATACATTATTGAGATGTGGGCGTCTCTTCCGGTTCTAACCGGAAATGGAGGATGTCTGTGTGCGGACGCCATCGACGTTAGGGTAAAATGCACTGAAATTAAACATTTACTTTATTTGGATGAAGTGAATCAGAACTTTACTATCGTTCCCATCACAGCTAAACGTGCCGGAGACAGACACGTGGTGATGGAGGCTGTTTCTCTGAAAACCCTAGTCAAACAAGTCAACATTAGCTGTTAGCAGTTTGTATAGTTTTAGTATCGTACAGTAAATCTCTTGGAGTTCGGTTATTTCACCGGTGTGATGAGCTGCAGGCTGCGGGGCTATGTTGCTCTTTCTGTGGCCAGAGGTGAGTAGTTTCCCCGTGTAGCTTTGAGTGCATTGTGTTGTTACGCGGCTCAGTAAAAGCTTCTCATGTATAAACCGTGGGCTTTTAGTTAACTAGCTAAAACTGTTCAGACGAAGCAGATTGTGTGTGGTCATGTGAAGACAGGAAGTAAACCACAGTTTAGAGGTGCTACTGTTGCTGAAACTCAAATACATTCAAATGTTATAGCAAAGACTAAAACAGCTGCAGTCACACCAACACCACAGGCATGCTAGCTTCGTTTTGACTATGGTACTCTATAGGTTTGAGCATAATGCTGACATGCAACATTAAAGTGGAAGCACTTAGGTTAGCCTATTAGCACGCTAACCTTTGCTAGCTAGCGCAAGATAAAAAATATGATCGGGATTTGTGCAGATAATTAGACAAAAACCATGAATGCTCAACTGCTTGTTTGTGAGTTGTTTCATGGCAATCTGGGTGAAAGTTGTGGAGATATTTCACTTAAAGCTACAGGTGTTTTATCAATTCTAAATCTCATGGCAATCCATTACATGGTTGCTGCATATCAGAAAATATTATCGCATTTTGGTTTGTCATTTGGTCACTCAAATGAATTAGCAATCATAAATTAATATGATGTAAACTTATTAGCTTTGTCAGTAATCTATATCATTTGTAGTATAACTTTACAGGTAAAAATCACATTTATAAATATTTTTCAGTCATTCTGTCTTTTCTGCTCTGACTTGCAGACCACTCAGACGTTGCCTTGACCACCTCGTAATGTCTGAAGACTCCAGCAGCGATGAGGAATGGCATAGATCTACAAAAAGGCAGGCAGATGCACACGCTGGGTTAAATGTTGGGAATGTGACACAATAAAACTTGATGTCGCAATTCATAAACCAGGATATAATGCGCATTTGCGACACCTGACTTGACTCTCCACCCGTCTGCAAAAAAAGTGGCATCAGTCTTTCAGTAATGTGTGGAAATTGAATGATCATGCAGAGATACATTGCAGCAAATCAACGCAATGTAAAGAAGTTCCTACTTTGATTCCTGCAGTCGTATGTCAGATTCCCAACACTGACATCTTTTCTAATGTGGTGACTCTTTAGCAAAGCACAGAGTCCGGCTCACCTGACTCAGTGTCAGAGTTGAGGCTTCAACAAAGAACTGAGATGAAGCCTAAGACACTGGAGACACCTGACAACAGCGTGGAGTATATTGTGGTTGAAGATGATACAGACATGGAAAGTGACAGTGAAGAGGAGGAGGATTCTTCAAGTTCTGAATCTGATGTTGAAGATGAGCTCTCCAAACATAGTAACTTGTGTCCCAATGATCCAGATTTGGACGATGACTCAAGTTCAACTGATTGTTCCAGTGACTCTTCAAATAGTCTTCACTCAAAAGAAACTGCAGCACCCCCCCCTAGTGTTAATAGTTCAATATGTGCTGCGTGTGGTAGGGGGCCCTTTAGGTCGATGAAGCTCCATTTGCTGCACTGTAGTGGTATTAAGGTGAAATATGAGTGTTCACTGTGCAAGAAGCTCTTTCTAACGGAGGGTGCTCGTGATACACACTACATGCCATTGTATTCATGTCACATCTGTGATCAAGTTTTTTCTCACGAGAGCTTGTACCATCACCACCAGTGTCCAAAGAAAAGCAAGCCACCTTTGGTCTTCTTTTGTTCAGAGACAATGCCTAAAGCATGCAACATATGCAAATCCTTTTTCACTTCAGAGAAAACTTTGTTAAACCACATCAACAAAGTTCACACATCAGTGGTCAGCACTAAAATATGCATTATTACCGATCCATCAGCCTTGACCAATAAAAAGGTTTCACAATCTCTCTGTGGCACAGCTGCCCAGTCAGCCATCACTACAAATGAAGTCAACCAGGTCAGTAATGGAAAGCTCCACATCGGCCTACCCTCTGCGGGGTCACACTCCACTTTTGCAAAAACTAGCCATTCCTCTTTCTCAACCACACGCAGACTTCCTTCCCAGTTATTCATGGCGTCTGCTGCTTCACCTGTCAGACTAGAGAAAGAAAATGCCCTAGGTGAGCCAACCAACAGGCCTCCAACTTGCCTTTCTGCACAGACTAAGAAAACTCCAGCCACTGCAACCTCTGACCCCGAATCCCCACCAGCACCCACTATTTTGGCCATGTTTGAGAATGACAGCCAAGATGTGGCTTTGATGAAACGCATGAACACAAGCTGGCGCTCCAAGGTCCCTTATTCCTGCAGGCAGTGTGGGGCCATCTTGAGGCAGCCCTCCTTCATCATCAGCCATCGCTACCTCCACAGAGGCCACCGCTCTCATCGGTGCCGGTGTGGACGAGCTTTTAAGCACCGGCTGCATCTCCTGCGACATTGTGTTGAGCATGCTGAGGCCATGAGCTACATCTGCATCAGTTGTGGGGAGACTTTCATTGGAGCAAGACTCTTAGCTGAGCACATGAAAGGCAAACCACAGAAAAGGTCCAATCATTCTGGACATATGTGGAAACAGAAAGTTAAAAGAAAGTGCAGAATGGCCTTTACATGTGAGTGTGGACAACTGTTTTTAAGGCCCTCTGCTTACATATGGCATCAACTTCAAAACTGGAGCTGACAAAACATCAACATGTAATCAGTTTTTCAGATCCTTCTTCAACTTTGCGCACCACGCTTTGTAAAAGAAAGTGTTACAATAAAATTGACATTTTGTACGTCATCTGATTGCCACCCTTCTGTTTAAAGAGTCACTGCAAAATCACATACACGCTCTTTCTTAATGGCTCTTTAATTACAAGCATGTTCTGGATGATTGTTAACATGTTCTCACCATGTGCAAATGATACATAGTAAACGTTTAGAATAAGTTTCTTTTGACAACATACTGAAGTACAAAGACAGTCAACCCACTAGGCTGTTTTTTCAGTATTTTGATTAAGTTAAAAAAAACACCAAACTCCAGTTTATCCTCCAGAGGAAGGGTTAAGTCCAGTTTTGCTTATTTTTCTCAAAGTGCATTTTAACAGTGAGGGGTGTGTATGGGGGGTTTCTAAGTCCTTGTGTGTTCTGTTTTTCAGATAATTTAATTTCAGCCTAAACTGATAGAAAATGTCAACCTCTTCTAAGACATCAATATCCAGGTTGAAAATAGCAAACCACTTTTTTGTTTAAAATGAATGTTATACATATATTTTTGACTCTTCACAATATCACAGTCAACTTATTTCATGTCCACTTGGTGGAGCTGTTGGGTTGATAAAGGTTGATCTTCCAAGGCAACTTGAACTGAATTTTGATTATTCTGAGAACAGGTGTCGACTGCAGATAAAAATCACAACCCTCAATGTGGACATTAATCTATGAGTTCTAGTTTATCTCTGTTAAGATGTCTAGGACTTTACTTATTGAAATAAAGGTTGTTCTTAACTTGAAGTATTTTGTTCTGTCGGTGGAGCATCACATCAATTATCTTAGTAGGTTGAAGGAAAACAGAACAATGAAGAAGTGTTAGTTTGTACTATATTCAACAAGCCTGTATGAAAATAACATTTGGCCTGGGAACCTTTAAACTGTCTACTAATGAACAAATGATTTGCACAAGGGTCTTAGAAAAGTTAGAATATTGCAAGAGATTTCAAATAACAGTATGTAAAAATATATCTCATTCCACAGGAATAAGGCAGTAATGGAGTCCATCAATGAAATCTTAAGTGTAGCAGTTCAGAGAGCATCCTGGAGGCATTACATAGATGTCCACAGTCCTCGTTTGACATTAATTCAGTTCCTTCAACTGCTGAAATCACACAGAGTTCTCAAAATGCATATTGATTCTTCGCCCACAGTGAATAGGAGTCTTATTTTATCTGTATACTTTTACAGCTATGAGTCACTGTGCAGTGGACTCAGCACAGGGCCAGAAGATGAGATCTTTAGTAAGTATGCCAGTCTTCCAAGTGGTTCAGCAAGTTAGAGTCTGGAGCAGCTGTGGGTGGAGAGGATTCACCGCATTTTCATGGATATTGTAAATTCAAACACTGGAGGCAGTTCACTCTCTTCTTCAGAAACGCATGGAGCCATGTCACCTACAAAGAAAATTTAGACGAAAATGTGTTATTTTCCTAAGCAGGCATGTTCCAATTAGGGCAGATCAGTGTACCACATCCTGCAGTTTGCTGTTAGCAGAGCTGCACAGTGTCACAAGCACTTCTCGGTGATGTTTACCTGATCTCTGGCTTGTGGTGACGTAGGACCTGAGACAGCATCTCAGATGTTTGTTGGAAGCAGCGACTCAGTTCGTCCAGCTTCTGCTCCATGGAGAGGATACGCTGCTCCAGCTCCCGATAGGAGTTGTTCCAGTTGGCGCTCAGGTCACACATGATCATCTGCATCTGTCGAAACCGGCCACACTTTAAGTATATGTTACAGATTTACAGCAAAGCTCTTACTTACTGACTGAATGACACTGTTATTATTGTGCATGTTTGAGGCCAACTCAGTGAGGCAAGCTTGAAACCACCCAAGTATTGTTGACTCAGAAAGTGTCACTTATGTTGGTAACTCCTTTAGCAAGTTGAAGAAACCGGCCGTACAAACATGTTTTTTTCCCTCTATGTTAAGTGGGACTGTGGCTCAGCTGCATTTAGTCAGTAAGTTTTAAATTCAAGATTCAAGTTTATTTCATTGCTCATAGCTGTAAAAACGGAGTGGAATGAGATTGTGTTTCTAATGACCCATGTGCACATACAAACGGTTAGAACAATACAAGAAAGAAACAGTTGGAAAAATAAGACGTGCCCAAGTTAATATAATAAAATAAATAAAATGTGCATGTAGTTATATGGTTCTAAAGAAAGTAGGGCATTAGACTTTGCTAGTTAGGGAGAAGTAAGCCTTTATTCTTACGGCCAGTGGGAAGAAGCTTCTGCAAACTCTGGCTGTTGTACAGCATGTTGGGCTCACTGCTCGACTGTATCTGATGGAGTGACGGTGGCATGGTTTACTTTTTACATCTTACTAAGAGGCTTCACTTGAAGACTGGAAAAAACAGGCTTGTTTTCCACATAAATCAATAAGGAAATGTATAAATTTCACACGAGTGCCCCGTGCTGGTTAACATCTTTATATCTTGGGGTTATCCCTCTGTGCCTATGAATTCCTGACTCAAATGAATCCTGAGACATTTTATGGAGATCTTTTAACAAGCCTTTAATGCGTCTGAACACTTGATGATAAACAGCAGACTGTAAAATACTGTGTAAAGAACTGTGTGAGTAGTGATTGTTGCTAGGGCAAATCTTCATCTCATGTGGCATCGGCCTGTACTAGTGAAACATGCATTATATACAGTGACAGTGTCGCTCACCTTAGGCAGGTCCACCATCTCACTTACGTAATCCCTCAGTTGTCTTTGTTTGAAGCGTAAATGACGAAATCTGCAGAAAAAATGGTTTTGATATAGAATCATATTTTCAAACACTGGGACAATAATGTTCATTTTATTTATTTTTTGCTCCAAGATTACAGTATCAATAGAAGAAAGTGAATAAAACAGTAGAGCATTAAGTCTGAGATATTTAAGTGAATAAAGAATAAAAGTCATAAGTTGTGTTATAAATCGCCTCCTAATGGAAATAATGGAAATGAGAATAAAATAAGTAAGTTACATGAGACAGTAAACAAATACAAAAGTGGCACTAAGTAGTTATGATAATGGTACGTAATCTGGAATAATGCACATGGAATTGAAGTAATATGATGAAATGTATAGTAATATTGTGCATATATATATATATATATATATATATATATATATATATATTCATATATATGTATTAGATAGATACAAAACATTGATCAAAGGTTTATTACATAGTAAGGAGAGAAAATGTCTAAACTTTAAATGGAAACCCTAAATATTGAACCCAACATTGCAATTAACTCTCCATGCATGTGTAGTGTACTTAATCCCAATCTATGGATTTGCCTCCGGCTCATACTTTCCACTATGTATTTATTTATAGTGGTTCTGCCTGGTGTAAAGGAGGAAGTACAACCCCTCCACCCAGGCAAACACACATACTCCTGTTGTCAGGATAATGACCACACACCTCTGTACTTCCCATCTCCATCACTTATTCATGGAGGAGGAGCTTGGGCTCAATGACGAAGGACCCAGCTCAAATTGGGGAAAAGGTGGCTCCTCATGTCACGTTGTCTGTGTTTCAGAGGATTAACATTAAGAATTGTGTTTGAGAAAGTAAGCAGCAGTTTCATTTTGCCAGCACGCTGAAGAATGTTGTGTTTATTCTGTTGATTCAAAGGGTTGAAACTTGCCCTGCTGACATAAAACAGGCAAACACATCTAATTACTAATCTTAATTAGGCATTAAAGGCTGTGTCTCTGTGGTTAAACATGTTGACAGTAAGTTAATGACCTGTAAAATACACATCTAAGGCGTATAAATCACCAGCCACTTGTATCCCTCACCCAGATACCCACACGAAGGGATCACTCAGCGGTATGCTAACACTCACACTCTGATGGCTTCCAGAAGGCATCTCTGGTGTCTTCGGTGCTCACCGCGGTTGCCCTTTGTCAGGTTGGTGCGGTGCAAGAGCCAGCATTCCCTCAGAACATTAGCAGCAGCGTGGCGGATCTGGTAAAAATTGAATGATCAAACAAGGAAGTTCCGGGAGGAGAAACTGTAGATAAGACCATGAAGATAAAGTCAATCAAAGTGGCAGACTTGACCGAGCTTTTATCTTGTTTTTTCCAACAGAATCTGGATTATATTAATCATTTTACTACAAGAAATAAAATCACGAGTCATCCAAGCATGCTGATTAAATCCAGACAGTGTTTCCTGTTCGGCTCTTTAGCTCTGTGATGCTGATTACAGATAAAGCAGAGGTATAAAGCTTTTTTTTTTTTCACAGAGAGACTTATTTATGAGAATTTTGAAGAGCGGGTCACACAGAGTGGAAGTGAGATTCAATGCATTTGCAGGATTTCTACAGTATCCCCCTTTTTTCTCTTTGATTCTATTCGTGTCTGTTTGTCTTCCTGCCCGAATCACTGTAAGTGCCCCGTAATGATGTCACGCTGGCCCTGTTGTGGGGGTTATTAATAGAGGCTTGTCAATGTCTGCATCCAGATGTCTTCCCTTGTTCCCATCGGTGTAAATCTGGACTGCACCAGATAGCTCAGAAGGATGCACGAACATGCACAAAAACACACTTAGACCAAAACAACCACAAGCTGCGCGTAAAGATGCACCTAGTGACAGGATGCAGCCACCGGGAGAAAGGAAATGGTTGTATCCTCCAAAGCAGCGTGCCTAAGCAGAAGCTGCTTTATTTTAGTTTTGGCAAGAACCCGTAGCATTGCATACAAAGCACACAGAGAAACTGAGAATGTAGGAATCAATCAATCATTACGCATTCATGTATATTAAAAAAATACATATTGACTTTCTGGCAGTGTTTTGTACCTTTTATTTATAGGGCACTTGGATCCTGTCCAAGGCTACAAACAGAGTAACTCTTCTGCAAGCCACTTCCACACACACGTAAATAAGCTCAACCAGTTTCCTGCCCATCGCCGCACCGTCCTGAAGTGACACAAGT
The DNA here is from genome assembly GCF_024713975.1 of Paralichthys olivaceus. Taxonomy (NCBI): domain Eukaryota; kingdom Metazoa; phylum Chordata; class Actinopteri; order Pleuronectiformes; family Paralichthyidae; genus Paralichthys; species Paralichthys olivaceus. The sequence continues at coordinate 12,909,345 of NC_091105.1, forward strand.
TTCTTTCCTACGAGTTTGTTTCCTCTTTCTGACACCTTGAAAAGGCTGTAAAGAGATTGGCACAGCTCATCTCCCTCCTCTTTTCCCACACTATCATGTCCTGTGGTGTCTCTTATTTAAAGAAAATGCAACATGGAAAGTAATGACGTGTCCATCCTGACCATTCCACGCACTTTGTCTTCGTAGTATTCGTCCTGCTACACTATAGTAACCTCTGGGGAGGGTCGCTCACCATTGCCTAAATATTTGTATTGTGAAAGTGTTATAGTTTAAAATATATATACAGTAAAAAATTGTTGTCTGGCAATGCAATAGATCCAGTGTCTATATTATATCTCCAATTTATGATTTGAGGGTCGTGGCAGAAGGCTGGAGCCAATACCAGCTGACATTGAGCTCTATTTATTGGCCCAGCTTTCTATCGCTGGGCCAATAAATACAGACAAATAACAGTTCACACCTTCGGATAATTTCTTTTTCAGATTAACCTAATCTGCACATCTTTGGTCCATGGGAGGAAGCCAGAGGACCCATATATAACGACCAGGCAGGGAGAACATGCAAACTACACACAGAAAGGCTCTGGTCAGCTGCAAGGTTGGAACACAGCACATTCTTTCTGTGAGACGACAGCGCTAATCAGCACTGCAACACTGTGCCCCAACGTAACACAGACATTGAAAATAAGTTTGCATTTACAGCTGCATGACCACACAATCCTCAAATTAACATTGGCATGCAAACTAACCCCCTCAGCCGCAGGTCAGATGCCATATTTGTATACAGCTTTGTTATAGAGATAAAGTGCATTTTCTTTTTCCAGAATCAAAAATGAAGATATATTAAAATTGAAGAGTTACCAGTCAAAATTCATGATCTGTTGTGGCATATATACTGTCAACTCTGACTTCAGATGAGTCATCGGTAGACTCCTAGAATGTGAATTATTAACAAAAAACATTATTACCAATAATTAACTTTTCACTTCATTTACAGAAACTTATTGAAGTAATTTGATGTGTGTGCATTCTTTGTAATACTCAGGGTCTAAATATGAACAAAGTAAAAGTGATTCAAAGCAGCTGAATTCCAGAGCAAAGTGGTCCACAACCAAAAGTTATATGCTTGAAGAAAAGAAACTGCTAAACTGTTACATAGAAATACAAAACATGATGAGCATGTATGTTTTTCTGATATTCCAGAGTTTCATCACATAAACTTTATACATTTACAATGCACTTCTGCTGTGTTGCTTCTCACCCTTTTCGAGATCTGGATGTCCAGCATGAAGAAGTGCACATGTTTCTCTCCTTTGTTCAGCACCAGCTTCTTGGTGACGACTGCCACCAGCATGGCCGTGCAGGCTACACCCTAAAACACAACACACACACAGAGCAGTTGGCATGGTTACTGATATATTTACCATCTGCCTCAACAAATTCTCAATGATTGTGTGGGACTGATTCTTTTACAGCCTGATTTTAGGTCTGATGTTGTCTCATTCCTTGACAGTGGCTCTCGCCTCTTTTTTCACCGTTCCCCTCAAGGGAAAGTAGTGATGCTTATTCAGAAAACTGGATGTTGATCTTCATACCTCATATGGTTTCATCCAATAAATCAAAGTTATATTTATAAAGTGAGTGCAATGGCGAAACTCAGGCCTCTGTGGCACTGCTATGTGGGTTTCCTCTGAGAATAGCTTTGTGCTATTGCTGGACAGACTGATGGTGAATATTCAGATGGGCCACAGAGTGAGTCACAGCCACATAGTCTCAGATACAAACACACAAACGTAGACAAAACACTCCAGTGAACCTGTAATCTCCACAGATAATCATAACCAGTGTTTACCTGTGTTCCTCTTTTCAGCTTGCATTAGAAAATGAGAGAAAGGAGAGATCAAGTTTGAACGTAAGCATAAAAATGCACAAACCAGAGTTTTGAAAGACATATTTATCCTTAACGGCCACAAAACATCAATCATTACACTGCCTGTGAAAACCTGGGAGGTACAAACTCTTTCCTTGGATCCATCCGCACATAGTGATGGGATGCAAACAGAGTTGTCAACCCCTGAACACAGCTGCAAATTGAGTTACAGCAGAAGTACAGAGGTTTTCAGCCATAGTACAGGTGCGAGTATCACTCCAGTCACTGGCTCCCAGAACTGCACTGATGGGAGTAGGAATTTTTTTTTTTTCCAAACCATGGGCACAGGTTGGCACACCCTCCTGTTGTAGTTAGTGCCAAAGACAATAAACCACCTAAAAATGGATATGGTGGAAAGTTTTCCCTTACAAGAGTGGGAGCTTATAAAAACAAGGCAGATGCAGACAGAGAGAGAGAGAGAGAGAGAGAGTGAGAGAGAGAGAGGGGGAAAAGACTGTTTTCCACTTTGTCACAGAGGTGTCTCAACCAGATCCATGCCCATTACCCACAACCGTGGCGACAGCTCTAAAGGAGGTGAAGCAGTGAGCCATGCAGTATTTTGTCTAAATACATAACCGCTCCTGGATTTCACTGACTTATTGTTTATTTAACTCCACTGTAACTCTTTGTGTTTAATCTCAAATATCATTTCCCCATCCCTTTGACCTCCTTATCACTGCCCTTCCCTCCCACTCCTTTTTGCATGCATCTTAACCCCGTTGCATTCCTTTGCAACACCATAAAAACTGCCTTATTAATTTGCAGTGAATTTGAAGAGACTCTGATTCTTTCTCCGCTCACTCCCTGGGATATTTTTTTCTTTTATTCTATGATGAGATGTATTAATCAAACTAATCAAAATTTATCCTCTAATGTATCTCCACAATTTATGATGAGAAGCACAGAAAAACAATGTCATCATTCAGCAGACACATCACACTCAATGCAGATGTTTTGTGTAGACTGCTCAGAGCCAGATCCACTCCAACAGCTTCCCTCCTTCTGTCTTTTGAGTGCATGGTACTGCCAAGGTCCTGCAGAGGCACCATCCATTAATTTACAGCTGTGATCTAAATCAAACACTCAAAGGAATGAAATGTCTGTCAGCACCTCTATGGTGAGCAGCCGCACAAAAATTGTCCAACGCGTCCAACATAACGAGTGGAATAGAGCGTAAAAGACCTGGATAGAAGACAAGAGGTGCAGGAGAGAAGTGAACCAGACTGGACCGACCCAGGAAATGTGAAATAGGAAAATGGGCAAAAAGTAGCTGCAGTGGAACAGAACAGAAATGGAAGGGAATGAAACAAACCAGATGAGATGATATGGACCAGCGCAGAACAGAAAATAGCTGAGGAATATCCCACAGAACAGAGGGAAATAGGAGAGAGCAAATCAGAAAGAATACAGCACATTGGGGAGAAAGCCCATGGAACGAAATAGTCTGAAATCGAACAGAATATAATGGAATCAAATGGAACCAAATGGAGTGAAATGAGCCAAATCAAAACATGAGATATGAGCAGATTGGGTTATAAAAATACAGAACAGAGAGGAGATGGAATAAAGTGAAAATAAGGGAAATTTTGACCTGTACAAAGGAACATAACAAAATGAAAAGAACAGAAACAGGACCACTTGTTTTTGTGAGCTCAATCTGGTCAGGAAGATAAGAACAAAGATAAGACGTCTTGATTCTTTGCATTTACCTAGTCGAGTATTAAATGTCCCTTCTGTTGAAAAAAATACTGATCACTGGCTAAACTGCATTTAAAAAAAAATCTTAGTACATCTCAGAGCATGAAACCTTCAGTGTCTCAAATATGACATTTCCTCTATAAGAAAAGCCACCCTATAGTTACCATGACTCCAGTGAAGAGACACACCACCTTGCCACAGCTGGTGGTGGGCGCCACATCCCCATAGCCCACTGTGAGGAAGGTGATGGCAATGAGCCACAGAGACGTGTCTATGTGGCCTGTTGATTTATTGGTCTGCCTGCAGGGAGTAAAAAACATAGATTGAGAATGTGTAGATCCAGCAAGGCCCAACAATTCAATTCAGTTTCATTTGTATAACGCCAAATCATTACATAGATTATCTCTCACATAGTAAGGTCGGGACCTTCAAAGAGAGTTCCCACAACGAGCAAACGCTGTGGCGACTGTGAAGATAAATAAACACCCCTCATCAACTGGAAGAAACCTCTGGCATGACCAGTTTCAGTTTGGCCATCTGCCTCGACCAGTTGGTGTGAGCGGTGAAAAATGGGGAAGCGAGGAGTGGGGGGTGGAAAAGAGAAGAGAGAAGAGAAGGGGGGGGGGGAGACCAGGAACAGTTGTGTGACCATCATATTTAAGCCCTGTCAGACTGGTTGTTATAATTAAAATGATATGGGTGATATTTATAGACGTAATGATGTTATTAATGATAGAAGCACCAGTAATGATAATAACAATCATAATGATAATAATAATTGTTGAGTAGTTCGCTTAAATCCAGTCACACTTATAGATACCTGTCCCCTAATATGCCTGATTTTTTAATCAAGATCCATGAATATTTCCCTGGGGAAAATATTCCTGATTCTGTTTCTTTCTTGGCCAAGTTTTTGTGGAAATATTTTTAGTAATTTTTGTGTCATCCTGCTGACAAACAAACCATAACCTCTTCTAATCAGAATGTCATGGGACTTGTAAAATGTCCCTGAAGCTATAAACTATAACTATGAATATGAGTAGATCTCTCTGGAACGGCATATCTCAGATACAGCAAACTATTAAACAGCTATTTGCTGTACACAGTGAGACTACAGAGTCTGATAAAGGTGAGCTTTGCAAATCAAATAGTGTGTAAGCAAATAGAGTAAACATCATGACGTACAATTGTAACGTATGCTTGGCAGAACCCTCACAAAGAGGTTATTCAGCGTATGAGTGTTCTGTTTCCTATCACAATCATAGGAAAGGCTGGTGTGCCAGTTTTAATCAGCTATCACTCAAAAGCTCTTTTATTGCTACTGACAAATGAAAACACTTGAGACTGAGACGTGACAAACTGAAGGCAAACCCTCCCATTACAGTTAAAAATGACCACACTGAACAAACAGCCGAGCAGACTGTAGAGCATCGCGCGGACGTTTAGTTGGCTCAGGCTAAAGGGAAAATTGTCGGTGTAGAAAAAATAGTATATGATTATCAAATCGTCAAATCATTGTAAATCAGTTTGGAGCAGAAAAGTCAAATTGACCATCAAAGTTCGTGTGTGAGAGAGAAAACTACCATTCAGATGTGACAAATACAAAAGCTATGCTCATTGTTTTGCACAGCGTAATTAATAAAGCCCCCCCCCCCCCCCCCCCACACACACACACACACACACACACACACACACACACACACACACACACACTTGACTCTTTTAATTCACTGTGGTTGAAAGCAAACAACTGAACTTCTTTTAAAATTAGCTTTCTGTAGTTTTCAGTCCGGACAATGCTCCTCTTTTACTCGTCATTTAATCTATTTTTTTTGTCAAGTGGTCTGAGCTGAAACATAGATCATTTCTGTTTAAGAAAGGAATAATTATTATATTTTTGACGACGCAATTTTTTGCTGAGTTAAATGAAAACATAGATGAGCCTATTCCACTGTCATATCTGTGTCCTAATGAATTAACCTACAGTCAGCCTGGGTTAGCTAAGCATTAAGCATGCTGGGTTTTATTGAAAGGTCTAGAAATGGTTCCTAGCTGCACCTGGAAGTGCTAGGAACTAAGAAATATTCCAGCCCAAACCACCCATGAAACCACAAGGTGTCACTGTCACTAGCAGTTTCAGAGCAGGTTATTTCAGTGTCTCAGATCTCATGAACGAGTTCATCAAAGATATTTTTCCAAAAGAGTCGTTAAATGAATCCATTGGTGCTGTATACTGAACCATGTATATTCCTCATAGTCTGTCTATAAAGATGGTTGACATGGCAGCCCCCCAAAATCGAAGCCAAAGCATGGCGATCGCCACCTGGTTGCTGGCTGCAGTATATGTCATAATCACACCTCCTCCATGTTTGTTGCTTGTTCATCAATACCTTGAGATGAGACATGGATCAAACTAAACAGTAAGTTTAGAACTGTATAAATACATTTTAGATGGTTTCTGAGGTACTATCACACTGATGTTTGTTGGTTTGAATTACTTATTTGATTTCAGAAAAACCAGGAGTGAAACGTCATGAATTACAGCTGAAGCTGACTTGTGATTCTTAGAGAGCATATAATGATGGGACCTCACTACCGCAGCTTTATCCTATTTCAATCCAATATATCTGAGCTTCATTTCTGGATAGTGGAAGGAATTGGTATTGTTTTACTCATCTTTATATACAGTCTATGATATTCCTCACAATCCTCCGCCTCTGGAACCAGAAGGCGTGTCGCATCACAATCTCTATTTATAATTCTTGGTTTTTAAATAAAATTCTTGCTAAATGTCAAACATGAATGCAAATGCTTGGTCACAAAGATTCAAATTCTGCATGAACAAATCATGCTCAGAGGGAACTACTTGGAACTCAAAAATAAATTGTGCAATGACTCTGTTAATAAAGAATCCTTGATTACAATGGTTTCACTTAAAACTGGTGGGAACGCAAGCTGGTTCACTGAGTAGCACCAAGTTTCCAAGATCCAGAGTGGATCTGGTTGAAAAGGGCTATGACTATGAGCTCAACTGAGCTAAGACAGATTTCAGGAAGTGATTCAGTGTACTGTACAGAAATGAGAGTGGTTTCAGACATTCAAATCGCTGCAAGGAAGAGAGTACGCATATTTCCCAAAATAAACTGTTCCTTTAAATACACACTCTTTCTTTCATGGGTTTGTGGACAATGTGTTTTTGTCATCAGAGTTGTATTTTCTTAACTGCTTAACATTGTATAATCTTGTTGAAAACATTTCTAATTTCCATGTATGTCCCTCATAATATAACAGAGATCAATCTTTGAGCATGGTATAGTTCTTTCTGTAGCAGCCTCCTAACCGTATATAAAGATACTTATTATAATGTTTAATATGCACATATACCATTTGATTACTTACATGCAGTTCTCTTTCCCTACCTCTCACACAGCGTAAGCATCCAGGACGCAGTGAGCCAGAAGAAGAGGATGAAGACCAGCAGCGTGCGTGCTGGGTGCTTGTTCATCAGTACCTTGAGAACAAAGCGGAAGGTGAAGTTGATGTTGTTGAGCGAGCCGATGCTCCTGTAGGAGGCACTCAGCAGCACTTTGCTGTGCAGCAGGATGGCTCTGTGCACCAAGTACAAACGCAGGAACATCAGCACTGACAGCAGCAGCTCCATGTCCAGCAGGGCGCTGTTGTGATGGCTGTAATCACAGAGTGGAGCTGGGGAAGAGGAGTTGACGTGGAGGCCCACCTTCCAGTATGTGCCAATGGGATGGATGGAGCACACCAACAGCTCCACGGTGATCACCAGAACTCGGTGGCTGGTCAAAGCAATACGCCAGTCCACCTGGTTGTGGTCATTGATGAACAGCTGAAAGATGGAGGTGGACAGTAACAGCAGAGAGAAAGAAGATAAGATATAGAAACTGAAAAACATCTGATGGTTAACATTTTATATGTAATGTTTAGAAGTCATAAAAAAATCATTATCATTGAATGAATATCATTATAGTGATGTGGACAAAATACAAAACTCAGCTAGCACGTTTAACATAGGAGCCATGAATGTCACTTGTCACTTGAAATTGATTTATTAGTAATATTATTAGAATTATGATTATTTTTGTGATTATTTTTCTTATAGTTTGTCCACTTTCAAAATAAGTTGAGCTTTGTTCATTATCATTATTTTTTTTTAATTAAATCCTCTTTTTGACGAATTCTGGATCTCAGTGATTCTCTTTATTAGCGCATTGAAAAAAGTCTCTCAGGCCCAAACCTCCCTGAAGCTGCAACAATGTCATCGACTAGACGTTATTAAATGTTGGAATCAGTTAAAAAGAGAGAGTCATCTAACAGCGATATGAGGGGAAAATATTGAGGGGTATATGAGGGTAGGTATATTCACCATGGTATTCACCCTCTTTTCCTTGCTCCACCAATTATGACTTGTTACTGTTTTTGCACGATTTGGTTTGTCACCCCAGACACCGCATGTTTCGATCTCCACCCTGAACCTGCCCTTACTTATCTCCTATACGCACTCTGTATGGCCCCCTCTTGTATCTGACATATGACTTGCAACCAAATAGATAATACTGAGGACAAACCCTGCAGCCCAACCACAATAATAAAAAACATGAATCCTGTAGCATGGTCCATTTATGCAAACATTTTTGCACTTTGAATATGAATGCTATGAACGAATCTCAGAGTAAATAACTAAATGTTTACTCAAACAAATCCATACACAATGACAGAGAGGTATTTGGATTGGAAATATAATGCAGCAGCAAAATTGTGCATGCTGTGAGCTGTGATCTATATCAAACACTCAAAGGAATGAAATGTCTGTCAGCACCTCTCTTCCGTATGTTTTATGCTAATAAGGAGCTAATGTTATTGGACTAAAGAGTGATGCACAAAATAGACTCATAAAGTTCAACAATGCACCTACAGACATGTACATACACAGGCTGTCTCACACACACACACACACACACAACGTTGGGAACAGCGAGGGAAACTCACCCTTATGTCCTTGTAATGAAAAGCTATGATGAGGATGATGAGACACCCGGTGGACAGGCTGATGGAACAGTTGATGATCAGGGCGATGTTTGTGCCCTGGGGGAGGAAATGGAAACAAAGGCATGAAAATGAAGATGTCCATTATCAAGGTTTTTGTGGAAATGACGAGTGGAAAGAGAATCAAAATATCCATGTGTTTGATTCATTGTAATTACAATTAAAGTTTAATAAAAATAAAGGGTCAAAACAGACAGAGACATGGTAACATACTGTCACTACAGATCAATGTGAGCCCCTGACAGTCAGCACGCTCCTGTGAAGAGGTTGAGTGCAGTTGAACCTTTTGCAGTTTATAAACTGGTCGGTAAGTTGATCAGTTAAAACATTATACATAATGTAGATCTACATTTCAGACAATTACTTTACAGTGAAAGTGGTTTTATAAACTTTTTTCTTCTGTTTTTTTCTTTTTGTGGTTTAACAAGATGCTAAACAAGAAGGACGGATCCCACACCTGCTTCCCACCTAAGATCAACTGCCAATGAAGCCAAGCATTAAACACAAGTCTCTTCAGTGGTGGACAAGTGCATTTTCATCTGCACAATGAATATTAGCATCTTTAGTGTGTACTTTTATTTCATTGAGTCAATATTTTGGTGAAATATTGACACATCGTGCTGAAACATGGGGTTGTAATCATAAAATTGTAGTTTATTAACTAAAAACTCACTCATTCACTACTATCATGTCAGCTATTTCACAAGGCATTTTATTTAGTTTTGTACACAATTATCACTAAATTGAAAATGACCATTGATCAATAATTTGTTATGAGTTGCAGCTCTAACCATATTTACCCTTATAGGGAATATGCATCTAAGAATCGTCACATAAATATAGATATAAGATACATAACGATACTGAAAACAGCAAATTCAAGACTATACTTGGGCTCTAACAATTTCACTTGCTAACTGTGGTTGATGCTGGACAGTAGAAACCAAATCACCAAGGTAACTATAATGATTAAAGATTGAAAAGGTACAACTAATCGTCTGGAATTTTATCACAGTACACCGTGAACCCGGTTACCACTTCATCCCTATTATGAGCGATGTCATTTTCAGTAAGAGAATACATTCTCTAATACTGATACTACCAATTGATTCCTTTCCTATCTGTGAAGTGTTATGAACATCTTTTTTTAAAGCACAGGTTGTGTCAGAAGTTTCCTTGATGTAGTTCTGGAACTTTAAAAAGAATAGTGTTTTACCAGCATAACTGTAGGCTAACCTAATCCTTGCATTTCCAAAGGGGGTTTCATTAGTATTTTACAGAACGTAAAAAAACCCACTCAATTATAGTAACAAGAGCGCTCGTGATTACATACTTTCCGCTCTAGGGAACGGACAGCAGGAGACACTGATACACACACTGTGACCGTTTTCCCCGTCACGTCAAATGTTTTCAAGAAGTGTATTTAGAAAAAGAAAGCACAGGCCTCTGCCACACCACCTTGGCCTGAGCAGGTTGAAGAGCTACACCCTTTTTCATGCATCTCAGTGCCACTGATGCAACGTCAATGGAAGCTTTTTAACTGGAAGTGAAGTTTAATGTGGTTTACAGTTAAAAAGATAATTACAAACTTTCAAACTTGAGGAAACTTGAGCGTGTAGGTGGTATGGTGTGACGTCCATTGGCAAGGCATGTCGTTTTCCAGTTTCTCCTGTAGCATCCACATCGTGTCTGTATTTCATCCAGGGCTCATTAGAAGACCCCACAAAAGCTCAACGTTTCACCACATTCCATAACACAGAGTTCAACAACATGTTTCTTGCCGAGTTTCTAAAAAATGTTTTTGTACTGTTTTTCCAATTGGAAACATTAACTTCAAACCCACTGAACCTAATTTGGGTTAACACGCTTTTTTCTCATGGTCTTGGACGTGCAAAGCCACCGTAACCAGGACAGGCCACTGCAAAAAAAAATTGGAACACTGAATCCAATGTCAAGTGTTGTATGTTCTGTAATTAATAAATACTTTCCAAAACAATAATACATCTGACATGAGTTTTCTAATGTGGTTTGTTAGTCAGTGTGGTTTTATTAGCTTTCATGTGGATTTTTTCGCTATAGGTCACTCATGGAACCTGAGGTATCCTGTAAAAAAAAAAAAAAAAAGAAGCCTTACAAATAAAATCCCCCTAGATTATTAAACTAGTGGGTCAGTCACAGGAAATGAGACACCACAGGGGGTAAAACATTTGCAGGTTTAGTTAAAAACAACCAACACATGAATGCTGTGAGATTTCATAAGAAAATTAGAATTACACTCAGTAGAGGAAAAGGCTCAGCACTCTCTTTAAATTCATACACTCAAATTTCACACACTTACAGATATCAGGTCCATAAATGTGAAAACAGCACTTCTGCAATGTTTAAGAAAGCAACAAAAATAATTCTTGGATCCCTCTGATCAACCTGTACCAAAATTGACAGCACAACACCACATCCTGTCTCCAAGTTTTTGTGGGAAGCTGTTGAGCTATTTTTCGGTAATTTTAGCGAACAAACAGACAAACCAGGGGTCTTCATGTCTGTCAAAAACTGCGTCAGATACTGTGAGTGATTTGTTGAACATGTGCTGCTGAGTGAAATCAACTCTGATGATTAACTAACTTCACCTGGCGTCACATGAACAGTGTAAAGCACGGGTGTGGTTGATCTCTGAGAGGAACAGAAACCCACACATCACCAACCATCCAAGACCACAAGAACATAACATAGCACTTTACTTCACCCTGTGGTACAAGGTATGTGAACTTCTTAGCACTGCTGGTTTTCTGATTGACTATAGCGGGTTAGTTATTGGTTAACTCCAGTGTCTCATCAGCCCTTCATAAAACTTGGATAGAGAAACCCTCCGCCCTGCAGGAATATTACAGTGCTCTTTATTGGACAAGGACAGTGGTTTGTCACCACTAATCACCTGAAATAATTCCTGAATTCATCTGACACTTGAGGGCTGGATCTGATCTCACATGAGGTCGTCACAACTTCATTCCAGCTTTCGAAACAGTTTTTGCATTTGTTGTGGCCTCGGCCGTAGCTGGCTCATTCTGTGTGAAGTCGCTTTGTTTCAAATGGGCCAATTGTGGCTGATACAAAGACTGCTGCCTCTGTGGTGAAAAGTGACATATTGCATGCAGGAGGGTTACAGACACGGTGTACTGTTTTGTGAGGTAGGTAATGCAGGTCATAGAGCTACTGTAAGTCCAGTCAGTTTTTAAAAAACGGTCATTTTACACTAAAAATAGCTTCATATTAAGGTCTGCCACTTAATATTGCAGGAAATGCGGCTGCACTGCGTCAGTTTTGGTTTAGTTTTGCAATTGACAAGAAGTTACAATGAATCATTAGCACACAAAGAAAATTATTCATCAGCATTGTCATCTGGTTTGGGCTCAGGTCTGATGTCATTCCAAAACAACACAACAAATAAAGTAAATCCTAACAGAAGAAAGCAGCCGTGACTTATTTTGTTTTTGAAACTAAAGGCTCTCACACCAGCCACTGGAACAACAATGTCGCTTCGTCTGTCAAACCTAACCTGCACTTTTACAGTCACGTGTGTGGGAAGGAAACTAAAATGAGTTTGTCGAAATGATCCACTTCACTTCCTGTGTAAACACTAAGGAATATTCTCTTCAACTCCTGGACACCATGCTCGACACATGCACGGACATTGTTTTGGACCGTGAAGTCATTCAAGGAAAGTCATCAAAGAGTTGCAGAAAAGAGGACATGAGGTTGCATCCAGGTCAAAGTGCACTATCCTGGATCATGCCCAGCCAATCTAAGACACAGAGACTTCCAGACTGGCCATGCAAACACTCTAATTATACACTAAATGATGTGGAAAGATAGCCTGAAGTACTCTGAGCAATCTCGCTGTAGGGGAAGAGGTGAAATGTGGAAAAACGTTCCAGAAATAGCCCTGTTTTCGTGCATAATCATGAAAAGGTATGCTTAAAATATAACTTTGCAGAGTGGCGTTAATTCTGAAAAAACATCCTGTAGCTCACTTAAATATGCTTCAAAAATAAAAAGCAGTAATAGCATTTTGCACTGCAACTGTAAGGATGCTGTATATTTGTTAAGACGGCCCCTGTGTGACCAGAAGTCACGGCTCACACCCACAACTTGACCATCACATGACGTTTACGGATGAATGTTGACAATAGTTACATAACTGATGGTTAAATCAGCAGAGCAGCCTCTCCAAAATAATATGCTTTAACTGCGGCACACAGCACTTTTCCAGTGCATCAGCATTTCCATGGTACCGGAGCTCATGGCTGTTGTTAGGAATGGACAGACAACACCTGTTCTTGGTTCGCATTTGTAAACTGGAATGGTAATGTCATCCCCGTGCCAGCAGTGGTAATTTCACGACCGTGTCTCCCCTGCTCCAACTCTCTCAACGCATCAGGCGTGTGTAGTTTTGAGGGCCAGGCCACATTTCCATAGGTTCCATGAGATTGCGAGCTAGAAATGTGGGGGCTCTTTGACAGTGTAATCAATCACTGACTCTCACAGCATAGAGGTGGTCTGATGTTTTGCGGGCACAATGCATGAGAACTTTTTTCCACATGTGGAACTGGCGTGTGCTGTAGGAAGTGCAGGGGGAGTTAATAATTTGTTGATTGGGTGGCCTGGCATTGTTATCCACTGAGATCTGCATGTTAATGTCATGAGGCTGTGCTACCAAATAGTGTGTCTGGAAATGGGACTAACTAATCAGGAGGTCAGAGGGGTTCAAAGCCCAGGTGCAGGTTCTGCTGTAGAGCTGCATGGGTTCTGTGCTGTCTGCTAATCAGGGAAGCTGTTATGACAACTAATACGGCCAAGTTGTGTGTTATTTCTGCAACAATTACTGGCAATTTAGTTGCTAAATATATCACAAGTACAGAGACAATGTGATTTAATATCAATCTGTTGGTTTCTATGTGATTAGTTATGTCATAGTCTGAGCTCTGAAATCCCACAAACAGCAGCAGAGCAGTTGTTAACAGGCTCCATCAGCAATGACTGATGCTGAAATCTAGAAGATTTGTAATGATTGAAAAGTAAATGTAATGCTGATACTGGATTATTACAGATGTGCTGCATGTGTGAATGGTCCAACGTTGCAGACGTAAATGCAGATGTCATGCAAGTCATTACAGCTCAACTTTTTGGTTTGATTTGTAAAATTAATATTTGTAGGCAGTAGGGTACAGTCTGGTTTCATCACCAGCATGAGTGTGTGTCCCAGTTGACTTACCGGTTTATAAACGTAGGGACATATCTCCGCGTGGATGATCATGAGCAGGATCCCGAGCAGCGCGGTGCCCAGCGCCAGCGCGCACAGCCGCTTTTTATCCTCCAGTAAAACCTTCCTGTCCCGCAGTCTGTACAGGTCGACTCCCTCCATGGTCGTGCGCTTCCCGGGAAGCGACAGCGGCACGGACACCTCTGACGAGTCCCCGCTGACGTTTCGACTAATCAAGCCATCGCAGTTCACATAATCCAACACCTTGGAGTCGCCGGCCAGGCTGCGGCTCGTCATCTCCATCTCCAGAGCGCACACGGTCCCTCTCTCCCCGCCGTGCCCCTCCGCTGCTCCGTGCTCTGTCTGCGCTTTGCTTCGCTCCCAGGTTGGAGAAAGCATAGCCCGACGGGCGCACTGTGTACCAGGCTCTTCTCGCCTTCGTTGCTCATGGAAGTTTCCGGTTCACCTCAACACTTTGCCTCTAATACACCATCACCTTAAGCACTCCTACCAACCTGCGCGCCGTCTTTACGCGCACCGATGCCGCACTGGCACAGCAGCGGTGTGTGCGCGCTTGTGTGCATGGGCTATAATTTTAGGAGTGTGCGTCAGTCTACCGCAAATGAACTGTTCGTGTGTGTGTGTTTGTGTGTTTGTGTGTGTGTTCCTGAGGAATTTCGACGCATTAAATCTCATGGCAGGTCCACCAAGAAACGAGATGTTCTTTCATATTTTATTGTTTATTTGATTTGGATCAGTTTCATCAGATAAAATTAAATTGAATGGGAAAAGTGTATTTAAGACAAAATGTTAAAAGAAAAATCTGTTTTGTATTTAACTTGTCATGGATCAAGTCACGAATCCTTGTTTCCCTTCTCTGGAAATTAAAAAATAAAATATTCTTTTCCACAATGAACTTTTGGATTTGTCATTTTATTTTTGGTAACGCTGCAACGATGTTGAGCACTAATAATTGGTGAGCACGAGTTTGACGACAGCAGCAGAGTGACATCTCGTGGTTGAGCAACTTGTTGAGGTCCATTCAAACCATTCCGCATGGTTCACCAGGATTGGCCATGGCTCGTAGTCATGTATCTTAAAACATATATTTTACGGTTATTTTATCAATGTGCTTTACAGCCTCTTGAAGTATTATTTTTTATTTTACTAGGGGATTTATTAAACTTTGTGTCATACAAACTGAGTTGCTGTGGTGCCCTTTCATTTCCTACAAATTGATTCAAAAGGTTATTTCCATTAAAGGCCAAACAAAAAGTGGGAGCACAAACTCTTCCCTCTCCTTCTTTACTGGGCCTGTTTAAGGAGGAACAGCGTCATGACCTTGGGCGAAGTGACGCACCCAGAACACTGGAGTCCTTCCTGCTGCAGCATCCTGCTGGCGACCATGACTGTCCTCACAACTGACTGACAGCAGGAGCTTAAGTACACTTTATAATGAGTTTCCTATGGGGTCAATAATATACGTATGTCATCTTATCAAACATCACTAAAATACAGCACCAAATTCTGCTCTTAAAGATTCTAGAGGTATAAAGCAAGAGAACAGAACTTACACTCACAGATGGAAGTTGGTTTATTCCACTTCAGTATAAAAACGTAAATGGCTGATGCACAATTTAAAAGCAAAACAACACTTTAAGCAAGCAGGTGGGCATCAAAGTTGCATGCAGTATATACATATAAAATAATTTAATAATCTTAATACATAAGAATCAGTGAGCGTAAAAGGATAGGATGAGGATATATAGCAGTAGCAGATTTCATATGGATAGTTATTTACAATAGCTTAAAAAACACAGGTTCAAGCAAACACATAAACAAAAACACATATTTTGTTGAAAGCAGGAAGTTGGAGCCATTTAAAACCAGTGTTCTGTGAAGTTAGAAATGCAGTATCCATCAGCTGCCGTTAATAAAAACTATACAATTTCATGTATTAGCCTAGAGTTGAGTGCCATCCACTGGTGGCCAAATAAATTACAAGTGATATTGGAAAGTGTGCATCAGTCTATCTCTGTATGCAAGTACTCTATTATTTACAAGCAGTTTGGTAAAATAAATTCTTGATATACAGATACTTCCACTTGAGCTACAATAGATCAAAACCCTGAATCACCTTTTACATTGATTGACAGTGAAGTATACACAGTGGAGCACAGCTGGAGAGAGAAGTGACAGACTGTGATAACAGCTGGAAAGACAATTATTTGGCATTGAGTATATTGCTGAGAGTCCCTGAGTTAGTCCAAGCAACCAGTGACTGAAGTCATTCTTAATGTGTACAGTATGTAAAAAAAATAGCTGTGAAGAGCTGACAGATTCAAGTGGTATCTCTGTGCTGAGAACAAGCAACTAATCACCAGTATTCAAAAAGACAGAAGAATCATTACAGGTTGTGCAAGAAACAACTACACAGTGGAAAACATTCTTTTTGGCCCAAGTTTAGACCTGACAGGACGCGGCTCAGTAGAAGAAGCTTATAACTCTATATCCGCCTTCACCTCTCGGTTGCTGGTTGGTTCTAACCCTTCACAGCTCCCCACGGCTGCAGAGTGGCCTGAGGCACAATGAACTGCGGAGACGGCTGTGGCAAGATGTAGTAGCCGAACACCTGCTGTGGCGGAGGCGGTGGAGCCGCAGGTGCACACATCGTGGTGAGGAACACAGGAGCGGCCTTCTTGTACTGAGGCCACACTGGTCCAGGGTGGTAAAAGTACTGGAGGCTTGCAGGGAGCTGAGCAGAGAGGAAGCGTGAAAGGAAAATAAGAGTTTAGCAGGGATGGTGGAGACTTTATCACACTGGTGTTGAGAACAGTTTGGTGTGGTTCCTTTCTAGAACAATACTGAAACTTAATCACTTAACTTGAGAGCAGCAGCAGATTGTGTTCAAAGTAAACAGCTTATGGTTTGTGTACGAAACAGATATGAAGTCGGTACTTTTAAAGCATTTGGCAAAGTGTGGGTGTGGATCAAAACATTTGATCCAAAACCAACACAGCTGTTCTGTGGCTGCAGCCAAGAATCTTCATACCTGTACACGTTGTTCTCTTATATTATAAAATAACATATGAGTCAAAGTTACAGACTGAGACATCTCTGTAGATGTGTGATGCATTTCCAAACACAATCATTTCCTTCTTATTTTATTCTTACTATTTTTCCCCATTGTGCTGCAGTGTTAAATTGATTTCCCCCTCCAGGAATCAATAAAGGTCTTATCTGATCTTGTTTCTCAAAACATGTTGACTTCTCTGTCCATTGTGTAGCACTTAGCCATAAGCCAATTTATCCCTACTGAAGACCAAACACTTGAGCTAGTTCAAATATTACGTTTTTCTGTTGTATTTGGCATATTATTGAAAAAAGATTAATTAGTGCATTTATTCAATCTATTTTATATCTATTTTCAGTTGTGGATGAATCAGCTTTATCCTTCAAATGTGAGACACTGGGTCCTTACCATATTTCGGATGTATTTGATTTTATTTGGTCCATCTCCCTGTCGCTTCCGAATCCTGGGCACCATGACTATCGTGTAGGCGTCACTTTCTGCCACTTCCTTCTTGACAACCTCCTTCTTTCCCCCTTCTTTCTCTTGCTCGCCCTCCGTCTCGCGGTCTTTTGCTTCTTCCTCCGTGTCACTCGACGCGGTGGAGCCACAGTCTGATGAGGTAGCTGAGTGGTAATCTGACGTTTCCAGGTTTATTGAATCCACCGAGGAGTCACCCTGTCTTCCCTTCACACCTCCTTCCTCTGCCTCCTCCTCTTCTTTGAAACTGGCTATTGTGAAGGGCCTGCTGTTCTCTCCAGATCTGCGAAGAGGGAGTGGATTCCTTTTTTTGTATCTAACCGTCACAAATATTCCCACTTTTTACTTCACCCACTTGTATTTATTCATCCTTTCCCAGAATGCATCATGACATCGCAATTCTTGGCGAGACTGAGAAATGCCTTGTATTCATTGAAGCCTGTCTGTATGTGTCACCCGGGGACTCACCTTGCACACACTTCTAGTGGGTCAATCCACACGGTGACCTCAGGCAGCAGGCACAGGTCACTGAGTGTGAGCTCACTCTCCTCATACGCCTTCAGAACCACTTCATCACAGAGTACTCCATTATTTATCCGAATGCATCTGTGGAGGATAAAATGGTTAAAAATTCAGTACGTCATATGTGGATCTCAGTTAATAAACCGGATAGATTTTGTTGAGTTTAGTGCAGATACCTGTAAGCCTGGCCTTTGCTGGGGGAGTCAGGGTACCAGTGATCAGTGTATTTGTCACATAAAAGCTTCTGCAGCTTCTCAGCAAACAACTCTGCTTTGGCCTCGTCGAGCTTGCCACGTGCCACCAGCAGGCGTTTGAGGAAGTTCACTCCGGCCTTCACCTCTCTTTTCATGTTGTCTGCAGAAACTGAAGGTGAAGAAAAAAAAAGAATAAGTTGAGCTGCCAAAAAAAGTCCTCTTTGCGTTTCTTTCTGTCAACAGGAGTGTGGGGCTCTGTCATCACTTGCCACAATCACTATGTTTGTTTCAAACCAAAGCACAGAGAAGCAGAGTGATCATAGTTTTAGGTAACAAACTGTGACTTCCCTCCCCGAGATGTGGGGGAGCAGGAACACAAGCTGCAGTGATAACAGCACTTCCCTGTGCAGCTGCCCTTTATCCTCCTATGTTTTTTTTAAATCATCTCCAGTTGAACTCAGCGTCCATAAAGGCTGAAGTTTTTATACAGGCAAACAAGATGCAAACTAGCAGTGTGCATTACAACATGTACAAATTTTGACATCCAAATGAGCTCATAGTGTTGTTTATCTACTGATAGTGTGTCTGTTTGGGTTGAGTGCCAATGTCAGTCTGACCAGGAGGGAAGAGCACGTTCAACGGAGGCCATGGAAATTCAAACTTTTCAGCGTGCAAACTCACTGCTGAAGTCCCTGACCACTTAATCTTGCCTTGAACTTCGAGGCGCAAATGCTCATTTGTTATTGTGGCTTGTAACAGGCCGCCATTTAATTTGACATGTGCAATGTGTTGTGAGAGAAAATTGCTGTTGTGCCCTGGGACATGCAGCCACAGCCTTCCCTTAAAAGCAGCAACACAAGTAAGAGCAGTCGTAGACATTAAATCCTATCACAAGTGTTGACATGAACTAAGCATCAGCGAGGTAAACAGGGTCAAATACCATGTATTCTTCACATTGTTTTTGCCTCCTCTGTGATGCAATCCTGTTTTGCTTTCCATCATGCAGCAGCAAAATACTCCCATTCCATCAGCCCGCCAGCAAAAAGGGTCATAAATCTTACAACACTGACCTGCAGGACGTCATTTAGTCTGACAAACATACAAGAGCACAGGTTTTTCTGGTTTATTTTTCAGTTTGGGATTTCTGCTGCCACATTGATGAATGTTTAACAGCCTTGTTCTCGAGTTCCTGCTCATGTGGCCTTAGAGAGGCCACAGAATTTCAAAACCGATAAGATGTTTTGGCTGACGCAGGCATTTGTGGATGTCTCGAAGCGTTTTTGGGCTTGAAGCCTCAAAGTGATGGATATGACAACAAAGCCTTTTGCCTCTGTTTATCTTTAAAATTCAGTTATCCAGAATCAGTGTGAAATAATTTACAGCAAAGGTTTTATTACATGTTAAACCAGCATGTTACGTAGGTCAGCATAACCAAGTCTGCTACTAATGATGAGATTTACTACAGATTCCTCAGATCATTATGAATAACAAACACTTAATAAACAGCAAAATATTTTAGAAATCTGAGGTTGATCAATCAAGTTTGCTTTCAGGAGTTTAAAAAAAAATTTTTTTAAGTATATTAATTATACTGTGAAAATTGTATTGTGTTTTTGCCCAGACCTGAAAAACATAGTTAAAAATAGTTTCTTCTGATTGTCAAAGCAGTTTTTTTTGTCATCCATCTGTCCATGTGTCCAGTGACAGCATGTAACTCCTCGGATATATTATAAACACTGATTCACTGCGATATGACTCATGTCTTCAGCAGGATTGCATCAGGTTACATTAATGATGAATGTTTGTAGATACCAGAGGAAGTGAAAACACAATCACAGCACTGACGGTGTCTGTTTGCTCTGATTACTGACTGGTACCATGTCTTTGATATAATCAGGTGTCCTGAAACGAGATGAGCAACTCGGCTGCCTCGCTTACTGTCTGTTCACTGAGCAGTGACCCACTGTCATTACCACACTCTGTCTGCTTGTGCCGTTTACATTTGACTTGACCCATATTTAGACTCCACTGACTACACTGCACTTTTTCTCCAGTATAAAGACTGAGGGGGTGAGAACAGGCTGGATCACATACATAGAGCTAATTGATGAGCTACATGAATGTTGTGCACATGCAGGATACTTTAACTTCACATGAGTTTTTTTTAAAGGCCAAACAGACGTATCACATCCTGATCACTGTCTGAACCAGTGGTTTGCAAATGAAACACACAGAGATCTTTTGTCCTCGTTTGGTAAATATTCACCTCAGGTGACAACGAAACTTGTTTTCGCGTCTGCGAGAAACAAAGGAGACACAACAAAGACGTAAGGACACAACAGTGCCACCCAAAGAGGAGGACACGTGTTCGAGTGCGTGTTGTGGAGACCCATAGTACATCAAATAACAAAGATGAAAACATCATAAAGATAATTCATTCATTGGGTTTTTTGTCTGTGTGAAGAAGGAAACTGAAACGCTACACACTGGAAATAACGCAAATGGGTTGAGTGACAGTGCGGAAAGCCCCCAGTGGAAATACAGAAAGTTAACAGAAACTATCCTGAAGTGAATTCAAAGTGTCGAAAACGTATTTTAGCTAAATAAGATATATTCAAACTAATGTTACAATCTGTACGTTTAAAACCATCTTTAGAAAGAGACTGAAGTGTGTAATTACCAATGACAGTCAAATGTGAGACAGCGATGAAACTGTTCACACAGTACAAAGAAAAATGACGTAAAAGGTGAATAAAGGTGATGACTAAAACCACAACAACGCGACAGCAACGGAGCAGACAATACACGTTCATCAGTAAAACAACGCTAAGAGCAAAACACGGTCCATGTTCAAGATTGAATCCAAACTACACAGTACAAGTTTAAGAAAGAATAAAAAGTACACAGTACAAGTTCAAGATAGAATCAAAACTACACAGTACAAGTTTTGGAAAGAAAGAATAAATCTACACAGTATTTGAATTTCCCTCCGGGGATTAATAAAGTATTTCTGATTCTGATACAACTTTAAGAAAGAATGAAAACAACACAGAACAACTTTAAGAAAAAAAGAATGAAAACAACTCAGTACAACTTTAAGAAAGAATCAAATCCAAACGGTACAAGTTTAACAAAGAATAAAATCTAAACGGCACTCACGGGTAGAAATGAAGAATAAGAGTGTGTGGATGTCCAGCAGTCAGTGAACGTGTCCTCTCCTGTTCTGTCTGTGTGTGTGTCTCTCTCTCTCTCTCTCTGTGTGTCCCTGTGTGTGTGTGTGTGTGTGTGTGTGTGTGTGTGTGTGTGTGTGTGTGTGTGTGTGTGTGTGTGTGTGTGTGTGTGTGTGTTGGACTCACTGCTCGCAGCACGTTGCTTCCGTGTTCTCTCCTCATTTCGACGCTGCTGCTGCAACACACACGTAACGTTACCGTCAGTGTGACTCACTTCCTGTCGCTGACTGTCCCTGACCCCGCCCACCCCGCCGGACCAAATATGGCGAACAGTCAAGGTAACGACTGTGTGTGTGTGTGCAATGATTCATTTATGTGATGACGTATAGTGAAGTAATCACTCGTGTTTGTACCTTATGGTATTAATACAATTACTATTCTCTGTACTGCACAGTACTGTACTATACTATTTTACACCACACCGTACTATTCTATACTATACAATACTATACTGTGCTGTGCTGTACTATTATTAGTATTTTGTTACTACTACATATGTAGTATATAACCGTACTTAAAGTTCTTGAGTAAAAATACAAAGTTAAAACCCACTTGAGTACACCATGGAGTGTGTGTGTGTGTGTGTGTGTGTGTGTGTGTGTGTGTGTGTGTGTGTGTGTGTGTGTGTGTGTTTGTGTGTGTGTGTGGTTGCACTTATGTGATGACATTCGAAGTAATCCTCATTTTGTTTCATATGGTCTCTATGGTAGTCTTATCAGAAAATTAGAGTATTATTACTATTGCTATTAACTATACTATACTATTCTAAACTGTACTATATTATTTTACACTATACTATACAATAATGTGCTGTACTATACTATAATAGTATTTTCGTAAATGATTACTATATTACTACTATATATGTTGTACATAAGTATTGTCAGAGAAATGTAGTTGAATTATGAAAGGTACCTCACTGTGTCAATGTTAGAATACTATAAATACATGAATGGATTGCCATTATTACTAATGGAAGCAGCATTTTAATGCTGAAGTGGATTAAGGTAATATTTTGACAAGGCAACGCTATACACAGTGATGGATAATTCCATCTATATCTAATTATCTTTTTTGATTCATTATTGCAATGTAAAATCTTGATTTTCAAAGTTACTGCAGCCGTTGTATTTATTTTTAAACTCAATAATCGAGTTGTTTTCCTCAGCAGTCACATAATTCTTCACCTGCGTAAATGTTTAAACACCCTGATGTAGAGGTTCTGTATTAGCTTTGCTTGTGTTATTTCTGAGTGCATGAAAAATATGTACTTCAAATAAAAGTGCTATGTTATTACACTTTGAAAATGTAATGATTGATTCATCTAAATGCAGAGAGTTGAATTTGCACACGGTTTGATCATTGATTTGTCATGATGTGTCATACTTTGTTAGATTATCACATATTTTTCATTGTAAAATCTTAATCTGCAGATTAATACAGTATGAAAATCCTCCTCTAAGATTTAGAGGAATAAACACATTATACTTGAGTAAAAAATACAAATAAAAAGTTATGACCTACTTATGTATACCACAGTGTGTGTGTTTCTCTTTGTGGCCACTAGAGGGCAGTCTGGTTTCTTTTCTCACAAATATCAGCCCATCTAAAGTGGAAGAAAAACCACAGAGTCAAGACCACGTTAGAAATTCGACTTCCTTTTTCTTTATTTCCTCATCGCTCCTCATTAATCCTTCTCCTCCTCCTCCTCCTTCACCCTGGATCTGTCAGGTACCAGAAACCCTCTGTACATGAACGAACTGAAATCTTTTAGTCAAATGCTGCCATCAGACTTCAATTGATATTGTGAAACGGTGTGTTTTTGCAGGATTGTATTGCAATGCCCTTTTCACTTCTTACACTAATTTATTCTCATAACTAACTAAGAACTAATTCATTAAATCTTTTAATTTCTTTGCATGTCCATTTAGATGTTCCTTATTCATTTTTTCTGCCAGTTACATTAGTGTGTGTGTGTGTGTGTGTGTGTGTGTGTGTGTGTGTGTGTGTGTGTGTGTGTGCTTGCAGGTAGCTTGAGGACAGCATATCAGACCCGTGTGGATTTTTCTTCCCTCCTGCCTCGGCTGCTGGATCTCACTCCCCTGCCCCAGATGCCAACTCAAGAGTAAATTATTGCTGTGAGTGTGTAAGGAAGGGATAGAAATAGATGGAGATTGAGAGAGAGATGAGGGGGATGCTATGAGAGAAGTAGAAAGTGTTGAAGAGTGGGTGTCTTTTGTATTGATTAGCGTTGTTTTGACAACTGACAGAAATCAAATTGACTTCTCTGTCTTTGTTTCCCCTCCGTCTCCCTGCGTCGCTCTTTTGCTCTCGTTGACCTCTTTCCCACTCCGTCTCTCCGAGCTCAACCTCTGTAGGCAATTCCCTCTGTTGGCTGCGAGACTGATTGCATTACACTGTCTTTAAGCAAGCAATTACTTTTCTCAAAGAGTCACAGGTCATTCTTTCTTTCCTTCTCTTCTGGTGTGTTGCGAGTCAAACCCCTGAGCCTCTGCACAACTTTTTCTCCATCTGAAAACTATTGATTTTCCCTGTCAGTGTGTCATTTGTGCTCCTCAAACACTTGCAAGCATTCTGCTACAATAATGAGAACCCAAGCTGAGACGCCTCAGACAAACACACACACACCTCCTCAAAAGTCCTGCGATTTTGGTGATAAGTATTGGAAATGAAACCACTTGACCTCGAAATGTGATCGTTCTTTTTCAGGGATCAGGGTCTCTCTGAACGCGTCTGGTGGTATCAATGAAGCCCACACGCATACACCACAAGTAGCCTGCTACGCCTTTAAAAACATATTGATTTTTCTCTTTCGCAGGGAGCTTAATGTGATCGATCGGCCAGGCCCTTTCAAGATCAGCGCCAGTATAAGCATCCCTTCCCCTAACACACATGCTGCCTCTTTCCCCTCAGGTAATGATTGTCCTTGGGCTGGGGGAATAGTTTGTCTGCATTAAGAGAGAGAACTGTTTCTCATGGTATCCACTCCCTCGCCCTCCGTGCTGGTTCCTAGTAATGGAACATATTTTAACAAAAAGGTGCGAGCAAATGCAGCGCACACCTCCATTGACCTTTATCATCCAACCACCGCCTCCCTCCCCTCCTCTTCCCCTCCACCTCTCAGTGGGTCGATACCTATTTGTATTTGCAATGCATTAGGCTGGTGCCCTCTTTTTAGATTGAAAATGTAGCTTTTGTCAGCGCGGTGCCTCTTTTTATGAATGTTTCAAACTTGTTTCTGTTTCGTTTTAAGGCGGCGTATTAAGATCAGTCCGTTATCACGTTCACCTGTTTTGTTAGCTCTTTAAAAATAAGAAGATGAGACCTGCTCCATTGCTGCATTAAAGATGATGGATCACCCGTCACCTGCAGCAGGAGCTACAGTGGGGGTCCAAACCCCCAAAGTTATCACAGGAAAAATCTGAAGGCTCACAAGAAAGGAAATAAGGGGGGGGGGGGGACAATTTGGACAAACCTTAAACCTGCCTTAACTTTTTGGCCTCTTGGGGGCGTTTTCAGCTCTATTTTTGGTCTCCACCACCTTTTGAGTGAAATGCTCCATTATATTCTCCAGCTAGTTATGGTCATTGTAAAAGCTTCCTACAACACACCGTTGTTTCAAGTTTCTCTATCACACCTTTCACTTACAAGTCATCACTTGATCCAGTCATAATATCTAGATATAGATGATAGCTGCTCAAATAAAAAACACTGACAATAGACCTTCCACACAGCTGCTATTTTTACATGAAGTAACAGGTAAATGCACATATTACTAATCACATGAATCAGGCTCTGTACCCTTCATGTCTTTACCTTCTATTCTGAGTCAATAGGGCTGCTGTCTAAATGTTCTACTGGGAACACACTGGGAGTTTTTACATTTTCAGCACCTTAACTTACTAAAAATCTGAGAAGTGTCCTGAGAAAACACCTTTTTGGCAGCAAAGGGTCACAAACTGTGAAGGTTCCTGTGTGAGGGACAAATTCTCAAATAATACTTACAATATTTTAAGTGTCTCAGCCTTGGTTCATACAGCCCCTAACTGTTATGGTTCAAGAGCTGTGCATGCATGTGATGTTGACATATCCCTCCTCTCATATTTTCTCAGCAGATAAGACAGCCTTACATCCACCCTTATATCTTGTTGATCTAAGCCAGATAAATCAGCAACAAAGACATTTCTCTCCAGATTTCATTTGGTGGCTGACTTTTTAATTGCCTGTATTTCAGCCCCTCTCCTTGGTTCACATGATCACAGTCTAAACATGGAATACATTACGGCGCTAACCATCTTCTAAGTGCATTACGAATAAACAGTACAACAAAGAAAGGAATAACGCTAAGTAAACGTCATAAATAACTCATCAATTGTAGAGTAAATTATTTTTAAACAAACTTTGAGTGTGTGACCTTTCGAAAGATTTCCTGCCTTTATCAAACTTTTGAAAGAAAACATTTAACTTGCATTTCCTATTGTTTAAAAGTCATTTCAAAGATTCACTTCATTCAGGCCTCTAAATTTCCCCCCAGCTCATTTCTGGTGTCATGAAACTTAAACGTGAATGTGAAACTTCCAGCCCACTCAGTCAGGAACAGGATAGAGAACCCCAAGGTTTAATGGGACTGGTTTGTTTTCTCTTTCTGTGTCGGGTAACTTGTCAACACATCATGTTTTCAGTTCTGCAATATAACAATTATTTCCCACAGGGAGTTTCCTAGAAATAAGGATGTAATGGCTCAACTTTTAGGGGAAAATAGGAATTTACTTTATAGAAAACTTAATATAAACCTAATTGAATAATTCACTGCTCATTTATAATCTGAAACTTTATCATCCATATTTGTTGAAATACATATTTGTCTGTAGACCAGTGGTGCAGGAAGAGCTCAAATATTTTACTTAAGTAAGTGTACAAATAAACAGACAAAAATGCACTCTAGTAAAAGTACTACATGAACTTTTCTACTTGAGTAGAAGTACTTGCTTTGCTCTCACTGAAGGATGTGGAGTCTAATGTTACCCGCCTGCTTTGATTGGATCAGTGGAGCACAATTCCCTTCTCGTTATTGTTTAATTAAAAAGTATTTAAGAAACTAGGTGGAAATATAAAAGGTAATGCTTTGAGTATGAAATTGAGTGAAGTAGAAAATACAGACATTTTCTGGTACATGTAGGGTAGTAAAAGTGTAAAGTATCTGGAAGTAGATCTCCCTAAATAAATGACAGATACTTAAATATTTAAGTAAATATTCTTTGTTACATCACACTGCTGCTATAGAGAGTTTTCACATTGTGTTATGCTCTGAACTCTGTTTCTATCTCCTCTGTGATTAGAACCAAATCATTCTTATAATTCTAAAATGATGGATCAATTTCCTGTGATACCTACTATAAAACCCTATGAATTAACAGCTGTGAATGCTTACATTTATATCCTCCGCTATATTCCATTATTCCATTATTATTTAATTTAAACTTTTCGTATATGTTGTGAAACTTTCTGCGATCACACGAGATTCAGATTTTGAAAGTTCGTCTCGAGATGTTTCGGAGAACTTTAGAGTCGACTGTGTAAACTCTGGCCCCCGTCTAAATGCTTAGGGACTAACGCTGGAGAATTTAACATGCGCAGGTCTGTGCTGTGAGAGGCGTCGAGTGGTTCAGTTTACCGCACGCCCCCGCTGGCCTGTGATCGAATCCTGCCAGAGCTCCTGACTCCCCTCTGTCTCCCCCTCTGCTGTCTCAACAATTAAATCAGTCAAGGTGAGTGCACTGCCCACTCTCTTTCTTTCTTCTTTCTTTCTTTTTTCGTTTCTGGAAAATAATGATGAATAGATAAAAGTATGAGCCGGTAGAATAGTCCATTTATGACCAACAACATAATGAGTTGTCTTATTATGAAACATTTCACCTGTATGTCAGTTGCCATGGAGATTTTGTGCAGATATGTGAGGCTCTGTTTAATGGTCCGACCTTAGCCTTGCACTTTCACAATTGTGCGCTTTCATGATGTTACAAACATGCGGGCACATATTACAAAGTGCATGCCCATATTAGTGGGCATATTTCTACAGCAGTGTGTTCTCTTCACCCTTTCCTCACTTGCAGAAAGCATTCCTTTAATATTGATTCAGCAGAAGAAACCTTGTGTTCTGACTAATTTATCATTTTCAACTTAACACAGTGCACATCTTATATGTTTCTTGAACTCATTTCCAGGTCCTCCATAGCCACCATTTACAAACCCGTCCCCTCCCCCATCTGCATTTCTCTATCTGCCCCTTTTTGCCCCTCTGTCCTTCTCTCTCTCTCTCTCTCTCTGTCCTTCTCTCTCTCTCTGTCCCTCTCTCTCTCTCTCTCTCTCTCTCTCTCTCCTGCAAGCTGTGTCTCTTTCCTGTGTGCTGGGGGGCCAACGGAGGGGAAGTACACTGAGAAAGAAATGCACTCTCTCAGTTCAAGTGCATGGGCTTAAAGACACAGCTGGCTCCGACAAAGGGGAATGTGACAATAGTCGTGGAAAGGTAGAATAATGACCCAATGACAAGGCAGTTGAGTGTGCGGAGACAGTATGGGGATCATTTCACACAGAAAAAGGGGGGAAATTTAAAAGAAATTGTTAACAGGAAAATGGAGAAAAAATGTCTCCTCCCCTCTCCCTCTCTCCATGTACTGCTCCTAGTCCCTCCCACCTTTCTTTCAATCTCTGTCCCTCCCTCTCTCCTTTCCTTCATTCCTACCCTGCATGCACACTCACATGCACACACACACACACAGATATACACATGATGACTGATGCCGTCTCCCTCCTCTTGCATTCTCCGTTTTCTGCACCACTGAGACTTTTGTGTCCTCTCGGTACAAGCGTACAGTGAAACCGGTTCTATGCAGCTCCAGTAATGCTATTCCAGCCACAAACTGAGCAGCAGCAGCAGCAGCAGCTCCTCCTGCCTCTCACTGTACTGCTTGTGACTTTGTCCGCTCGCCTTTGCCACCGGTACTTTCCTCACTCCGTTGATTTCCTTTGTCTACAAGGCACGTTTCCCCTTCAAAGTCCCGAGCGTGGAGGAGTGAGGAAAGAAGAGAAATTGCTGTGTGACGAAGGGGGAGATGAGGCAACACCGAGGCTGGAGTGAAATAGAGATGCAAGGCTGCAAGTCGATAGGGAAGGCACTTACTCAAGAGTGGGGAAGAGGGAGCGGAAAGAAGGAATCAAGTTGGAATCGGGAAAAGAAACGCGGGAAAAGGTAAGAAAAAAAGAAGCAACAAATGCTGGAATTCTCTTCTGTTCTTTATTTCCCTCTTGAGCTATTATTTCATAAGAAAAGTAATCATGTAGATGTATCATTTCTTTCTATTATTGTGTTTGCTGCCTATTTCGGATTTCTGTTTTTAGCTCCAGCCTGGTTTCTGCTAGTTTGTGTACCTAAAGTCATTTTCCTTCCTCCCACTCCCCCTGGAACATTTCTCCCTCCGTCTCCACTCTTCTCCTGTAATCCAGCCGTGCCTTTGCTTGACAGAATGTGCGGTTTTGCTGAAAGAGCTCTAGCCTGAAATCAAGCTCAGCGTTGGTCAAAAGGCTCTGGCTGATTTTTGGGCCCAGTTGTGAGGACGAGGGGGAAGGAAGGACTGGGTTGGGGCACTCACTCCTGTTCCATTATTATGTGTCAATCACTGTCTTCGTAAATCTTTTCAGGCATGGTATGAAGAGAATATGCGTTAACCAAATGAACATTGTTGGTCTGGTTTTGGTTCTTAGTTTCAAGTAAATGTGAAACTGTTAGAACCATGACAAAGTATTTCATTATTTGGCCGTCACCCGCTCTGCTCTGGAACTGACATGTCCCACCCTCGACTTCCCCTCACTGTTTGTTTGAGGTCTCAGTATGTGTCCCCGTTAACGCTGCACATGACCAAGCCTCATATGTCTCTCATTGTCCAATACAACCTAACCTCCTTCACCAAATACCTGTAATGCTTTTTGTCTATACCGCCCTCCATTGTTTTAATATCGACAAGTTAGTGTCGTCCCCGCGTGTGTACGCACGAGGAGCTCGATATATCCTGGTTCTGTCCGTGCGTTTAACCCGCCCGTCCATCTCCATGAAGCTCCCGGCCCCTGCACCCCTGTCTGCAGGCGAGCAAACTCGAAAATGCCCCAGTTGTTTCCATGCCAGGGTGTGCCATCCGAGATGAGATTTTCCTTATCAGTGGATCGTAGGGGGACTGTTAGGATGATGGTGGAAACAGTCTGGATTCGAGCTCCATTCAAGACTTAGTGCTAGAACGTAACGCCCAGATAGCCGACCTTGATGATTGGTGGCTGGTTTGTGCCCATAGAATGCATGGCTGAGGTAAAATCACAGGTAAACACAGGCATTTTTTTTAAGTTTAAAATGAGTAGTGGTTCATTTTTATTCAGAGCATGCTCAAATGGTCACTTCACTTTATTCACTTGCACATATTTGATCTTAACAGAAGTATGCAGTTGGGCAATGACGTCTCCTTGACTTCAAGTTAAAATTTAGTTAACACCATTAACTCCATTTGGTTATTTTTTGCTATTAACACCTCTGCATTTTCAATGGGGATCCACATAAGATATGTGAGGAAATGCTCTAAAAAATGAAGTAGAATACCATGATATATACCAATATACCATGAACAGGCCTTGGTCAGTGGTTTAGGAAAAGTTTAAAAGCTTTTTTACTGAACAGTCATCACATGGTCTGG
Organism: Paralichthys olivaceus; assembly: GCF_024713975.1. Classification (NCBI taxonomy): domain Eukaryota; kingdom Metazoa; phylum Chordata; class Actinopteri; order Pleuronectiformes; family Paralichthyidae; genus Paralichthys; species Paralichthys olivaceus. The sequence continues at coordinate 12,939,554 of NC_091105.1, forward strand.
ACCGAAACACATCCTCCTTTTACAATCCTTTCCATCACCTGTGGGAAGTTCTATTTATATAATGACAGATAAAGAACACGTCAGTTATTTAAAGTGCAAAATATTATATTATTATATGCAAAAGAAATTACCATTTCTTTTTTTTTTGCCATTTATTCACGTGATGAATCAAAATATTATGTCAAAATACAAAGGAAACTTCCATGATCACACATTTTTCAAAGACAAAGCAGATGACTTAAAATAACTTTTTTTGTTCAACCAAATACTCAAAACCCTTGGACAATAAATCAAACAATTACATGGTTGCCAATTACTTTCCTGTTGATAAACTATTGAAGCTAATCTGATTGTTTGAAATCGCCTCGACTGATATAATCAATCACTGTAATAATTTGGATGACTGCATATCACACTGACCTTGATGTGTGTTTGATGTTCCTCAGCACTGGGAGCTCGATGTGGGGGTTCTTCCTGCACAGCGCTCACCACACTCATCCAATACAGCTACATGAGAGCTGTCTGTCTGTCTGTATTCTTTGGAGCAGTAAAGACTGTTGCCTGGAATTAAATATCAAAGAACCTGTGTTTTACTTCCATAACTGCATTTATGAGATTAATCCAATGGTAAAATCCTTCTGCTTCCTCACACTCTAGTTGTTTTATTCTGGCTTCTTTTACTTGGTTATTCAGACATTTGCTTTAAGTTTTAGATCGAATGTCAGTTCAGCACAAATACAGTGGCTGTGGTTGTGGTACATTTAGTGAATCAAATGTTTCAATTCACTTTTCCAAACAAAATGAAAACAGAGATTAAGAGCTCTAGTGAAAAAACACTTAAATCATATGAGCATCTGAGGCATTCAGCACGTCTCCACAGCGCTGCGTCTGTGTAATAATAGTGAATACTTCGGCAGAAATAATGGATTACCCCAGCTTATTGTTCTGACAATGAATGTATCAGTTATTTAAAACCTCTTCAACTTGAGGCCACCACTTACTGATCCCAGCATATCTAAACTTTAGAGTGCAGAGGAAGCCGTTAATGTATTGCACTTTATAAAGCATAACTCAGCCTTCACTATCAATTATGTAGTTCTGGTGTGAAAGAGACGGAAATAGGGCCACACACACACACACACGCACACACACTCAAACACACAAAAGAAGCAACGGGGTCCGGCATGGAGAGAAAGCACTGCAGCATGTGACCGCTGTGGATGTACTAACGCTCTCTCACGGTCGGAGTGAGAGCTATTCCCCCCGGACTCAGTGTTCCAGTTGCATCCGCGTTTGTCTGCCTTCTCGAGGACATGGGGCTGAAACGGGGCAGAGAGAGCTCCATCTGGATACCCATAGGGCTTTCCCTACTTTATTAGCGCAGCACTGAGAAACATTCTCAGTGCTGCGCGGTGAACAAAGTTTGAACCGTTCTAATGTCTAGCTGACATGAAGTTCTTGTGTTTTGTCCGAGTTGCAGGACATGCAGGTCTTGATGTAATTGTCAGTTGCTGAGCGATGTTGTTGATATAGTGTGAGGTAATTCATTATGTGGCAGAGGCTTTTGTCTCTGTTTAATATTCAAATTTGTACTTTTTTACTCCACCGCATTTATCTGACAGCCGTGGTTACTAATACTACAAGATGATGATATGAATATGATGCTTTGCCATAGTTTAAAATACCAAGTGGTACTTTAAATACTTTACTTTATAATTAGCACAACCTCAGACAACTACATTACTACATTATTTACATGTTTATGTGTAAATTGTAATATTAATAATGCAATATTACTAAATACATAATATGATAACATATGCTACATACTATAAAAGTGTACTATTCAACTGTTATATCATTGTGTCAATCGGCACAGTTCATATATTCAGAATGAGAAGTTTAGTGTTTGTGTAGAAGATGACTATCACAAGATATTTTGTTATCAGATGTTTTACATTTACAAAGTGGCCCAGGTAGTTAAGAAACATTCCGTGTAAACTGCGATGTCCAGTTTTTAAATCATGACAAAAATCGTACTCTCTCTCTTCTTATATTAACTGTGACTAAATTAGATTAATTAAAGATACTAAATAGTATACTCAATTAATTTAATAAAAAGTTATCATTTAAAAAAAACACTCTTGAACAATAAGTAAAAAAATATTTTACCAAACTTTGAATGGATATTAAAATTAATATTGAACAACATTTTACACTCAAGCTGCGACCCTCAGATTCTCACTATTTGCCATAAAAAAATCGTATCTACGTGGACATGCTTTTCTCTCCACATTAGCTACCAAGTAGATCTCAACCATTTCGTCTGAACAGCAAACTATCGAGCACTGTATTCATAGAAAGCTGCAGTCTCTTTGATATTTTTTTCCATTCTTTATTCTCATAAGCATAAAGAAATCATATATTGTCTGCTTTGTCGTGAGTGTGTTGCTAAAGTTTCACATCATGTTACATGTTTTCTGATCACTGGAAAACTACCACTTGCTGTTTTTTTGGTTATTGCACCATGCTGAGTTTTTTGGAGTTTTTCCTGTCTCTGGTTACAGTTTTAGAATCTCTTCCGCTAACCAGTTTGATAAATGAATGGTTTCCTCGTGCAGGGGCCAGGTGGCTGCCTCGTGCATTCAGATGGAGGCAGAGGTGGTGAGGTGGGGGTTAATATTTGTAGGCTGTAGGAATGTGTTTGCAGTCAGCAGTGAGAATTCCTCAGTTCTGCATTAGTAGGTCACAGCGTTGCCTCTTACCTCGCCGAACTATCTCAATCCCCTCCTCCCCCTCTTCCCCCACGTCTGTCTCTTCCCTCTCCCTCCACCACTCCATCTCGCGTTTGATCTCCGTCTTTATCGCCGCGTTCCTACGCCTGTCTCATTCTCGATGCGTGTCTTTTTCTCCTATGTTCTGTCTCAAGTTTTGATCCTCTCCTCTCGGGCTCTTTAGATGTTTCACAGACATCTTAAGAGCCGCAGGAGCTGGTGGAGGGGGCAGCTGGGTAAAAAGTGAGCGATAAGGAAAATGCATGCGAGTGTGATAATTCTAGTACACCGCTGTGTGCTGCTGCCCTCGTGTCCTCTTCAGTCCGTCAGTCATGTATGATTTATGGAACAGGCTCCAGAGGAATAGGCTTTGTAGATGTCATGAGGCAACGTCTACTCGTACCTTCTCGTGAGATAGTTCAACTGTGGACCAGGAAATAATCACCACCTGCCTGCACCATCACTTCCTTCAGGATCATATCACATATTGGGATGGTCACTTAAAGGTACAGTGTGTAGAATTCTGTGATATCTAGTATTGAGGTTACATGTTGCAGCTGAACACCCCTCACCTCACCCTCTCCTTCCAAACATGAAAGAAAACCTCTGGTAACCTTCAGTTGTCATAAAAACTCAAAATGTGTTTAGTTTGTCCATTTGGACTCATGGAAAAAACATTAGAACAAGCATTTAAATATAAAGGGCATTTTCTGGGGTAAAGGAAACTACAATTCATACAATTTAGATGAGAGGAACTAGTGAAAACCTGAGGATTATTCCACACAAAATTTACACACTGGAGCTTTAAGGTGAAAGTAGGACAAGAATCACAGAGACAGAAACCACATCTTTATCAAGATTTATGAAGTTTTTCTCAGCGTTAAGTTAAAGATAAAAATTAACTCCTGAATTTAATCTAAACCAGCCTTTGATTAAACTTATCTACATTAGAAATCAATGCCACTCTCATATGTGTCTGTTAAAATGGCAATGGACAATATTTCCTGGCCAAGAGTCTATCAGCTACTACCAACAGCCACACAGGAGACAAAGGACAGGACTATCTTGGAATAAGACAGAGGACAGAAGAATGCTCACCAGAGGTAGAGAGAATATATCATATGTCTATAACTTAGTTTATTTATTTATTTAGTTTATAATAGACACCTGAAAGCAGATAGAAATAATTTGTGGCCTGTGTATTGGGAAAGCAAACTGAGAGTGATGATTTTATAATTTTACAAAATGAGAGAAACTCTGCGATAGAGAAGGTGATAGATGAAAATCAACGGACATAAAATATGTTATCATCATGTCTGTGTCAGCTTCGCTGGATCGCTTTAATGAAGGCGGAGTAAAGCACCCAGTTCATAAATATCTGCAGATTTTTTTACTGATCGACCAGCTGAATGTCAGTTTTGACCTCTCACATCTCTTAACTCTGACCTTCAAGTGAACCATGTCGCATGTTCTTACATGTAAGGCCACAACGAGTATGTGGTTAGCTTAGCTTAGCACACAGACTGGAACCAGGGGGAAACAGCTAGCCTGGCTCTGTGTAAAGTTAACAAAATCCAGCAAATTAACACGTTTGATCTATTTTTATTAATTCCATATGAAAAATAAATTATACATGTCTTAATTAGTGAGCTTCAGGGGTTTCACCCTGAACTAGTTTCTTATTTACTGTACAGAACTGAGAATGAAATGGATTTTTATATCGAACTATCACAAGATATTTAATAATTTGTCAACAGAAATTTTGATTATCAATTCATTCATTTGATTTTTAACAAGGACAATTTTACAGTTACTGATCTCAGCTTAATTTGAAATTTTTGCTGATTTATATTTCAAACCATAATGATGGACTTGACATGTATAGCTTGAATATGTATTGGTGTTTGGAAAAAAAAATAGCAGTTGAATCACTAGATGTTGTCATAAAAAGTGTTTATAGATCAAGTGGTTTAAAGTGTCACTAGTGTCCTCCGGCGACATATTGATAGCATTCACAGGCCTCTCCATTATCCTCGGCGTTGATGCACATGCTCCGCAATGGCGTCGGAGGTATCAGCTGCCCACGTCACACAGCGACACCCTCGAGTGTGCCAGCTCTCCGGTGCCAGACAGAGAGGAGGAGATATGGGTGCAGTGTGAAGACAGAGGGGGGATAGACAGATGAAGGCGTAGAGAAACAGGCCGTCTGAGAGGTACAGAGACAAGTGGGTGAAAACAGACGGAGAGAAAGAGAAAGCGTTTGAGGGAGGAAGAATGGGTTTGATGCTGGAGCAATGGGAGGATAAGAAAGAAAGGAAGGTGGAGGGTAGGAGGAGGTCTGTGTCTGATCTCCTCAGTGGATCATTAGAGCGTGAACCTCAACTCTACCCAAGCAACAAAAATGAGTCACTCTCATAGCAAGTATCAACTGGTGCATATACATTACACATATAAAATATCATAAACTCTTACAAGATTCAAGAGTCGGGAGAGGAGGTAAAACTTGGCGGCTTTTCTTTAGGCGGCGTGAGTTGTCAGGGTCACATCTGTAAGATGAAAAGAGAGGCTGGTTGCTTCCACACAGGGATGGAAAGGTCAGGAAGTGGCCCCAGCACAAACACCAGACTCATTGTTCAAGTTCAAGGTAACTCTGAATGGGGGTTTCATCCAGTTAGCTCGGCCCTCCGTCCTCCGACAAGTCGCCTGATAAGTTGGCTGATAAGTTGCTGTTTTTTTAAAAGAGGCGTAATTAGAGGAAAACACAGCCTGTGGCGACATCTGAAGCTGGTGTCGTGCTGTTAGAACTTTAAACTGATTATGTAGTTTATTTAATCAAAGTCTGGTTGGGCAGAGCATTTCCTGCGTTTGGTTTAAAACTAGCTGCAGAGTATGTTTTAAAACGCAGTGCATGTGCTCACACATGGCGCGTGCTCAGGTGCGCCCACTCTCTGCCCTTTCAGACAATGAACAAGGTCACAGCCAGAGGGTCAGATGTCAGGGGCAGAGTTTCCCCTCCTCCACCTCCAGCAGTCTCCCTCCCTCCCTCCCTCCTTCCTTCCCTCCCTGTTGTGTCTGTTCAGTCGTCAGCTCCTCATTAACTCCTCACAGGGGATTTCCTGTTCGCCTCCTTCGCTTCCCCCGGTCCTGTTCAAAATGGAACGGCGTATTAGCTCTTTTTACAAAACATGAATAATTAAATCCTTCACGGTTATTGTGACGAACGTGCGAGCGAAATGCCAGAGAGTTGTAGCTGTACGAGCCGAAGAGGGAAGAAGGTAGTCAGAGCACGACTAAAGCAGCCACAGTGCCAAAACCTTTAGGAAGTCTGCGTCTGTAATTGATGACTTTGTGCTCTCACTGAGTACAGTACACACACACACACACACACACACAAGCACAGGCACATAATTCAGAGTGTGACTCACCCCCTTTAACAGAAAGTCAATAACAATACAGGAATGATTAATCAGTCCCTCCGTGGCCCCTCCCTCTCTACTCACCACCTTCCACTCTCCCTTCCCAGCCCCACTCACCCTCTCTCAGCTCAGTATTGATCTGAATGCATTTGCCTCCCATTTATCCGTTAGCCCCCCTCCCCCATCACGTACGCGCTGCCACTGCATCGAGCGGTCACAAAGAACCTTTTTACACAGGAGTGTCTCCCCGCGCACACAGACAACACGCCTGCGAGTGTGCGCATAGCAAGCAACAGCAAACACACACCGCTGCAGCGTGCACGCCATCTGATACTCTCATAGGTACTACACATAAGTGCATTGCACCGAGGGATTTGGCTGGATTATTCTGGAGTGCAGATTAGAAAGGTCCTTTTCATAGAGCAGGTGCGCTATGTATGTGTATTCTTGTTTGTGAGTTGCACACACATTAGACTAAATACAAGGCGGCATTCTTATAGGTTTAACTGACAGCTCATTTCACCCCCCCTCCCGCTCGCCCCCTTACTATTCTGGTTGGTGGCACACAGGTTGCCATGACACCAGACTGTTTTGTCTGCCCTTTGACCTCTTTAAGGGGTACTGTGGTCAATCAGGCATTACATGTGAGGGGCAAATAGAAGGGAGCAGAGGGAGGGGGCTGCATTTCCTCTGTAAAAATGAGGTCCAAAAGGTTCCTCTATACATCCGCTTTGTTCAGAGCAGAAGGTGGGGAGCCTCCGACAGGCTCGCACTGAAACAAAGACACATGTGCACATACAGGCATGGTAGCGCTCCGCAAGGGCAAATGAACTAGGCTGGAGCTCCCAGGGGGTGGGGAGTTATTATGCTCATTGTGCAGTCGGCCAGCCAAAGCTGTTTGGCTCCTTCTTTTGAAGTTATATTTATCAAACCAGAGCAGGAGGCTTAGCACTCCATGCTGGCGCATCTCTTTGTCCACGCCGCAGAAGGCATGTGTGCATCGAGATGGCTTTCAGATATCACGATTCAAACACCCGCAAAACGATTACCGGAACAGTCTCACACAGAAAATTAAGTCTGAAACTGAATTTATGTTACACTGCCACTAGTAACGTCCTTCCCCGAGACCTTCAAGCTGTGAAACGCTGAAATGATTATTGAGTTATTCTTAGTCATTTCCTCAGAGCAAAGTGTTCACAATCAGCTCGATGCTGATCATGTTGGATAAACATTTATCACCGGCAGAACAAGAGAATGAAAGAGAAACATTTGTGTGTCTTAAATGAGCCTCATTATCAAGTAATTTACTTTGCATGGGTGAGTAATGTTTGTCACTGTTGCACCTTTATACTGAAAGTCACAATTCAAAAAGTTCGACAGTGAATTATCTCACATGTTATTTTCATTAAAACGGATTGCTGCTGTTTGATTCTGTCTTTTACGATGATCCTCTTTCTTTCTGCAGTGGACACTTATGTCCCAAATGCTGACATCAAAGCACTTATTTTCACTAGTATGTCCACCATGTGTGTTGTTCCGCGGAGCATCTCTTGAGTCTGTGTCTTTTCTTTCCCAGTGACACTTCAGCTGTTGCAAGCACTGGACCTGTGACCTTTTGGTTAAACAGTCTTTCTATTGACATGCAACAGCTTGTCTAACCACAACTCTCTCTCTCTCTCTCTCTGTGTCTCTCTGTGTCTGTCTGTCTGTCTGTCTGTCTGTCTGTCTGTCTGTCTGTGTGTCTGTGTGTGTGTGTGTGTGTGTGTGTTTCAGTCGACCTCTGCTTCACATCTGAGAGACACCTGGCACACTTGACACACAAGTCATCTCAAGGTACCTATTTTTCCATATAATTCCTTTCACTTAAACGCATCTCACCATATTTTAAGTTTTCATTGTTATTTTAAGGGAAATAAAAGCTGAAACAATAATATGGAAATAGTTATTATAAGATTATTATAAGGACCTTCAGCCTTTTGTCTAGAATATTTCCCTTTTGTCTCGATTTGTACTTAAATTATTGGGAAATAATACATCTAAAAGGGTAATTAAAAGTTATCAAATCATGTTTATCCAATTCAATGATTGCTTTCACTGACTCTGTAATTTCTGGAATTAGATTTGAATGCTTAGAAATTGAGATGATGATAGAATGATGGTATTTTTGAAGATACATCCACTTTTTAAGTTGGATGCTGACGTTTCTTATTGTTATTCGGCAAAATAAGAATAAGGCATTTTTATCTCACTACCATCACACACACACCTCTCATCTAATTTCTAATCAACACGTTCTACTATCATGCATCTGATTGGAAACTTTGAGGGGGGCGGAGCCACACAAGGCCAGGCACACACCAATCCCAGCATATGGAGATTGACACTTGTGCCATAGCAACAGTTTGGCTAGTTGCCAGGCTGTTGGGGTTGCCAGGCAAGAGGTTCCCATGGCAACATTCGTTTTGCCATCTTGATATGTGAGCCTGGCGTCAACCAAAGCTGATAAGTGCAGAATAGAGGATTGCTCTCACCTGGGAGAAAACACATGCATATTTCAGCAGATCAGGACATTATGCTCAAATGTTATTAACATTGCAAAACGACTGCGATGTTTCCCTCAGCCCGGGACGCTGCATGCTCCTCTGCAAAGCTAGACCATAGCAGAGGTAAAATATTACGTACGATATTAAAAATTGGCTGGAAACTCTGGAAGCAGCGCACACATTTACCATCTTTCCATTTTCCCTGAGTTACATCATGTTCATTTCATCACCTACAATCACGGCTTTGAAAGTGAACTTGTTGTGCTGAAAGGTAAATATGTGATTTTGTAACACACTTCAGAACTGTTGCAAGCTGTGTGTATGTGGACGACGATCACGCATGAGAGGGGTTTTCAACTTGAAGTAAGGCCGCTGCATTTAAATATCATCCCAGTCTGTTTTTTTTTATTAGTGGAGCAGTCTTTCGCTGCTTAGACATTCAGACAAGCCGACTGTAGGGTGGAGTGAGCAAAGGAGAAAGAGAGGTAGAGAGAAGGATAGCTGACAGTGGCACAATTACGCTGCATTTCTGCATGATTTGACTGCGAAGATATTGCAGGGGAATAAAGCAGGCCCGTCAGCATGTGAGCGGGTCAGGAGAGGGGTTTGAAGACAGAGGGTGGTTAAAAGTGTAAGAGGCGGGAAACGGGGGGACCCATGAGGGCTGAAGCAGAGAAAAGGTTGAGCGAGGGAGGAGAAGAGAGCAGACGAGGGGGGGTGCACTTCGGGACAGGGGAGGGAAAAGGGAGCAGCAGAGAGAGGAGGATTAGCACTCGAGATCCCAAAAAAAGCAAAGAGGAGGAGGAGGTGTATAGGACACAAATTCACCTGGCAACCTTTCTACAGCCACACCAGCATCTTGCCAGATTCAAGGGTTTTTTAAGATTGGATCTAGTTTCTACCTCCTCTCTCGGACATTGTGAATTCATAGCTGCACAGTTCAACACGAGGTCTGCAGAAAGATAGGTGCGGCCACCGCGACTCTTTGTGTCCTGTTGTGTTTCTTTGCTGGAAGGTGGATGCCTCAAATCCCACAAGCTAGTGTTTCTATGCAGAGAATGCAGAGCCCCTGCGTACTGCTCGCTTCTGTCGGTGTCGTAGATTTGCTGCATGAGTTTTCATTTCTTCAAAGCTCTGAATCAATCGTCCTGATTTTTTATCGCATTTCTGTTTTGATCAGGTGCCGCTGGAACTCTTGAAATGGCATTTACGCGGCATATCATCTTGCCCCAGTTACGTCTGAGTGTGTGCTCGGTGTAACACAACACTCCTGGCTCGTAGCTGTTGGTATGCAGCCTTGTGCCAGCGAACGTGGTACTGCAGCACCACCACTGCTACAGAGAGGATCCACAGATCTGAAAGAAGGGGGTTTTTTTGTTTCATAGTTTTTTTCCCACTGTGTTTGACGTGAGGGAAATTTCAGTTTGACGGCAGAGCAGAAGTCGCCCAGATTTAGATATCACAGCTGACAGCAGACTTGATGGCGATGACAGTGTTATGGCAGATGGCATTTAACTCCAATGAAATCGTGACAGCTAATAAGTGGAATCAGACAGCTGACTGGGATGAAATGCAGCAGCGTGTAAATGTTGGAGAGTGCAGAGCCAAACATCATTTAATGAGTTGGACTCAAATATAGCTTCATGGTGATTTTTTTCAATCCTGAGCTTATTGGATTAGGACGTGATGGAATTGTTTACTGATAACATTCAGTATGACTCAATACTAGAACACTCAAACCTTGGTTTTTCTCAATCAGTTTGCAGATGTCAGTGCTGCTCTGTTGCAGAGTCCTGTGGCGTTGAAATGCACAAATGTCGAGTAAAGAAGTCAGTTTGCACAGCCACCAGTAGAGGGCGGTAACTCCTAAGAAATGGAGAGAGAAGACTATGAATGAACATGAGAATCTAAGCCTCTGAAGTACTCACAGCTGCGTGAGCGGCCTTGATGTGTGGAAACACATTTTCATAGCTCTGTTCCAACATTGTCAAACTTCAGATCAACATCATATCTTCCTGTAGCACATTTGATTAGATCAGCCTTTCTCCTCCACCAGTGTGTTTGTAATGAATCTACTGTTGGTGCTTGCACAATATGTGCACCAGCTCTGTGTAACTTATCTGTAGCTCATCCGCTGCAGCTACAGGGCACTTCCATATCTGTGGCATCGATGCCACTGCAGCACTCAGCGTGTTAACCCTCCTGATTCGGTCATGATTGCAGATTCATACCTCTCCACAATTCATCTGCTCAAAAAACGTGCACAAATAGACACACAGCACGATCTTAGCTCAGTGGGAAGATACCATGACAGCATGAAGTGGTTCTTTAGCACAGCAAAGCATGCGGCAGACAAAATGAAACAGGTAAATTCCTTTTAAGGCTGTATCTCGATCTCAAATAGCTCGATAAATGATTTCTTGAGGATGTGAACTATTTGACAATATTAACAACGGCTACATTCGAGTGAGGTGTGAGGTGAATGGCTGACTGATACACAGAAGCCACACCTGTGTAGGCTACAGACTACGCACACGGACACCTGCGTCCTGCTGGCGAAGAACTTGTCTGGAGAACAGCTCTACAGTCTGTGCTCTGCAGTGTGAGGTAGTTGGTTGTATGGTTTCGCATAATAAACAGCACGGAGATAACTGTACAACCTTCTAGCTTTCCCTGCGGAGTCACTTCTTGCCACGTCTAATGTACCCCCAGCAGAGAGGTAAGTAGAGGATCTCCCAGTGGTTAATGACACGACACGTCCTTTTTCAGCTGCGACGCCTTTTATCCTCTCACAAGGTCTAATCAGATGCGCTCCCCACGGGCAAAGCCTTTCTGACTTCTCCATGGGCTCGTGTGTCCTTTTGTGCACAATATCTGTAGCAACTGGACGTTTTTGTCAGCAGGGCCTACCGCTGCTTGATGGGCTGTTGCTCGTGCTCCAGCGATCAGTGGCTCCCACTGCAGCAGCTTCAAGACATCTTACTTTGTGGTCAGATGAGGGGCTGTACGCAAAATATTCATGTGGAGACGGCAGCTGAATGATTTATCTTGTTTTTTTGTTTTGTTAATATTTTCTTTGACTAAGAAAATACTGCATTACCCTCCCCCAATGTCTCAAGACAGTGTGGTAAGCAAATGGTCTAAGAAAAATCCCCACCACTCCCTCTTGGACCAAAGTGAAAATAATACTGATACAGACACAGGATTGTTTTCCTCTGCATATAAATACATAGGCAACACTAACTAGCAATCCAAACTTTCAGACCCTTCCCCCTTCAACAAAACAAACAAATCATTCTGCTCCCCTCCCTGCCAGTAATTTTCATATGGTCCCTAATAAAACACAATGTAAAATACATGAGATTACCACATGTTTTATACACAACCTCACTATGGAAATCACAACAGGTAGAGGAGCAAATGTCTGTCCGACATTGTTCTTTTACCCACATGCTACTTCTACTATTACTACTACTACTTTCATGTTACCACTTTGTGCAGTCCACTGCATCCACCAACAGACACTAATTTATCCAGTTTCATTACCCCACAACCTCGCCCTCCTCCCATCCCCTCAGTAAGTCAGACTAGGGGTTGAGACAGCAGCCATCTGCAGTGCGTTATATCCAGCTCTCCTCTCCTGGAAGGGGGGAATTGTGCTGATTCGGCACTGTCAGTCGCAGCGTTCTTTATCATCCACCGCACCATGCTGCTGTGCTGCCAGAACAGACAGCTGAATGTCTGACAGTTGCAAGGTGTGCAGGGTAAGGATAATGTCTGCTGGAAGAAGGGCTAGCAGCCCTGCCTCCTTCTCTCCTCTTATACACCAAAGATTGTTTACACCAGCGTCCTGTTATACTTGGCTCCTTTTGCAGCCTGGCAGATGCTGCACACTCTGCATATGTGGGAGCAGATTGTTACACTAACATTCATCCGCCTGCAAGTACGCTGCTCGAAAAAGCTTCTTTCAAGGTTGGAACCATGAGTAAAACACCTCGACCTCTCCCAGTAGAAAAACATAACAAGCCGGTCTACACTGTTTTTGCCTTTGTGAACACACACACACTAAGTTGTTAAAACATGTGTGATGAGTAGGAATTTGCTGCCAAAGATGTTGTCTCCAGGTCTCCCGGGATGTAACGGCGAACTAGAGCATCCCGAGACCGACGAGGCAGACATCATCCCAGACTGATGATGTCATCCCTGTGGAGCACTCCCAGTGCTTTGTCTCACAGTGGCACTGCAGAGTGCAGCCGCAGGCACACACATACACTCACACATACATGCACACCCACACAAACACCGACAAACACACACACCTGTCTGTGACATTCTGTGTTTGTCACTCGGGTTCGGAGACAGCTCATGCCAGAGAGAGCGGCTTTTCCTTGGTCTTTGAGGCAAAATGGCGCCCAGCTAGCCGCTGTCTTAGAAAGCTGTGCTCTAATGAAGTCTGCTTGCAAGAGGGCAGACAGAGGAGAGAAGGCAGACACTCCTGCACTTTATAATCCATTCACAATCGCAATCTTTGTGCAGTAAACCTGCAACAATTCATCTTAGTGACATCAACGTAGGATCAGTTAGAATGCATGTGCTGCACAAGCACATATTGCAAAGGAACTCGCATTCAGTGCAAATGGACGGTACAGTACACGTGGAGCACATATCACAGCAGATCGAGGAAGCACATCAGCCTGTTGTTTCTATGCAAATTTAGGTGGCATGGCATTAGAGTACAATTGCGGCTACGGAGGAGGATGTGAAGAGTCCTGTCGTGCATGGGAGCTGTGAATAAGACAGTCACACAGAATAGGATCAAAGCAGGGAATAAATTCAGCCGTGCAGAGTATGTGTCTGGAATACCTGCTGCTGAAGTGACACAGTCGTACAGAGGCAATGTTGTTCCATCATGAATATTCATGATGTATTATGAATGTATAGTGTGGTGTTTTTTATTGTAACCTACATTTCTGAAAGGTTGGATCCTCGTGTTGCATATTTATGAAACATCTAGAAACCTTTTGAAAGAAGGTGAAGATGAGTTTTTCTTTTAATCGATTCTCATTACTACTACATTACTAGTGTTTGTGGAGTTTCAGATTGAGGGGCTTTTAAAATGATCACTAAATGTTGCAAGAGATGGACGCACTCACTCTGTAATTTCTGTCAATTTTATGGCCTCTTTTTTTGCTTCTGCTAACTAGTTATCCATCAAGGAGGCGTCATTACAGGCCTCAGTCACCACTCGCTGCTTCAGGCCAAGAACATACAAAGTATTTCCTCAGCCAGCTATAGCCTCATTTGCTCTGGATGTGTGACACATCCGTGATACTCTCTGTTGTACAACACGGTCCGAACACTTCAGGGCCATCAATGATGCTTACACATCAAGTGTGGTGTTTATGCTCCATCTCGCTGAACAGACAGCAAATCAGTAGCTCTAAATTAGATTTACTTTCATTTCTGAATTTCCCTCAGGGCCGCATGATTCTGTTATCCAACAAACACGACTGCAGCGCTCTGTCCTCACAGAGAGCAGCACAAATATTAGAGTCAGACTGCCCGTGGAGCTGTGAACTAACAGAGCAACCACGCAGAAATATGAAAACGCACAGAAAAAATACAATATTGCAAGTTTCTTTATTGAAGCATTTCTCAGTTTATCAACGTGTTTAAACAGCCTCTGTTTCTGCACCATGCATTGGTTGCACCAAGAAATTAACTCTGCATCGTCCACCTCCAAATTTCCAATCTCTACAATCAAATTGCGTTCTTGTAATTGGTAAAGTTTTCCCTCAGCGGGTTGATTTAGTGCATTTGATTTCGCTCCAGCTGCAATCTACAGTTGTGCTCGAGCCCGTGCCATAAATCCTCTAATCAATGTGATGATGGTATGATTGGTGTACACATAGGAGGAGGCAGTAATGTCAGCCTCTCAGGTTCATGAGACTCCTGGGCTTCATATTTTCTCTCTATTCTCATCCTATTAGAGATTCGGACCCTCCCCCTCCATCCCCCACTTTCTGCTAGCCTCTCTGCCACCACCTCCACCCCTCCGTCTACCCCCACTCTCCCTCTCTCTCGCTCACACACACACACGCACAAGGTCCCTCTCTTACGGAGACACACATAAACACACACGCACACGCATGCACCCACTGCACTCTTATTCACTCCCTCTTTCCATCTCTCACACGTTTACACACAGACACGTAGCTCACAGACTGGAGTGTGTGTATGTGTGTGTGTGTAGAGGGGGTGGGTTTACTGGGCTAGTAGAGACGTGAGGCTTGGAAAAACGTGAGAGGGAAAAAGAAGGAGATGGAAGGCTGACGACCAGAGAGTGTAAAAGAGGGAGAGAGAGAACGGAAGAAAAAAGACTTTAAGGTACAAAGAGAGTCGACTGGAGAGCGTGAATGCAGCACGTTTGGTAAATGAGTTTGTGTGTGCGTAGTCTGTCATCCGTGGTGCGTGAGTGCACAAGTAAGGAAGCGTTTTCTCTTTCCTTTTTTTTTTCTCTCATTTGCAGCTTGGTGTGTTTGTCACGGCAGCCCTGCGGAGACAAAAGGTGAAAAGCTGTATAGATGTTGGTGTTAGTCAGGTGGGTTGGTAGAGAGTAGAATAATGGAATCAATACTATTGTCTGTAACCTACCTGCCGCTGGGCTCTCTGTCTGGCCCCAGCAGAGACCATCAGAGAGAGAGAGGGAGAGGGAGGGAGCTGAGAGGAAACACAGATTCACTCTGAGCAGAAAAGAAAAGAAGACGCTGACTTGAAGGTGAATGTCTCTTTTATTTAACATTTACACTCACCAGGTGAATGTACTTTAAGGGTTTTATGGTTTTTATGCAAAGGTGGCATGCATTTTTATCTGAAACTTTTTCATCAATAATTCTGTGCTGCTGTGCATGCATTTCGTGCACGCATGTGTGCACAGTCTCCGAGCTGAATACATTTGCAGTACGAATGTGTGTGTATTTGCATACGCTGAAGAGTCATTCAATTAGCATCTCGGCTGTGTGTGCTGTCGACAGGTCATGTCTATGTTTCAGGTCTGATTCGCATCTTGTTTTAATTCTTACTTATCTTTCACACCTTGTTTGTAAATCTCAGATAAACATTTGACTGATTATATTAACATTTTTGAAGTTAATAAAAATAGCAGCTGTCAAGGAATAGCAATGTTTTACAATATGTATTTACTCCGGCTGCAGTTGTAACGCATGTGTTCAACTCAGAAACGTCCATTTCTATCTTTGTGCTTTGACCGTTTTGCTTTACTGATGCTGACATGAACGGAACTATTTTAAAAGTAAAGCATCCTCCATTGCAGACAATTCCATAATTAATTTCCAGGTGAGGTTATAATCGATGTTCTCCTCTTGTCCGATCCAGCTGCCACATCTGTCTCACGCGACATTAACAAAGACAATCTAAACATCACACCATCTCATTTTCCCAAATCCTGAGGCCTGTAGCTCATGTCAGGTCCACCTGTGGGTAAGACTTAATCTGCATTAATGCAGCTCGGCTTGATGCAGGACGTGATGCAGGCTCATTGCACCTTTAATCAAATTCACGCTGAGGTGTTCTACATGATGAAAACATGTCTCCTGCGACAGATGAGTCACAAAATGTTCTAATGCCCCTTTTACATCACATGAACATATTCAGTCTTCCCCCAGTCAGCATGTGTCATTCTCTCTGTCTACCGGTGGGTGGCATCGGCTTCTAATATTTCTACGCAATTAATTTTCTTTCTTTTGTCACTAGAATATTCAGGATGTTTTACACTGATTATTTTGGACTTTGACTTGAGTCTAAAGTGACAATATTTGATTTCATTTACAGGTGGACTGATGTCGTAGATGCCCTCCCTGTCCTGCTCTTCATCTTCGTCTTCGCAACCATTGCAAACTGTTTTAATCATAACTGGTAAGTAAGGACGCAGATTCTCTCCTGCTCTTAACACTAGACTGATAAAATATAGCCTGACATAGTAATAATGAGTAATGCATGAGGGGATTTTCAAACCTGGAAGAGCCATGCGACTTAAAATGTCGGAATAAATGTGAACTATAAATCCCAGTGAGTTAATCTTCATAGATTTATCAGGAAATAAACTTTTCTTTTTCTTTTACAGAATGTTGTGGATCTCGTGTCTAGAAAATGATCAAGAAATAAAGATAAATGCCCCTTTCCAATATTGATATGTTACGTTTTAAGATAAATATTTGGCTATGTTTGTATAAAGAGTTTTAGTTAGGATACTTGTTAGTCATTTTTTTGGAAGGCAAGTTAAATGAAAGCCTGTTATAGTTCTACTATTATCTTTATTACATATGTGTGAGATCACCGAGCTCTGAACAGCTAGACTCAGTATAAGCTCAATAAGTCCCATTCAAAATACCCTCGTCATTTACCAACAGTTTAAAATACATTGTTCCTCTTAATTGATTGCGTCTCCCCCGCAATGTGCTCAACTGCTGCATTGCTGAGCTCATTAAATGTTGCTCAGCAAAACAAAAGACGATTGTGGGGGAAATGCAGACAAATACGTCAGGATTATGTTTTAATTTAACTGATCGGTTTTGCTTCTGATCTGCAGCAAACCAGGGAGACCGCTCGCTGCTGCAGAATCCAAACGTTAGATGAGGTCATGTCTTTGTCTGGGTGCAGCGACTCTGCGGTTCCTATTTTTTAATACGTTTCATCTCACCGATGTTTCTTTTTTGCACATTCAGTTGCTCTATATTTAAACCCGCCCTGTGTATTTTAATTTCACAGTATGCCCCTCTGTCCCTGAGACCCTTAACCTGTGAGGTCAAAGCAGGTCACAGGTGAGGTCCTCGGGAACAGGGCTGCATTCAGTTTCAACGTCCCGTAAAAGAGAAGAAGTTTGTTCAAGGTTTTCACATGATAAACGTCTGTTCGATATTTAAACCACTGATGCCTGTTAGTATCCAGCTGTATGTCTCCTCAGACTGATTCAGCATGTTTTCCTGTCATGTCATGATCGAGACGCGTCAGGTTGGACAAGAAGACGATGATCCCTCCACCTGCTGCACAGTCGCTCTCAGGGGGCCAACCCTATTGGCTGGCTTTGTGTTACAGCCCTCACTGGGGGCCAATAGGAAGACAGCCAAGGGTTGTGACCCCGTCATATATCACCTTCAGTTATTGCTACATCATGTGCATGTTTGCATATATTCATCTTGCTGTGTTTTACCTGTGTATCTTAATAAAAATATGATAAAGAAACGTTGTGGTGATGTGTGACTTTATGAAAAAAACAATGTCTGTCTGGTACCAAAATGAGACCACAGGTGTTACATTTGCAGTCTCACACTTTTCCTTGAAGTGTGCTTGAAGCCCCGGCTCTGTAATATGAAGTATAATAGATTATATTCAATTAATTTCATTTGTACAGCGCCAAATCATAAAATACATTATCTCAAGGCAATTTACATTGAATGTGAAGACCCTGAAACCCAACAGTTCCCACAATGAGACAGCACTTTTGTGACTGCGGAGAGAAAAAAAACTCCCTGTATCTTGTGACGATAATTCCTTTTCTGTTTTCTGAATGAAAAATAGTGTGATTCTGCACATGTCCTATTTTCCTACACATTGATTCAAACAAAGCTGTGAATGAGCAGATTTGATGCTTTTGCAAATGCGCTGGGCATGTATGAAAAGATTGTGCCTTTTTTTGTCACACACATGCTGCATCCAGACACAATGAAACACTCTCACATGGACACACACACAAAACATATTTGGGATTTTCCATGTCCTGACTCGCTGTCTGACTTTGGCAGTCCTGGAGCAGACTCTTGCCTAATATTGATTGGCTTGTCTGTGTGGAGACAGATGAATGCATTAGTACCCAGCTCACCCTGCCATTGGAAATATATTAAGTTCATGTATTAGGCACCCTGTCTGGTTGCCATGGAGATGCACCGGGAGTGAGGGACTTGGGGGGGAGGATGGGAGAGGAGTGGGGGATACAGGATGTGATGAGGCAGTCGACTTGATTTGTAGTCCTGCTCCCTCTTCCTCTCCCCCCTGCCTCTGTCACTTGTGTGTCCTCTCCTCCCTCCTGCACCTTTTCTTCTCGCCCTCATTTGATTGTCTTTTCACCCTGTAACATTCTCTCTCCACTACTTTTCAAATTTTCTAAACTCCACCAATGTGCACTTTCACTGCTCACTATTGATTTTGTCATCCCCTTTGGTTCCTTTTTTCCTCTTTTTTTTTTTTTTGGGGCTTTCACGCTCCGTCTTGTCATCCCTGCACCACCAGTCTAGACTTTTATTCCTCGTGGGGTTTTTCTCCACGTACTGTACATAAGCGTGTAACTCCCTCTTCGTCTGACTCCCCCCCCACCACATCCACCCCACTGCCGCCTCCCGCCTTGGCGCGCTCCATCTCTGTGCTCTGCAGTAAAACTGGTGCATTGAGGCAGCAGGAAATGGGGAGTAGAGACAATAGAATGGAGGGAAGTGTAGAGGGGAGTCTGATGCTCTCCTCTCAAACCCAAGCATGTAGGATAAAAACACTTTCACAACCTTCACAATTCCTGTTACATGCACACAAAATTCAGATTCAAAGCTTTATTTTGTCAGATCCTGGAACACAAATCTTTGGAACTTCTGTCACTATGAGACCAGGATTTGAATAAAAACTGTTAACACACACACCTTTGTTTCTAAATAAAAACTGTTAACACACACACCTTTGTTTTTAAATAAAAACTGTTAACACACACACCTTTGTTTTTAAATAAAAACTGTTAACACACACACCTTTGTTTTTAAATAAAAACAGTTTACACACACACCTTTGTTTAGTTGGACACTTGCATTGGAAAATGTGCTCCTCTGCTCTGCGGCTCGTGTGTGTTAGCTTGCTGTTCGGCACCTCTCTGAGCTGCTATCAGTGCTTCGTTGATGTGCAGGACAGTTCTCGTCTGTGCTCCGGTCACATTCTGACGGAGCACAACATTAGAAACGTTGGTGCCTGCTTCAGGAAGCTGGACCATATGTTCAACCACAATGAGAGGGTGATCGAGGCTGGCAGAGTCGGTGAGGCAAATTATCTTACAATAAAAACAGTAAACCATGAAGCTCTAAAGACTATTAGTATTGGCAGTTGTTTGTACTGTGTGTGATGTGTGTCCTTCCAGGCAAAGGTTATGACAAACGGCTGAAGGAACTTTTGGATGCAGAGATCCTGCCCTTGGTTGAGGAATTCGAAAACAAACTGAACGATGGTAACTAACCTGCTGCTCTGATTCACACATAACTGCAAGTAAATGAGTCTTTAGAGCGTTGGAATTGTTAAGTGAGGTCAGAAACGGAGGGAAGGTAGAAATGAGAGATTTCAAAATGATGCCCTGAAGGACACAATTCACCAGGATGTGTTGAGCCAAATATTTCTGTCTTCTTCCTCTCCCTCCTCCTCCTCCTCCCCCTCCTTTCCATCTATCAGACACAGTGTATGAGGAAAGGTTGCAGACAGCAGCAGACAATTTCATCGCAGCTGCCTCCAAACTGCCTAGAGGTGAGACATGGTCTCTTCCCCTCTCCTCCATCTTTTCATCTATAGTGAGGCCTGGATTAGGTCATTACGGCTCCATCTGATCCCTGTACTCGCTCTGTAATAAAGTACTTACAGCCTTTCAAGAGCTGTGAAGACTACAGACGAGCAGGCTGAACAGATGTTTGTAACAGTCGTCTGATCAAAATTAAATGTATTAACTGTCTTTCATTCCTTTCACAGTCTCTGGATGTTTCCCTCCATGTGGTCAGTGCCTTTATTCTTTTCTTGGTCTCTTCAAAATCATAATTTCTGTTATACCAAACAAAGTACTGCATATGAATCCATACATCAGCCTTACAATATTAGTTTTCTCCCTTCTCCAGGTTTCCAGAGTGAAGGTGCAGAGTACAACTGTGTTACCTGCCAGTATGACAAATGTGAATTCCCTCTCGACTGTCCAGGTGAATATTCGTAATAATCTGCCACACACACACACACACACACACACACACACACACACACACACACACACACACACACACACACACACACACACACACACACACACACATTGGATTACAGATACTGTTACATCACAATTTTCAAGTGGGAAAAGAGGGTGTGCTAATCCAGACTTGACACATCCTTACATAACTATATTTTCACCTTTATAAGCATTCACTCTTGATCATTTAAATGCTCCTCTTCTGATCCTTGAAATGCTCTTAGCGGAAAGTCGGGATTTGAAAAAGAGACCGAGGCAAGGTTTTATTTTCACACATTATAATGTATCTTTTGCTCAGAGCCCCCAAGGTACTCTTTAAGTACTTGGCTTCTTTATGTAAGGTGACAGTTGACTCCCACACATGACGGTGTTCGTATCAACCCCGTACAGCACATCCACTGTGTAGCATATCATCACTTTTACTTCACTCCTCAGAGACCAGGCTTAAGTATTATCATTAAGGAGGGCTCAGACCGCAAGAGCTGTCCCCCTGTGAATGTTATCTGCGTGTGTGCGACTGTGTGTGTGTATCTGAACTGTGTGGGTGGCTATGTGTTTATTTCAGTTCAAGAAATTAAAGTAATGGAGAACAGCAGGAGCCGAATGAGGTGCGACGTGCCGTTTCACCTACCAAACGACATGGAGGTAATCTGGAGGTTTGCAGAAGAGGTATGCACATGTTGAACTAGAATGGCACTCAGTAGAAGTCATACATCCCCTGAGGCCCAACAGTGCTTTTATGAAATCACATTTAAAGGTTCAGTGTGTAGGATTTTGTGACATCTAGTGGTGAAGTTGTATGTCGGAGCTGTATACCCCTCACCTCACCCTTCCCTTCCAAACATGAATGTGATCCTGTGGCAACCTTCAGTTGTCATAAAAAATCAAAAGGTGTTTAGTTTCTCCAGTCTGAGCTACTGTAAAAAACATGGCAATCTCCGAAGATAGGACTCGATCCCGATGTAAATATAAAGTATTTAGATATAAAGGGCTCATTCTGTGGTGTAGAAAACAACAAATGTATTTAGAAAACTTGTGAAAACATAACTTGGATTATTTCATATTCCATTTCTGCCAATAGATCCCTCTCACCTGAATCTTACACACTGAACATTTAAATTCACTAGTTCCAAATTTTTATGTCTGACCTTTTTCATAAAGATCCCTGAGAGAGAGTGAATCAACGAAAAGGTTGAAAAATGCCCAACTTGCAATGTTTAAGGAAGTGAAAAACTACTGTTAGGTATTCAGAATATAACTGAATTAGACACAGGCCTCCCGCCTATCGTTCCAAAACAATAGTCGAGGGGTTAATAAAGTTACACAAGAATCTCTAAGAAACACTCATTTAAAACTTCATATTATTTTATTTTTCAACCAAATATAAGATAACAAGCTGTACTTAACGGTGACAGCACTCTCTTGTCACTCTCAGCGCGTAAAATATAAAAGTATTGCTCTATTACTGCGTCATTTTTCTAGTCGTATTAAATCTGCCGTCTGTGATCCCTGCAGTCAGTGCATGTGGACTCAATGTGTTTCTTACGGCAGGTGAAAACGCAGCTTATGGATCAGTTTAAGGAAGTGACTTCAGGGGTAGACAGGCTTTATTCCATCCCGTCTACCAGCTTGCAGCATCAAGGCACCTACCTGTGTGAGATCTATTCAGGCCAGCGCTCCATAGTGAGACTGTACTTCTATATATCAGGTAACAAGATGCACCACTTTTGAGGGAAAATAATTGAAATATTGTGATGGATATTTATCACTGGGAGTTTCATTTGAACTAAGACACAAAACAGCTCCTTTATACTTCAGATGAAAATCTGCTCAGAGGGGTCAGAAGCAGCAAAAGTGCAATCCGGAGTAAATATATTGGAGTGTGGAAGAATTGATGCAAGTCTCATCTGTATTTTTTAATGTTTAATGGTAAAATCATTTTTAGTTGTTGGAATAATGTATTCTGTGGGTACCGATTTAATTTGAGTTTGGGTGTAATGTTTTGGGAGATAACACATAAAAGTAGATGAATGTATTCTCCATGATGTCTTCATAGGTAATTATAAAACACTGGAGACAAAAAGGGGAAGCAAAAACGCAGCTCATTAAATACCTGCAGAATACTTTTTTTTTTTTTACAGTAAACCATCATTTTTACATCTTACTTAATGTGAGTTCCAATCACCCCCTCATCCCATCCACTCATCATCCCTCCCCCGCCCCTCTCTCTCTAGTGACCCCCCAGGTTGTGGCAGGCCACACAGAGCTGCAGGAGATGTTCGACCTGTCTCTTCTCCCAGGAGGCCGGTTACTCCCTGCGCCTGGCGGTCCTCCTCCCCGCCGCCTCCTCCTGTTGTCACCGCTCCACATGGCCTGTTTAACTGCTCTGCTGCTGCTGCTGTTCCTCTCCCTCGGGTAAAACATGACAGCGTAAACTGCATGGAAAGTTTGAATGCAAGATGCCATATATTTATATATATATATATATATATATATATATATATATATATATATATATATACTGTATAAATGACACACTCCTCATTTCTGTGTGGGTTTTCTCTGGGTACCTCATCTTCCTCCCACAGTCCAAAGACATGCTGATTGGGTTTAGGTTAATTGGACAATCAAAATTGATTGTAGGTATGAATGTGTCTGCAAGGTTCCTTCCATGTTGGCCTTGTGATGATGAGCTAGTAATATATGTAGATTCAGTTTTTGGATATATTCATTTCATATATTAAGTTTATATATTATTGTCATATCTCCTTCTTTTCTTTGGCTGCTCCAGGGCTCTGCATTTGTCAATGGTACCCGAACAAACAAGTCTGATGGACGTGAAGAATCAAGATCCTGAGAGTTAGAAAGTTGTGAAATGTTGTGAATGTAGTGAAATTAAATAATTTCACCAGGCCTCTGTTTCCAACACAGTCTTACGTCATTGCTTTAGAAAAGCTGTTAGTGACGTCTTTCCACCACTAGAGGGCAGAATGAGCGCCTTTATCATTGGTTCTTCTTTGTCAGTGGTGTAAAGAACAGCTGCCTCTACATTCAATTGGAGGTACTTTTTATGCTGCTTGACACAAATGAGGGCTCTGTTTTAAAAAGTCATGAGTAAAGTCATGAGGAATAATAAGCCACAAATATAAATCAAAAATAAATATAACTCTGAATATGAAGCACATTTCGATGATAACATTTTTTTAAGCTCTTTATCTTGGTACACTTATCCTCGACTCTTAATCCACTAACTGTTTCATAAAAACGTTTAAGAAATAAGATTCAGTTAAATGTGTCAAATGAAAAAATGTCGGAGACATTTATTCCCAACTTTCACCACCAACATGAAAAGTGTGACAGTTCTTGTCAACAGCTGTGCTGGGTTACAGATCAGTGGCTTCTCTGCAGGCCAGGAAATACAGAGCAGCTAAAGTTAGACAGTGAACAGATCTTGTGGGATGATAATAGTGATTGTGATGCAGTATATTGAGGCTGTTTTATGGGCAAAGGGTCACAAATATGATTTCTTTGCATTGTGATGTTGTGGATGCTGCAGTGCATTTTGTAAAAGGTGTGGAAGCAATGGAAACCAGTATTGGGAGGAATGTTGAATGGAAATTGACTGTTTTTACAGTATAGAGCTTTTCTATTTTACACGACAAGTCACATTCACAAACACATTTTCCATCAAATAGTCACATTCACACTCTGACGGATGATCATCATGGTCAAACTGACATTTAGATAAATAAAGAAATATATTCTTTGTTCCTCTCGCCTGTTTAAAGCAGACAACCAGCTGAAACAGTTATTACTTCTAGTGACCACAGGGAGGCACCACACACACACACACACACACACACACACACACACACACACACACACACACACACACACCTCATCACCTCATCACCTCATCACCTCATGCCAGATATGTCATTTGAAGAAACTTTGTGTCATGTTGCTGTGGGACAGAGAATATTTGGTTACTAACACGAAAAAGAAAAACATCAGCAAAAACAGAACATGTGATGGGGAAGTCATTTAAATGGAAATAAAAAGATTTCAAAATGCGACACTCCAGTCATGCTGTATATTTGCCAATATGTTTAGAGAAAACCTTAAAGCCGAGCGCCTCACCCAAAGCTCTCTGATGTCAGAGTCTGCCTTTGTGGAGTGATTGGCAGAAGCCATTAAGCATTACATAACATTGTACTGTAGGCTCACCTTTGACCTCTGGTGATGATTTGTCTCTACAGTGACCCAAAATACAGATAATTAATTTTCTCTTCTGTTTAGTGCTTGAATACTTTGCTTCTCCTTCAAAACAGGAGTGGTGGGCTACACCTGCCTGTACCGGGTCAGCGTGACTTTCACTCAAACACTCCACTTGTTCTGTCACACAAAGTACAAACCATCACATGGACAACAGGCATGTTTATACCCCTCACACACATAATTCTATGTGAGTGCTTGAAGTGACAAATATCGGCCAAAGGTTGCCAAAAGAGTCAGAAGAAAAAGTGATTACATAAATAAACTTGAACGATCAGTGGAAACCATACGTCCTCCAATGTCCAACAATCCTCTTAAATTCAACCAAGCTGACCAAAATTGCACACAGGGCTTATTGAAATATTTGTGATATATTTAAATGTATATTTTGAAAATATTCTAGGAATATTCTGTTTTACATTGTTCTTGAAAGCATAAAACAAAGAACTTTTCATTTTTTCCAAAATAAACACAAAAAAGTGGCAGAACAAAAAATAAACTATGTTCAAAACAGTTTTAAACCAGAATGGTATTCAGTAGAGCTCACACCGCCACCAAGGCCCAACAGTCCAAATTTCACACACTCATAGAAATCCGTTTCCTAAATTTGTTTTATTTTTTGATCAAGATCCATGAATTATTCCCCGGAAACTCACCGAAAATAAAATTCCTTATTGTTCGTTTGTGGCACTGCGTTCAGTAATTTTGCTACGTAATCCTCCTGACAAAACAAAAAACTAACAGGTGCAAAAACATATCTTCCTTGGCCTGAGATAATAATACACTTTACATAATAGATACATATCTCTTTCCTTCTATGGCTTGGAAAGAATACATTAATGCTGACCTTCTATTACTCTCACAAATCGTTTATGTATGTGACATGTTTTTTAAAACCAATAAATATCTTCATCAAAAACTCTGTAAGACACCAGACAGTCAGTGGAAAGTAGGAAAGGAAATGTTGTAAGAAATATGGTTTGTACTTTCTGAAATGTACAGTTTACTTTATGTCGCTCCTCACTGTAGTTTCTGACTGGGAAATGTGTTTAGATATGTGTGATGTCATCAAAGGTCAAAAGATCGAGCATTTTGTTGACTTCTGTCCTTTTGTCTCTCCTCTCTGTGTTAGCATCCAGCGGTGACATGTGTCCCACCTGCTGCAGGTTTTCTTTTACAAATGACTCTTCACATTTTTCTTTTACTGTGTTCACAACTGAGACACGCCTTCAAACCGAAGCCTCTTCTGAACAGATCCCACAGTATTTCCGTTGAATTGACTCCTCATTATGCCGCCTTTCCTCGTTTGCACTGAACCGACCAAACACATTTCCACCCCAGCGTGGGATTTTAGATGGCGTGCCAGTGTTCAGGAATCAGAGGCGTGACGTATAACACCACAGCATCTGTGTCTGTCCCACAGAGGCAGCTCACAGGAATGACTTGGCTCTGTGACTAACTCCAATCAGAGATGGAGCTACTATGCTCCCCCATTCTGTGTTTCTGTTCACAAATTTTTTGTTTTTTACAAATACAAATCTAAGTATCTCATGTTGGATGGATTTATTTTACAAAAGAGAATTTACAACTCCAATCTTAGGTCTTATTTGTGAAAAACACAAAATCGTATCCACCCTAATTTAAACTGATAAAAAGAAAATGAGCAGCAAGAAGGTTCCCAGCTTGGCCGGGTCTTTCTGTGAGGAGTTTGCATGTTCTCCCAGTGTCTGCTTGGGTTTTCGCCAAGTACTCTGGCTTTCTCCCACAGTCCATAACATGCATTGTTAAGTTAATTGGAGACACATTGGCTGTGAATGTGTTAGTGTTAATGTTTGTTTATCTATACGTGTTGGCTCTGTGATACACTGGCGACCTGTCCAGGGTGCACTCTGACTCTCGACATGTCAAGTCTGGGACTGGCTCCAGCTAGAAATAAAATGTCCTTGTAAAAACAACGCCCGAGGAAGTGAAAACATAAAAATTATCATTAATGGTCAGAAGCTCAAGGAAAAATACACATTGAAGTTTGAATATTAACAAATCAATTTCCATTGTTTAAATGATATTTACACTGATGCAGACCAGGTTGTTTGTAAGGAGGAGTTCTGAAAACACTTGTCTGTGTCTTCTGTGCCTCTGGAAGAGTTTCGCAAAATCTGAGATAGATGGATGATAATCATCAGGATTATCTCAGTAAATGATGAGATGCATTATGGGAGACGTAGAATGGCAGGAGTTTAAAAATCTCTGAGCCTCTCCTGCTACTATTATTTCATCAATAAGTGCCTGAGCTATGTCTGTCACAAATATGACTTTATCTTGTTCATGTTTTGATGACGATTTCCTCCTCAGCCTGTAAGGCCACAAGGCACAAAATAATTACATGAAGAAGATTTGAAATGTGCAGAATTTGATAAAACTACAATTAAAAGTCAAACTTTAATATAGTATTTGTTACAGGGCTGTCATTGCATTATAGAAAATGGAGTATAAATGTAGAAAGGAGTTAAATTGGCCATGAGAGTAAGATCAAATGGACACCAGTCGGTAGAGAGAAAGAACAGGATGTGTAAAGACTGTAATGTCCAGTAAATGAGACACGCAGCAGCAAACAGTCATGTACCCATTAAGTCTTCTGAAACCCAATGTTTTACTCCTTCTTTAATTGATGCATTGGTGCTGGGAACCTCCTGTTTTGTTCTGACCAGTGCAGAATAACAGACTGTATCTGTGGTCACTGGTTCCAGGTACAAGGAGGAGATATCAAAAGACGCAGGCACAGGCCGCTCTCACAGTTATGGCTCCGTCAATACCTTCGTTTTCTGCAGCACCCACTCTGAGTAAGAAAGAGATAACAACCTGAAAGGTCATGAGGAATAATATAATAACATGACATCAAAGATATTCAATGCAGGGTGTGTTATTAAAATGCAGGGATATTAGCAAACACTAAGGTCATGGGTATGAACCGCCCACACGCTCATCCAACCCTGAAATCATAATCTTTATCTAAATGGCAAATAACAAGTCTTCAATGCAGTACAACTGCATTACTCTGAATGTGGTACTGAAACATATGTAGAATTGGAACATGTTATATTCCAGACATTCTTTTCATGTTCTTCTTAAACGTTTTTCTTGGATTATCTTTTGCTTATGTCTGATACAAGCTCAGGTTTATTAAAGCTGAAAATGCAACATGCTGCACTGATGACCTCAGACAAATTGTCCTGTTAAAAAGGAAATTATTTGAATTATGTTGTTTGACCTTTGGTTGTCATGTTTGGGGTTAGTCTTTTCATATTTCATTCTCTAATTGTTTTAAATGAAGTCGTTGTCGATCTGTTCTTTCTATTATTCTCCAAATGGTCAATTAAAGCACCTGACAACAAAACTTATTTCAGATCATTTTAACATATACTTGAAAACAATGTTATTTATATTTGTCCTATACTTGTGACTTCCTATAGTGCTCTTATTCTACTACTTGAATAAATAATATTACGATAACCTTGTTATACTCTTCTCTTGAAAGCAAGGTCGATGAAGAGTATATGTCACTGTAGTGTAGGACCTAGTTTCCTCATACACAACTCATTCTTCCGATCATTCTGTGTTTCTCCTCAAAATAAATCTCACACACTGCGAGGACAGACAGAGATCTGTGAGCTTTATAAAGCTCTAGTGGAGAATCTAAATATAGTCAGACATGACTCAATACACAACTAGTCATTTCAACGAGAGGATTGCTTTTATTTTTTTCCACTGGATTGCCCAGTTACCAAGGCAACCAGTGATGCATTTTGACAGTACCTCCGGCAGGAAATGTGAACTCTACAGATGTGAAATAGCATCAGTTTTTTTTTGTGTGTGGATTAAAATGGATTACAGTGAATCTGTTGGTCCTCTCTTGTGTGGTGCTTGGGTCTGTAATGCGTTTTCACTCCTTCGGACTCATTCTTCCTGAAGCTGAATAGGCAACAGATAGGAGTGGCCATGACGTTAAAACCATTTAAAATCTCCTTCAGGAAACCTCCCTGTTTACAGAGCCATAAATCTCTGGATCAAGTGTGGATAAAAGGTGTCAGTCTGTTGTTGAGCCTGTAACATTCAAACAGTTTGAGGCTTTCACCTTTGTTCATAGTCATGTACACCCACCACAATGGTAGCAGGCAATCATGGATTACTCATTTACTTGTTCAGCTGCATTCATCATATTCTGAATACAAGTTTGAATACTGTAGATGAGCTCTTCTATCGGAGGAAATACAATTACAATGTCAAACATGCTCAACAAATAAAATGACACACTGTCTCTCGGAAATGTGATGATTTTGATGATATGGGAAATAACTGTTCCATTTGAGTATCTGAAATTTAATGGGTAACGCTGAATCTTATAATCGGTCCTGTGGATTCACAAAAATAGAGCCAGATGCTTATTGTTGTGATGTTCCAGGGTTAAAAAACAACTTTCAGCTTTAAGACAAAGACGTGTTCAGCACTGATCTTTTTCATACAGTGACCTCAAGCAATTTGGGAAGAGCTCTGAGCTCTGATTGGTGTCTGTTGGCATGCAGCTTCAAACTGTGTTTTTGCGCAAGTTCCAGTAAATGATTGCAGCTCCACCAGAATGAGTCGGCGTGCCGTAGCTGACCGGGAGGCTTGTCACGTGATAGCTGTCCCTGCAGACATGGTGAACACCCTTGACTTCATTTGTCCAAATACAATGTGCCAAAAATAACCAAATGCTCTAATGGAAAGCTGCATTCTTATTCTGTGTAATGGTTCATTCTCTCATCTCTACCCCATTTAGATTGTTTGTTCAAAATGTACATACATAAATGACCGAAAGGAAAAAAATATAACATACATAAATTGAAAGTGGAAATAATGGATTGGTAATGGAAAATGTAAGCCAGACAAAAAAAACATTATAATTACTCCCATAGTAGCCTACTGATTTCCTCTACTTCCCCTTTTTTCTTTCTCCACATATCACCTTGTATTAATTATGACGTCAGTGCAGACGTCAGAGCTGTAGAGCTTTTTGTGTAAGTTCGCCCCATCCTCCGCAAAACCAGCTCCCAGACAAAACGAGCAGCTCAGATAAACTAAGACCACAAAGCATTCGGTTCTGAAGGTGACACAACACTGTGTGGCCCTAACCTCTGCATCCCATTCCACATCAAACGTGTGCCCTGAAATGTGAGCCAGCTGAGGCTGTTCCTCCTTCCTGATATCACGGAGGGAGGCCCAGACAGGGTGGGGGAGGACAAGCTAATTGAAAACAGGAGGGGAAGTGATGTTTGGCTTCGTCAGACTTCTGGTTTGCTCCTAAAGTTTCCCCCCCCCTCTATCTCTCCTTTCTCTGACTCATCAAGGCTCTGTTGAGTAAAGAAAGTGGTGTCTTCTACTAAATCACCTCAGAGTTCTGACATCCACACTGCGTAGATTACAGTCTGGTCGTATTATCCATTAGAGATAGATCCAGCTTTCACGATGCGATCTGATGAGTAATGTTAATTCTTCTCACAAGGAAATCCAGACACTTTTACTCACATGAGAAAAAGCAGCCAGACCTCTACTTTAGCCACCGTCAGAGGTCTTGACTCACTGACAATGTGACAGATATACATAGTTAGATAGATGGTGTAATCTATGCTGCGTGTTTCCTGATGTTACCAGTGGTCTTGTGGTCATCGTCTGCTGTTGTAGAATTTCCAGGGTTTGAGTGACTGCTGAGTGACAGTGGCGACAACTGTGTGTCAATATTATAAGAAGTTATAAATTAGGGCCATTCTAGATAAACATAATATTCTTGTTGTTCAATGGCTTCATTCCGTTTTACTCCATTGATGCAGGATAATGCTCCACGGTGGAAGATGAAGTACTCAAATATCATGACATCACGGTAAAAGGCTCCATTACAAGTAAAGGTCCCGCATTCCAAAGAGAACTTAAGTCCATAATATATTTAAAAAATATACTCAAAGTGTAAAAAGTATAAAAGTACTACTTTGTGAAAAAAAATTCGGGGTATTTTCTCAAATCATTCATCTTATTGTGAAATATGGGATAATTTAACCACTATGTACCTAAAAAAGTAATTTGTATAAGTAACCATCTGGTTACTTATACAAATCGGACAAAACAAATGTTCTCATTTCTGATCTCTGCATGTCTCTTCTTGTTTTGCTCAGGATCTGTAAACAATGTAGGGAGTGTTACAACAACTCAAAACCATCTGTTTAGATTTTCCTTTTCCTTTCCTTTGGTTCAGTGCTTTTTTTTTACCAGCTTCTGAATGTTGTACAAGTTACACAAGTGTGAGTCCATGGATTCACTGCAGTAGAATTTTATACAAGTTCATATTTAGGCACATTTTCCCCTCACTGTTTAATTGGTGTTATTATTTGCATTCCCATACAGGTGAATTTTTCCATTAAGAATCCTCCTCCACACCCACCATCACAGTGTTAAGGTTTGTCTTTGGGTGTTGATCTTCTAGTCAAGAGCCACTCTGATGTTTGTGTAAATGGGAACACCTCACTTATGTCATGAGGAATTCTCTGTGTATTTAATCCTACATCCCTACCATTGACTATCACAGGTATTGTTGAAATACTGTTCCTCCTTTAAGAACTAACTAACATCTATTAACATTACAAAGCAGGGATCACACCCTCTGCACTTTTGCTGCTTTCAAAAAAAACCATGAGCAAGAACTCCATTATTTCATTTTTACGTAAACTTTTTTCCACAAGCAAAGAAAAACTCCTCACAACATCCTGGGCGTGATATTGACACATGCCATGTCACACTAAATTTACGTAATAATATACTTACTCCCCAAAGATCCTAGACCATGATGGGACATTTTTCTTCTGCTTTCTTTATACATTTTATTGTGAAGTATTATGTGTTGATTAAAGAGTTAGGAACAACAAAAGATATCTACATTTGATTTTAAAGTTATATATTTAATTTCTCTAACATGTAAATGTTTCTGCACAACAAATGAAAAATCCCAATATCATAAGTTCAATAAATACATTTTACTTAATACACAGAGCCTATTGCCTAATAAGCAAAATTATTAGGAAAAATTAATGACAGATAAAATGGGGGTGGTGGGTGGGACGTACCACATGTAAATTATTTTTTAAATGAATAATTTGACTGGCTCCATACAAAATAGACTTTCACCACCACACTGCTTTATCACTAAAGTGATTATAGTAAAACACAAAGAAAGAATCCTGCATGCTCGTTTATGGAGATAATGTGATTTTGATTAAAAGCAAAGAAAACTGTGCATGTTAGAAAAACTTTTTATTTTTCATCTTCAATTTGTTCACATTTTCAAACTATTTCCAGCCATTACAACATATATTTTTTAAGAATATACAAATAAACATTCAACAAGTGCATCTCACACAAAGTACTTCACATATCAAGAGAATAAGTGTACAGCATCTAAATATAATATTTAACACACAAAAAACCTGAACCCATTGTTTCATAATTGACTCCATGCTTTGGTCTTCAGCCACAGTATCATTATCATTGTCCACCTTTTTGAAAAATATATGATGTCTTGTTATCTGCTTGTTCATTTGTCCCATAGCACAATAACTGCAATTTCCTGTATTTTCAAGGAAATCTGCAGGCCCGCAGAAAGTTTTGTCCAGGATCCAGTGCAATAACAATAACAGTGCTGAAGTGAAGGTCACTTAACTTAACTGGCACAGCAACGCATCCGTGAGTGGAGTTCTTTGTATTGTTGATGCAATCTACACACACACATACATGGACATTTTCTCACAAGCACCCTTTCATCCAAATGCATTAAATAAGTGAATAGCAGTTTTTTTCATGATTAGTTATTGAATAAATAACTGCTGGAAGGCCGTCTCACCTGTCATCAACTGACAAAGACAAACCTGAGAAGTGCATGAGCCCTAACGCCCTCAGTATAGTTGAATTGAAATGTGCAACAACACCTCCACATGAATCAAACATTATATATATATATATATACTGTATATAAATATATAGATATTTCTTTGCAACGTGTTAAAAATGCTTTGGTAGTATGGATGATACATCAAGATCACCAATATTTATTTCCATTTCATTTTTCCGTTGAAGTTTGTTGGTCAAGTATCTGCATGAAACGACCCTAACTATCATTTCTAAATAAATAAAAGAAATCAAATGAATAAAATTAAAAAAATGGTTGAATTTCAATAAAACTTCTTATTCTTCTCAGTTCTTCTCTTCAGACTTATACAGTCACTGTGTATTTTTGTGCACGTTTCCTACATAACCTGCGGAACCATGCCCAATAGAGGAACATCATCAGCAGCCAGTAGCATATGTAGGCCACGGAGCCAAAGACTAAAAACGTAACCTCTTCAATCTTAGCTGGAGTGAACCAGTCCATGTGACTCTCCTTGTAGATTGTGTAACCGAGCCCACCTAACAAGATGGCTGCCCACACTGACAGAGGGAGCAGGGGGATGTAGTTCCCAACCATCTTACGCCTGCCTGATGTCCCCCAGCTGCTCTTGTTCATGGTGATGATGGCGAAATACTTGGCAGGCAGCAGGCTCGTCATGTACAGAGCCGAGTAGAGGGACATGAACACCATCACCATGTCTCTGCGCAGGATGCAGGCATATGCCGCTTTCACCAGCCCAATCAGTTGGATGCAGCACAGGATCCAGAGGATGTCCCACAATGAGCCGGTCCAAAACAGCTGGATGATGGTGGCGGTGACAAAGAAGGGGAAAATACCTGAGATGATGGACTCGTAGGTCATCCAGAGGTGGTGCTTGTGCCACCACATTGCGTTGTAGAGCCACTCACGGAAGTACGATTTTGTCCAGCGAGTCTGCTGGTTGAGCCAGCGCAAGAACTGAGCAGGTGTCTCCGTGTAGCATTTGGAGCGAGCCGTGTATCTAAAAAAAAAAATCCGAAATAAGAACTTTCAAATCAACTGAGGTTTATTGTGCCTTCAGTATCTTTTAGTAATGTTGGGAATGTACTTACTTAGTGGCATAGCCCATGCTCAGCATTCGGTTCGTGAGATGTCTGTCGTCACCGAATGTGCAGTGAGTTCCCAAAAACTTCTGATTGTACCAAGACTCCAGAAACTGCTGGAGGAGATCGTTCCTGTACAGACCTTCACGGAGCAAGTCGAGAAAACAAAAGTTACAATGGGCCGCAACAATACCACAGCACAGGCGTGACTTCGGCCGCTTATTTGAGAAAACACTCACCCAGAGGCCCACTGATGCAGGACACACAGTTGAAGAAGGACTGGCAGGACCTTTCGATGTTGAAAGCCATCCAGTATCTCAGGCTGCTCATGAAGCTGATGTAGGACTCTTTCAGGTTCAGGATCATCACATCTCCTCCCACGGCACCGTACTTGGGGTTACTCTCCAGCACCTTACACAGCTCCACAGTGGCCAGAGGGTCCAGCTTAGTGTCTGAGTCACACACCTGAGGAACGAGAAAGAGATTCATGTCATTAAAAAATGGAAAGACTCTAATTTTCTTTTCGTAAATTGATATAAATGAGGAAATAGAAATACCTGTATATAGTCAACTGATGATCCAAGTGCTTTGAATGCTGTGTACATCACCTCCCGCTTGCCGCCCCATTTCTGCATAATGCAAACACATCTCTTGCTCTGGATCAGGTGCTCTACCTCTTTTCTCTGTGGATCCTCTACTACAACATAATCAGGATCCCCCCACTCCTCATCCTGCTGAGCCTGGGTGGGGTCCCATGTATGGTAGTTGTTCCTCCACACATAACAGCCAGGATCCTGGTCTACAAACACCTCTCTGAACATGTCCATCATATATCGGTCATCGTCTGAGTTCCCGTCCACCACCATGATGATGCGCAGCAGCTCAGGGGGATACTTGAGAGCCCTGATGGAGTTGAGGCACTCTCTGAGATAGGTGGGATCCTCCTGGTAGGCCGATATAGTGAAGCCAATGGTTTTGGTCAAGGTGCACGGGTTTGTGCGGGCTTTCATTCGCCGGTGTTCGATGAAGGCGAAGAAGCTCTGGACCAGCACGTGGAGGGAGAGAAGCAGTCCATAAAGTCCAAAGGAGATGATTCCATACTTAGAGGTCGCCAGTTGGAAGCCATCAACGTAGGCCCAGACCATCACACCCAGGACCACCAGAGCGAAGAGGAAGGTGAGGATGGCACGGATTATTGAGCCCAGCTTCTTCAACAAAGGTTTCAGCTCCATCGTGTTTCTTTACTTTGGGGACATATAACAACAGCACATCTTAGCATGTACACGCTTCAAGGGTGGATTCAAACCAGAAACTTATACAGACACTTGTAACAGTGTGGTATGGAAAAGGGGTGTAAGAAATGGAAAAGCTGTTTTATGTGAACTGTTGTAAGACGTGTTAAAAGGCTATACAACTTGGATAATAACACAACAGTCACACAAACAAATACTTTAAGGTTCAAAATGAACAAGTCTGTCAATCCAAGAAAGTGTATCATTCACTATTGTTTAAAAACACATGTTACAGTTCAGGTAAATTCAGATCAACAGCAATAACATTAAAGTTCCAAAGAGCTATGGCACACGTTCCTATTTTTCAAACTTATTTGTTTACTAATTTATATTGTATTCAATCATATTTTATCTCATATATTTTAAATAGCATTTTAAATTTTTGTATGTACCAGTTTAGAATGTGGCAGGTGAGCAACAAGTTGAGCTTAAATATACCAAAGAAACAAGCACAATACATGAATGTGTCAGAAAATACAAATATATGCTATAGGTTGATATAAATCCAGAACTATCATCTGTGCTTACCATGTGACTGAATTTATAAATAAGCAAATAATACATTTTTAAAAAATCATATAGTCAAGGGCACACATCAAATTAAAAAGCTGTTAAAAGCTGCTCGTAGAAATCTGAAACCCATTTTCATTTCAATTTGTATTTTAAAATAATAATAATTCATAGCATACAGTATGTATAATCACATTAATATGTATGGTGTTTTAGTTTGTGGTTAATAATACGGAAATTAAAAAACAAGTTCCTACCTGGTGTCAAGTCCTCCTGGCTGTAAACATGTGCCACATCCACTTGGTGCTGCTCTCTTCTTTACCTGATGGTTCCTGGCTTCTCAGGCTCCAAGGCTGAACAGGGGATGGAGCCATGTGCGCGCTTTTTATGGGTCGGGACTTAATATCTTTTACGCGCCCCCGCTGACTCAGCCGTGCGTCAGGAGCAAGGCGGTGGTCCTGAAGGCATCACTGTGCGCTGTGCATGCGCCGGCTTTGTTTTCTCCCTTTACCATGGAAATGTTAGGTCTCCCAAACAGGGACCTTCCCAAACTTTTCTGGTGGCAGCAGCTTCAAGTAGACAAAACAATTTATTTTACCATCAACTGCATCTTAGGGATGTTTGGGTCTATGTTTCATAAGGATCATAAGAAATGCAGCCCCAGTAAGTTATGAAGAGGAAAGTTAATTCTGTTTCAGTAGAGCTGGGCAATCAAATAATATCAATAATTATCTCGATATAATTTTCATCAATAGTTTTTATTTACAATTAGATTCAGTGAAGCCAGATTCTGAGATGTTTTTTCACAGAACTCTTCTTCTATAAAATATTACGAAAGATGTTGTTATGGTGTTATACTACTATTCTGCTATTGATCACTATTGCTGAGGAGTGCATGTGTATAATACCCTGATAACACACACACACACACACACACTCAGGCGTGCATGTGAATACATCTGCACACTTGTACATGTCACACACACACAGCTTTTGCTTTTATGTAGATATTAGTGTTATTAGGCTTTATATGTTATTGTTTATTTGCTGACTCTCAGTCATTGGTATTATCTGTCAGTTTTGTATTTTCACATTTTTGTGAAATTTTAGATATATTTAGGTACCGTGTTAAAAAAAGTAAAATCTACAAAGGTTTAATGGTGTATTGCTTAATACAAAACTGAGTGACCTCATATTTGTTTAATGTTTTGATGTTTATCAAGTGTTTTTCATTCTTTGCTTATACAGAAGAATTGGAAACCACCTTCACTCAGGAACAAAAATGTGACTTTTATAGTGATAATCTAATGATGTGAAAATTTTTATCTTCAGACAATTTTTGAACACATCGTCCTGCTCTACACTTGAAACTGTGCGGACACAGAATAGCATGTGGAGGTATTCAGTCACATCAACCTTCAGGGAGAGAAAGATAAGAAAACTCAGTCTGTACACAGGTTGGATGTTGCCCTCTTCTGGATCCCACCTAAAACTGCAAGAGCAGAAAGGAAAGGAAGGAGAAAGGAGAATATGAGCGTGCTGCTGAGAAGTGGAAAGGAGGTGTGACACCATGAAGTTCTCGTGTCTGATCGTTCCCACTAATCTCTGACTTTAAAAGACAAAAGCTGTCCCTCTGCTGTCACTGTCCTGACTCTGCCATGATTACATCCCTGTAGAGTTTCTCTGTGGGCAGATCTGTTCATGAAGGTCCACACCCTTTGCCACAGGAGCTGGCCTGACTCGTCAACAATCTTCATGTCAGACCCAAATAGAAGCCACCAGGCCGCTGATGTCATGTGCGAAGGCCGTGCCCGTGTTTAAGGGATGATGAACTGGCCTGACTCACTGGAAATGTTATTATTTGTGGGGTTTCTGAAGGAGATCTGTGTGTTCACTTTAATATAATGTAATGTAATTCAAAGAGTATATACAATGTGACCCTATGCGTGTGCTGTTGTCACATGCTACTCTAAATACAGAAAATTACTGATCACTTCAAATCACATTTTTAAAAATCATATTTAAGTCATTATTACCTCAGCCAAGGAGGTTATGTTTTCACCCCTGTCTATGTGTTTTTTGTAAATTTGCTGGATTATGCAAAAGTACTGGACAGATTAAATATGGTGGAAGGATGTTTAAGTGTTATGGGTCAGGAAAGAACCCGCTAAATATTGGTGTGGATCCAGACCAGGGAGCTTATTTTAACATTGCGAGATAGGGCGTTTTTCAAAAACACGTTTTCCCACGAAAGAATTCATGGATTTTGAAAAAAAAATCAGGTACATTTAGGGAACTGATATCTGTGAGTATGTGAAGTTTGGTTCAGCTTGATTGATTTAAGAAGGACTGTTGGGTCTTGGCAGAGGTAGGTGCTCTTCTGACTTCCATTCTGGTTCAGTTTCAGCTTATTGGCTTATTGCTCCATTTATATGAAAACATCCTGACTAAACTACCAGTTTCTTCTGATACGGCTGATCATTGCAGTGTCATCGAACTGTCACCACATCAAGTTTTTGTTCTGCAGAAAGATTCTTACCATTGTGACATTGTGACTAAGCAGCCTGCTAACGTGGTTTGTGGATTTCTGCAGAATTCAAAACACGTACATCTGTGTTGCCAAAACCATACAACCCTGTCCAGAGGCATGTTTTCAAATGAAACTGTGCAGCATCCATGCAGCATAGCTTCGATAAGAGCTATTATTTTTCTACATAGGTCATGAGTCCTCAGGAAACCTTGTCAGGACCCAGTCTTTATTTGGTGGTCAAGCAAATGCCTGGTGACTCACTCCTCCTCGCTCTGCCACACCCAGGCAACCAGAATCCACTTAAATCATTCTGGGATGTTGTGATTGAGTTTTCTCATGTGTGCACCTGCTGTTTTATTAGCAGTTTGAGCCCGTTCACACAGACGTTACCGAGCAGTGTCCTAGTTAGGGATTACCACCTACTTATTTAGGATGCAACAATTGCTCTTCTTCATATCTATTCTACTCAGACTGCACAAACATCAATACTCAGGCTGCACCAAGACACTGGAGTTTTGAAGAACTACAGATTTAAAAAAGAAAAAACACTCAGTCGATAGTCAACTGGCTAAATACCACCTTTGTCGCAGTGCTCCATACTCACTGATTATGGAGTGTGGCCAGAGTGTGCAGCATGCTTTATGGTTTCAGCCCACAGAGAGCAATGTAGCAGCATTTTTCTGCCTCAGTGATTTATTGTTGGTTGACTGCAAATATCACAATTCGTCCCTCATGTAGTCTTTGTTCTCCTGAGGGATCATCATGTCAGAAACATGTCTGTCCGCTCGACATGGATCAGTCAGTTTGTCAAGACAAGTGAGTGTGAGGCAGCCGGACTGTGTGTTACAATCTCAGATGCGTGTTTTGATTTACAGCCATGCAAAGACATGAATCATGGCAGTGGCAGTGAAGTGGATTTTCAAAGTCTGATAGGCTACTTCTTGTTTAAGGCAAAACGTGGATAAAGCCAGATGTGCTGTGTTGTTATATTCTTAGATGCCAACACAGTCTGAGGACACACACACTAATAGACTTGCATAAATGACACCATACACACCAGACTTCTCAAAGTTGACTTTAATGATGTTGCCATGTGCTGCACATGGGACTTTTTTAATAGCTCTGCTTCTCAGCCAGATGCCATTGTGTTCCTAATCCAGGGGGTGTAATTACAAACCTTTGTGTACACCCCAGGCTTGTTTCTCAGGGCACAACCATGTCCCCAAGACACAACTCCCTCACATCATGGGACCCCCGGAGTCACCCTGAGGATAGAGAGATGAGAGTTCCCTCACTGGGGCATCATTGACATAGAGAGGCAAAAACCACATCTGTTTTTTTTGGGTGTGTTACAGCAGCCATAACCTCTACATTACCTGACAGCAGTCCTTCCCCCCCTCCAGATCGCCAGCACAGATCATGTTTTCAGTAATCTGGAAACGATATGCGTTAAAGCACGTGTCATTGCTCAGGAGAGGGGCATCCAGGCACTGCAACTTAGAAGACTCCCCATCCAGATCATCAGAGATACACCTCACTCACTAAACATGTGTTGAATTTCCCCAGTCACACAGGGTTGAATGTATTTATGGCAGAAAACAACAGCAGTTCAACACTTTACATACAGTTTCTATTACTTTTATGTTGGATTTTGGTTTTTATAACGATTTCTGAGAGCCTGGCTCTTTGTAAGTTTAAACTCA
The DNA here is from genome assembly GCF_024713975.1 of Paralichthys olivaceus. NCBI lineage: Eukaryota > Metazoa > Chordata > Actinopteri > Pleuronectiformes > Paralichthyidae > Paralichthys > Paralichthys olivaceus. Next base: position 12,979,694 of record NC_091105.1, read on the forward strand.
GTGGTCTCATTTTCATGCAACACTTATATTGTGCAATCACATTGTAGAATATGGCCAATGCAGAAGTCTTCACATGACTTGAGACCAAAGTGATGTTCATGTTTGTGGACGTTGAGTAAGACATTTTACTTATCTTACGCTATCAGTGAAGAGTCACACATCAACACTGAAAGCGCACACTTGACCATATTTAGAAATGTTTTCAAATACATATTTTCATATTTTGAAATTCAGTCCAGTCACCAGCTTCCATCTTTGAGTTTAAAGATGATTTACACTCTCACTGACCGCATATTACAAAACTGCAGGTCACTGCTGAGTCAATGCGGCAGAATGGAGACGTTGAGGTACCAGGCTCAGTTACTCATGCATGAGCATAGGTGTTTATCAGCACCAGACAAGAAAACATTTAAATGTGAGGGTGCATTTAACCAAACCCTATCATTATACACTTAAGACTAAAATATAACGCATTCCCATCCAGCACAGGCAAGTTCTCCCCCCCTCATTACTGACTGGCACACACACCGTCATCCTCATTCCTCTTCCAAACTGCGTATCACTGCTTGTGTTCTTTGATCATTGACAAATGCCACTACTTGGCTCAGACTGTTGGGATGCGCTCTTTCTGTAAAGATAAAAAACATCTTAAGTAGCATGTGTTCACTGTTTGTTTCACTTGTTCTGACTAGATTTCACTAGAGGGATACATTTCCATCACACATTCAGCAGAGAAGAGGACATTACAGCAGCCTCCAGTGGCATTTGTTAGAGAAAAACGAAACTGACAGTGATGTTTTTCCCCCATGCAGCATTTACCACTCTAACCCTTGGTTGCATTACATGGAAAAGATTTTTTAAAAAATGTATATCTGGCATTCTCTGCATGTTTAACCAGTTCCGGTTCTCCCCTAATCCCATTCCACTGGACCTCAAAATACCCTCAGAGAGACAGAGAGAGCCCTGTGTCACAGATCTGTAACGTGCGCCTTGCCAGGCTTGTTTGCTCTCAGACAGAGCCCAGGCGGATTATTCATATCCCTTAGGTCTGCCGAGGGGGGACCAGCCGCTGTGGTTAAAAAGCAGGGACGAATGTAAGGAAGTGGTTTAAGTTATTGAGGTTCAGCTCTTTTTTTTCCCCCTGTGTGTGGTGTGTTTCATGGAAACAACCGTCAGTGAGCCATGAGGAGGAAAGCCATTGGCACCGGCCTCGACTTGAAAAACAAAATTCCTGACCTCTCCACACCCGAGAGACGGAATATTTGATTTCCAGTCAGCACCGCAACAAGATCAACAAACCTTTGAGGTTTTCAGCACACAGCAGATTCCCACTCTTTGTGTCTTTCCATCAGCGTTGGTGCAGTGGAGAAATTTCAGCACAATGGTTACTGTACCACCTTTCAACTCGCCCCCCCCCCCCCACCACCCCTGCAGAAGGAGCTGTGGATTCAGACATGCACAGTGTTTTGCATTCAACAGCAAAGAAAAATACCGGGTGTACAACAGTGATGCTGGGAGCTGGAGTGTGTCATTAGTCTGTCACTGTCCCACACACAAAGACACACACACACACATATAAGCACAATTTAGTTGTGCCTTCCAGGTGACTCCCCCACCCTCCCAGCTGCTGCAGTGAATAATAAACCCCCCAACAAATGCATATATCACCCACGGCTAAAACAAAATTCCCTTTAAACCTCCGCTAGTTGTTTTACACACCCAAATTGGTATTTGTGTGGCACACACATAATTGCACGTTGGGTTGGTAAATCAAGAACTCTGGCAAGCCCTGGGCTCTGAAGGCTTCCCTCAAACTATAGCCTTGGGATAGCTATTAATATCCCCTACAGACAGCAGCAGAATGCTCTGCCTTTACGTTCTCCTAAAGACTCAGACAGCAAAACGTTTTTTTGTTTTAAAAAAAAAACACATTTTAGCACAGAAATGAAAACTGGAGGATGTATTGCGAAGGGGATTATGACCAAATGAAACAAAGTAGTCACAGTGTCTAGACTTCAGCTAAAACAGGCTTGCACTTAACATTACAAAAGGAGCTGTATAGTGCAGGAGTTTTAAGGAGTGATTAAAACATAAAACTGGGTCAGATTATTTTAAACAGTTTCCTGCAGTTACAGTGAATTAATTTTGGCCTTGGTGTAAGAGAGCTTTCGATGGGAATATTTTTTAAACACTGAATGTTTATTTTTTTTAAAAAGGGAGAGTGCTATGATAACAATATGACTGCTCCAGCCCACACACTCAAATATGGGTGTTGGTCTCATGCAGAGGCCTGACAGCATGTGCATAGACACATACATGTAATGTCTCTCACTCCTTCTCCCTCTCTTTCTTCCCCCTCTCTCTTTCATTTTTTCCTCCCCCTCACATCTGGACTTTTGGCAGGACACGGTTCCTGTGTTTTGTGTGTGTGCATCAGCGGGGGACTCAGTTTTAGGGCTGGGCAGGTTCGAGCAGCTCTCAACTGCACAAATCTGATCAGTTCAAGACATTGAAACTCATTGAGAAAAAAGTTAGACCTTTAATGTTGCCACAATCACTGATGCTTCTTTGTCTGATTGTCCGAGTCACTATTGTTATTGTGATCTCAGAATTTCATCAAGGCATCATTTTTTTCTCTTGCAGATATAAAAACAGACATGACCAGAAGATTTGTTTTACAACATTCAGCTGTGGATTGTTTAGCAGACACCAAGATCAATACAGTGGTTAATACTGTAAATTTTGAACTTCTTTCAGAGTCTTCTTTCAGTCTAAGATCATGTCAATGTACCATTGTACCATTGACTGACATTTAAATATAAGTTGGCACAAACCAGCTGTTTTAAATGTTTTGGCCACATCCTTTGCAACATCTGTTTAATTCTTGTCTGATGAATCTTGTTGCTCCAGGATGTCAAACTGAGCCATATTATAAGAATTAATCCTCAACATCAGTGTGTTTAGCCCTGAAATGTGAAGGAACACAGATGACAGTGATAGAGGAAACAGCTTATTCTTCATATTTTGCAATGCTCCATGGAAAATCTACCAAAAAAAGAAAACATAGCACTTACACATGCACTAATGTGTGGGTAGTGGGGCAGAGGAATCAGGAGTAAAGAGGAACCGTGTGGGAGGAAATATGAGCATGAAGTTAAACTCAGATGCAACTTTTCTCCCCCACTGAAAGGTGGGACTCTACTCTGGGGAGAATAGATTGATTTTCAGTGTCTGCAGCCAACTCTGCCCCATCTTGTTCTTATGTTCCTAACGTCTCGTGCTGTTGGGATTTTCTTTATCTGCTTGAGGAGATGTAATGACATTCACTTGTGATATGTCTTGTCAAGTCTTGGTATGAATACATATTAAATTAGTTTAAAGGTGGCTTCCCTTTAGTTTTTGGCTGTTTTCTCGTTCCTTCCCATTCTTTGTGCACCTCTTGGCATGTTGTATATATCTAATTCAAAAAGCAACAGCAAATAAAACATCCTATTTAATCCAAACGTGTCCTTCTCTACTTTTTTATTGTGGAGTTGATGCTTAATTTGTTTCACTAAACTACAGTAATAAATTCCCAAAAATCCGCAAACATAGAAAACCATGCTGCAAATTGCCCTCTGCCAAGGAGGTTATGTATACATTTCCATTTGTCTGTTTGAACGATTTGGCATTGTTTGACATCTTGAGGAATTTCTCAGCAAATAATGCATGGATCTTAAAGAGAAACATATGTAGAATGCTGTATCTATGAACAGAGGAAGCTGCCATGGCTTTCTGTGTACATGGTTTATGTATCTGATCTCAAGACATGCATATGCAATTTGGTGCACTCTCTATTCTAGGTAGTTAGTGGGGTTTTTGTTTGCTCATTTCTATGTAACACTGTATGGCACCTCACTAACACATCACAAACAGCACTCAAATTTGTTTTGCAGTTCCAGAAAAGATCACATTAAGAGAGTAAGATGCTGACAAATAGGAACAGTAGATAACTCAGACCTGTGGGATTCCAACTAACACTGACTCTAGATCCAAAGATTTGTTTTCCTCAGAAGAGAGTGGATCAACAGAGCTACCACAGTTGTGTCCAGCTTCAAGTGGACAGAGGCAACGAGAGAGTAGCCTGTGCTAAAAAAAAATAAATAAAACAGTTTGGTAACCTGCAATTAGCAACAGGTTCTGGTGTGAGTTTCGTACACATAGTACAAGGTAAAAAGAATGGATTTATAAAACTATGTAACCTACACATCCAGATGGCAATTCAAACGGTCAACATGGAGCAATTATGCTCAACCTCAAGCAAACATGTGTTCAGCCCACATAACGAAAAACACATTAAGCAGCAGCATCACTGGTGAATAAGAGAAGTTGCAGCTCCACTCTCATATACACTAAACCCAGCAAACCCACAATTTATGCGTTTAGCTGTTTGGTTAGTTGTTTTTTTCACTTTTGGAGTTTCCCAATAAACGAACGTGTTGCAGTAGGATGTTCTGCATCAGACTCCAACTCATAAGCAAAGAACAACCTGCAGATAAGACCTGAGAGTCAGAGAGAAGTAAAATGAATGTTTGTGTGTTACATAAGCTGCACACACGCAATCATGTTTCCATGACTTCAGGGGACATTATATGGATTTCTTGGAGACTCTTACCTTAACCATAGTTACTAACCTAGATCTATACCTAAACCTAATCTAGCCCTAGCCCTAACCCAAACCTTAAACTTAACTTAACTTAACTAAACGTAACCTTAACCTTAACCTAACCTCAACCTCAACCTCAACCCTAACCTTGACCTGAACCCTACATTAAAACATGTCTGCACTTTAAAATGTCGATAATGATGATGTTACATTATGCAGACCTGCTTCTGTCAGCACAATGTGACTGTGTAAACAGATTTAGGTCCCCACAGTACAAGTAATACCAGGTCACCACACTGAGAATGGGTAAGGAGGCCAAATTTGTGTTTAATGTCAGATTATTTCTGATATTAAATTCATGTGCACAGTCAAGTGTGGGTCTATAATACAAAAAGTGGTTTGGGGGGGGGGGCGGGGGGGCGGCGGCTGTCAGTGGTCCCGCCTTGATGGGAGTGATGACGTCACATATTTAAGGAGTGCGGAATCTGAGCTCCGCAGTTTTCCTCCTGGGTTCGTCTGAGCTGTCCGGACACATCCTCCTCTGGACTGCAGCTTTGTGGAAGGTACTGTTATTATTCTCACAAACTCAGTGTGTGTGTGTGTGTGTGTGTGTGTGTGTGTGTGTGTGTGTGTGTGTGTGTGTCTCAGGCTGTCAGGAAGATCACAGAAGGATCCAGGTTGTCTGGTTTCTAATTCGCTTTTTTCTCACGTTGTTCTCTGCATCTAAAAAGTTCTTTATTGCTCTTAATTAAAAGAAAATGTATTTAGATGTAATTAACCGTTCAAGTGCGACTAAAGGGGAGATTGAGTCCAATTAGTTGACTGGGTGTTTTTATTGTCTGTGGTACTGATCTTTCAAAAAAGTTGTGTTCATCTGATTCTCCCTATGGCCACTGATGTGGATTTCATTCAGGGAAACATGGTGTGCTGTTTACATGTTGTGCCAAGCTTACAGAGAAAAACGTTTTGTTTTCTTTCTTTTCTTTTCTTGCGTGTGAAAGTTGGTGTCGCATAAGATTTGTCTTATTGTCTATTGCGGGTCATGAAAAGGTTGTGAAGCAGCGGGCTCATGATTGTTGTTACCCCCTGATTACAGAGTTCAAGTCATGCCCCTGCAAACAGCATCCTCCCCAGGCCTTTTTGAGGAACTGCCATTTTTTTTAGCGCAGTGAATGTCCTGGTTTTGAATTCCAGCTTTGAATTCCAGCTTTGAAATTGAGGTTCAGTTTAATCTGATGTATGATTATGGATTGTTATTGAACTCTGGTCTTACATTTAAATGTTTTTTTTTTGTTTCAGGTTCAAAGACAATGATGGCGTTAATGACTGCTACACCTTTCTACGCCATGAATACATCAGACATCACTACAAAAAATGTCTCCTTGTACGAGGACGATGAAGAGTATGACTACAAGGACGAGCACGCTGAGCTGAGACAGTCCCTCAACATCATGTCTCTCATTGTTTACTGCCTGGCCTTTGTTCTCGGTGTGTTCGGGAATGGAGTGGTTATCTGGGTGACCGGGTTCAAGATGAAGAAAACAGTTAACACAGTTTGGTTCCTCAACCTCGCTGTGGCCGACTTCCTCTTCACAGCGTTCCTGCCGCTGAGCGTGACGTACACTGCCATGGATTTCCACTGGCCTTTTGGCAACTTCATGTGCAAGCTGAACAGCACTGTGAGCTTTCTGAACATGTTTGCCAGCGTCTACATCCTGGTGGTGATCAGCGTGGACAGATGTGTGTCTGTGGTGTGGCCCGTCTGGGCACAGAACCATCGAAGTGTACGCAAGGCTTCCTGCGTGAGTCTGGGTGTTTGGATACTGGCTCTGATTCTCAGTGCTCCATACTTCATCTTCAAGGACACTGGGCCATCCTATCACAATGAAGACATCATCAACTGCTTCAACAACTTTGCACTTTCTGATGACTATGAAACACCATCAGTGAATCAGCTGCGACAGTTTCGACATCAGACCATGACCATCACCCGCTTCCTCCTCGGATTTGTCGTCCCCTTCACTGTCATCGTCTCCTGCTATGCCATCATCATCCATCGTCTCAGGAGGAACCGCACCCTGGCCAGCCAATCAAGCCGCCCCTTCAAGATCATCGCTGCCGTCATCACCACTTTCTTCCTGTGCTGGGCACCCTATCACATCATGGCTCTAATCGAGATGGTAAATCACACAGCGATCCACTCGAGTGAAACATTAGACCACGTCATCACTATCGGTGTCCCTATAGCCACCAGCCTGGCCTTTCTCAACAGCTGCCTGAACCCACTCCTCTATGTGTTCATGGGCCAAGATTTTAAGGAAAAAGTCCGCAAGTCCATCCTGAACGTGTTGGAGACTGCCTTCCAGGAGGAAGTGTCTCGCTCATATACATACACAAACTCAATGGTTACCAGTCGGAGTAAAGAGAAGTCTGTGTCTGATGCTGAGGTATAAGGTTGCCCATGATATGGATAAACAAATAGTCTAACTGTGTATAACATATATAACTGTATATAACAAATAACTTTTTTTAATTGTTTTATATTCATGGACCCTCAAGACAACCTGTATACACAATCTGAGATTTAAATATTTCAACTCTTATTATTTGATTGATATTTTTTTTATGATTTGCCAACGGTCAGGTCTATAGCAGATATCTGTCTCCTTATGAAGCTGACACATGGTGATACTGAACAACGGGGGACAATAAAGTTTATTTATGTAAGATAAATGTCATAATCAAAGCAAGTGAATGCTTTACAGAGAAGAAGAAAAAAAAAAGAAAAATGCACACATACAACTGGTATACACATAAACACACATAGTCAAACTGAGTGACATGTACAGTGCCTCTTGAGTGTTGCCATTCATTATACAGTACTTTAGTTAGCCGCACCATGACAGCTATAAGGGATGAACTGTGCCACTTTATTGGACACACAAATTTCAGAATAGGTATTACATTAGTTTAGTTAAATTTGTGCTACACAAACATGACAGAGATGGTGTAACATGTGGTTGATAAAAGGGAACTTTGTGTTTCTCATCTGTCTCTTAAACTCCAGTTGTTGATTTCGATGTCTTCGTCCGTATGTGGCATCAAAGACAGCAAGCAATAAAACGATTAGTTTATAAGCCATGATCATAGACTGTTTTCATCATTAAATACGCTGTCACATGACCCACAAAACATTAATAAGGGTAGACTGTAAATTAACTGAGAATAGAATCTATAGTGTTAAAAAGTGTTGCCTAATCACTGAGGATTATACAAAGGTTAATTTCATAACTTCCCCCTCATACCCAACCCACTGACACCATTATGTGTGTCCAACACGTCTCAGATGCATGCTTTGGTAAACATTTTATTCAACATTAGGACTGATTCATGAGAGCTTGATAGCCTCAGATTACTGTGGTTATTGTAAACTTGCATTTTAATGTTTCTTTCAATCATTGTTAGTTGTTTTTAGAGGGAATATTGAGATGTTTGTGCACCCCACCTTGAGTACATAAGCATGTGGTTCTAACATCTCAACGTTTTTCATGTATCGCGTCCGTTTACCTTCATTATGGACAAAAATACAGATACATTTCTGAAGCAAGAATCAATCAGTTCTCAAAGTTGCTGCAGATTAATTGAATGGAAACAACTGTAATAGCACACTTTTCTATATCATAATACAAACCTCTGTAGGAAAGATCAACTTTAATGTAAACAGTGTAAATGATAATTGTTATTTTTTAACCTTATATTGGAGAACTCTTTTACAAGGCCATAAATGATGATGATGACTGTTGTTGTGATTTTTGTTGTATATCATTATTTCTATTATTAAAATATTATTTGGACTTAACACCTTTCTCACTCGTCATGTTCATCTCATATCACTTTAAAACACTGTAATAAATATGTTTGTTCTACCAAAGGCTGCAAATCAGTGGAATACAGGGACAGCATGATGTATTCTGAAAAGCAGTGCAAAACAGGATGCTTGACAACCAAGACATGTGAAGTTGCTGTCATCAGAATGTGTCAAATATATTCCTACTTCAGACATCATGAATGGATCAACAGATGGTCAGCATGTCTGGCTACAGCACAGAGTGGGCTGCTGTTTCATCCATCTGTTTGGCAGCATTGATTTACAGACAGATGCTGCTGTGACTTTCTTGTAAAGTGGTGCAAGGCCAGGTGAAGTGAGGGGCCAGTAAAAGATGTAAGACTACACAGATGCTGATACCCACTGTCAACCCAAAACAACAAAGACTATCATGTATCTTCAGGTTGAAGAACTGTAATATATTAACATACACATCATGCAGCTCATGTATTATTGAAGACTCTTTTTGTCACAAGACATTTTCAATTACACAGTGCAAACAATGCAAGTGTGAGCATGTGCATGAGATTTGAGGGTGGAGACGTGTTTCTTGTGTGCGTGCAGCTTGTGGTTCCTCCTCTCTGTGGGCAGTGACATATAAATACACACAGAGTAGTTTGTATTAACCTGTCAGAGTTTGATCAGGGAAACTGCTGCAGATTCATCAACAACAGAGAAAGGTACGTTACATTTGCCAATTTACATGAGCTTAAGTTGTTAAAAGGAAATATCACGACAAAATGATTAGACCAAGAGCAACATCTTACCTTGGATTTGAATATAAATAATATTACAGTTGTTGAATTATTTTAGAAAATTTGCCGCCATTCTGGATCGATAACTACTTCCAAAAAAGATTTGTTTGTATGTGCATTTACACAGTGACACTTTGGGGAATTGATATTTTCATGGAGACAAAAAAATGTCTGCACAACATAAATGATTCAATTTTGTGGTGACGACATGTTTTTCAAGTTTAGATTAAAAGATGGAGTCTACAGGAAATAAATGTAAGTTGAAAGTGATGGAGACACTCCTCTGTTTGTGTTTTGCTTTAATTATGTATTAGTAGTAGTAGTAGTAGTGGTGGCAGTAGTAGTTATCATCATTAACTGTTATATATGGATAAGATAGGAAAATATATAATATTTTAATTGCAGGTCTCAAGACAACGATGGAGACGACCACAATCTTCAACTATGAAAACGTTACCAACCTTACAGATGTCTCTGACAACCTTGTCACTGTGAGACAGTCTCTCCGCATCATGTCTCTCATTGTTTACTGCCTGGCCTTTGTTCTCGGTGTGTTCGGGAATGGAGTGGTTATCTGGGTGACCGGGTTCAAGATGAAGAAAACAGTTAACACAGTTTGGTTCCTCAACCTCGCTGTGGCCGACTTCCTCTTCACTGCGTTTCTGCCACTGGGTGTGACGTACCTGATTCTGAATAATCACTGGCCTTTTGGCAACTTCATGTGCAAACTCTATGCCCTTGTAAGCTCCTTGAACATGTTTGCCAGTGTGTACATCCTGGTGGTGATCAGCGTGGACAGATGTGTGTCTGTGCTATGGCCTGTCTGGGCCAAAAACCACCGAAGTGTACGAATGGCATCCTGGATGATTGTGGGTGTTTGGATACTGGCTCTGATTCACAGTGTTCCATACTTCATCTTCAGGGACACTGTATACTTTGATGAAGGCAAAACCATCTGCTTCAACAACTTTGCTCTTTCTGATGACTATGAAACACCATCTGTGATTGAGCTGCGACAGTTTCGACATCGGACCATGACCATCAGTCGCTTCCTCCTCGGATTTGTCGTCCCCTTCACTGTCATCGTCTCCTGCTATTCGGTGATCATCCATCGTCTCAGGAGGAACCGCACCCTGGCCAGCCAATCAAGCCGCCCCTTCAAGATTATCGCTGCCGTCATCACCACTTTCTTCCTGTGCTGGGCACCGTTTCACATCATGGTTATTATTGAGTTGGTTAATTTCTCAAGTACTCATCAAAGTGTTGAATTGGGCCATGTCCTCACTATTGGTGTCCCTATAGCCACCAGCCTGGCCTTTCTCAACAGCTGCCTGAACCCACTCCTCTATGTGTTTATGGTCAAAGATTTTAAGGAAAAAGTCCGCAAGTCCTTCCTGAACGTGTTGGAGACTGCCTTCCAGGAGGACGAGACACACTCTCAGACTGACACAAAGTCAACAGACAGTCATTACAAAGATGAGCTGGCTGGTAATACAGAAGTATAAGGCTTTACAAAACATAAAGGCCTTTTTCAGATATGAACTCCAAACATTTCTGAAAAATTGGAGTTTGCCTTTCACTTTAAGATCACTGCAGGAGATTTTGTGGGTCAGACACGTTCAGAATAACAGGAACATGTCCAGGACATTCATTTGAAGGGTGGAACCTGGATATAGAAATGAAGAAGGACGAATATTGCTGCAAAAATCACATGTTTACCCTTGTAGCAAGATTTATCGAAAGTTAATTTCCCAACTTCCCCCTCATACCCAACCCAAACCACTGATGCTGTTATGTTTATGTGTACATGATCAAATTGGGTAAATTGTGTGTGTGTGTGTGTGTGTGTGTGTGAGCGGACTTTTGACTGCTACATGTCCATTGCTTGCTCTAATAAATATTTTATTCAGCTTAAGGACTGATTCCTGAGCTGCTAATGAACAAATGTTGTAACTATGAGATTATTATGAATAATGTAGCTGCTGCATTTTAAATTTGCATATTATAACTTAATTTGATCCAGAAATCATTGCTTGTTGTTTCTTGACTGGATGTCTGTTTTTCTCTTTTGATGATGATGATGGCTGTGATTACTTTGTTAACACAATTACATACATTTAAAAAATATTATCCGGACTTGACCACCTTTTCTCTCAAAATATTAATCTCATTATCACCTTATAATATTACAATACACTGTGACAAATATGATTTAATATATAAGGCTGCAAATACTTATTCTAATTAGTCATTATCATGATCATTTATACAATAATTGAATGTATTTTTCCATACAGAAAAACAAATTTAAAAAAAATGTTCTGAATACGAGTTTGTAATTTTTCTGTTCTGTAACTTCATCCTGAGTTGTGTTACAATCTGATGGCTTTATTGTTTCCTAATTCCACATTTTTAATTGAACTTGGTACATTTACCCCAAACATTTTGACATAAAAGGTCAATCAGTTTTCCTTTGAATGATGATCAAAATGATTATAGATGAAATCTCTTTTGTATGTTACACATATAAGATACAGGAAATCCCTTTGGTATTAAAAGTCTTTCGAAAAACTCTATTCATAACAAATATCTTACCAGCAGAGGGAGCCATTTTACACAACATCCAGTAATGTTCTTGAACAAGTTAATCAACAGGAGGAAATAAAGAATATCTTCTGCATGTTTTCGTGCCTGAGTCAGCAACTATCGGAGGTTGTTCGTTTTCTTAGTGCTGGAATGTACTGTGTATGTATTTGGTTAGTTTAACTGTAAAATAATGTTGATAAATATCGTTTTTGATTAACTGATATTGTGTTATTGTGTTTGTTATCAAGGGTTTTTATTTGAATCTTCTTTTTTATTATTTTTATTGTTGTTGTTGTTGTTATTATTGATTCATTAATATTGTGTTGAAGTTTGTTAAGAATGATGTTTAATTTTGTATTTTAATCTTCATTTTTTAATATTCTTATTATTATTATTGATTCATTAATATTGTGTTGAAGTTTGTTAAGAACTATAGGTAGTTTTTGTATTATTGTTACTACAATTATTGTTATTATTAACGATGAATAAAGATCATGTTAAAATGTGTTAAGAAGGAAAAGTATTTTTTATTTTAATCTTTATCATCATCAATATTTTACGGTTATACAGTGAGCGTCGTGACGTCATTGCGCCAACCCGATTGCTACGTTCCGGTGGGACGGTCGCGGCCTGCAGCGGTGCACAGACATCGGCCACAGAGCGGATACTCTCTGGACTTTGCTCCGGAGCTTCACGGTCCTGAGATGTCGCACGATTCACGGTAGGTCGAGTCTCAGTTGATTACCTGAGCTAACCGGCTAACACATAAATGTCCGGTTGTGTGATAAACAAAGTTCTCCCTTTGCTGTCCAGCGTTAGCATGCAGCCGCTAACATTAGCTTTCGCCTGACCACAGTATTCACTGCGTTTGTGGGCAGCTCTCACTTTACGCTTGTCTGCAGCTTTTGTGTCGTACAAGCAGGTTGCACTGGAACCTCTTATCTCAATTTGATTGTAACGTTAGGTTTAATGAAAGCTAACTGTAACTAGCTACATTGTAGCCTGCAATAGATGCATGTTAGTGCTTTAGTGGCCCCCTGGCGGCGTGCACCTGCCTATCAGACACTATCATTTTGGTTTTGGTCTCAACACTTTCCCTAAAACAAACGTGTTCTCGTGGAATCCGTCCCCATTCAGTGTCCATTAGTTTTGACTTCATTTTGTTCAGGACGTGTCTCGTATGAAGGTGTTCTACAATTAATTATATCAAATGAATAAATCTTGATGTCTGATAAAAGCTCTGAATCAAGAAAGTGTAACCAGCTGGGAAACCATCACTATATATAAGTTACATATTATCTGTCAGGCTTTAATAGGGTTTAGACCGTTTCTCTTCATCATTTTATTCCCACAGAGGTCAAGATGCAGTTTTCAACAGCACCCAATAATTTAGTTTTACCTACTAAATGCCATTAAAATGGTCAAAACCACAATAGAACAACTGACACTGATTGTCATATAAGGTGAAACTGCCATAATTTATTTTCAGTTTGAGTTTTTTTTAGTGCAGTGGGATATATTTCAATTTATCAAATATCTGGATCAGCTCTGGTGCTGCCCAGTGGTTTGCATCATCCCTGCTTTGCATGTTTCCCCTATTATAATCTTTGTAAGATTTCAAGCTGTGTTGTTAATGATAGGATTTTCTTTATGATTTTTATGACATGGGAACCTGAGATGAGAACAGCGCATAAGCAGGTCTTTTTTTCTTTTTTTTTTTACACATACATGCTATGGGCCCAGTTGCACAAAGAAAGCCATGGTTGCATTGTCCGTCACCCTAATCCCACTCCCATTTATCATGTCCAACTCTCAGGTATTTCAAGTGTGCACCAGATGACCTGTAGCAGCAGAAAGCTACACAAGAGCTTGACAAGATGTTTCCTCAACACTGACTGAATGGAAAGTCCACTAACGCTCAGTAAAACATTACTTTTCGGTGAGGGGTGTTCAGCTGCAACATGCAATTTCAACACTAGATATCACAAAATTCTACACACTGTACCTTTAAGTGTGAGGAGACTAGTATAAGATGAGAAGAGAAAAGAGCCGAGGGACAGATTGCTGACCAGTGGAGTAATGCGCCTCAATGTTGCGGGACCACTCTGATACAGTAAAGGCTAAAGATGCAGCACAGATGCAGTCTAAATGGAATTAATGTCAAATCAATGTGTAGATCACTGACCTCTATTATAGACTGTTGTAGTCTTATTTTTGAATTGAAAACCTTATGTATTTATAACCTATTTTGTAAATTACTGCACACTTGTAACAAAAGTGACAGTTTAAAATACTTTTGTAAAGCACAGATCATGGGGCTAGTAAAGATGCACACATATATAGTCACACAAAACTGAATCATGTATATTAAAATGCTTAGATGCATCAATAATCTTTCTATAATTGAATCGTAGCCCTCTGAATTGGAGTCGAATCATGAGGTCAGGGCTGTGACCATTTAGCTGCATTTTGTGACTATTTTTGGAGACAGAGCGAGTACATTTTACAACTACTCGCACCACTGCGGCTTGCAAATATGCCCCCCATTTTTTGTCAAAGTCATCATTGTATAGGCTATCACATGAAATACCAGGAGGACACAACATTTTGTGTGTGTTCTGAGAGCAGGAATCAATATATTGAATTGAAACCTTGTGAATCAAATCTATTTGTGAAATAATTGGTGATACCCAGCCCTAATCAGCATGTACTTAAAGTAACAAAAATAAAAGTGCAGAATAACCAATTTCAGAATAATATATGACAGGATTATCAGCACAGAAGAGGATTCAATCTGATGTCAGAGGGTCCCTGTGGAGACAGGTTAGAATAAGTCTTGAGGGAACTAGCTTGGAGGAGGTGACTGCCATGGAGGTTAAACAGATGAGGTTCAGTCAGGGCAAAAGAACTAGAAGGCCCAACTACAAGGGTTGGCCTTCAGATGTGCCAGGCCCTAAATGTCCTCAGGGGGGCGTGCACTAAAGGGAGGGGAAGGAGATGCATTCTGTAAGAGGAAGTTCCATGTTTACTTGTTTTGTTGTGGTAGTTATTTTGTAAATTTCTGGAGCCCTGGAGGTGCCTAGAGATTTCCACCCTTAGTGGCAGAGACGTCTCACACAAGCACATTTACAGAAAAAGACCTGTGCAACACGAATGCAAAAATAAATTTTCATAAGCAACAACATTTAATGCTTGTCTAATTTACGTGTCAGGGAACAGGTGTGTTTTTCCTTTTTGGGTGCTCCTAGCATCGGTACCGTTAAATAGACAAGCACCACATTTTAAGCGGGAACTGGTTTGGTAGGGTTTTCATTAACAACTGCTCACTTGACAGGAGAAAGGAAGTGTTCACTTCCTTTGTAGCTGTTCTTGTTGCATAGCTTCTGCATGATTGCTGTGGTTTTTGGAGTTGTGTTGTGGCTTTTGCATTCATGTTTTTTGTTAATGTGATTGTATGAGACATCTCCGCCATCGCAGGAAAGGAGTCAATCACCGTAATAGTACTACCAGTAAACTATAACCAAAATTAAACATCAGTCATTGATTTTTGGGGCAAATGTGCCAAGTAAAATGAAAAATGGGGAATAGGGAAACAATAAAACCCTCAGATTGTAACACATGCATGCAACCTTAACAGATTTATCCAAGTTTTGAAACACCCATGACTGTTAAATGTTTCAGACAGAAATTTAGAAGGTATTTGAGAAAAAAAAGTGTTTAGGGATGAGACGTTTGCATGGTAATTACAGATATGGACCCCCTCAAGTAAAAATGAAGTTTTTAATCTTGTCAACATGTTTAAAAGGCTGCTTTCAGTCATGCACTGAAATCTGTAGAACCACTGCACTTTCACCAGAGGGGCTGTATGTGTGAATGCAAAGGTCCAAATGAGAGCCTCTGGACTTCCTGAGGAGTTTCTTCAGCCAGTCCACAGCAGGAGATCCTCCGCAGGATTCACAACAGGAGCGAAATGAAGAGAACAACATATTTGAATGAAACAGTGGTGACATTCACGTAGGAGACACCAACAAAGATGTAAAAAGAGCTCTTGGTGGTAATGGCCCACGCTTGTGTAAATGGGCTGAAAACAAAAACACATGGTCTCTGCAGTAGAATAAATACATTACATCCTGCTCAGATTTGTTTCACCGGACATTTTGACCAGGGAGATTTTAATTTGTCATGCTTTAACACATTTTCCTCGTAAAAGACCAGTAATTATCACACAACAGATACTCTGCAACAGGTGTTGAGTCAAGATGTCCAGTGAAATCAGTGACACTGGTGTTGTCACAAGTTTATAGCCTTGTGGAAAGATGGCATTCTTGGTGTCTACCTGGTGAGCACTACGGTTTTAGCAGAACACCAGACTTTTGGCCGTCCTGATACTCCATGATGAGTTTCTGTCTAACAGGGTTCAGCATCAGGTCAGCATTCTGGCCAGGATACCAAAATACTCTGGTGCTTTAGGGTTTCATAACTGAGCTATGACCAAGATGAAACATTTTACTTCACATGGCTATGTGGCAATTATCATATAAAGTATGCTGTGGGCTGCTTGAGTGGAAGTGAAGAGGGGTAAAGAATTGGTGATGTGATGGGAAAAAATAATAATCTCAAAAACATTGACCTGCCACTCTGTTGACACTTGCTCTGTGCAAGTGGCTGTTTGTTGTTGGAAAAAAGATGGGAGGGGTAGGATCGTACTTTCTGGATCAACACCTATGACAGATGTTCACCAGTAATTGGTAGTCTACAGCACACAAACCTACCCAGATAAGCCTTTACCCTCTGGGCTCTCACATTGATTTTTAATCATCAAATACTTTCAGGATAGTGATGGGTAAGCTATTCAAAAATTAATCAAGGGTAGCATTAGTGTTTCCCTTTAATTACCAACACTGTGTGCCGCCCTCTTTGTCAAGCGTTGTATCCCACACTCTCTCCATTTGCAGCACTAGGAGAAATCATGCAGTATTGGTGGGCGATCAAAACAAGATTTCTACTTACCTCGCGGGCAGACAGACCGTGTCATAGTTTTGGCTGTAGCTGTACGCTTGGGTTGGGCTACATTTTTCCAGTCGGCAACTGTCAGACCAGCAACCAACGTATTTTCGCACTTGATGCACACATGCACTGGAGAGCGTGCTAGTATCGTCGGATACAATTATGGAAGAGCTGTGACCACTTGGAATGGGATCTCACTTAACCACTCTTACTTCATACAAATGCAAGATTTCTGTTGGTGAAGACCAAATTATGTTGTCTTTACTCTGTCTGCATTTACGTGTCTGACAGCGTGTGTGTCTGCGTGTCAGTGCGCGAGAGAGGGAGTGGAGTCAAGAAGGGCTGAACAAAAGAGTGCACAGCCATGAAGAAAGATTTTACTCATTGAAGACAATTATCAGTTATTAAGTGGCCGTTAGTGTTAATAATGTGGCAGTGGTTACAAACAAATCAGTGGTTAAACTGTAGCCAAGCAAAGACATAAGCGGAGTCTGTGCGTTTGTGTCTGCATGAGTAAGAAAAGGAAAGAAAAGGTGTCAGGATACAGTGAATGAATTAATATTATGATATATATAATAAGTGGCCATTTTTATCAAGATCTTTTTGTACTTTGCTTGGGATTTGTCTATTTGCATGTGTTCTCTAAATTTTCAGTGCATTGAGCACTCAGGGCCAATGTAATGTATGCATTGCCTTGGCAATTATGACAGTGCTCATTCTGATCTTGGTCTAACTTGTGACAGTCAGTTTCAAATTGGTCAACACAAGTCTTCTGAGTAAAGGTTATTTGAAATGAATGCAAAGTAGAACTGCAGTCATTCGGCATATATATTGATATGTAAAACAAACTTTGGTTTGGTGGTGTGATCATTTTTTTTATTTCCCCCCAGGTGATGATACAACATGTAACTGCTGAGAGGTCAACATACAGCTCATGAGGACGTCTCTGTGGAATCCATCCAAGTGTGGACATTATGATTCCCACATGGAAAACAATTTTGTGGGTGTCGGGATAGAGTTCTACTCTAGTCTTGCTGATTGAATGAAATTGAAATGATGCCATCAACACTGAGACAAAATATCATGGAAAAGCAGAAATCTGGAGAATCGAGTACCTTTATCTGCACCGAGTGTGGTGATGGATTCAGGCAGTACTCAAATGTGCTGGCTCACATGGCCGTTCATGGACCTTTGGAGGCATTTTCTTTTGATGGCTCTTCCAATGGATTCGAAGTCCCTCGAGAATATGTGCTACAAGAAAATGGTACCCTGACAGTTGTGAACGAGTTTGCACAGCCACATTATTCTGTGAAACCTGTGTCTCCAGGAGTCCTGCCATCGCATTTGCCATCCCCTATTAAACCAGTGTCTCCTACTTTAAGGCCACAGCCGTCCCCTCACAGAGATGTGCTTAGACCAAGGACCTCAGACTTGACCCTGGACAAGTCTCGTCAAGGCAATTATCGATGTGAAATATGTAGCAGATCGTTCAACAGCCTGCAGAGTTTACATCGTCACCAACAGTATCGAAACACAGAGCGGGGTTACAAGTGCACTTTGTGCTGTAAGATCTTTGAAGGGAGACATGACCTGAAGAAACATCTCCAGGACCACGCCAATGAAAGCTTTCACTACTGTAGTCATTGTGGTAAGCGGTTCCTCAAAATGGATGCACTCAATGCTCATCAAAAAGAAAACCACTTCTCCTCCAATCCTACAGCTTTGGGTAAATCAGAGAACAAGCTGGAAAAAAAGACTGAGAAAGCATATTCTTGTAAGAAGTGCATGCTGAATTTTTTCTGGATGTCAGATTTTCAGACACATTCACTGTACCATTGCAAAGGAAAAGAGCCTGATACTACCTTTGCATCTGAAATTGAAATGGAAGTGAACTCTAAAAACCTAGAAGACATACCACTTGAAAACTTCCACAGCAATGGCACATCTATTGATGTTGAGAATGGGGATACTAAAAACTTATGGGACGCTAACAACTTAAGGGATGCTAGTGATAAGATTAATCCAGTATATTCTTTCACGCCATACAGATGTGGTTTATGTGGTGATCGTTTCCATAAGTTAACAGATCTAAAGGAGCATCATCTCACCCATCAGACTCAGGAAGAAATCGATCAGTTGAATCAAGAATCACTAAAAACTTCAAAAAGAAAAATACCGTCTAAAAGACGTAGAAGAGGGAGCAATCCAAATGGCAAGCTGCATCCTTGCAAGCATTGTCACCGTGTCTTTAATCATTCTAGTAGTTTATCTCGGCACATGAGATACCATAAGGGGACTATGCACACATGTGTATTTTGCGGTAGACATTTTCCACAACGCTGTGATTTGAGAAGGCATGTAGTCATGTACCACAAAGCTGAACTAGAAAAGAAACCAGCTTTGAAACTCCTGTATACAACTCCACAAAATGGGCCAACCCCTAATTCTCTTAATGGTGGAACAATCCCAGGTTCTCCAGATGAGAAAACAAAAAGTTCCTCTGATAATGAACAAACCACATCTCCAGAGCAGCCCTCAAAGGAGACACAATCGGGGAAAGCTGGGCGAGTTAACTACAAGTGTCAGGAATGTGGAAAGAGATTTGGGTTACTGTGTGTGTACCAACGGCACTTGCGTTATCATAAAAAGGAACCTACTAAGTGCCCCCAATGTCCAGCTCAATTCATGAATTCTTCATCTCTTGAGCTTCACCTTCAAAATCACCCAAGAACTGGAGAAGAAGATGATGTTGATCAAACTTCTCACTGCTATGGCATCAACAGGGATCCTCTGCAAGAAAAGGGAATTGGAGAGGACATCGAGGATGAGTGTATGGACCATGCTCAAAATGATAAAGGAAATTCTTCCGAGGTTCTTTATGAATGTACTGAGTGCACTGAGACATTCTCATGCTTGGAGACATTTCTTCAACACCAGACCTCCCATGGCTCAGAAAACAGTGGGTAACTATCACGTCAGACCCATCCGTCATTGTAATTTCCAACAGTCAGGTGCTCAGGAGCATTGGTACCCTATACCAATAATGGTATAAGGTTAAAAAAAAAAAAAAAGAAGATATGGGAAACCTTGTAATGGTTATTTTATTGAACTACTTTTATACACTTTTTCTGGCATGAGAAGAAAATTTCTGTTCATTGGTAAATTTGAAACCAATGGAGGAAGGAAGTATGGCTTGGGTATGGAGCAAACCAAATAACTTGAATGAATCCAAATTGAAAAAATATGATCTACAACATGTCTGACATGGATAAAAAAGCAACTTTAAACATTGTAATCATCCACAGACAATGATTGTAGATAATTAATAGATACGTCCCACCAATTGTTCTTTAGCTAGTACATTGTTTTTATTGTATTTTTTTAAGTAGATACCCATGTTGTTATTGTCAATCGTATTGCTGCATTTTTGTATATTGTTTACATATTGTTTGAGATTCTCTTTAATATATCGTATATTTGTATCTTCCTTTTTAAAGAATTGCATTTTCACTGAGTAGATTATTAACAGTGCCATTAAAATTGAACAGAGAAATGACTGGGCTTTCAGTGTTGCTATTTAACAGGGTAAGGGAAGCCCCTTTAACTACATAATTGTGTTTAGGTGTTCTATTTCACAATTTTAAGGAATTGGTGTAGCTAGTGGTTTAACTTGGTATAGCATGGTAAAGGCAACAGCATGGAGAGGAATCCTTCAGCGAATTAAAAGGTGCCATTGATAGCATTAACAGCTGTCTATTTAATCAGCTGTTTCTAGTAAGCATTTCAAGTTCTGCATCCAACTCCATTCCTTTTTTACTTACCAACTACTATCCCCAGCATAGGCAAACATTCACTCTTGTTTTGCTTATGTTGTCACTGTCATCAATTGGGGTTCATAGATGTAGACAGTTATATTAGGTACTCAGTTTTAGGTTGGTGGACAAAGTTCTTAAGATTTTTGTGACACATGGGTACAGTTCACCATTTCTGTGATTGATTCAACATTGAGTTTGCAGGCCCCACCGAGTGGGTTTTCAAAGAAAGATTCCTCTGTGCAAGAGCAGAAGATCCTTGGGTATTTCATCAGAGATAAAACCAGAGACAAGTTTCGGATTTCTTTTCCATGGTCTGCCAAAGTTTGCGTCATCTTGGGTAAATTTGGACCTGTTTGACAGCATCATTGGAAAACTCCCCTTGGTAACCTATACCAAAATTCATGGCAATGGCAGTTTGGCCAAAGAAATAGTTTCCAAGTTGACAAACTACAGTAATAAGAAAAGGGGGACTTGGACCATGTGCCGAGATCCAATCACTCGACCCCACTTGAAGGTAATGTGGGATAAATATGGCCACGCATTGTGTGAATACTAATGAGTCCTCGACCACATATGAAGGACCACCTATTTATAGATGGTGTTCTCAGACTACAGTTTCATAATGAATCAAATGTTTTTTCTGGCCCTCCTGACTCTTCTCTAGCACAAACACACAGACAAGCATGGTAACATCAGACACAACAGTGAAATCAGAGTCCACAGATTTGTTATAATCGATACATGTACAAAGACAAACAGCCTCACCTTTGATTGTTATCATCTACAGAACCCACATCCCCTTCTCAGATGATCTGGTGTCATGATTGTCCACTCAGGACGGATCTGCTTGCTCAGGTTTTTAATTTTCATAGCAAAAGAACATAACACTTGCATTACTGATTGGTCAAGAGGGCATGCAAGTGGTCAAGCTGACAGTGATCACTGACTTTCAGAAGATGGCATTGTATTCTTACAGGCCTATAGTAATGTGGTGCCCTCCAAAAATAGAAGCCTGCAAGTCAAAAATTAATTGCCTACTGCTTAGGTGAGATTTAGAACATTATATAGCATGTGAGTTTTGAAAAAAGCCCCAAGAGGTAGACCTTACATCTGTAAAAAAAAAAAAAGAGAACCGTTCTTCTATAGGTGGCCACCAGCACTGGCCTGTCTTGGGTTACATTGTTACATTCAACTGGGTACTCAGTTACTTACTATCCTTCTTAATGAGCAAACATCAGATTTGGCAACCTTTATATGCCCTTCTACCATTGTAAGGCTCAAATGCATCACTTGCAGTGGGTGCCCACATCCCTCATCATGGTCATATGATTGACAAATGATTCCAACAGGTTTATTTTTTTTTTTTTATTCCTTTGCTTTTTTGTCATATGTTCAGTATTTGCATCAGTTCTCGGATAAAGATGGCAAGGAGATTTTGGTAACATTGGTGGGTGCATATTCATGAAGTAGAACATAAATGTCACACACAAATCTTGTCATCAAGAAGAGGCTAAGGCCAACCTATGTAAGAATGACCATTGTTGAGACTGAACAAGGCTAACAAAGGGCTTGTTCAAAGGCCCAGATCAAAATTAATTTAGCAGAAAGTAACAGGTTAGTGGCTCAGTATGCTGTGGGTAAGAAGGTCAGGTCAGCAATATGGCACATTCTCACTGGTTGACTCAGACTGAATATTTAGAAAGACGACGTGTCTCCAGTTATAACTTGACTATCCTGAAAATTTGACTAAAATATCCCACTTACCAAGGCTGCCGTCTTACCCCAATAACGTCATTTGTCTGCAACAGCGAATGGAAGAATGGAACCACAGTATTGAGGTCTCACTGTTACATGCGTTGGTCCAATCACGAGTCTGTCTTAGCTGTCAGTGATGACATTTCAACCTGTTTTAATAGCATCAATTAACTGACTAAAATTAAATTTACATTAAAAAATTGCACTTTAACATACATCAGTGTGATAATAACTACTAATTATTCTTGGAAAAATGTCAATAAAGTACCCTTTGTCTTTTTAGATTGGCCCATGCCCCATTTACTATTCACTAACATGGTGGAGGTGGAGTATATTACCTATTCTTCTGCTAGCCATCAGGGGCAAACAAAATGCTTTGACCTTACTGTTTGGGAGCTCTTGTGTCATCCACTCTTGTGTACAGTGTAGGGTTGACGCCTAACTATAGTAAGCATGTAAACAGCAGCGATAGCTTCAGATCTACCTCCATTATCTTAATTATGTGCATTTTCAGACAATGTGCCGGAAATGACCAATCACAAGGCATGGAAAGTCCAGGAGAGCCCACCCCTCTATGCTCTTTGGCTGCCTCTGCCAGCCCCTGACTGTACAAGTCCTTCCGGACGAACTCGCTGCAGTTTTCTCATTGCTGTTGCGGCTACTCTAGCACTGCCTACATACTGTAGCAGACAGGCACCTCTACCTCACACAGTAGTGGCTGAACTGATCTTCCTAAGTGTTCAGTGCTCCCATGTGCAGATTCAGAACCATTCTGCTAAAGTTACACAAGAGATTCCATTCAATTATATTTTGGAGCACCCAAAATAGGGGATCCTATTGCTCACCAACTTAGCAAAGCACTTCTGGGAATTGAACCTGCAGTTCTGCTGTGGTGGGCAACTGTTCTGTGTGCATCTCCAAAAGGTCCATCCTATTATTCATTATGGCTTTATTTTAGATGCCATGTTAACTAAGCTTTACAAAAGCAAAGGGCAAAAAATTGAAAGAAAAGAAAAAAGGTTGGTGCCCGCTATGACTAATTGATGGATCATCTGATGGGTAGGGTCAAATACTCTTCTTGGATGCAATATTCACTATCAAAAAGTACTAGGCTGAAAGAACTGGATAAGAGTACACAGAATATGTCAAGATAATAATACTCTCAGTGGGTATTAAAATATTTTGGGGGGTCATGTTTCAGCTCTTGCCCATGGGTGTATTATAAAAATCTGTGAATAGTGCTCCCTTATTCATTCTTATGAAAGTTTCTCACCAGGCACATAGGCTGAAGAGGTTTCTGGGGCCATGGAGCATGCACACTCCTACCCCTCTCCCCCTATTGCACATGGGGCTAAGTCATTTTAAGTCAGTGCACATTATGTGGCAATACCAAATATGTCCACAATGCTAAAGTGGCCTCATACACTAATGCTGTTCCCAGGGAACTTGCTCTTCCTACACCCCACTAAATTGTATGGCAGCTAATCGCTGACCCAAAACCAGCAGCTGGTCAATGACTTCCAAACCACCTTGACTGTGTTCAAGGGCAACATATTAAACAATCATGTTTTTTTGAAGTTCTGGACTTGGGGCCAAAACGCTTGGGAGTTCATCAAGAAAAGTTGCAATCTAAAACAAAATGGTAAATGTTTTTTTCTAGTCTAATCAACCACTCAAAGGGTTTTACATTACAATCCACACTCACACACAACCATGCATTCATACAGCGCTATAATACATACAATAATCTACCATATGCTGCACTTGATCACACAACATTCACACATTGGCGGTACAGCTCAAGGTCAGGCATGGCTGGAGGAGCCGGGGATCAAACCACCCACCTTCCTATAAGTAGACAACTTACTCTGCCTACTACCCTGCTCTGATCTTCCATTTGATCAATTACATCTCCATGCATGACCCATTCTATGACGTTTTAAGCACTTTTGTTTCTCTTCAAACTAGTTTGCTTTGGGTCTTGTTTAGGCCATTTCTTTAAAGTACAAGTACTGATGACATCCAGGAAGTGCTCAGAGCAGCCACAGTTCAGGTTATTGAATTGCTTGTTGCTGAATTTTCAGGTAGAACAGGGTCAGCAGTGCATCGTAGCGGCTGGGGTTGGTTAATATTTTAAAATGGGGAAAAATGTGTTATTTTTCATATCCCATCTCAGTATGTTACAGCCAATCTGGGTGTTGGAACATTCAATCTTTGACCCATGAGCATGCTTTCAAAGAGCTTGAGCTATAGAGTGAGGACAGTGTGATATTGCTATCAATGGGGATTGCAGGCAAGTGCAGGTTCCAATTGACTGATTGTGAAATGGATCTTAATGTCAGGGCTTGGTTTTGACAATGGTGCCGTGGCTACATATGTAAAACCTCATGTCTTAAAGATGCATTTAGGGGGCAAACCCCCATAATAATGATACCAAGTGAGAGAATTGTTCACTGCATCAAATCCCACAAAGGATGCTGTTATGTAACTTTTTAAAGTTTGGGGGTTTGTATGGTGAGAAAGCTGTCACATCAATTTGCTAAATTTTATAGTTCACAGTTATAAAAACTGAGTGACCAAAGATTGGTTACTTTGTGTTTTTGTGCTTTATGAGGTAACAGCAGAGTGATCCAGATGGCTGCATGAATTCAATGGTTACAGCAAGTGAAGTTATTGTCTGGACTCAAAATATCAAACATATTCTGAAGATCCTGTTCATGCTAAAAAAGAAGAGGTTTTGGTTCCCCCCCTCCTCTGCAACTATGTGTCCACCCTCTGGTAAATGGTCCATCCCCCTCAGCCAAGGGGGATTTGAAGCAGAAGACAAGGGGGTGGCGCCATTTTGAAGCAGGTCTTGCACACAAAATGGTTGTGTGGCACTTGTTAACCCTTTAAGGACCGATCATGTCTGACTAAGTGCCCCAATAACTCAGCTGATACTAATGCAACATCCACAGTGGGGTACTGAATCTGCACATTGGAGCACTGAAGCCCCACTGAGGACTTCATGGATCAGCTCAACCACTGTCTGCAGAGGTAAATCTGCAGGCAGCACCGGGGCAGCTGCACCAGCAGTGAGTGAACCGCGGCGCAGTCGACCGGATGCACTCCTCCTCCGCGTCAGGCTCTGGCAGTGACGAGCACAGAAGACGGAGGGGCGGGCTCTCCCTGGCTCTCTGCACCTTGTTATTGGTCCCAATCAGGCAGTTGTGTAACATACGTGCAATTCCGGGCACATTGTGTGAAAATGCGCAAATGAAGATAATGGAGGCGGATCTGTTGCCATCGCCGCTGTCCAGAGCTTAACGGACTATATGTAGCCTACACTTTGCGGGAAGTCACGCGGCTTTTGGAGACAAACCACCCTGCACTCACGGTACAGAAAAGGGAAAGAAAGGGGGGGGGGGGCGTTCTGCGAGCGTTTACCGGAGAAGACGGAACTCATCGACAAGGAGGACAACCGCTTTCTCCGAGGACTGGTAAAGAAAACCGAGACGTGATGTCTTTGGGGGAACTCTGCTAAATGGTTGTGATCAACTCGGACAATGTAGCAGTGGAGCCACGAAGGAAACCCGGCGGCGAAGCACCAAGGAGCCTCACGGAGCACCGATCTGGTAAGGTCCTCTCTCCAAGACCAGCTTCTGAGAAGCCATTACCGGCTTGTTTTCCATGCTAGCTAGCATTGTGCTAGCCACTAAGATAGCTAGCTTGCTGCGCTCTGAGCACGAACCAATGGTGTAAGATGATCTAACACGTGGCTGGAGTCACAGACCGCAGTGCTACTGGGGCTGTTTGAGTGTTTGTTGAGTGTTTTCTTTCTGTGTGCTGTCCTCAGTCCAGGCTGGCTTCAAGTGCAGCATCACACAATAACACAGACAGGACATGAGCGACACATCATTGTCCAGTGCACTTAACATCGTGCAGTACACTCATCTCTGTCCAAATGAATCTTGAAAACAAAATCCAGTTTGCCAGAGAAGAGGCTGTTAATCCTGTTGATGATAAATAATCATATCCAGAGCCACTGTCAAACATGTCTTCTGTGGTCACGTTATTAGGTACAGCTCTGCCACATAATCTGACTTTACCATGCTCGAATCTTAATATCTTATCTCAGCTATGTTTAGGTATTTTTTGTGAAAGTGGGGGTTATTTAGTGCCTTGTTTTGTTTGTCTGACATACTTGCCCTCTCATGTTAGATACGCATAATACAGTCCACTCCAACACCACAGCAAACTAATAGTAATGACAGTATATTTTAACTAATATCCCCTGACAGTGTCAAATCTGCAAGGTAGAAGAGAACGTATGGCTCATTGTTAATGGATTCAATGAAATGTTATTTTTGATCAAGTAGCCACCAAGTTTGTTAATTTAAAGAAAACACTTTTCAGCTTTCTTAGAACATTTTTACAAAACAATTAAAGTTGGAGATAAGTTGCAAAATATAAAATACCATAAGTAATTAGCTGTGATGCAAACTGTTTATGTGGTTTTCATGTTGGCTCACAGTTTAATACTTAATGGTATTTATTACAACTTGTACTAAGTATACAAACAAGTTGTATGTTGCACCCCTGCTTCTTACAAAAGGGTAGCTGTGTAAACTTCTGACCCCCCCCCCCCCCCCAACACACACGCACACCCACACACCAATGTGCAGCTCTGCTCCTTACTAGTCTAGCCTAGGTATTGTACAATTTGTACCCTAGCAGAATCATAATTGTTAATCCACAAATAAATATTTTCACACATGGTAGGTCTTTTTGAGTCCATTCTGTTGAACAAAAAAACTTTAGTTAATGTGCTGATTTAATGGGTTTACAACATATTGTCCTCCCAACCACCACTTAAAATCAATCTTTGCCGAATTTCGTTACCAGTGAAGCGCATTTGGATGAGAGAGTATGTATAAGTGAGTGAGAGTGAAAAAGATAGCAAGGCCGTGTGACTTACCCCTGGAGCTTGATCAAGCCAAGCTCATTTCTGATCAGCACACACAGTCAATGGTGCAGACACCCAGGGAGCCATGCACTGTGCCAGGGTATGCACTCAGGAACCGTCGGAGTGAACAAAGCCTGGCCACAGCGCCACCAAGGCAGACACCCAGGGAGCCATGCACATTTCCACTATGTCCACTTGCAGTTTATTTATTTGGGTCTTTTCACATATACATGTTTGTATATGTATAAAGATATTTTTATAGTTTTTACCGGCTGTCAGTAAATTTACCGCTCCTCTCTTTGTCTCTATCATTCGCTCTGTGCTCTAGCAACCGAATCGAGCTAAACTGAGTGCGCCCAACCTTTGCCTCCGGCTCTCCATACGTTGTCTAAGTTTATATGTGTGTGTGAGTGTCGGTGCAAGAGACAAGCTGGTTTATTGAATGAATGCTCAGCTCTGAATGAAGATTTGACTAATTGAAGAAAATGATTGATTATAATGTGATTGTTTATTGTTGCGCCAGCATGTCAGATACCTTAGCTCAGCGCAGCCAGTGTGTGTGGTGCTGTTACAGTTCCGGGAACGTCATATAAAAGCAACACAATTCTTTGATAGTAATCAATGGCTTATATTTATGCATTTGTCCCAGGAAAAACATGATCTTAATAAGCAGTTTTTAATGTACTATAATTTTGTTGGGGGCAGAGGCACCACAAAATTTGATGAAGGCGGCTGTCTCTTTGCAGGAAAACCCCAGTTTTTTTCATACAGAGAGTCAACCCTAGTAACTGTAGCTCTGTATGGCTAAAAGACTGTGATTGGCTGTGTGGATTTGTGGAGTATGTCGAGTTTATTACTTTTAAAAATAGCTTCTGACACATAGCTCATTAAGTTGGAATTTTGGAGCTAACATATGTTGAATAATACTTGCTCTTGAAGAAATTATTGCCACACAAGAAGGAGAGACAATTTGGGAGGGGTTGGTGTGTAGGGAGAAGTAGGGTGAATTTGCTTGGCTTGTCCAGCCACTGCGACAAGACATGCTTCCAAGCAGACCAAGACCAGAACAATTTTTATGGTCTCTGTCAACATGACAATGTAGCGAAAATGCCAAGGCCATACATATACTGTAACTACGACTTAGATTCAGTGTACTGCCAGTTGTGCTTAGGAAAATTAAACTGCAGGAAGAGAGGGATCCTATTTTCTCGAAAACCATGTAAGCTTTTATTGCTCCCCTGTCCTTGTGCCTATAAATTGTCAAACTCAAATGAAGCATTGAGTATTAAGAGCATCCTATGTATTGTATACTCTGTTGGTCGACATGATTTGTCTGTCTTTTGTTGTGTTTGCTCTTGAGTATCCGCCCTGCTGACCTGAAGCAGAGAACCCTGGCAGTGCAGTACCTGTCAATCCACAAAAGTCACTAGGTATAAATGGCATGCTACAACCATAGGGAGGAAATACACTGCACTGCCACCATGGCAACCAGTACTCACCTTGCACACTGAGGTGTTGTCTCATTTGCTGAAGACCACTCAGTTGCCAAGAGAAGCTAATACAGCCTTTACAGCCTTGAGCTGAAACTAATGTAGAGAGTCAAGAGGAATAAGGGACACAATGTTCTCTTTGGTGAGTTTAAACTCCACCACATATTCAGTCTTTTTGACTGTCAAAAGAGATTATGAACAAAGCATTACTAAGAGTAAAGTGCATGACCAGAAATTATAATTACTTTTGGGAGTGTTTTTTCAAGTTTGTGTCCAGAGTTCGATTCCAGTGCTACGGTCATCCAAATTTTCAGGGCCATGGCAATTCACTGTCTATAAGGCCTGCATATCACCATTTGCCAGAAGCAAATCTGTTGCTCCAACAGCCTCAT
The DNA here is from genome assembly GCF_024713975.1 of Paralichthys olivaceus. Taxonomy (NCBI): domain Eukaryota; kingdom Metazoa; phylum Chordata; class Actinopteri; order Pleuronectiformes; family Paralichthyidae; genus Paralichthys; species Paralichthys olivaceus. The sequence goes on from NC_091105.1 coordinate 13,008,970, forward strand.
TATGATATATTTCACTATGTAGCATTTGATTTGTCTCCCTATCTTGCTTTTTATAGGATAACATCTTTCTTAGTCTGCCAAAAGATTATCTGCATGCAAAAATATAGATTGAACCAAGGTTGAGGAAACATTCACATTCCTTTGTGCAAAAATATATTTTTATATTCACATCCCCCTGTCTGGCAAGAGTCTGACAAGGATTGCTTTACCTGTTCCTGGTTCCTACTTAACTAATGCCTGTTGCACTCTGGAGAAATTTTAAATGTTGAGCCGCGTTCACATACACACACACTGCACACAAGCTCTAGCGTGTCTGCGTGATAGCATTGATAGTTCCAGTTGCGTCGCTACTTACCATAACAGACATTTAGTCTAAAAACATGGTGTTAATGATGATTTGGCTGCAACGCTGTTATAGATAAGAGTGAATTTAGAATGCAGGACAAAAGGAAGCTGTGAACAGACATTGCTGCCATTAAACACAACACCGAATATTATTTTTAATTATACAGGTGTAATTAATTTGAAATATGTTTATTAAAAAAAATGTCCACCGCCCACTGCGCTTTAGTAAATAGTCAAGCTGTGTACACGAGAAGCTTTAGCTTGGTTGTACTCTGTAGTGTTTTGATTTTCCAACAGTACCTGAAGGCAGCACTAAAATCTCATTACTAAGCTGCTCTCTCTTCCTCCTCCCTCCTCCCTCCTCACAGACCCCCTTAAGCCTAGTTTATGCTTCTGCGTCACGTCGACGCCGTACCTACGCCGTCGACGTGACGCAATCGTTGGGCATTCAAAGTTCTGCGTCGAGGGAACGTGTTGCTCTGCAATTCACCGCTGGCGCTAGGGGGTGTAGCTGTGTGTTTGTGTGGTTATAGCCGAATCCTCGCTTTTTCTTCTGTAAAGTAAACAACTGTAAACAATGGCGACTGAGGTGGAGCAGCTGTATTTGTTGTTGGAGCTCATCAATATTGAAGAACAAATGCTTATATTGCAAATGTTGAAGCGCAAGCTACAAAGAAAACGTTTGCGGAGGTGGTTTTTACGACGACGAAGAAAGACCGGAAAAGCAACTGCCGGAACTTAGGTTCTGAGCGGACCAATCACAGCGCTTGCGGTCCGCGTCGACACGATGCGTAGTTAGGATTTTTGGGAGGCGCGCGTCAGGCTACGGCGTAGGGGTCCGCGTAGGTACGGCATAGACGCGATGCAGAAGCATAAACTAGGCTTTAGGGGTTTTGCTTAGCCATTTTAGTTTGGGCTTGTTCGACTAGCTGCTGGGCATATATTATGCTCTTGATCCCCATTTTGAAGTAGAGATGTGGCGAATGTATGAGAAAACTCTGCCAGGAGCCATTTCCCTCAGCTAAAGTGCTGGTGCACAGGTAAGAGTTGTTAGCTGATTAATACAAAGTACAAAAGGCAGCAGCAGAGCTGCCTCAGAGAGACACTAAGTTATGAAGGAGGCGGCGAGCATGGACCTGTTTGCAGGCTGATGGAAGGTGCAGATTCAGGGAATGTCGGCTGTGACGTCGACGCATGCTACGGTCTCCACGCCTGGTTCCCTCGTCAGCGGTGAGGCCGATGCCTGCAGACCCTGCTCCGGGTCCTTTGTTGGTGGAGGGGCTAACACCTGCAGACCCTGCTCTGGGTCCCTCCTTGGTCAGAGAGGCTGATGCTTGCAGCCCCTGCTCTAGGTCCCTCATTGGTGGAGGCCGGCGCCTGCAGACCCTGCAGCCTCTACTCCGGGTCCCTCGACAGACAGTTTTAATGTTTTTTACAATGAATTTACAAACTGAATTCAAAGCTTTCATTTTGTAGATGCACAATCAGCTGTGCCATAGGTCATCCATAACCAACTATTTGGCTGAGAGAGCAATAAATGGCAGTTTAATCAGAGATTTGAAAGGGGGACTCACAATTTCTACCCTCTATTCACATTCTTTTCAGCCATTGTCTAGACCTGTCAATAAAACTAGCAGGTGGTCTTCCTGTAGAGAGATAACTGTCTTCTCCTTTTTGGGTTAAAGGAAATGGGTGTCTGATATGAAATTACATACTGATGGGTGACAAACACAAACCAACATAAGGGGTCTTAGTAAGATGTTAGACCACCATGAGCCGCCAGAGCCACTTCAGTGGTCCTCAGCATTACTCCTTTAATTCTCTGGAACACAGTGATGACAGCACAGTATGAGTGTTGAGTTTGAGATCTGGTGACTGTGAAGGCCAAAACATAAATAGCTTATTATTCACACCATTTTCATTCTCATTCAGTTGACACCTTATGCCTAATGGGTGGAATTATTTTATATCCACTAATTTTTAAGGCTATAAATGTGTCACCTGTATGTGGATCTTATGGATTCCATTCAATCAAACTAATCTCTGAAATGCATAATTATCCCCACAAGGTATGTCACAAGAACCGATACGGTACAAAGTCGATGCCAAAATTCTAATAATGTCATGGTAATTCTAAATACTGACCCGAAGCTGCAGGATGTTTGTAGCAAAAGCTTTGGGACCCGGGCAGGCACACATTGCATGTCCAGTGTCCTTGTATTACCCTCCTTCCTCACTCCCCTGCTGACCTGTGCTCACGCTGCATGTTGAAGGTGGATACAGTGAATGGTCAGAGGTTCTTGGGACCTGTGCAATGCTTGGCACATGCTTTGTACACACCCATGACACCAGGGTTCAAGTGACTAGAATGACCTGTATTAATGAGCCAACACTATCAATTATTTACCAAATAGATGTGTGAATAGCTACAGACACGAGCAGGCACACAAACACATACATGCATGCTCCTGCGGACAGAAAATAAGTTCCCCCAGATTACGATCAATGCAGTGTAAATTTAATGAAAATGTCTGTACATTTAAGAGATATCAATGTCCACCTCTTTTACCATGCAGCAGGTTACACGGGTTGATAGTGGCGTGATTTTGGACAGCTATGTCTTCAGCACTTTTTATGTAGAAGCCAGCTTGTCAGAAGAGACACTTGTCAGATTCTTGAGCCTGCTATGGCTTTAAGAACTATGTCCCTTTTTGGCCCAATAATAATCCTGTAACTTTGTTTGTGTTGGTCTGTGTAATTTTGCTTGTCGACTAGTATTAAATGCCTTGAATCTCGGTTGAGCTTTGGTTCAATCATTTAGTGGAATTGTGGAATTCCTCATCAGAGGATTAAATGAAAATTCCCACCACACTTTACACTTCCTTGTTGCAGAAGAAGCGACCCCAGGATCCCATCGGTTCTGTGTGTGGGTGATTGGAGAGGAGCAGAGGAGCAGAATCCCTTGCTGGCCAGTGCCAGTTGTGTGTTAGCACATTGCGTGTGCAGCCTCTGCTGTTTTTTAGAGTCATTTAGCCATACCTGACACAAGGTAGGGCTGGGCGATATGGAAAGAAATCTTACCACAATAATTATTTTCTTATCAATCGATGTACACTGCCAATCACCAATCCACTGAGGGCAGGATTCAAAACCACACCAAAAAAAGTAATTTTTTTTATCACAGGCTGATTCAACTTGTGAATTTCATCAAAGCATCTAATAATATGACTCACAAAGAACCTTTGGGCATGCTCCTGATGAGTCGGCAGATGGTGTCCTGGGGGGATCTCCTCCCAGACCTGAATCAGTGCATTAGTGAATTCCTGGACAGTCTGTAGTGGTACTTGGCGGCGTTGGATACACAGATATGTTAAGTCCCATGGACGCTCAATTGGATATAAGTCAGGGAAGGGTGAGGGCCAGTCAATGGCACCAATGCTTCGTCATCTAGGAACTGCCAATGCACTCTGGCCACATGAGGTCAGGCATTGTCCTGCACCTAGAGAAACCAAGGGTCCACTGCACCAGTGGGTTCTGACAATTTCTCTGAGAATTTCATCCTGGTACCTGGTAGCAGCAGTCAGGGTACTGTTGGATATGACATAGAGGTCTGTGCAACCGTCCAATGAAATGCATCCCTCGACCATCACTGACACGCTGCCAAACCTGTCATGCTGGCTGATGTTTCAGGCAGTATAGTTCACCACATAATCTTGCTCACATCTGTGAAGAGAGCCAATTCTGGCGTTTTCTGGCGATTGCCAATTAAGATGCACGGTGCAGGGCTGTGAGCACAGGTCCCACTAGAAGACGTCCAGCCCTCATGACAGCCTCACAGAGTCTGTTTCTGACAGTTTGGTCAGAAACATGCACACCAGTAGTCTGCTGGAAATCATTTTGTAGGGCTCTGGCACTGCGCCTCCTGTTCCTCTTTGCACAAAGGAGCAGGTACAGGTCCTGCTGCTGGGTTGATGTCTTCATGGCCCTCTCAAGCTCTCCTTGTGTAATGGCCGGTCTCCTGGTATCTCCTCTATTCTCTTGACACTGTGCTGGGAGACGCAACAAACCTTCTTGTGACCGCACGTATGGATGTGCCCTCCTGGAGGAGCTTGACTACCTATGCAACCTAATTGGGCTGCAGGCACTGCCTTATGTTACCAATAATGAAAGTAGCAGAACACAAAACTAGAGAAGAAACAGTCAGGGAGGTTAAAGAGAGCGCAATTGTCTGTGGCCATAACATGCAAAACTATTCCCTTTTTGGGGGTTGTCTTGCTTTTGCCTCTTGATTACACCTGTTTGTCCCTTTCATTTGCACCAAAACAGGTGAAATTGAGTCACAATCACTTGTGCTTCCTAAATGGAAAGAGTGATATTCCTTGAGGTTTACTTTACTTGGTGTTATACCATGCTAATTAACTGTTCCCACTGGCTGCTACTCCTACACTCTGTGCTGTGTGCGTTAACCAAACCTGACATGGCAGTAATTCTATTCCAGCCACATGATTGATTTGGCACAACGCTATTCTCATTATCATGTCTTCCACAGAGGAAAAGTTATTTCTCCTGAATTTCTTCAGACTTAATACTAGGAGGCCATGCAGAGAAAGTCCAGTGTAGCCTCTCACTTGGAAATGAGCAAATTGTATTTGAGTTCAGTGCATGCAACATTGTCTACAAGCACCTGGTCGCCTTAAATTACCTCTTATGGGAAGGGATTGCCTTGGCTCATGTTAATCCACAAATACGAAAGTGGTTGTTCAGATAGAAATATTGCTGATGATACTCTGGTTGTTTTGGAAAATTATTTTAGCAGCAACAGTTACCAAGTAAATGCCCTTAACAGTAGAAATACAGCCAAAAGCTCTCTTAAGATCTTAGTCGGCGTTAGAAATTTCATCAACATGCCCACTCCCTTGCGGTGAATCCAGCGGAGGATCTCCTGCTGCTCTTGGATCTGATCCTTCGCACTTACTTTAGATGTTATACAACGGGTATTTAGAACTGGCTGGAAATAATCTGCAGAAAATCTGGAGACTGTGACTAGGACATTTGCTTTCACAAATATAGCCCTACTGGAGAATGCCCAGAGGATCTCTGGAGTTCCCTGCATGTCTCAAAGAAACTTATTAGTCCAACCAGTGGTTCCAAGGCATTTCTTGAGCCTAGCCTGGAGAGGCAGATGTTTTTTGTTTTGGTATCTTATAATCTGTCCATAGTAATAGAAAAAATGCATTTCTCTTTTTTTTACAGATTTCCATTCAGTTGTAACTCAGATCATCCTGGACTGTCCTTATATATCAAAGAAAAGGTCAGATTTGTCTTTTCAGTTTTAGTCTACATTTCCAAATTATATTTGTTAAAGTATTTTTTTTCCTTTAAATAATTCTATGCTTTTCTGTGTTTTCAGGATTTGATCATAGAAGCCCTATCTTCTGGTCCATGCAGAGAATGGCTCATGGGTGGGATTCCTACCTCCATAACATCCCAACTCTATCATCTGATCCAAGGACATCAGAGGAAAAACATTTGGAGAACTTCATTGAACATGACTTCACTGACACCATGGTTTCGTATGAAGCCACTACCACCAACTCAAACATCAACACAACTGAGTACTCAAATCCCAGTATTGAAAATTCTCATTCAGACTGTGCTTATCAAAAATACTATGAGGAAACACAATGGCAAGCTGTTGAAGAACAAATGGAAAAAGATTTGCCAAGTTGTGGTAATAGTGAAATCACAGACTTTGCCACAGATGGATTATCAACATCAGGAACTGTTCCTTCATCTCTTGAAACACATTTACAAGACCTTAAGCAAGACTGTGGAATGCTAGCTACATCATCACTTGAAGACTACTCAGATGTCAGTAGCTGCTCGAATGCAGATGTCATTGAAAATAGGCCTTCTTGTAAATTCATGGCAAGTAATTCGGCTCCAAAATCTGCAATTGATGTTGGTAAAAAACACTTAGCAGAATGGCCATTCACTGATCCTGGAAATATGCTTCCAACTCAAAGTCTGTGTACTGACATGTTAGAGATTAATGCAAATTTTCAGAGTCCATCAAATGTTAAAGCAGAAGAAAACCTATCTAAGTGTTCAGAAGAGAAGGTGGAATGTCCAGAAACAGTCAAATCCTACACAGAACACAGTAATATATCCTCCTCTTCTTCACACACAGTGGCAAATATAGGGAATGAGACTGAGGATAGAATTGACAGTGATGGTGGTCAAGATCAGAAACAACAGGCCAATATGGAGAGAGAGCCTATACTAGGAAATCCTCCAGACGTCTTGATAAATGACCTTGAAAACATGACTGGTGAAAGAATCAAGGAGTATCCAGATGCCAATGAGGAGGAGCAGGTCACTTCAACTACTCCAAATATTGTGACTACATGTAATAAGCCAGACCATGCAGAAGAAGTACCAAAAGAGAAAATGACAGAATCATTTAACAACGAAAATGAGGAATTTGATCATCTTAATTCCACAGAAAGTCAAGATAGAATTATGAAAGAGGATAAGCAAGACAGTGAAACCCTGAAAATGGAAACAAAAGCATCTGCTTCATTAGGAATTGAGCTCTCCGATGAGCAGAACGCCCCAAATTCCAACTCCACTGACCGCCAAGATGAAAATATACAACCTGACTGTAATGGGAATGATATTGAGTCAAACACCTGTCAATCTTCAGATACACTGGATCGCAAGTTGTCAGATTTGAAAAATGCTAGTCATGAACCAAATGGGCAGACTGTTTCAAAGAGTGTTGAATCTGATTCACAACTAAATGCTTCAGACACTGAGAAAATGGAGTGGATTGCAACCTCTTCTGCAGATCAGCATCTGTCCCCTGATCAAAGTCTAGGAGGAGGAATTGATGAAAATGCTACAGAGTCAATTGAGGAGTTTGAAACGTCCACAGAGAAAGACTCCATGCTTGGCATGCTGTATGGTGAACCTCTATCAGGAGAAGACTCTTCATCTGACACGGATGAAACAAAACTTGCTACAAGTAAAGAGGCAGTAACAGTGGCCAGACCTGACAGTCACAACATGGACCATCTGGAAGGACAAAAAGTTCATTTAACATCCTCGACACAACTGAGAAACCATCTGCAGCCCATCATAATATTGGAGCCCCTGGAGTCAGTAAATGGAATGAGCAAGTCATATCGTTGCAGAGATTGCCAGCACACAACCCCCAATATAGATCATCTGTTTGAACACCATCATGGTTGTCATTCAGTACCTGATTTTCAATTTTGCAGCACTTGTAATCTCTATTTCATGAGTAATGAGGAAGCAGAAAAACATCTGTGTGGTGTCTCTAACAAATGCCCTCAGCTCTCTTCTGACTCCATATTACAGAAAAAAAGAAAACGCCGTGGCAAGCACAGGTGCATAAAGTGCAAACTCAGATTTTCAAAATTTGTTCAGTATATCAGCCATATGCGGACTCACACTGGTGAAACACCTTATAAATGCAATGAATGTGGATCATATTTTGCACAAGCTGGTACCCTGCAGAGACACAAGAAAGTAATTGGTCGATGCAGGCGGGCAAGACGTCGAATTTCAAAATCTGCCAAACCCCCCAATACTAAAACACTACCACAAAAGCAGTTGGTAGAGAACAAACCATATACAAATCTGCCCACCTGTTATGTAAAGCTTGTTGATATCGCCAAGACCAACCTGTGCAGATTATGTGGTAAAACATTCTTAAGTGCAAAGAAGGCCAAAAACCACTTTTGCAATTTGCACAAGGGAAAGGGTTTAGCAGTTTCATTACATCAGTGTACCACAAAACCCATGGGTGAGAAAACTCAAAAAGCTGAGAATGAGATAAGTACAAAATATAAATGTCCTCTTTGTCCACGGCTTTTTAAGTACTCTTATAACAGGGCTAGACATTTGCGTGACTGTCTTAGAAACTCTGTGTTGAATTGCAAGGGGAAAGTTGGCAAATATCCGTGTCCCTTGTGCCACACGATCTTCACTTCACCATCCAACCGATATAGACATATTAGGCAGGCAGTTTGCCTTAAAGAATGTCTTTCCCGACTCGCAATAGAGAGGACAAAATTGTTCCAAAATGAACAGAAAAAAAGAGGAAAGGAAATGGGAAATGAGCAGAAAACAAGCTCAAATGAAAATAAGGACAAAACATTGTTGAAGGAAAATGAACTGGAAAAAGAAACACCCACAGCTTCAAAAGCCTTCCAGAATGCTCTACGTTTCAAGTGCAATCATTGTCCCGCAGTATTTCGTCATTCTTCTGGGAAATACAGACATATGAAGAAACATGAGTTGTTTAAACTAACTGGCAAAATGTTCAAATACAGGAATTCAATTTTCTCTTCCCCTATGTCTAAACCAGAAACTCCACGAACTTCAAAAACTGAAGAGAAAGAGGATGACTTTAAATCAATTGAAGAAAGTGTCACTTTTTCCCTGAGCTGTAAATTTTGTGGAAAATATTTCAGCTCATCACAGTCACTGAAGACACATGAACACAATCACCGAGGTGAAAGACCATTCCGCTGTCTGGAATGTGGAAAAGGATTCAAGAAACGTACCCATCTGATTTGCCATAAAGCTGTTCACCAGAGGAGGATACAATGCACTGTCTGCAAAAAGATCCTTCCAACTATTGGAGAACTAATTCAGCATAGGAGCTCACATCTTAAAAAGGGAAAGCTACAATGCCCAGACTGTGACCTACAGTTCGAGTTTCCCGTATATCTCCTTAGGCACCTAGAAACCCATAGAAATAAAGAAAAGAAGGCATCCCAGCTTGAGGAGAAACCATCAGTGGGGTTCCAGTGTTCCTTATGCAAAAAGACATTCGATGATGCTCAAGTACTTAGAAAACATTGTCTTACACACATATCTGGGTCCTCGTCAAATCAGTGTCCATTCTGCAAACACAGGTTTGCTTGTCGTCGGAATTTGCTGCGACACATGGTCCGACACACTGGGGACAAACCCCTCTCCTGCAGAAACTGTGGAAAACAGTTTTTCCGTGACTTGTACCTTAAACTTCACAGCGAGGGGTGTTTTCCTTCTCAAACTGCATCTCCTGATCCAAAGAGACCATTCAAGTGTTCATATTGTCCACGGACATTTTGTAGGAAAATACGACTGAAATGTCATCACAGAGGCCATAAGACAAACACACTCTTTCTATGCTCAAGATGTGGCGAGTACTATGACAAATACAAGATAAATCAACATCAGAAGAACTGTGGGGTGCCTTCAGAGCTCAACACTGACTCTCTTAGTAGCGATATCAGTAAAGGCACTTCTCAGACAAGCCAGAGTGTCCATAATAGACTCCTACAGTCGAATGCATCCAAGTTGCATCAGTTTAAATGCCCTCACTGCACACAGAAGTTCCAGTTCAGATCACTTCTCTTTAGACATCTTGTTTCACATACCGGTGTGCAACCCTACGGATGCATTCACTGTGGCCATAGATATAGAAGTAAGACAATGTGTTTGCACCATGAAGCTTTCTGTAAGGGAGTTAACAAAGAGGCACTGTCAAATGTCAAAGGTAATGCCGGAGCAAACTCATTAACCATGCCAACTCTTAGACAGGGGGCTCAGAAGAGAGCAGAAGGGGAAAATGAGTACAAGTGTAAATTTTGCACCAAGACTTTCATGAAATCACGAAACCTGAGACGTCACATTTTGACTCATAATGAAGTGAATCCTTATCGCTGTAAAGCCTGTGACAGCTGTTTTTCCAGGTATGATCATCTGAAAGTACACCAGGCTCGTTGTAGAGGGAAAAAACAGCGACTGGAAGTCTGTATTCCCAAAATCAGTTTGGATGATGTCGGCAAGGGTTGGCAAAATAGATTTGGCATTGAACCTTCTGAAACGCAAGAGACTTTTGAATGCAAAGTCTGTTCAAGTAGTTTCCCAAATCAGTCTAAATTTTTCCGACATAACCAGATGTTCCATGTTGCTAAATTATTCAAGTGCACTCCATGTGGCTCATCATTTGCTCATGCAACATCTCTGAAAAAGCATCAGAAGAAGAAGTGTTGCAAAAAGGTCCCTACTGCAACAAATGCTCCACCACTTGGAACTAATCCAACAGAAAATGTGACGGAACCACTTCAGGTGCTAAGAAACCGAATAATGCAGAGGATTAAGCCTTGTTTTAACAAAAAATACAAATACGTATGCAGCTTTTGTCCCCGCACTTTTGAAAACAGCCGGCACTTATCCGTGCACACCCGCCTGCACACAGGAGAGAAGCCTTTTGCCTGTGAGTATTGCGGGGAGAGATTCATAAGAAAGGATTATGTGCTGCGTCATTTCTCAAAATGCCCCAATAAAGGAAAGCAAAAGAAATTGCTCTGTGATAAATGTGGTGGCTTTTTCTCTAAAGCCAATATTGAAAACCACAAAGCAAACTGTACCCCAAAACCAAGTTCATCAAAAGCAACAGTTTGCCAAAACAAACAGTCATCGCAAAGCGCACCAAAAGGTTTTTCTTGTGCATACTGTAGTTCTCGGTTTTTGCTATTTTCACAGCTACAAGAGCATTTTTTAAATGCGCACAAGCTGGAAACAGTGGTTCCACCGGCATCAACAGCACCCCTACAACATCACCTGTCAAATATCCCAAAGATCAAAGAAGAGCCTTTGGATGAGACTTGTGACCAAAAGCTCAGTGATTGTGCGAAATCAACCTGTAAACTGGATTCAGCTGTGAATAGCGGATTTGTCTGCCCAGTGTGCAATATGTCCTTAGTAAATAAAGCTGGACTAACTGGTCATCTACGTGTACACTCAGTGGAGCACCCTTTCAGCTGTAAAATGTGCAAGAAAGGTTTCTGGAATAAAAATCTTCTCCGTTGTCACTTCAGGAAATGTAGATCAGGACAAATTGCAGAGAGCAAAGCGACCCGACATATGGAGGTCCCTCTGAAAGCTCAGATTGACTTTGCTCTGGATGACTCAGTTCTAGTTTTCAAAGAAGCCTCTGCAGCAACTGGCAGTGGGGTTTTGCAAACCAATTTTTCCTGCAAAGAGGAATTAATCGAAAAATCTTCACAAGATTCAGAGGGAAATCAGATACAAAGCAGCTCAAATAAAGAGAAGAAAGCTGTGCAGTACCAATGTTCAGAGTGTGATAAGAGCTTCACAGATGGCTTATTGCTCATTAGTCACCTAGAGGACCATGGAAGACAGGAACAAGAGAGAAGGCGTAATTCATGTTCTAAATGTGGACGGGTGTGCTCTAATCCAGGAAATCTTACAAGACACATGATGATTCATGAAACTAACCAAAAATACTCTTGTCCTGACTGCCCCAAGATATTTTCCACGCCAGCTGAACTGGAAATCCATAGAACATGCCATGTCTCAAATAGACCTTATGCTTGCAAACATTGTAACCTAAGGTTCTGGACGAGATCGTCTTTGTCTAATCATTACAGTGAAGACCATCCAGTTGATGTATTCTCATGCCGTTTCTGTAAAAAGATATATTCAGTAAAAAAATCACTAGCAAGACACTATAGGAAATGTCACCAAAAAGAGCAGAAGGAAATTGCTACTTGTGCAAAGAGCAGAACTGAACAACACTCCAACAGTCAAATTAGTACAGCTGATGAATGGGATGAGGATGAAAACAATGGCAGTGAGGACAGTGATTCAGACTCTGCACCGTACTTTCCTTGCCATGTCTGTGGCAAGACATTCCCAACATCAGAAAGCCTTGAGGATCATCAACGGTGTCACCTGGGAGAAAAGCCACATGAATGTGAAGAATGTGGGAGATGCTTTTTCCAGGCATCTCAGCTGCAGCAGCATCAACGAATGCACAAATCTGAATTTCAGTGTCAGGCATGCGGTAGAGGATTTGTCACTCTCTTTGCATTGCGTAAACATAAGCATACTCATGGTAAGAGCCGTCCATACCGTTGTCCCAAGTGTGACTTCAGTTTCACAGGACCCTCTCAGTTAGCAGAACACATGACCACCCATCGAGAGGAGAGCTTCCCATGTGATATATGCAACCGGGTGTTTCTCTCCAAGACTAGCAGAGCTGAGCATCGGAAAAGCCACTCCAAGTCAGGAGACCATCACCCAACTACAGTTTCTAGGGCAAAGCATGAAATGTCTTCTCCACTTTCAGAAAGCTCCTCAGTATTCACGAAAGAGCTTAAATATCGTTGTGGTGTTTGTAATGAACGCTTCAAAGACCCAGAGCAGCTCTCAGAGCATGGCTGCATGGCAGCCAAAGAGCGACCATACTCTTGTTCAGACTGTGATAAATACTTTCTGCATGCATCTCACTTGAAAAAGCACAGGAACATGCATCACTTATCTTTGTCAAAAAATGAATATCCATGTAATCAGTGCAACAGTAGTTTTTCCTCCTCTCAGCAATTCCTAAGCCATCTTAAAACCCATGTTGATCCCTCTGCAGCAATTAAACGCAAAGCTGAAGGTAAAGATAGAGACAGTTTCATATGTCCAGTTTGCCATCAATGTTATACCAGTGCCATTGAATTGATTGGTCATTTCCCTATACATCTTGATAGTACATTCGAATGCAAAATTTGCAAAATGAAATTTCCCTCTGGACGCAAGCTTGAAGAACATGAACAAACTCACCTGACACCATCGACTGAATTTGAATGCACAGAGTGTGGCCAGAGGTGTTTGGGAAGCCACGCCTTCCTTCAGCACCACTGTTCCCAGCATCAGCATGGGATGATGGAGTCCAAATGCTCAAATCTATCAGCTGAGATAAACCCTCCAACTTATCAACCAGCAGCAGAAGAGGAGGAGGTTGATGTTACTGGAGAGGACCTGTTCAATTGTCCTCATTGCTCAATGCAGTTCCCCTCCAAAAGTGGACTCTTAGAGCATCAAAATAAAATTCACCTAAAGGAGAAACCATTCAAATGTGACATCTGTGGAAAAACCTTTACAGTGCGGCGGTACCTAAGAGAGCATTTGCGAAGGCATCATTTGAAATCTGCTGCAGCTCAAAAACAGTTTGAATGTTCCCAATGTCAGAGCGAATTCAGTACAGCACAAGATCTGTCTTTGCATATGAGACTGCATGCTGTAAAAGAAGTTGGAGAGTTCCGATGTGACATGTGTTACAAGTCATTCAGTCGGTGGTCTCTTCTCAAGCAGCACCAAGAAAGTCATATTGGTGAAGTTGTATATGAATGCACAGAATGTGACAAAGCCTTTGCCTTTCCTCACCTGTTGGTGGAACACCAACAGACTCATGCTGGTTCCTCTCAGTAAAGATTGTTAGATACCATCTACCTTAACGTCCCTTTGAATAACTAAAGCAACTTCAAATCCCTTTCATGCCTTATATCTGACTGCATACCTCCACTTGCATTCACAATCTAGATCCAATTTGGTTTTTGGCCCTTGTTAGATACTTAGAAAGCTCTTGACTCATGTCACTGATGGAGCATTTTCTCCCAAGTCGATTGACATTGTGTACATATATGTATATATATTTTTAGTTCTAGAATTGGGATTTGTATACAATAGGTTAGTCAGAATAGTTTCTTGACAGTGTTTGATTATCTAATGAAGAGGGTTGTGTAAAGCTGAAAATTCAGTGATTAACAATGCTGCATGAAGCGATATGTTTTTGGATAAATGATGACATTTCTGATAAAATAAGACCATTTCTGATCAAATAAGATCATTTCTGATGTTTGACATTTATTTTAAAATAGTTTTTGTCTGTTTTGTTGCCAATATGTTAAATAGACTTAAAACTGGTTGTTTAATTTGCTGATATTTTCTATGGTATGATAGTTCTTGTACTACAGAAACTTTTGTAATGTTCAGTTTACCGTTTCCCTGTGTTTACTTTTTTTATATATTGATAGTTATCTTGTATATATATATGTACAAGTTATTGAATATCCTTTTCACAACATGATGCTGTGACTTTTCTTTTGAATGTTTAAGTTGATTGATTCAGTAAAGACAAATAGAAAGACAATTTGTGGGTGTTGTTTAAATCTTTTCCATGTAGGAGGCCAACAGAAAATGACAGCGAAGGAAATGTTGATTCAAGAAGTTCCACAAACCCAAATTAGAGCGGACATGATTGGTCAAACTGAAGTTGCATTGGTCTAAATCACAGACTTGAATTAGTATGACAAAAGTAATAACTGTTGTTAGGGAAGTCTTGCAGAATTACATTTTTTCTCCAGATGGATGTTGTCTCAAGTAAAGCAATATTTGTCAATACCAGATGCACCAGGGAGACCAGGCTGATGAGCCATTAATAAATATAACAAATTCACAGTTGAATTGTCATCTACATATCTGAGCTGCCCCAGCATAAAAACGTAAACTTACCAAGTCACAATTACCACATACCATTTATGTAAACTAAACTTGGTTCACCTTGCCAAACCATTGTTGTGTCTTCTCTAGCTGTTTCCAAGAATATTTGCAGGGCAGGGATATTATTGACCTTCCTCAACAAAATGGACCTAAAACCAAAAAAAATCCTTTACAACTCATGTTTATTAAGTAAATACTACTGCTACAGACACGCTGGGAATGCAAGTTTAACAGTAAATGGTATTCTAGAGCCTTGAACTTGGCAAAATATCATGGTTTGCTTTTACCAGTCTGCCCTGAAGTCATGCTGCTCAGAGGGTGTGTTATAACCTGTTGTCTTGCAAGCACAATGGCTGAATCTCAAACACCTGCTCCAAGAAAGAAACAATATTCATTATGAACAACAAGTGTCTTTATAAATGATGCAGACCTAATATTGATACACATAGGTAATCCAAATGAAATCAATAAATTGATTGATTTGTTGAACTGGCAGACCCTTATTTCTGGAGTACATCTTAGCTGGTACCACATACCCCTAACATGGGATCTTTGACTTGGTCACCGTATCTTTTGATTTTACCAGAGTACTACCAGGCTAAAAGGGTATTGTGAAACAGACCCAGTCACCTACCCCACAATTTAATTTTACAAAGAAGGTCCTGAATGCTTGGGACTTAAAGGTCCAGTGTGTAAGATTTAGGTGAAAGGGAACTATTGGCAGAAATTTAAACTAGAATAATTCTCAGGATGTTTTCACTAGTTCATTTCATCTAAATTGTATGAATTGTAGTTTTCTTTACCCCAGAAAAGGCCCTTTATATTTAAATACTTTATATTTACATAGAGGGGACCCTCTTTACGGAGGCCGCCATGTATTTTTGCATTAGTCCAGACTGGAAAAACTAAACACCTTTTGAGTTTTTGTGACAATTTAAGGCTACCACAGTTTCTTTTTCATGTTTGGAAGGGGAGGATGAGGAGAGGGTTGTTCAGCTGCAACATGCAATTGCAACACTAGATATCACAAAATTCTACACACTGTACCTTAAAAGTTCAGTGTAACAGTTCCTGCTAATGACAAACACAATCCTCATGTGCAAAGCCATATCAGGAAACAGACCCGAGAGCAGCGTGGTCATCATCCAAATCAGTGGGAAGAACATCATTCTGTATGGAAACGGAGAAAGGTCCCCTCACCCAGTGAACCAGTACTATTTGCAAAAATGCATCTGCATGTGAGGAATATCAATGACTGGCTTCGGATGGCTGTCATGAGAGCTCCCCATAGATAAGTCTAAACAGCAGAGTGAAACCAGACAAGTAAGTTCACACTTAATATGTCACCCTGGTTCAATGTGTAGGATGTTTTTTTTCCTTTTAGATTACGTTTAAAGATATGTTACTTCATTCTTTTTAGGGAAGTACCAAAAGAAGAAACTTCCAATGGATCACGCCATCTGTAGATCCATACAAGATGTGTATGACATGTGGGAGTAAATAAAAAATTAAACAACATGAATTTATCATCCTATTCTGAAAATGTAAACACAATTCAGAAACAACACAACTGTGTGGGAAACCCTGGAATCTCAACTCACATGGAGAGCTGTGAGTCAGAGGGAAGGCCTGTTGCCAATATTATATTATTATAATCAATATAATTATATTGTAAATCACAGATTATTGGTGGAGACACATGGCCTTACCAAAACCAAACATTAGCCACAACTTTCATCTCACCCCTTGTTTTTTGTTTGTTTGTCTTGATTCAAAGAAATAACAGGAGCAGTTGATCGACTGTATGTAAATGAAGACAACACAACAGCTCCCCAAAAGTGTTGTCAGGTCATCTTGATCAATCCCTGGTGACTGGTTGGAGGATAGGTCATAAACACTGCCTCCTCCACATTAGTGGATGGGACATGGAATGGACAAAACAAAAAAGTCATGGCAAATATTCTTTTCTCAAAGCTGGATTATGTCATTTTAGGTAACTCTTATCACATAGATCTACAGTTTGAAGCCAGACTCAACAAAAACAACAGCACACACAACAAGCCAATCATGTAGCCTTCATGGAGCTGCTGAGCCAATCAAAAGAGCGTTTCTCTCTGTCCGAGGTCACCATCATGTTTCTCCATGTGTGAAGCATGTCCCAATATACAAACCTTTCAATAATATACGTATGTTGAAGCAGGGGACCAACGGCTCAAAAAACTGCAGTATTTTTTTTCAGCATCTTGCCTTTGTTTTATAATCAGAAATTAAAAAGTTTATGTGGGACAGGGCGCCTCACGTGACCTGCATTACCGACTGCAGCCACAGCACCACACCGTGGCGCAGCTACAGCGCAAAACCCCGCGGCAACGCGAGAACGTCCTGAGTTGACTGCGCCTGCGCAGATGTTGCTCCGCGCCTGCAGCCGCTGCAGCTCTCGGTGCTTCTTCTCCTGCCACAGCTGCATGACGTCTGCTCACCGCGGAGCCGAGATCAACTGCCTTTTCCCCGGAGAGTTGATGCCTCTGCATGGACAGATGTACGCGGAGCCATTGCTTCTCCTCCCGCTCAGCCCTTGTGGCTCCGTCGTGAAGGATATCGCTCGGTCTCCTGTAGCTGGTGAGTCCGTGAAGATGTCAGCAGTTGTGTATTGTGCTCAAGCCGCTTCACAGGTCACGGTAACTAGCTCGCTAGCGTTGCTTATTCCTCCCTCCTTCCTCCGGCCTTCACCGGGAACCTGGTCGGCCACCCCCTCCTCCTGATTAGCTTTCACTCGCTTCCCCTGTAAGGTGTTTGCTTGCTGGGGTCAGACACCGGGCTAGCCGACGTGTGTTAGCGGAGTGAAGCTTGCGATATTAGCTTATTAAAACGGTACTGCGTGTGCATAGCGGAAGTGTTTATTGTTTAGTTAAGTAACATGACTATGTTTAGCTCATCACTAGCAAGCTAACACATTTAGATCCACAATGTCTACTGGTGGTGTCCCTTCCTTTTCTTCGCTGCTGTGCTGTGTTCACGTCCACCATGTGTTTTGGTGGCTCACTGATGCTCGTCTTCATTTGAACGTGAAGCGCGAATGAATCACGGTGTTTATTGTTTACTGATGAAAGTGCGAGCTGTGGTCACTTTCATACAACTGACCAAACAGCAGCTGCAGTATTGTATCATATGTGTCCTGTACAGTAAAGAGAGGGGTCCAATAATGCTCCAAAATGGCTGACATCTTTACTAGAGATAAAACTTAGAACAAACCGTCTTATGAGGGATCCAATCACTACATCCAGTGATTGATAGTGAACATTTCTATGTGGTACATGTGGAGTGGTCAATATAACAAGTAACCAGGCTAAGTGTTGTTTAATATCTAAATTATTTTATATAAAAATATCTGTGAGGTTAAGCAGAGGCTTTAAGAAACAATACAAGTGGAGAGATCCGAGTGCATCAGTGCACACCTGGTATTAAAAAGCATTACAATGAAAACAATCATTTGACTAATGTGGGGAAAAAATAGAAACATCAACATGTGGCGATCAGTGTTACTATTGCAGGGTTGGCCTTAAATAAATCAGTGTATGGGGAACATCAATAAGTGTGAAAAGAATTTGATGTATTTAGAAAATGTTTTGGGGTGTATTGTAGGCAGTCCCTCAAATGTAGCCCAGGTTACATTTGGGTTAACACAACCAAAGGAATGTGGTCATGCACATGCCAGACCACCTCCCTATGTGGCCTAAGTGATCAAATCTCAGAGTCCTATTCAACGCGTTTTGGGTGTGGTCACACGTGTACTTAAAGCCGTTCCCTTGCAATTAGA
The DNA here is from genome assembly GCF_024713975.1 of Paralichthys olivaceus. Taxonomy (NCBI): domain Eukaryota; kingdom Metazoa; phylum Chordata; class Actinopteri; order Pleuronectiformes; family Paralichthyidae; genus Paralichthys; species Paralichthys olivaceus. Next base: position 13,027,508 of record NC_091105.1, read on the forward strand.
TCACTCAGTACGTGTGTGTGCTTCTAATCTGAAATTGTAAAAAACATTTATGGTTGATCTTTTTCTAGATCAGAACTTCCCCTTGTTTTCAATGTAATTTTAAATTCTCATTCTTCCTGGATTTGGATGAGAAGAGAGGTTTTTTAGGCATTGTCGTGGGGCGGAATAGGAGTAATTTTGTGTTACTGGGATGAGACAGGAGTGAATTTAACGCTCCTGGAATTAAAGCAGGGCCATACTGGCTGAAATCCAATCAACAATGTTTTGTGGGAATGGGAAATATTTTATTTATGATTTAAAACTAATTAACAATTTTCTGTTTTCCTTTTGCATTCGTATCATGTTCGAAATGTGTTTCTCTTTAACAGTGAAATGAATGAGAAAAAATATTTCAGCATCTACAAGAATGTCATTAGAAAAAGTAGAGAGATTTTATTTTAATAAATATTTATGAATAACATGAAGATCGTTTTATTTTATTTACTAATGCCATTGTATGTGTGTGTGTGTTTACAGGAAACTGCCTCCCTTGACCACAACCCCAGGATCGCCTTGAACATTCAGCTCCCATGATGCTTGGCTTGCAGGGAAATACTTCGTCGTCCAAAGTGTACCGTTGTGTGGCCTGTTCAGCCACCTTCAATGGACTAGCCTCCTTGTTGGTGCATCAGGCAACCCATGCAAATACACTGCCCAAGGTCTCTGGTGCCCCTCAGCAGCCTGTCATCAGCCCGCATGAAACACTGTTCTCAAGTATGGACTCATCCAGTGAGCGGGCTGGTCCAACACCACTCTTGCCTGAGAGCCCTTCACCATCTTTTTATATTTGCGATTGTGGAGAGGAGTTTCTGGACTTCAGTTTAATGTTGGAGCACAAGCGTTCACATGTCTCTCAAATTCAGCTTCTGGATAACAATATGGGTGTCCCGAGTAGAACAGATTGCGATCAAGGTTTTCCAAACCAGCGTGTGTCATTCAGTTCAACTCTAACCCAGCCATGTTTGGGCCTTGATTTCCCCTCTACCTCAAGGTCCCCACCTGTCGAACTGCCCACATTACAAGACCATAAAACAGATGTTAGTCTGGGGGATGGCATTGCAACCGTAACCCCTTCTAAAGCCCAGTGTACACCCCCTCAAGATGACTGTGAGAAACAACTTGACAACATGTCAGCCACAGAGGAGGAGATACCAGAGACTAAGGATGTGCATTTCCAAGACAACACAAACTCTGTTCTTGACAGCACAAAGGGTCAGAGCTTACCCAAAAATAACACCCTAATGAAATTGCTTGCATCAGCGTACATGAACCGCTTAACACCTAGTCAGTCTCAGAATAACAATGATCACACAGTTACCCCCAAACAAGAAGTTGTCCCTGTTGATATAACACCAGGAGCAAAAACTGTGCCCTCAATCAATGATCTCTCTATTGCACAGTTGAGGCGACTGCTTGCAAAACCTGGTATGAAGACAAAAGCTCCACCCATTAGCAGAATTCTTGAGTCCAGTAAGAAGAGGGTTGTCTCTCTGACTAAGACTTTCTCACCTGTCGTGGTTCTAGAAACACGGCAAAAACTGATGGATCCTGTGGGTAATGGCACATATGGGATATATCAATGTGGCCGCTGTCGCAGGGTCTTTCAAAACTTGGACAGACTGACAGAGCATCATTTGTTGCACAAAAAAGAGAGGATTAAGTGTTGTCGTCGCTGCAAACAGCTGATCATTGGGCGGCCACCTTTACCTGACAATCATGTTTGCCCTCAGTTGGGAAACAAGAACATACAATCCTTAAGTTCTTTTAAAAGCAAGTTTCCATTTGCTCAAAAAATAGTTCCATTCCATAGGCTCAACAACACAAAAAAGGTTTTCTTTTGTCCTCTGTGCAAGCACAGCTATGCACGGAGGTGGAACCTTAAAATGCACAAATGTCAGGGGTCAGCTGTGTCTCAGCAAGTCAATCCCCCCACTCAGAAATTGCTAATATTGAGATCAAACAGTACACCCAAAACAGATACAGAGGATAAAGCTGGATCTCAGGTTTTCAAGAGTATTGCTGTGGGCACAGAAGTTAATGGTCGTATCAAGGTAGAATTGGCTTCTCCTAATTCCAACCAGACTGCAGTCTCACAGTTTGCCTGGACTCATCCAGCAAAACGCTTTTCACCATTTTCCCCCAAGCCTCCAGTGATGGAGCAGCACAAAGACACCTCTCTGTGTGGGACTTCACTCCAGCAAGAAGAAGAAAATAGCTGGGATGCAGCAGCAGTTGACAGTGATGACGGTAGTAAAGGGCAGTGGACGGTGCCCTTGGATGATGAAATGGAGATGCTCAATACAGCAGTAAAAGCTGGTGATGACAGAGAGGTAAACACATCTGTATCAGTCAAACAGGCAGAGGCAACACCAGCCAGCCTGCGCTTTTTTGTCAGAGAGGGTGTTAAACGTTACCCATGCAACAGATGTCAGAAAACCTACAGCCGGGCATCTACTTTGAGGCGCCATCTACGACTATGTGGGTTCAGGCCACGTGGACTCGGGGCTGTAGCCCAGGGTGGCAGTCAAGGTCCCATTCCGCTAAATGCAAACAGTACAAAACCGATGTTTTCTTGTTGTGTCTGTGGGAAGAACTTTAACCGCAAAGACAACATGATGGTACACAGTAGGAAATGCCAGTTGCAAAGACCAGTGCCTGATGTGGACAGAGGAATTGTGCTGCAGCAGAAGCAGAGTTTGCCAGGCAGTGCCACAGATTGTCAAACACAGGATACTGATGGAGGCAACTGGGGCTTCATGTCACTCCCCTCTGTACTTCCAAGGAGGGTGACATGTGAGTGTGGGGTTGGATTTACATCTCCAAGGCTTCTCCTGGAGCATCTGCAAAAACATGCCCAGGAATCCTACACATGTCCAACTTGTGGAGAGACTGTTAATTCTTGGGCAGACTATGAAGTTCATTTGCAGATTCATATGCATCCTCATCATCAGCTGCTGAAGGGATTGCAACCGCAAAGATCACAGCCTCTGTTACTTCGATTCCAGCAGCAGCCTCCTCCCCAGCAGCCTCCTCCTCAGCCTCCACAGAAGCAGCTTCCAAACCCCCCCAAAAAGCAGAGGATTGGATGCACACGATGCGGCAACACTTTCGCCACTCGCTGTTCCCTTCGAAGGCACGTTTCATGGAACCGCTGCAAAGGTGCACGCGTGCCAAGTCTACCCACAAATCCACCAAAAGCCCATCACTGTTCCCACTGCAACTCTGACTTCCCGAACACCATCAGTCTTATATTTCACCAGAGGAGCGGGGCTTGCAAGCCTGCCATAAAGCCTGTGCGTTGCCCTGTTTGTCTCCGCTGGTTTAGTACAGTGGACGGTTTGCAGAAGCACCTGCTCACTCACAAACAGTCTGAATCCTTTAGCTGCGACATTTGTCAGGGTACATACCCAAACCTTAAATCACTTAAAAACCATCGCCGGAGGGTTCATCGTATCATGGCTGGAGACACTACGCTTCAAACACAAGAACAGTTGACATCGTAATGTCATTGATTTAATGTCTAACATGGGAGTGGTGCTTTAAGAACAAAGCTCATCTCTTAGTTTAGTATTATTATCTTCTAATATGTTTTCTCCATATTTGCCGATTGGAATTTTCTTGTTTTTACTTTCCAGGAGATATTTTACAGGTGCGTATGTTGATGTTTTTTTAAGCAACTCTTGTGGGATAGTAGCTTGCCACTGTAAAAATAAAAGCTTTGATATATTGTAAATTTCAGTTAATCCCTATAACACATAGTGTCATTAGCCTGTAAATGTTAGAGCATTTGTTATTCAAAATTTTATCACAGAGGTTGTGATGTAGCTTGTGATTGTACCTGGTGTTAATAAACATGCCAGTGTGTGAACTGTGTACATTACATCTTTTTGTGTCATATGGGATCATTTATCTTCTCCAAAAGCCTTAAGGCAGAAAGTAAAGGGTCAACAGAGGAAAATGTTTTTATACATTGCATGTGGTGCTTGCTTTTATATGAAAGTAACTTTTGGATCTTGAATCTTTTTATCGATATCTAAGCTTCATGTCTGCGTTTTTCTCACTCTATTTTATTTTTCTGATTAGAATTATTCAAATTCCCATCAGCCTGGCTTTGTAACTTAATAGAAATGTATCTGCCACCTTGTCAAGTTTTAGACTTATTATGATAAAGCAATCAAAATGAACAAAACCAAGTTCATGACTAATGCAGTTACTTAGAGTTCTAACCTGCTAGACACAGGTCAAAGGTGAAAGGCTAGAGTACACATAGCTTTGCTGTTTGTAGTAATGCTGCAACATGCAGGTGAAAAATTTGAGAGCCTGACTGACAAATGTTATCATGGAATCTCGTTGTGTCACTAGTCTCTACAGAGTAAATGTAAGGTTCAGGAACACTTTAAATGGCTCAGAATATTTCAGGAATTTAGGCAGGCGTAAGGTGTGTGTTATTGTGTAATTTAAATTTAATATAGCACATCAAATATGATGAGCAAAATGATAGTGGCTCCTGCTAGGTTATCTGTATTTGTGGCTGTGTCTTGAGGGAGTTCCTGTGTCAAAATTCTGCATTATGAAATGTTTGTGTCACATATTTGCGCTATTTCCACACAGCAAGTGAGGTGAGTAAGAATTCCACCATAACACTGCACAGCAAGTTTGAGGAAAAGGGTTTAATTGCTGCCCCTTGCATGTGAACATTGTCATTCAGATATAAGTAAATTTAGGCCATTAAACTTAAGAGTGGGACACAATTTGACCTTGCACACAAGTTTGTGGGGGATTTTAAGTAAGTGTATTGATGTGTAAAATATTTAAAACTGAATTCAACATGTTTTAGACACTGTGTGTCAGTACCAGAGCGTAATACTTATCACACTCTTCTCCAGTGTGCCTGAAACAAAGGTGTGCAACCATAAAACTGAAAAAACACTAAATGCTCTGTTTAGGTACTGGGGTCTGACTGACACTAACCATTTATATAATGATGGAGGGCTTAAAAATTATCCCAGTGTGCAGAAGATAAATTACAGTAGAAAATTAGAAATGCTGACTTGTTTGCACATTTCTCGAAGTAGATAGAGACATTTACTTGAATTAAATCAAATTTTGCATGATTAATCCTTTACACTAACAATTAATACTGAACTCCCAAGGCTTAGATAATTTAAAAAAAAATTCAAAATGTAAAACTGTTTGGGCCACAGCACCTGATCAGCAGACTGAGGTGGGACTGTCTCCAAGGACAAGAATAAACTGTCAGGTTAAACATAGAGAATCCTGAAGGTGCTGTAAAACATCTGTGTTTCCAGGGCAACTGAGGAAACTTCATCTGCTGAGCTGAAAGCCTGAACAGGCATGAGTAAGTTGGTATGTTGTTTCCCCAGTCAAGACTGAAGTGTCCTTGCTGGACAATAAAACATCCATATACTGTATATCACAATATAATTTTCTTAAGCAAGAACATTATAACAACATTCAATGTATGTTGATGTAATGCACAATGTATGCTGTAAGCATAGCGAGGGGCTATAACACATAATAGAGCTTCCTCAGATTTGTAAAATGTTTTTAAGTGACTTGTCATCCTCTGCTCTTATAAGAGTTTAAACCCACTGCCTTCGATCAGAAACTAAAATCAGCCTGTAAACCTAAAAGAAATAATAATGTGACATTCATCACTGATACAAACAAAATTCAAATTCACTCAATGTAACTGCACCTAATAATATTCGAGGTGAACTGACACCTCCTGTCGGTAGGTGTCAGTGTCGCGCAGCAAGCCCGTGACGTTTCACTAGAAGTGCGCCATCCGTAGAAGAGGAGTTAGGAGTTTCCGTTTTTCAGGCCTTCAGTATTTTGCTGTGGCTAATGGGCTAGCTACCGCTACTCGAGCTAAACGCCGGCGTTCTGGCCCGATTCGGAACATCTCACAAAGCGACCATGGACAAGCTGTTTGCGGTTTGCTGCGGGGACACACCAGACTATTGATTCGGCTCCAATTTGGTTTCCCTGTGAAAGTAAGCAATTGGTATTGTCCATGAGCTAGTCGAGGCTAACGTTAGCATCGTAGGCTTGTAGCTTAGCAAGGCAAGCGCGCGCTCAGCAATATAATAACAAATATATAGCCTGACGAGTTCATTTATTTTACAAATTTTAGGATGTATAGAAAATAATTATAACCATTCGACGTATACTAAGCACGCTGCGTATTTCGTTAGCTGTACAGTGTGTGGCGCCTGGTAGAGTTCATGGACTCCACTCAGAAGTTTGGACTTTTAAAAATTGCAATAAAGAGCAAATAACGAGGCTTAACACAACGATGCAATAAGTGATTGGGACAAATATGGTCTTAGCTTCGCATGCATGTAACTGTTTGTATCTGTTGGGTTAACTTGGTCCTCAGCGCCAGATTGTGTCCGCTACCAATATCGTGGGGTGTTCCTGAATTTAATATTTGGTGTAAATTCTTCTGTTTGCATTAAGTATACTTGTCTTTGCAGGAAGGGAGCTTCAGAGGACTGCACATCACCAGTGAACACATCCATGCCCAGCCTGGTCATGGAGAGACAGCGGCAAACAATGCAAAATATCCTGGAGGATGGATTAGGCAGGGATTTGATGGATGCCGGCCGGTTTTGCTTCAACTGTGAGCAGATATTTTCCGAACGGTTATCCCTAGAGCAACACATGTGTCCTGCTTCAACTCACATCTGCTCCTGTGGAACTGAGTTTACACGCTACGCAGACATGTTAGACCACAGCACGACACATGAACCAGGGCACCAAGTCCTTGACCACGAAACGATAAGAAAGCGCAGAATTGAGAAGCTCATAGCAGAGGAGGAGCAGCTGAAAAGATTACAGACCGGTGACGTTATCTGGGAGGCACCGAAATTGAACAGTGTGCCATCAAAATCATTGGCAGTGAAGCCCATGCCGCAGGTACCCATTCAATCAGCTCATAAGCCACAGGTTCCCATGCAGTCTGCACAGATTTCACAAGTGCCTCAGTTGTACCCCTCTGCCTCCCTTCCCCAAAATTCTGTCAGCTCTGCAGAGGGCGTGAAGAATGTTTTTGCAGGTACAGGTGCACCAACCGTGGATCTTTGGACACTTTACCAGCCAGTTGTTTTGCTTAAAACATCTCGTCAGTTTAACAAGATAATGCCGTACGGTTGTGGTAAATGTGGGCAGTGCTTTTCATCAAAAACTTCTCTTATATCCCACCACAGCTGTCACGTCACAGATAAGGTTTCAGGCTGTGTAGGATGTGGGCTGCTGCTCTCGAGCAAAAAAGTGGTGCCTCGCTTCCATGTCTGTAACTCACCCAACACTGCCACCAAATTCAGACTCATTACTGCGAGACCGCTGGGATTCAAGATGTCAATTAAAGCCAGTACAGAGGGTCAGAAACTGAGTGCCCAGGGACCACAGGCGTCTACCTCTTTACAGCTGAAAAAGCAGTATCCCAGTATAACCAATAAAGGCATCCGGAGACCTTTTGTCACTTCCAACCTGCAATTAAAACACCAGGATATCAGAAAATACCACAAAAGTGATCAAGGGCGTCATGTCACTCCGTCGCTGCAGTCAAGGATTTGGAGTCCTAGCACATCCAAACTTTACAACACTGTCTCCCTTCCATCTAAGAGTCAGAGTCCAAGTCTGAGTGCATCCAATAAAAACAGTCACTGGATTCCTAACTCCATGCAGTCGAAGATGCCCACAAACATTGCTTCAGCTGTATCGGGCAAACCTACGCAGATGTCCTCTGCATCAAATATATTCAAATGTCGAGTCTGTCATCTTCTTTTTGAATCTGCTCAGCTCCTTCAGAGGCACAAGTGTATCAGAGCACGAGAGTTTATGGCACAGCATGGCCCGGGTGGCAGACAGCAATACAAAATAAAGACAGTGACACCAGTGACAAGCCCAGTTCCCATTCAGATGAATGGTGAGAGAAGATTCCAGGTCCCAGCTGACGGTAACATGAAGAGAAACCAAGTTGTGGCTATTGGTCTGGACAGAGAGCAAGATGCAGTTCCTGTGAATAAGAAAACAGGAGTGGTTATGGATGATGATTGTTATATTGTTGAAAGTGGACCAAACAAACCTGCTGAGATGATTTACCAAGTAACCTCATCTGTTCCTATTAAAACTTGACAAAACTAGAGCGCTACACCCAGTTTGCATGTTAATTTTGGACCAAGTGCAGTAACATTGCAGCCACTACGATGAGCAGCATCCACTGGTTTAAGTTGATCACAAAGGAACACTCCCAAGTACTTTCAGAGATTTATAATTGTAGGATGCTTAGTGACAATAGACATGCATCTTAAGCTGGATTTCTCTCCTCAGTACAGAAACAGGATTAACTACAGACACAAGAGTCTGAAGTTGGTATCTCTATGGAAATTGAAAATGTACATCAACATTGCTCATTATTAAATGTTTGTGCATGGTTCATCCTTATTTGATGGGATAACCAGGCACTGCGCTTTGCAATTTATGTTTTTGTATGACCAGGTGTTGTGTTGTGTGACTGGAAACTGACCATGATACCTTATGTGGTCTTGTCAGTTTTGGGAAACTTCGAGAATACAATATATGTTGTATTAAACTGTATTTTTAAATTCAGCGTGTGTGTGTGTGTTTGGCTAGGAGAATGCAAAAATGCCTTATTATTTGTGAGATTATTCACATGATAACTTGACTGAATGTATAGTAACTTTAACCCAAGAGCTATGCAAACACTTACACTGATAATATATGTAATACAACAGAAAAGTCCAGTTTATGATGCATGACAAGCACAGTAAATGTAACACTCAAAAAATATTATGGTAGTTATAACAGATTATATGAAATCCTAAAAGGAAGCCATGATTGGAAATATATTGAGTCTGATCTGGTGGCAGAACAATAAATGGGGCAAATCGATTTGTTTGTCTTTTCACAAATGTATATTATATATTCTATATATTGTTATATATGATTCTGTTCTACAAATAGAAGAAGTACTGATCTAGACATTGAAACTTATTTTAGTCATTTACATAGAACTATGCATCAACTCTAATGATGTGGCTCCTCATCTGCCATGATTAGGTGCTATTATTTGTGCGTCCATCAGAGGGGGCCATTTAACAGTAGAAACCACGATGCTGAACGATGAGGTCGCTATGCATCGTGGAAGAGGAACGGCCACCCCTACCCTGCGTCTGATTGGTTGGTATAAGTTGCCTCGCTGGATGATTGGTTAAGGGTTAACAGGGTTAGCCAATCAGAGACAGGGTTCGGACCGGTCTTCGCCCACCTCTGCTTTAATTGGGAAATTTGTGCATGCGGCGTTCAAGTTTGTTTAAGTGCTTGTAATCGCCATAACTTGAGTAGAATCTTCTTCACTGCAGATAAGTAGGATGATGTTTTCTAACTCCACTTTGCACGATTGCATTTTAAACAGTGATAGACAAAATCATTTAAAGTCATTATAACGCATACCAAGGATGTTCTGTGTCATTTTGCCTCTTTCATTTATTTTTGGTTTATTGAAAACAAGGGTTACAAACATGAACCTTTAAGAAATATCAATGAATTCAAATTTCAACTTGTGCCGATGCAGTATTAGGAGGAACAAAACGATTATAATATATATAGTTAATTATAATGTCTGTGAATAAGTGTTTACTAAACACAATCGGGTTGTTTATTTAAAGAAATCATATCCAGAGGAGGTATCCTAATATATTTAGCCTGAAGCCAACTCTGACATGAAGACCACACTGGAAGAAAACACACTCCAAAGCCTCAATGTCCTTCTCAGAAAACGTGCATAAGTTACCCTTCCAATTAACTCTTTCATGTGGGAAATAATTAGTTGGATAAACATGACTTTAAATTTGAAATGTTTGCTTTCGTTTGAATCGGATGGAGCTGTTCTTTCCCCATTTCAATCACAGCTGCAGCGAAGCGGAAACTTCCCACAGCCCTCAAACACGCTCGCTGATCTCGGCGTGATATTCTCTTCTCTCTGCATCGAGTGTGGATGTCGACTGAGCCGCCGCCGCCGTTCGCCCTGAAAACAAGAGAGAGATCGGGGTTCACGCGAACAACTCCCCGGTCCATGCACGTCTGTTTCTTTTAAAGGAAAGCACCAAACAGCCACGTACCGACACAGCATACATGCGCTAACTTGAGCTAGCCAGTAGCTAGCCAGTGCAGCAGCGGTCAGTGCATGGCTACGCAGAGACCAGCAGCTCTGACTCTCCCTCACAGGCAAGCTCTCTGTTTACTTCCGCCCGTGTGCTCACCAGGGTTCAGGAAGAGCCCACGTATGTTTGAACTGTTCGTACAGACACACAGCAGCTGACTCTGTGGTTAACGGGATGTTCCGTGTGGCCTGTGGTGTTAAATAAGCGCCGCTAGCATCAGGCCCCACGTTAGATAGCGGCCACACTGATGTTATGGTGCTGGTAGATTTTAATTAGCACCGATGCTGTAGCTGTCGGATGAATGGTTTTTAAAATGTCCATCATGTGGCTTTGTTGTTTTCATGTTAATTTTTGCAATCAGACCCAAAAAGCTACGTTTTCCTGTGTGGGAGAAAATGAGATGAAGAATTACGCTACTGGAGATATAATAGACAGGATGATTTCAACCCAGTGTAGATTAGCTTTGCATTGTGTTTGTATTGTTCAGCACTGCTTAATGAGGGAACTTTCAAATGTGTGTGATCTGTAGTGGACAGAAGTCTTTTTTAAGTGCATGCACAACTAAAAGTTTCCCGGTTCATACCAGACAATCTCTCAGTCTATCATGTCAAATCTTATATTAAAGTTATGGGTCTAACTGCTTCATAAACTTCTTAACAGTGAAAGTGTAAGACTTGGGAGCTTAGTTTAATCTGATTCTCGGAGTGTGTGTATTTTTGTTCCCAACAATTGCTTACATTTTACTGGATTGGGTTTAAATTTGTCCAAGAAACCCTAAATTGAATGTTATTTTTCACAAGTTATTTAACAGTAATCGAATTACTTAAAACGAAAATATTTTACTCAAACTAGTTGCCACTCATTTTCTTGCACCCAAGTGTTGATTCAATGTTTAATATAGTTCTGCCACATCTGAGAGGTATTTATTTTTCTGCTTGTTAATTGATTTTTCGCAGATCATGCTTTCCCGGTTCAAACCCCGGGTCTTCTGTGAGGAGTTTGCATGTTCTCCCCGTGTCTGCGTGGGTTTTCGCCGGGTTCTCTGGCATCCTTCCACAGTCCTAACACATGCAGATTGGAGTTGGGTTGATTGTAGACTTTATATTGACCGTAGGTTTAAATGGTTGTTTGTCCCTATATGTTGACCCTGTGATGCACTGGTGACCTTTCCAGGGTATAGTCTGCCCCTTGCTCAATGTCAGCTGGGATTGGCTCTAACCTCCCATCAACCCTCAAAGGATGAGTTCTATAGATAATGGATGGATGATGAAAAGATCTTACTGATATTTTGACTGAATATTTTCCAAAAAGGATTCTTTTTATTTACGGGAGTAAGAGTTTATTGTAATTTTTCTCTCCATCATTATTTAATTAATATTGTCATATTATAGTCAGTGGTTTTATTTCACCTGTAGATATTTATTTTGTATTGACTTCAAGGTTTTCTGTCTCTGTGTGATATCTATTGAACTTGGGTTTTATTGAGCTCAGGAAATGTGCAGGTTACAGCCTGTGATGGTTCAGTTTGTTGGATTGCTTCATAAGTCTGTCTCGTGATTGGCTGAGTTGCGAACTGACCAGGAACTAGTGAAGTGGAGAATTGGATGTTCTGACTTGACAGATATGCCACAATTTGCTTGCATCACCAGAGGAATATAGCTTTATAGCTTTCTTCACAAACAGTGCTGCAATCCCTGCAACTTGCATCCCAACAGCAAACTGTGTCCCTTGCTGAGGATCATAAATACAGAGGATCTTACAGCACGCACAGGGCAGTCCATCAGGCCTGGACAGAAGTTGTGTCCCTTCACTGTTGGAACAGAAACTGATGTACAGTAGATTCACAGACAACTAACATCTGCAGAAACCCTTTTTTCAGTTATCTGCCCAGACCTGTTTCAGGTGGGATTAGCCCAGACTTGCTTTACTGTTTTCTAATGCAAGTAGCTGCCAACGTCAAAATTTAGTTCAGCAAAGTTGCAAATCGTGAAAAAATATCTACGTGTTAAGCCAGAAAACTAAGATTAATCCTTTGTCTGTACACATGAAGAATAAACCAAGCCGTTAAAAAATGTAACCAATCCCAATGGTAAACAGGATCAAAATAGAAAACCTTGTACAGATATTTATCAATGAAAATAAACCACTCAAAGGAACATTACAGGCTTTGATATTTAGGAACTAGCTTTTAAAAAATTATAAAGTTCTTATATAACATGTTTCATTTTCTTAAATATCTGCAAGGAAAATGAAAACTTGATCAAAAGAAAAGAAAAGAATCCTTGGGAAAATAAACAGTCATCATATCTTAAGAAGGGGGGTTTCCAGCTCTGAGGCTATATTAAGCTAGATCTGTGTTTTTTAGCAGGACTCAACAAAATTTGGTTGCAAGAAAGTGTAAACAAGCAGAGAAATTAATGTAAGATTAAGAAATCATCTCTAATTTTTGCAAAAATTTGTAGTCTCAAAAAGCACCAGGAAGAAGTTATAAACTGGTCCAGTGATTGTTTACATCAGGCCTCTGTCTGGTTCAGGTTGGAATCATGCTTCACTATGTGGACACCTGTACTTTAATCATTGGCTTGAATAGGTCATCGGGCAAATTAACTCCCCGCCTCACACCTCTCTGTTAACGTGACCAGTGGGCAGAGCAAGCAGTGTTTTCACAGCTGTGATATTTCCGGCTGTTATTTATTTGCGGTTAAGTGCAGACCGTGTGAGGTGATATCATTTTGCTGTAGGAATACATGTCGCTGTCTTTTGCATTACAGCCTTCTTGTCACTTCAATCCACAGACGTTTGACATGGGGAGTAAAATGTCCTTCAGCAGAGGAAGCAGTGACCAAAATACCGTCTCTGACCTAACTTCTGTGACACCTCATCCTCGCAGTTCCATTCATGCTCCTTCGGACTGCAAGCAGGTAGCTAGAGCGAAAAAGAAACAAGCATATCACCCCAAAAGTTCTCTCTCTGTTAAAGGATGAATCTTCTGCATTTAAAACGTGAAGGATCTTGTGTTTGTGCAGGTCCTCTGGCATTTAAAGGCTTTACATACGTTTCAATGCAGATTCATTGATGTTTGATGGCTTATGTTTTGACGGACGTATAGTTATTTGCATGATCATTTTTTATTACACAGTATATGTATAGTTTTAAAAGATGGGATTTTTTTCTCAATTTGGGATCTAAATTTGTATCACTCCTTTTATTAGCATGAATGATCATATTGTGTGTTTTTATATTTATATATATATATTCTAAGATACATAACAACAATACCATTTCTACATTTGTGTGTTTTTCTTCCACAGATACCTGAGGATAAGAGATGCAGTGATGAAGACCTGGACTCCAGTTGGAGAGAGGAAATGAAGGCGACAGAACCGAGTCAAACTGCCCCTGAGTCCCACTCATCATGGACTCTGGAGTCTGATGGCCATGTTAACTCTGAAACAGGCGTCGGAACTAATAGTCAGCAGAGTGAGCACATGTCATCACAGGTAGGGATGGACGCAATGCCTCCTGCGATCGTGTGCAGCTCAACAACAGACAGTCACAGACAGACTTTGGATGTCTGCAAAAAACGCAGGCGCACTCGTAAAAGAAAATCGCGGTTGACTGCGGCAGACAGAAACAATCCACATACAGCTGGTGTTGATGCAGTTCAGCACAAGGAGATCAGCACCACCAGACGTTTGCCAGCATGTTTAGAAAACCACAACAGTGGTGATGTGCCTCAAACTGTAGACGATCCTTTAATCAATAATTCTGCTCCTCATACTGTCTCTGATGGTAAAGTAGAAGACGGTGTGCCTGCGTTGACAAAGAGAAGAGGGCGGCCAAAAAGAGCACAAATCTCAGCTTTTAAAGACATCCATACTGAGGCAGCCGATGCCAGTACCCCTGCTGCTTCCGCTCATGTCAGCAACATTAACGGTCCTGCAAGGAGGCTGAGGAGTAGAGGAGAGAGGAATGAACACACTGCTTCTGATAACAAGCAAACCGAGTTGTCTCCTCCTGAAAGTAGTAATGCATCAAATTTACAAGCTGTTAAAAGAAGAAGGAGTAAACTGGCTGATCAGCAGGTTCCAGCTAAAGTGTCCAGACTGGAGGATTCCCAGGAGGTCCCTGCAGTGTTGAGCAAGTTCATAGGCTGTGGGGGGAGAGTGGAGACAGATAAGCAGGTGGAACTAAACACCGACAAACAAGAGACTGAAGCAGACAGACGGGAACATCAGTGCTCCCCGCAGTCAAGAACAGGAGAGCAACAGACAGAGCTCAAAGAAGTTGCAGTACCACAAAGGAGACTGCGTTCCCAGGCAGCAGCTGAGTCTGAAGTTGTTCCCTCAAAGCATCTAAACAGTCTAAATCTGGCAAGTCTTTCTCTAAGTGATGAACCTAAGATTAAACAGTCAGTGGGCATCACTGACAGCGAGAAGTCTCACTCACAAAGCAGACCTGACTTTCCAAGAGACACAAACATGCAGAGTACAGAGCTGTCCGTCAGTGACGTTGGATTGTCTACCGAAGAAACACCCAAACTTGCTGGCAGCAGCCCTGCTGTGAAAACTGAGAATATAGAGGCGGAGCTGGATCATTTAAATCTTATGTCAGAGTCAAACACTCCTAAATCTCCACAACACAGTGCCAACACCACCCCTAAATCTAAGGGTCCGAACAGTCAGAGAAACACTTTAAGGCGCAAGAGAGGCGGCAAGAGGAGGAGGAGAGTTAGTAATGTGTTGATAAAGAGCGAGCAACTTGTTGAGGGCCTGGAAGGCAGCACCGACACCCAAGTCACAGCAGACTGTGCAGACGTGGATAAGGAGGCCAAGTTAGAGGATGACGCAAATGTCATCTACATTAAAAGAGGAGGTAAAACTCTGATGAAATGTGGCTACTGTGGTCGTGTATTTAAATTTCAGTCCCAGTTCGTCATCCATCAACGGATTCACACGGGAGAGAGGCCGTTCAAGTGTCCCGAGTGTGGCAAAGGTTTTACCAAAAATTCCAACTTAAATCTGCATCTCAAGACCCACAGAAAGAGCAACATTTATCAAAAATGCCCATTTTGCAAGATCAAATTCTCTTGCTCTGAGTACACTTCTCATATGGAGATGCACGCACAAGAGCTGGCCAAGGAATCCGAGAATGACAAATCCGCAAAACAGAGTGGAGGGGTCGACAATGAATATAGTCTGGCACCTCAGACACCAGTTTCCTCGGGAAAGAAACAACGGAAAGTGTGTCAGTACTGTGGTAAAACGTTCCCCTTTCAGTCCGCGCTTGTAAGACATGTGCGTGTCCACACAGGGGAGAAGCCTTATAAGTGTGATATATGTGGCAAAGCTTTCGGTCAGGCTTATTTCCTCCGCGTTCACGAGCTCACGCACTGGTCTGTGAAGCGCTATAACTGCACGCTTTGTGAAAAATCATTCACTCATTACAGCAATGCAAAAAATCACACGTGTAGACCCACGGGAGGCAACAACTCAGAACCCAACCGACGCACAAGGCCTTCACTAACATACACGTGCCACATCTGCAAGAATGTTTTTGACCACTTGCAGGAGTTCAACAGTCACATGAAAGCCCACACTGGTGCCAAGCTTTACCGCTGCTTGTTCTGTGACAAGCTGTTTGGCGTAATGTCTGAATTTAACACCCATCGCAACCAGTGCAGAGAGAGAAACGCCTCCAGCTCTGCTATAAAGGAGGAAGACATGTCGTTGATACAGTACACAGTGCCTGCTCTGAGGTGTTCGTCAGCACACTACTCAGCTTCTCCCATCGTAGCTGCAAACTGCGAAACACAGAAAAAACCACCACAGATGATCAACAAGAAACGCATCGCTAACCGAAAGAAACCGTTCCAGTCAGTCGTACCGGCCCACCAGCTCTCACATCTCGTGTCCAAGTTAAACAAACTAGATAACAGATCCGATCCCAGGAAATATCTGTGTCCGAGCTGCGGGCGACAGTTCAGACACATGGGCAGACTCCGAGCCCACATGCTCACGCACGCCCCGGGTCAGAGTTACACTTGCACCTGCTGCGGTAAGACGCTACAGAACTGGAGAAAACTGTGGCGTCACCAGAGAATCCACAGACAGAGACACGGTCGCTTCACTTGTCCTCAGTGCGGGCGCGGTTTTCGGTTTGCAGAGCCTTACAAGAAACACATGAGCGAGCACCAAGAGTTCCAGTGGGTTCAGTTCAGGCCTAAGAAAGTGTTTCTGCCTTATCAATGTGAGCAATGCAGGTGCAGCTTTAAGACTCTAGACTTGCTGTTCGGTCACCAGCTCTGCCACTCAGCAACGCAAGACACGCACAAGGACGCTGCTTTTGATGTATACGATTTATCAGATGATCTTAGTACGCAAGGAAACAAGAAAACGTTTACCCCTTCCACTAATAACCATATTGCATTGGTACATGAACTTGAAGAAAGCATTTCTCCTCTGAGAACCTCCAAACATCCAGATCCACTTCCTCCAGAGTCACATACAGTGCCCGTGATTTCTCTTGTCGAAAATCAGGGGGTTGTTTCTGGTAAAACGTCCCTGTGCCCCAGCACCGCACACTCAATCCAAGACAGAGGAACAAGCCATGACAGAGAAGATGGAAATTCACTTGGAAAACCCATTACACCTTTGAGAACTGTGAAAAGATGCACGACCCAAAATGCCAGCAAATCAAATGATGGGACTTCTGATGGCATTCAGTGCGCTGTGTGTGGTAATGCCTATCCTGCCATTTCAGACCTTTATCAGCACTATTTACAGCATGCTAGAGGCCAGGTGTAAGAACATGAACACAAAGATACAATTCCTCTTTCTATTTGTTCAGACAGGGACCATACAGTGGGAAAAATAAAAACATTACATACCTGGAAATTACTGAGTGTGCAAAATATTGGGAGGAGTAGATGCAAATACTTTAATTAAGCGCATGCAATGTGATTTACAAAGCCTGTAAAACATTGCTGTCATTGTGACTGCATCTACATTAAGGGTCTGATCTTCTAAGATCCCAAATAAAGATAAACAACATGTTTGTTTGCCTCTTACACTAACACCTCCAATTCCATGGCATTACATTTCGTACTTAATATTTTAGTAGATCAACCTCAGAAAGCCTACCAACCAAAGTGCAATCTGTCATAATGCACACGCAATTCAGCGCTGAATCAGGCCCTTAATGTCAAAAAGAATGCAACTACATTTATATGTTCATTGGGAAACTTGACACTAAAGCCACTACGCTTTGTTTTTTCTTTTGGTTTGCTTTTTCTTTGAAAGAAGCACTCCTGCTTAATAACAATACATTTCAACAGGTTATATTTGTGAATGGTTGAACATAAAATATCAGAAAGCAAATAACTGAAACATTTTGAATTTGTGTATTATCTTGTTGCTCTTAATCCTTGTGCCAACTTTTTTATTTTCACTGTCAACTCAGCTGATCAGATTTAAGACTGAATTTATAAACTCTGTTTATAGAGTTTTCTTGAGTTTAAAGTAGTTGTAACTATAAAATCAAGTTTTTCTCATCGAGTCACTCAAAATTATGAGCAATTCAGTGAATGATTCATATAATTTCAAATTCATTTCATTTTAATTTGTCTGTTGGCATTTATCGTGCGCATGTTTGTCAAAGAGTTTGTGCTGCTGTGGATTTGTGATGTGATGGCTGGAAGCATGTGATGCTAAATTTCTTTTAGACATTCCACACCTTCAGCACCACGTTCTGTCAAACAGCCATTGTTCACTACGGTTTTTTCATGCTTCAATGTCAGGCGTAATTATTTTGAAACCATAATAAAATGATCTCCTACATGGATACCCTGATCTGTTGTAAATAGCTTAATCTACAGTTTGTCTTCAAAACAATAAAGGTCACTTTTGTATTACTTTGTGATTGTGTTATTTGTAGGCAATATTGTGTCACCACCAAGTGAAACACCTTTGCTCCACATGAGATGCTGCTGCTGCAGTCCTGAAATCTCTAGTATTAAAATTATGCAACATTTCTAAGTCAAGAAAATCTTTATTTATATCAATTGATGAAAGAAGTATATTGCGAATGAAAATGAAGTACAGTAACTCAGATTTAATACTTGGAGGCTCCTTGTGGTTTGTTTTAATTGACCGGAGCTGTGTGTTTCAGCGAAATATCTTTTTTCTCTCCAGAATCCAAACAGATGAGTTTGAGTTTATTTATTTATTGAAGGGATGAGCAGAGGTGACTATGAAGTGACTTTAGTTGGAGGACATGGTGTTGCGGATCCAGGAGCTGTAGTTGCAGACCTTGGTGTAGACTCCAGGCTTGTTCCTCTCAGCACAGCCGTAGCCCCAGGACACCACACCCTGCAGCTGACCGTTGCACACCACGGGGCCACCAGAGTCTCCCTGACAGGACACAGACAGAGAACAAGACGTGAGCAGAGGTGTCCTCAAGTTTGGTGCGTCCACCTGAAGAAGCAGTGAAGATGACTTTAGCTGGTACCTGGCAGGAGTCCTTGCCTCCCTCGAGGAATCCAGCACAGAACATGTTGGAGGTGATCTGTCCAGGGTAGGAGCTCCTGCAGCTGCTGTCGCTCAGGATGGGGGCATCCAGACACATCAGGCGGTCAGGGTAGTTGCCTGGAAAAGAAAAGGCCAATAAAGGTAAACATTCATATATCATCATGTACCTAAAACCTTTCCTGTTGTGTTTGCAGAGTTTCACAGACTTCCAGAGCCGCTGGTGTTGCCCCATCCAGAGATCAGACAGCGGGTGCCAGCTCTGGCACAGCTGGAGGGCAGGGACACAGAGCGGGTGTAGCTGTTCAGAGTGGCGGGCTTGCTCAGCTTGATCAGCATGATGTCATTGTCCAGGTTGCGGCTGTTGTAGCTGGGATGACGGATGACCTTAGCAGAGTTGATGAACTGCTCGGTGCCCTCACTGACAGCAATGTTGTGCTCCCCAAGACGCAGCTGGACGCGGCTGACAGAGACACATGGATAAAATAAGTGTAAGTCATTTGTTTGGAGAGACATTTATTGTAGTTACAATTTTTAAAAAAATGGGTTTTGTATGTAATTGTTCACACTTACGACTTGTAGCAGTGAGCAGCAGACACCACCCAGGTGCTGGAGATCAGGGAGCCTCCACAGAAGTGGTAGCCAGCGTTCAGAGAGACCTGGTAGGGCACAGAGTTCTTTCTGCACTCGTAGCCTCCAACAATCTTGTCATCCTCATCAATGGGAGCAGCAACTTCCGTACAAACAGAGAGTTATAACAATTTTAAGAACTCATAATTACTCTTGTTTAAAAGCAACCAATGAACTAAGCATGCAAGAACTTACAAGCTGCAGCAAACAGGGTCAGGAGTATGAAGTGCTTCATGATTATGTTCTGCACCTAAAGAGCTTATACGCAACTGGAGGAGATGCAGTGTGTTTATATACAGCACTGCTCAGCTTTTTTATCTGACACGATCTCTCAAGGATTTTTCCATGCACTGAGCGCTGCGATGAAACGTTTTCTCACCTGGGAAACAGCAGTCTGGTCAAAGAGAAGATTGTATGAATTTCCATGGATTGTTTGCTCTTACCTTTAAATAACTACCTGTGAATAAATACTGAAGGAGGTAATGCTGAGGGGGAGACACAGAACAAAAACAATATGTTGTGTTCAAGTGTATATTTGCATTGAAATTAGACTTTAAAAAGTAATTACTTTTAAGGACATTGTGCCACAATGAATATTTAGCCTTTAACCTATTGCTTTTTTAGATTAAATTTACCATCTTAATCGTGGGTACATTCCTGATTATTTCTGCTAGTTTCTGAAACATGTTATGTAAAATGATATGGATTATAACGGGAAATTTACACAAAATACTGAAACAGATGTTTTTATTCATCATTAATAGACTTTATTCGAATATCTCCTAATCTGTCTCTAGATAAATGTTGTATTTATGCATTTTCAGCTGATCTGCTTTGACTCTCTAGGTGTAACTGAAATGAGCTAATCTGATGTAAACAGTGTTCTTTCTTTGAGTTTACAGATCCATATCTTTTTCTTCTTTATTGATATATGACGTATATGATATATTGACATATGGCAATTCAATGGTGTCACATTTTGGCCCTATAAATAACAGAGCGGATAATGTAGATAGTTATATAACTTAAACACAGACAAGAAAATAAATGAAACGAGATGAAAAAAACCCAACAGTTAATAAGAATTCTCAGGCATCAGTAAAGTGAAGCAGTTGCTTTCTTCTCCATCACCTCAGGGAGTTGTACAACAATAAAGAGTCTTCTATGAAACACTGTGTTTTCATACATTCACTCTTACAGGTGAAATGAAAGCTCTTCACTTCGGACCAACACGAAGTCCATTTGTTCAACATGTCCGACCTTTTGATTGGTCCCGAGCGCAGCGACCCTTTGGTGACGTCATCAGAAAGCGCCGGTGCTGGGTTTGTGTATCGGCTGCTGGGCGAACAGCTGCTCCGCCTGTGTTTTGCTGCGGTTTTGCCGCCCATGTGCCGTTATCACGAGGTAAGAGACGCACAACAGTGTCCGCTTTCTCTTCATCTGCGCACAGCTCCCACTGACACCCCACATAGAGTCGCCGCTGCACCCGAGGCTAACAGCTAACAGCTAGCTCCATTGCAAGATCAGCACCTAATGTATGCGGAATGCGCAACCGTTGCGGACGTGGTGCAGACGAAAATGCGCATCGATGCGACAGAATAGAGAAGCCGCCATCGCCGAGAAATGCGAACGTGGCTGTGTGACAATGCGACGCGGTTGTAAGCAGTGTTATGTTTTGTTGTTGCATTTCAGCTCTGGAGGCGATGCTCTGCCTGGATGATGCTTCTCACTGTCAAACAGCTGGCCGGTGAGATGTAGCTCGCCAGTCCGCTCCAGGTGTTTTTAAACCCGGTGTGCAGATGTTTTCTGTTGCACATCAGCATACATGAAGATGACTGAAATGGATTAAAGTGGCTGCAGCTTGCCAGAGGACTCACTGCTCCAGTCATACACTACATGACTGAATCTCCCTCTGAGCTGCAGCCATGAATTGATTCACATGAGGAAAAGTTTTAAAAAAACATTAACAGATACTTTAACTCACAGCCCATAGCAGTTTGACGCTGTACACTGTAGAGTCATGTCTCCAGCAGCAGGCTCAGTTATACCGTGAACTCGTGTGGATGGGGAGGCAGCTGTCCCGATCAGAATTGGCCCGCCAGTCAGTTCTGCTGTAAATCAGGTCTGACCCATGACTGAGTACTACGAGGAGGGGGGGCTGCTGTACGAGCAATCACCTCCCATGCACATCAAAGTGGAGTCTCCAGAGGGACCCTTTGGAGGGGGAGCCTCAGAAAACGGCTTCCCCAGGGAGGATGACGACTCGGAGGGCAGCTGTGACCAGAGCACTGGATTACCTGGGGGGCTCCCCTTCAACGTGGTAGTGGTGCATCCGAACATCATGGCACCTGGCATGTCCTCAGATGACCTCTTGTCCATCGAGCAAAGTAAGCCTCAATCGGATTAAGAATATTATGGGAAACCAGCATCAGCTATTACCTTGTTTATTTGTGGATGCTAATAGGAAGAGTGTGTATATACACTTTATTGCACAACAGATGTACAGAAGGATAAATACATTAATTCTTAGTGATCCATGGCTTGCCAAAAGTAGTAATAGTTAAATATATATTTTGGCTCAGCACAGTAAAAAAAAAAAAAACTCAAAAGCTTATTTATTTAGCCTCACTTTATTTTCCTCTCTCTTTGGGTTGTGTTCTTACCCATCTCTCTACAGACAGGGCTATGTCAGCTGCGCTGGCTGCTGGTGGTGCTGGAAAAAGAAAGAGTCGTTTCAGTGGAGCAGAGCTGGAGGTGTTGGTGTCAGAAGTTACTCGGTGTGAGGGAGAGCTCTTTGGTCCTGCGGGGAGGCTCCGGCGGCGGGAGAGAGAGCGCATCTGGGCAGGAATCCTGGAGAGAGTCAATGCAGTATCCAGAGTCCCGCGAACCCTCCGAGAGGTGAAGAAGCGCTGGGATGACTTAAAGAGGCGGAATGGTGGCAGGCTGGCAGATGCCCGGCATCGAACCTGTTACTTGCCATCCAGCAGAGGTGCCTCAATGCTTGGACGTCCTTCGCAGTCAAGCCCCAGGCTTCAGCAAGCCAGACAAAAACAAAACACTCGACCAAAGCCCAGTTTTCCATGTTTCCCTGACTCTGATACAGGTAAAAATTAGTTTTCTAAATACTCAGTTGAATGTTTTTGTAGAGTCTACAGATGCAACTAATATCCACCGTGTTTATGTCTCCTTTTTTTCAGGTGTAGGTATGGAAGGATCAGAGAGAGATGGTTTGGAAAAAGACGAGGACAATCAAGAACGTGAGAGAGATATGGGGGAACCTGAATGTGAAGCAGTAGAGAACAGCATGGAGGACAAATTGGGATTAGGGCTGGGTCTAGGAATCGGGCCACCCCCTCCATCCGAACGATGGCTGCCTCCTTCCCCACTATACAGTGCTCCATTCCTCAATGGCAGCCCTCAGCCCAGTAGTCCTCAGCCATCGCTTGGAGCCCAGCAGGGTCCTCTTGAAGCCCCTCCACGCAGCTCCTGGCTGGAAGATGAGCTGCGAGGTTTAGGGGAAGCAGCAATACAACTGGGAAATAGGGTTGAAAAGAGTCTGCAGGATTTTGGGGACGGTTTCCGACAGGACATGAGAACACTTGTTGCTTCACAAGAGGCATTAACAGTCAGTCTACAACAGAACAACGTCCTCTTACAAAGGCTGCTAGGAGTGCTTGAGGCCCAGCAACAACCACAGCAACATCGGGTCCCACAAGTGCATCAATCACAAACCTCGCAACAGCACTTACAGGCACAGCCAGGTCTGCAGCAGTTGCAACCTATAGAAACACAACATCAGCAGCAGCAGCAACAACAACAGCAGCGTATTGAAACACCACAGCAGTCACAGCTCCAGCATCAGCAGCAGTCACATGGTGTACAACAACAGCCGCAACCACAAATACAGCAGCAACCGCAGGTCACCCAGCATCCGAATAATCCGTCAGCGTTAGCGGTGGAACCTTCTCCATCATCCGCTGACATACGTGGCACTTTTCCCTCTGATCCACCCACAAACACAAACGGAAGTGTGCAGAGGCCACGGCGAGGACGAGCTGTCGATCACAGACGCAGAAGACGGCGTTGAGAACAAAGTACTTAAAAACTCAAAGTGCACATTCTGCTTATGTGGAATTTCAAAATGTGACTAGAAAGTATGCTCTTTTTCTACTGACAGTATTTCTGTAAAAAGTTGTTTGGAGTTTGACTTCCTGCTCCAAACTAATGATTCATCTTGCACTTACGTTTGTCTCTGATGGACTAAAACAGATAAGAAATTCACATATGAGATAATGGTATGGCCTTAACATTATCTTGGTTCCTTACATATGAACATGTGCTAAAAGACTTCTGTGGAGTGACAGCTGCACTCGTGACTTTCAACATCTTGACAACCACATACTGTAGGTGCTGTTTAATATGCATGTCACTGTACATGATCTGCAGCAGTGCTGCAAAGCTCATGATGCTCTTACTGGTTCAGTACTGTCTCAGCTCTCCTGATACACTAACTGCATTGTCCTAAGTACATGTAATCTGCAGTTGTTACCATATATTGTAGTTATACAGCTGTTGTAATGACCTGATAACGTATGCTTGTGCTTTTTTAACAGTTTCATGATACATACTTTTCCAGCTTTGGCTGGACAATAAAGTTAGAATGTGTTCTGTTCAGTGCGTTTTGAGACAAAAATGTTACATTAAAAAATAACAGATTTGCTGACAAGAAAAACACAACCCATCAGACGTAAACCTCCCAGTAGGCTTCAGACTAACCTTCATATGTTTCTAGTGGACTTTAAAAGCATACACATGTATGTAGGGGCTATTTATTATTATAATCTTGCATGCAGTATGATGGATGTGTTTCTAGATTGTTGCTAATAAACAGCATATGGCCATCTACATAGTTTTGCACAAGCTATATTTTGTAGATAGCAAATGTTCTGAAATGTAACTCAAATTTAATAAAAGTCAGACACTGACTGCAAATAAATCAAGCACCTCAGTTGTGGATTTGTCATTGAGCATGTAAAACAAGTTATATTATTGTTGATGGTTGTGCTGAAAAGTTTATGAATGTTTGATTCATTAAGTTGTGAGGAAAGTGTTTGGTGTGTTAAACAACAAAACCACAGCAGGAGCAGAAAAGGAAACGATCACTTAACGCGTCCAATTATGTTTTGTGAAGTAATGAGCCGCGGCCAATTGTCAGTAGAGACTGTCTTATTGTGAAAGTCTCAGCCGGAAGTCTGCCTCCTTGTTCAGCTGGTTAGCATCTAGCATGATCTGTGTGCTCTGGACGAGGGGGTGCATGGGTGAAACATGGCCGCCGTAGACCCGCCGGAGTCTCCAATACGACAGAAATACCCTGCGGAGGATGTGGAGACGTGTGCGGAGAGGAGCGAGGCGGCGGAGTACGGACGCAGCCTGAAGCAGAAAGTCGAACCCACACGGAGCGAAAGCACCGAGAGCCGCGGCGATGAGCGGAGAGTCGGTGCGGGAGAGGACGGCGGCGGTGTCGCCAGCCATTCTGGGGTTAGTGTCGAGTCCGGTGCTGGAGCAGACAAAACGACATGTAATTCACTGGAGGACCAGACGACGGCCGGAAAAATGGCCGAGGTGGCGGGGAGCGAGCAACGGGCGTTCGACTGGTCAGAAGCCGAAGACGACGGCGAGGAGGAGGAGGAGGAGGAAGAGGAGGCGAAATCACACAAGGAGGAAAATGATAAGTGTGGTATGCTAACGTTGATAATGAATTTTACTATTAGCTTTAGCTTTCCGGCTAACCTGGGCTGTAGCCCCCACTAAAGGTTCAGTACATCCTGTCAACTCTGCTAACGTTACTTGTCATAACAAACCCAAGCTAGCAATAGCATCCTGCAGTTGTTATCTGTACTTACATGTGTTAGCTGCACGCACTTTGTTTGGTTATCAACATTGAGATTGCTGCATATGTTTGTTTATTATTAGTTCTAACTATTATGATGCCTTTTTTTCCCTCTTCCAGACCTCAGAAATGTTACTGAAAGCGCTGATAAAGTGCAGCAGGACGCACATGTTGATGACAATGTAGCTGCTGAATCGAAGGAGGTGCCTGAGGAGGAGAACTCACAGAGGAGCACAGAGAAGGTCGCTGAGGAGCAGAGGAGCACAGAGAAGGTTCCTGAGGAGCGGAACTTGCAGAGGAGCACAGAGAAGGAAGTGCCTGAGGAGCAGGTGGGAGACGCAGACAGGACGGAGGAGGTGGTGGAAGACGAAGAGGAGGCAGATCGAGGGGAGGATGCTGATCTGGCAGCCAAGCAAAAAAAGTGCCGTCTGGTGTGTAAGGAGTGCGGCATGAGGTTCAACCGCCGTGAGACTTTCAACCTTCACCGTCACTTTCATGCGCACGAGGACGAGCTCACGCCCCTCACCTGTAAAGAATGCGGCCTTACCTTTCAGCACCGCAGCAGCCTCATCAAACACAGAAATGAACACAAAGAGAAGGAGGAGGAACTTGTTACTCCAAAGAAGGAGGTGCATTCGAAGGAGGAGGATAGTGTTCAATGTGCAGAATGTCGAAGGCTCTTCTCCACAGTGGATAAGCTGAGGGACCACAGCTGCAGCAATACAGTCGAAAAGCCTTATCACTGCCCCCTGTGCCGCCAAGATTTCCAGTTTAAGGTGTCTATCACAAAGCACATGATGACCCACTCCCAGGAGAGCATGTTTACGTGCCAAGAGTGCAATCAGAGCTTTCCAAACAATATCGCCCTGCGCTATCATCAGCGATGTCACACCGCCCTCAAGCCCTATGAATGCCCAGAGTGCGGCTTGGTCTTCAAACACTACTCTGTCATGGAAGACCACCGTCGCAAGCACACAGACAGCACGCGCTCTCACCTGTGCACCATCTGCGGCAAGACCTTCAAGTATAGCAGCCTCCTCCATCAGCATCAGTATCTACACACGGGCCAGAAGCCCTTCCGCTGCCCTGAATGTGGTAAAAAATTTGCCTTCGCCCAGAACATGAAGGCCCATTGCCGCCAGCATAGACTGCTTGAAACCAACTCCCCCATTGAGCAGTCCTGCAAGCCGGGGCCTGTGCCAGAACAGGAGGAAGTAAAAGTGCTGGGAAAAGAGAATTCGCACCAAAGTGAGGAAACAAAACGCACATTCAGATGCCCTCTTTGTTCTCAGACCTACAGCTCACCAGCTAACCTGAGAGCCCACATGCTCATTCACGAGGCAGAGTATGAGACGCTGGACAGAATACCCAAACCCCCAAAAGACATTAGCAAGCACTGGGAAAAAGGACACACGTGTCCACACTGCCCGTGTATTTATCGTGATGAATCCAGTTTAAATATACACCTGTTAAGTGTCCACAAGACTGTAGCATATTTAGAAAAGGTGGCAGCACCATCTAAAAATCTATTGAATCTGCAAAGTAGTGACAATGTGCAGGAAAAATGGAAAAGTGATGGCATAGGTATTAAGTCGCACAAATGTTCAGAGTGTGAAAAAACGTTCCGCCACCGCTCAGTGTTAGAGCTGCATATGCGCATACATTCCAAGGACAAGCCTTACCAGTGCAAAGTATGTGGCAAAGGCTTTAGATTCAGTAGCTACTTGCAGCAGCATGTCATCATTCATACTGGCAAAAAGCCATACAAATGCCCCGACTGTGGGAAGGACTTCGCCTTCCTGCAGAACATGAGAACCCATCAAAAGCTGCATCAGGAGAAACCATTCCGCTGCACCAGCTGCCGCAAAGGCTACAGCGACGAGACCCAGCTGCAGCAGCATATGCTGTCGCACAATGGTGACAAACCTCACAAGTGTCACCTGTGTGATAAGAGCTTTGGGTTGGCTTATCTGCTCCGTGATCACATGAACACACACACAGGAGAGAGGCCTCATCGCTGTGATGAGTGTCACAAAACCTTCTCCTGGTTCAGTAGCCTGCTAGTTCACCAGAAAATTCATGCTCGCAAGCGCCAAGGTTTCAGCCAATATAATTCTCTTGCGATTAGTGCTAGGATGAGAGGAAGGGGTAGCAGGGGGAGGAGAGGGGGGCGGCTCATGTGGGGCTGGTCCAGACCATTAGGAGGCTCAGGGACGCTTAATTCTCAGCCAACTCAATTTCCAGTTTCTGCACTAAGTGACCCTGAGTTGCACAGAAGGGCAGTGCAGCCACAGTCTTCCATGGTCTCGCCACACATGGATTTACAAAGCAGGCAGCAAAAGGATCCGTGGATGTCTGAGCTGCACACTCAGCCGGTGCAGTGGAAGGTGGACGGTGGAGAAGTCATGCCGGTCCCATCTTCACAGCAGCAACACGCAGCTCCACAGCAGGCACAGCTTGACAGCCCGCTGCAGGCAGGTCTGCAGCAGCACCATCAGAGTCCAGGCTGGGCAGACAGCCCTCTGATAACTCAGCTAGGCCCTGCATCGGCTCAGAGCTTAGATTCGTCACATGTGAAAGAGAGCACAGCTTCTACTGTCAGCTCCCACCTGGCATCTGTGCCAAAAAAATCCAGTCCATTAGCAGTGAGTGAGATGGAGCATCACAGGCAGCCCAAGCCTATTACATGGAGCAACGCACCCACGTCCACAGTGCTAGCTTCCACAAGCTCCCTGCAACATGATTTTTCTATTCCCTCCTACATTGACGGGGCGGCTCTGTGGAGCATCAGACCCTCTCCAAATTCACAAAGCATTCCAAATAAGCTCGGTCACGAGCTAATTTGGAGAGCAACACAAAAAGAGCCATCCACAGCTCCTAAAAAAGAGGACAATAGAGTGTGGGACATGAGTAATCCTCAAGTTATACCGTCGACTGTTAGCCAGCCGGAGAAGCAGTGGGCATCTGGCTTAGCAGGTGCATCAGCTCAAAAAGACCAAAGCAGTGCTATGCCAATTTCGACTCCTGTTTCTCTTGCATTAGGTAGCACCTTGTGGGACATAAAAACAGCAGCAGGAATTCCAAAGACTAAAAATTCCTCTGAGAAATTAGTAAATCAAGATTTTCAGCTGCAGCAGAAGCAGGTGTCATCTGGCTGGACTAATATACAAAGTCAGTCAGCGTCACAGAAGGTTCCCATCTCCATTCAATATGAGCCACATCGTTTTGGCCAGGGGATAGGAACTTCAGTATGGGGCTTCCAAAGTAATCCTGTGGGTCCTCAAACGCTGCTCACTGGGCAACTCAAACCAGGGAATGGACCAGAGCTACAGCAACAACCAATAGTAACAGGCACTCAAATAATCATTAATCAGCCCTCGCCTTTCTTCTCCCCGTCACTTGCTCCCCTCCCTCCTCTTGCTTTGCCTGGCTCCCACCCTCTTCACTCTATCGCAGTTGGTGCACTTCCAAGACCTCCACACCCCAAAATCTTTTTCGCACCACAGGCAATTATGAGTGAGAGGCCCCACATGCCACAGACCCTGCCCCTACCTCAACTCACCCCTCGGACAGAACCTCACAAACTCGGACCCCGTTTGCCTTTTGCCCCGGAACGACTTCTCCAGTGCATGATATGTGGGTGCTCTCTCGCTCGAGAACTGGATCTACAGATGCATTACTTGCAACATGCACAAGGAGAGATTTGAAATTTCTACATTAGGAAGATTTGGTTAGTTTTTTTTATATATAAGTATATATATATATCTATATAATTTTTAATCAATGGAACCTCATTTGTTTGACCCTCAGTTGTGAAGCTTGACACATTAAGTGGATGGGCATTAGAGACAAAAACACAATGATATCGTCCGCACACTTGATGCACCTTTTTATTTTCTGTCATTCAGGTTCACATTAGACTGTTTGAAACAGAGGGTGTATACATGTGCCATTAAATCAGTTTCCACTTCTTTTGTTTTTTTTCTTGATTGTATTCAAGTTATTCAAATATTTCCATGGTTTCAATAACTTCTGAGCGATGGAGATGAATGAGGTTCTCTGATCTACATTTCATTTATTGCCAATTACAGTTAGATTTAGATAATATTAGTACTTTTTATAGTTCCACTCCTACGCCCTGAACCATTTGAACTGTGTTTCTTCATGTACAGTTTACTGTGTGCCTTTTATGAGTACAGTCTGCATGTCTGCTGTCTTGGTATTCTAGGCCTAGTTTGTTTTTGCTCTTGGGGCGGAGCAGAGCCGGGGCAGCGGGAGTTGTTGTGCTCACATGTGTCAGAATATACAACAAAAAGCTGACTACACAGTATAATCCTGAGAGGAAGCACTTGTATTCACAGGGCCGCTGACTGGGTCCAGATATCTTGTAAGTAACGTTCTCATTGTGATCATTTGGTCAGAGAAAAAGTATCTAAAAACTCAATTGTGAAGGTTACACGCAAGGTAATTTCAAGGTGAGCATTCCCTGTAAAAGTTTTGAGTAAGTATTGCAAAGAGGGAGAAACATCTGTCAGTACACAATTGTTTAAATGGTGAATTCCGTAATAAATTAGATTTGGATTTATGTGATGTTTTGTCATTAATAATGATCTGAAATGTATGTATGCTGTAATTGATGCAAAGTCAACTATTTTTGGGGGCAACTCATCATCACTGAAATGTGATCATTGGATTTTAAACGGATGCTGGTTGACAGTGTTTAGCACCTTATCATAATTACTATTTCAAATTGGAATGTATAAAAAATGTAAGTCCACTCTTGAGTACAATTCAATGTATTATTTGTGAATACTGAATGATTTCATTACACACCCGTAGATTTAGATCAGTACAGTATCCCATCTCCATTATCAAACTGGGTATTTGAGTAGCTTTGGTTGCACTATAAGTGACTGAAAATCTCCATTACTACTGTAAAATAAACACAAGGTCCATTTGTTTAAAAAAAGAAAAGAAAAAGGAACCGTTTCAAAGTCAGCATCTTAACATATAAAACATGTGCCCTTCTACCTCTATCCACTGTTTTGGCATGGAAAGAAATAGAAATTTCCCATGATGTCTACATATTAAATAAAACTTGCCTTTGATTAAAATGTGTTGTGCAGTAATTATTAAGCAAATCTAATCCATGGCTTACCTTCAACATTTAAACATAAGTCAATCATTCAGGCTGACAAGCTTTGCAGGGTATTCACATCCTGAGGGATTTACTACTTTCACATTTCAATTCTGAGATGATTTTATTTAATTAAAAGGTTTCTGGCCATGGTGTTGTTGCAGTCTCCTGTACATAGCCTATTGGTTCTCACAAAATTGTTGTTGCTGTGTATGAGTGAGCCATTCTCTGGGGCTCCCTCTCAGCTCGGGCCTCCAGATAATTTCCTGCTTTTCCCTTCTCTGTTACAGTAGATTTAGATTTATTCTTTGTTTGAAAAAAGAACTGTGTACATTAATCAACATTCATACAAATATAAATGCATCTGAATTAGCTGAAAGACTCAATAATAAAACAAAAGGAACAATAGTTAAAAAGCATACATCATCATGAGTAGAACACAGCCATTTCCAGCTGATACAGGTATATTTGTTGTCCTGGTAAAATAATATCAGTGATGACACTGTTGCTTCTCAACAAGCCGGTAGAAAGATTGTATGCATCAAGATTTATTAGGGCACTGTGATAAAAAATGTTACTTATCCTGTACTTTAGTTTAACTCAAGGGAGTCACTTTCATCTATTACACAACTGCATGCAGTTAACCTGAGCCAACCAAAACCACTCCAGACTGTCTGACAGGTAAAATATGCAGCCTGCTAAAATGAGTCTGTCACATCAAATGTGTGTGTTGTGCTCCTTTCAGTGTCTGAGCCTGTGTCTGACACTTTGGCTGGTAAATGAGTGGTTATTAAATTTAATTGAGGACTGTGCACTCTTGGTGGGCCTGCATGGCAGAGAGCAGCCAATTCATATGGTAAGTAGAGCTGCATCGTGCTGTGTGTAGCACATAGACTGTATAAAAATAAGATATAGCCAGTGGGGGACAATGTGTTTTTTAAAGCAGGTGGGAGGTTTGTCAACAGTGTTTATTTTTCTGAAACACTTCACAGGTGTGTAAAGGGCGTGTTCACCTGGATGCCCATATTCACATCACTGGGGGAAGGCAGGTTCATGTGGACTTACATGAACACGCACCCAGAAAAACAAACATTTAATGCACAAAGAGGCCCAATGCTGATGTAAGTAGTTGGCTACAGGTTATTTTAGTGATTTAAATACTGTACTGATGCAAATAAAAATGTTTTAATTTACACATGAAACATCAGATTACTAAAAAGTGTATTTAAAAACAAGAAAAACAAGAAAAGTGTGAAGCTGTCAACTGTTAAAAGCTTATTTACCTCTGAAATAGCAGAATAGAATCTTACCTATTTATGAACTTGAGTAAATTGACTTTAAAATGTTTGCTGTAAGAATTAGCGAGACTTTTAAATAGTCCCATTACTATGTTTGAATAAAACGTATGATCTAAACTGAATTAGATGATGTGCATTCACAGCTGTTTACAAGCTGCACCAGTTCAATCTGTTTACGTTCAGAACATGAGTCACTACGGGTCCACAGTTACGCCACCAGGAGGAGCCAGAGTGGAGAATGAACTACATGAACAGAGAAGAAGAAGAATCCACTTCCGGTGGTAGACGCAGCGCCGCACGGTGCAAGCGTGAAAGCTACACAGTTAGCCACCCTGTTTATTGTCGCTCGCCTGAGGGAGAACAGTGAAATACGCTGCTTTGCTGTTTAATGGCAACGAGCTAAATCACCTCACTCAGTTTCCAATCATTTCCAGTCAGGCTTCACGCCAGTAAGGGAAACTGAAGCCGCCGTGGCGCTGCTCGGTCAACGAGCTCGAACTATTGGAAGCTAGCGCCGGAAAGCAGCCACACCGCCAAGATGGACGGTGCTGCTGCTGCTGATACAGCTGCTGCGACGACCACAGAGGAGGAAGCTGGAGACAACCCGCCCGGTGGACACCGAGCTTCGGAAAACGACGTCGATCCTCCAACTGAGGACACAGCAAATGACAGTAAGTATGCAGCAGCTAACTTCGTTAGCAAGCTAAAGCATCGCCATCTCCAACACACAAGTTCAGAACACGAACATGACATTATATTAAATGTCGACAATCAACTACATAATTAATGTAACTGCAGATGATTAAGCATAAAGTTGCACTTGCTCTAATGTGTATTCATGTAGGGTTTATTTAGCTATTTCCTTTTAATATTAGCAATGCAAACAGTCAACGTTCAAGCCGATTTTACCACGCGGAAATGAATTAGCTACTTGCTGTAAATCTTGTTTTTTTATCTAGCATGTTTGCGTTCAGTATGATGTTTATGATGTTCAAATATAACGTGATTTACAAGTGTTTACTGGGGGAAACAAAATGCCACAACTGAATTCTTATTGATCAGTGATCATCACCAGGTCGAACTCAGATTAAAGCACACGTGCAATTATTAGTTTTTTATGAGCTTCAAACCAGTTAGAAAATCTGCTATTTCATTTTGAATATGTCGACATTTAAAATCTGATTAGTTATAAAACACCAAATGACGGAATGTATTTTGAATTGGCAATGTTGCCTCTTCCAGCAGAGTTCCAAAGAATAGAGGCAATGCTAAAGCACACGGAAGCTGTTCTTGCAGCTCGTTGTGGGCCAACAACAAGGTCACCATATGTTAGTTTTTAACCTAACCCCTCTGTATGTTGGCCCTAGGTTCAGTCTATGGCATCATTGTACTCCCTTTATGCCTTCCTTTGCTTTGTCAGCATAAATCATCCAACAAACCAACAAGCTTTGAATACATTTAATCTACTGCTTCTAATGCACTGTGATACTGAATAACAGAAACATAATTAAAATGTCTTTATAGTGTAGTGATAATGTATTCATGCTCTATTATGAAATGCAATCGTGAAATCAGTGGAATATATATAAATCTGTTTGTCCTTGGCAGTGCAGGACAATTGTTTTTACATTGAAGTTCTTTTTTTTATCTGTGCACTCAGTTAAAGCTTATAGTCCATTTAACTAGTTCTTTGGGGGTAGAGTTAGTGTGTAGTTTGCTTCTGTGGACATTTCATTCATATGTATCTGCAGAGTGAGTGCTAAACTCACATGCTGCTCTCTGGGGTAAAATCATTCCACCATGTCAAGTCCACCTGTGCACTTTGTGAGGTTGATAATTTTGATATGTTCATTTGTCAATAAGAGCTGCGTTAATGGGCATAGATATTTATTTATAAACCAAACGTGTCTCCTACCAAAAGCACCATTAAAGAGCTCTCTGATTCAGTGGTTAATACGGAGTCAGCCTTAATGTAATAATCCAAACTACTGTTGTCTTTTCATTTAATTAGTTCTATAGCCTTTCAAAATAGAGCTGAGGTTTGCCATTAAACTTTAATTGTGGAAGTGGTATCAGGTTCAAGTGGAAGAAAATCAATGTTTTTCTTTCAATACCACCACAATCTCTTGCAATGTGTTGCTTTGGTCTATTTCATGCATCACACTGCAAATGTCTTATTTCAATTTGTCCGAAGTTCACAATAATCCCTTGGCTCAAACACTGTATTTATCAGAACCTCTGTAATTTGATTTGTTTAGGGTCAGTATTATTTATCCATAATCATTCATGTTATTTGGAAACCCCTTTGTTTTATTATACTGTAAAGCCAAATTGCGTTTAAAATAAAAACATTATTTGCACATGTGTTTTGGTGATTATTTTTTCTTTCTATCTCTGGAAACAGGAGTGGCTTTGACCTCCTATTTTCCCCTTTCTATTTCTAGGGGGTTTCTGCTGTCAGGATTGTGGAGAAGCCTTCAAAGAGGAGCCTGCCTACTTGGAGCATCGCCAGCAGCACCTGCAAGAAAACATGAATTTAGATGACCAGTTGGATGGATTACATAATGGAGAAAAAGACAATGAAGCAGCAAATTTTTGTACATTTTGTTCACTGTCATTTGTTGAACCGAGTGACTTCGACTTGCACATGGAGAAGAACCACGGACAAACCTCCAAAAAGGAGTCTGGTGTTCAGACAAAACCTGGCATAATGAAGCAACCTGCCTACGAATGTCCAGACTGTGGGAAATGTTATATGTCGCTTGGACACTTTCTCAACCATCAGCGTTCACACTTACAAGCCTCTAAATCAGTTTTTCGTGAGCTTGAAGATTTGAAAAAGAAGTCATTTCAGTGTGAAACTTGTGGCCGGAATTATTCCCGTGCTTCAGCTCTTGATGCACATCGTCGTTGTCATGAGGAAAAGTTATTCAAGTCACGAAACAGGAATTCAGGAGATTCATTTCACACTGAGGAGTCGGGAGTTGAAGCCAAGCCTTCTGAAACTCAGGCAGACGATGCCCCTGAAAAACGTTTTCAGTGCCCTTGTGGTAAAGCCTTTCCTGCTCTGTCGCGCCTGAAAGCTCATCAGCGATTTAGCGGCAAAAGTCAATGCTCCACAGATGAATTAAAACCAAAACCAAAGAAGAACTGCAGTGAATTTCATTGCAATGAGTGTAAAAAGACTTTCAGTGGCCACATCGCCCTCTTCAACCATCAGCGATGGCATGAAAATCGGAGAAAAGACTCTGCAAAAAGGTTTTTATGTGAGAAATGTGGAAAAGACTTTATGACACTGGCGTTTTACTATAGGCATCAGCGTATGGTGCACAGTGACGAGGCCCCAGCAAAATCATTCCTCCATCAAGTTTGTCAGCTACAGAAGAAGGCATTTGAATGTAAGGATTGTGGGCTAAAGTTTTCCAGGGCTTCAGCACTTCAGTCCCATCAGCTTCACCACACAGATGTTTTTAAAGAAACTGAGAAGGGAATCAGGGTACGCACCTCTCCCCTATCTCAACATAAACAATTGGAAAGTGAGAGAAAAGACACTGAGAACATGGAGGTAAATGTGGAACCAGAGAGGCTGCTTCCCACCAGTATTGCTGCAGAAGACTCTCAAAGAAATGAGAGTGATGAAGACATGGACAGTTATGAGCCTGGGGACTTTAATGTTCAGGTGATCAGTGCAAGTGAATCTGAGGACGACTCTGTCAAAGACCACAATCCTGATCTGGAGCTGCTGTGTGAATCAGATCAGGAATTAAGAGACGACGATGACACAGAACCTTCCTCCAGTGGTCTCGTTTCCAAACCAGAGATGGACTTGAAAATTGTAGAAGTCGACTTCGAGCAGGCAGACGAGCAGTGTGCACTGGTAGCGAGCATGGCCGAGAATGAATCCACAAAGAAAAGATTTAATTGTCCAGACTGTTACCGTTGGTTTACTCGTGCTTCATCACTGCGCGTTCACAGAATGTGGCATGGCATTCATAAAAGACGCCAAACTCAAGGTCAGTCAGCGGCAGTTTGCACATCTGACACATGCGGCCATGACGGCAGCAGCTATGCAGCACATTGCAGTCACACACAACACAAGATACAAAACACAAGCAACAATGAATTCTTTCAGGAAGAAGGGTTAGAGAAGACAAACCTGAGTTGCAATGAGTGTGGTAAATGCTTCTCACATTTGTCTGCTTTAGTGTCTCATCAGTTACATCATCCCAAACGAAAACAATTCCAATGTCCAGAGTGTATGATGACTTACTTGCATGCAGCTAGCTTGTTTAACCATATGAAAAACTGCTCTGCTCAAAAGAGAGAGAATACAAAGAAAGAATACAATCCAAAGAAGACCCTTCTAGGCCCAAAGATTTGTCATTGCGAGCAGTGTGGGAAGGGTTTTTGGTCTTTAGGAGCTTACTCACACCACAAGCAAAATCAGACAGAGTGTGCAGAACTGAGGCAAAGAAAAGGTGGCGGGGGATCTTCGCACTCTTTTAATGGCCGCCCACGCTCTAGTGTTAAGGTTGCATGTCCAGTGTGTGGTAGGAAGTTTCGTCACAAAGGCATTATGGCGTTGCACATGCGAAAACACGAAAATGGAAATCATAAATGTGAACTCTGCAACAGGTCGTTCCGCCTTTTTTCCAGCCTCCTCAGACACCAGGTTGTGCATAATGACCAGTTACTTCCACCGCCCATTAAATCTTTTCAGCATCAGGTGGAGCAGTTGAAAAAAAACACGTACAGCTGTCCTGACTGTGGGAAGCTGTTTTCACGAGCCAAAGCGCTTCAGTTTCATATGAAAAGCCACGGGTACGAGACTGGGCACTCCCCGTCATCACCCAGATCGAACTTAAAGCTGGAAGATCTCCAGTGTCCAACATGCCTCGCACATTTCAACAACAAGGCCTCCTTACGAGCTCATCAAAAACTTTGCATTAAGAGAGACAGTGGAGCAGTTGATTGTAAGATAGAACCCGTGGAAAATATTGATACTCAAAAATGTCACAAAGAAAGAGTGAATGTCAGCAATCATTCAACACTTATTTCTGAAGTAAAGAAAGAAATGGACAGTGGCGAGGGAAAGATGGAAGATCAAATTGGAAAAACAGATTTGAAATACAAATGCAAGAAATGCGACAGAAGCTTTTCTGTGGTCGGGGCTTTGAATCTTCATAAAAGAATTCATGCTGATGGTTACAGAACTGTAGCAAAGGCAAAATTGGCCATACATACGAAACCTAAACAGGAAGAGGCAAGTAAAGGGCTCTTTCACTGCTCAGAATGTGGGAGGCGCTTCATGTCTAACTCTGCCCTTGGCGCCCACAAACGGTGGCACAAAGGAAAGAGATTTTCACTGTCTTTGCTGAAAGAGGATGAATTGAAATCAGTTAGGTTCAAGATGGAGGATGGACCTTTTCACTGCAACACATGTGGCAAACAGTTTTTTAACCGCTTTGTTCTCCAGCGCCACCAGATGTTTAATCCTCAGTGTCAAACCAAAATTCAGCCACAGCCCGATTCAAGTAATAATTCAGAGAGCAGCATCTCACTGGAAAAGTTGTCATGTCTTGAATGTAACGAGACATTTGTGCAAGGTTCACTCCTGGCTGCCCACTATGAAAATGAGCACAGTAAACTCTGGGAGGCTGCAGATCCTGAAGGAGATGGACTTGTGTTAGTAGACTGCGTTCCAGCGCAGATAGATGTCAGTTGCAATGGGAGTGAGTTCACGTCAACAACAAAGGGAAAAGCTTACCAGTGTTCAATCTGTTCTATGACCTTTGCCAAAGCAAGAGGTCTGCACACCCACAAATGGCAGGCCCACCAGAAGAGAGCAAAAGGCAAACACACGTTTCCTTTGAGTAGAAAAATGGATTCCATTGCCACGAGCAGTGAAGAGGAATCATCGTCTGTAGACAACAGTA
Source organism: Paralichthys olivaceus (assembly GCF_024713975.1). NCBI lineage: Eukaryota > Metazoa > Chordata > Actinopteri > Pleuronectiformes > Paralichthyidae > Paralichthys > Paralichthys olivaceus. The sequence continues at coordinate 13,065,174 of NC_091105.1, forward strand.
CAGGAGTGAGCAGTCATCTTCCTGCAAAGACCAATAGCCCTGTTGGCGCAGAAAAGAAGATCATATCTGCCTCACCACCTTTGAAATCTGTCACATGTCTGGACTCTGGTAAAGAGTGCAGCTCTGCAAACCATAAGAAAGAATGCAAGGAGGTAAAGCAGGAGTTTAAACCAGAAATCCAGACTCCAGAATCCACTGCTGACGTTTCCTCGCCACCCGGCCCGATGTTAGAGCTATCAGTCAAATGCCTCTTCAAGTGCGATAAGTGTGGGAAAGCTTTTCAAACAAAGGAACAGCTAAGAACCCATAAGACCAAGGCAAAGAGTCGGCCTTTTTGCTGCGCTCTGTGCTGCCACGCATTCTGGACTGAGAATCAGCTGCAGCAGCACCTCACCTGGCACGATGAAGTTCGCTGCCGTCTCCCGAATGAGGTCCGCTACAGGCTCAGCGCCGCTATGGCTCCCAAGCCTCTAAAGTCCTACAAGTCCCTCTCGTCTTCTACACTGAACCAACCTACGCATACCCAAGACCCCCAGTCGCAAAGTAGCCATAAGTGCCAACACTGTGGCAAAGCCTTTCTTTCACCAGCTGCATTACAAAAACATGAAACTCAGCACTGTAACAGTGACTCGTATCATTGCTCCATTTGCCCCAGGACCTTCAGTGCAATACAGGACCTTATTGATCACCACCAGGAATGTATCGGTGATTACATAGGGCAGAGTGAAGCCCCCGCTGCTGTCTCTTCAGGAGATACCCATGGTCTTACTTGCCTGGAATGTGGAACTACTTTTAGTCAAGAAACTGATTTGCACCAGCACTATAGTGAACATACCCGTGGAGTGTATTAGATTAGACAAATGGAAAAGATCTGAAATGACGACACTAGATTGTAGATATTTGTTTTTCTTAAGATAGAATTATTTGTTGGACCTTTAGTACAGCTAAAGTAGACATGTGCTTTCTCTATTTGTTCAGATATTATTTGAGATTCTTTGTATTTAAAAAAGCAGCACTTGAGGTTATTTCCTGTTCTCTGGATTTCCCTACACTGGACTAGTATATGTGCAAATGTTAAAAAAAACACCCATGAACTTAAATTGAGATGTCTCAATTGTGTTTATGTATGTTTGAGCCACCTGATGCTGAAGTTCCTAACTAGATCAATTTAAAGAAAACTGATTTAGAGATTTCTGCATGAACGTTTTCTGTCCTGTGCATTTAAGATTCACAGAAAAAAGAAAAATGCTGTAGACGCACTATTTACTGCAAATTTCTCGTCCTTTGCTGCTGTCATTTTAAACATCTGAGGTTTGGCTATTTGCAAATGTCAGATAAAGAGAAGAATAACATAAAAAAAATCAATGTGCAACGTTTACTTGGATCTGTAAAAGATGTTCTGATGTTGGACATTTCAGCCAGTTGCTACCGTAAAACAGTCAAGTAATTGAACGTTATGTACAATACAGTTTGCATTAATCGTTCTGTTTTTTTGCTCTTCAATGTTTCTGTTTTGTGGAACGACTTTTCATTAAACTACAACAGTGCTTATGTCGATGTAAGGTAGTTGATAGTTCACTGTAGCATTTGTGTCGTTGGAAAACTATTTGTATTGTACAAGAGACGTTACTTAGCTATACTAACTTATGAAAATGTAGATGACCGTGTACTCCTCGACTCCTTCTCCTGCCATTTCTGAAACTAGGAAGAAAAAAATCTCACAAAATAAATTAATCGATATTTGTGAATAATTGGACTGTGTGATTAATCCAGACCAAGTTTAGTCATTCTGTTTGTGTGTGGACTCATCAGTCTGTTTTGTGAACATTTCTTTATATCGGTTGGTGTCGTCTTCTGACTCATGAATCGCAGCTGTTTATTGATAACACTGTGTGTGTTTACTCCGTCTAGTGTGGCAGTATTAAGCTCTAAAATGAACTTAGTCATGAATTACAACCTAATCCGAAAGTACAGAATATTATTAGCTCCAAAGCTGTGTGACAATTTAAAAACATTTTGGATTATTGATCACTGAAGAATAGCAGAACTTAAATACAGATTATGTAATATGTAGCCTGAAGTATGCCAACAGAAATACTGCAATGGCATTGCTCGCTTGTTGAATTTAGGAATTGATATAAATTCAATTCAAATACGAGCTTGAATTTAAAATGGTCTCGTCATACACTTGATAACTTGTCAGTATTTCATCTCTGTTCATTTAACTATTAGAACTAGCTATTAGTTTAATAAGAAGTAATATGTCCCTTGTTGAAAGTGTAGATTTTCTGCTTTTGTCTTTTCCATTTTTATGTAAGTTAAGTTAAGTGTTTAGAGGTTTTTGACAGAGTGTTGGACAAACCTTGGCCTCTAGCCACAATTTTACACATATTTTGAACTAATATAACAAACAACAGATAAAGATAAGATACTACAGAACAGAAGTAGCACCATTAGAGTATCATATTCCAGGTTCCATATAGTCAGAAGATAATGTGTTTGGATGCAGACATGATAAGCAGTGCAACATAAGAATACTTCAAACCTGCACTGCTGATACTGAAAGCTTTTATGGAGATTAAGTTGAGACGTTCTGATTGGCCGCGAACGAAGATCAGAGCCACGACTCAGACTCAGTTTTGTTTCACCTGCTTCAGTTTCACATTGGTAACTTCACCAGTAATTACCAGACTTTTGACCAATCTGCAGCATATCAGACGAAACATCACAGAATAACTTGGATCCATATGATAGACAAAATTGTACCATATTTAAGTTTGCTATTAAAGTTTGAAGTTTCCATTGACTGTTAAGATTTGTTGTAAATGATTCAAACCATCATTCTCTCTTTTTCTTCTTTTGTAGAAGAAAGCCAGTGCAGCATTGACTGTAAGGAATGTGGATTGAAGTTTACGGACTGGGACATTTTCAAGACTCACCTGCACCAGCATTCCCTGGAGGAAGAGGAGGAGGAAGTGGATGTGGAAGCTCTGAAACCAGATAATGGCAACCTTGCAGCAGAACTGCTTCTTGGGAGAGAAGATGAAGGTGAAAGCGGAGATGAAGACGATGAAGATGAAGAGATGGATGGTGCTGACAATGGGTGCGAAGCACGCAGCTCATTAACAAAAACTTCGGATTTATCGCAAAGTGCAGAAGACGCCTCGTCGATCAGCAAATTGCGTCAAGTGTACTGTTGTAAGTTCTGTGGGAAGCTTTACACGTACATGGTGTCATACAAAAAACACCTAGAGCAGCATAAACGGAGGCCGTCTTCACCAAAACAGTCTGCCCAGACTTTGAATAAATACGAGTGCCCATACTGCGAGATGTCGTTCCACAGGCGGACACGGCTACTCAGTCATCTGAGAGTTCACACACCACGCAAACCACAACGTTCCAGATGTGACCAGTGTAACAAGGTCTTCCCTTCTCAACAATTGTTTCTGCATCATCTGGATCTTCACAAAAAGAAACCATTTTGGTGTCTGAGTTGTTCCATCGGCTTCAGAAATGAGTTGTCGCTAGATAAACACCTGCAGCGTCACAGTCTGAGGCAACACAAGTGTGACATTTGCCACAAGAGGTTCCAAATGTCCTCTGAGCTCATGATTCACTCCAAAACCCACGCTGCAGCAAAGCCACACAAGTGCTCATTGTGTGGGAAGGGTTTTTCACACAAGCCAAACTTAATTAAACATCAAAAGGAGCATTTTTGGATTTTCTTTGGGTCCGGTGAAAACTCTCAGGGGATCAAGGACTCTGAAAAGAAGACACCCGCTCTCGGCAGTGTCACAGGGGAGCTGCTTGAGAAGGGAAAAAATGCGCAGCAAAATGAAACTCAGACGCCATGTCAGGATGCTGATGAGGCTAATTCTGAAGAGTCAGACTGCGGGGAGCCTTTACATTACTTATCTGGCACGGCTGATCCACTCGATTGGTTGAAAACAGAAAGTGTGCAACCACAGGAGGGTCAAGAGACAAACGTGCACAGAGAGCATAAATACTGGGAATGGGAGTGTGTTGAATGTGACATGGGCTTTGATGATGTGGCAAAGCTGCATTTGCATTATGTAAAACATGCTACAGGGGAGCTGCCGTTTCCACAGTTTGATTTTGAGGGATGAAGACTCACAGGGGCCTTTATTTCCTCACAGTGGGGCCTCTTACTCCTGATGATCTGACACTGGATTAGTTATTTGCTTTTTCCATACATTTTATTTAATCATTAAATGATTTGAGCTAAGAAATAACGTCTCCTGTAAAACTGTCAGCTATGCTTTGAATTTTGAAACTATAATTGTTGCACACTGTCACTGTGTTACTCTACATTAACAGCAAATATCCTTGGGGAGATTAACTGATTATCTGCAACAGCCTCAACTGTCTGATGCTATGAGATATTATTGCATGTATTCAGTGTATATTTTTGATATGTAAACTGATGAAAGCTACTAGCTGCAAAACGTTGGGTTAGAGAGTGAGAAAATATAAAACTGATGTAAAGCTAACACATTCTTCTTGTAAAATGAAATAAAATGGCATATATACAAATTACTATCCGCATGGCCTTCATGTGACGGGGTATTATAGATTTAGAGTGTTTTACACTATAAACTGAATGTACTTTCTAACTATCCCTAAACCATTGGACTAGAGTGAAATATTTGGGAGATGTGTGACTGGACTAATTTTAAGATAAGGACATACCCATGTTGCATCCAGCAAGTTTCAGCAAAAATATGAATCCTGAGATGTTTGTAAATGTAAAAGAATAATTGTGAAATTAATCAAAGTTTTAATTTCCTGTTGCAGTTCGCAACAAATGAAAATGACTGATAGAGACAGACTGCAATGCAAAAATACAATTATTATTTGACAAATCAAGTGAAACATGAAAAACTACAATATCATTTGATGCAACAATATTTGGCGAGTGAAGCTCCGTGTCACACTGTCCAGGATTGATTGGACCAGTTTGTCCCTGGTGGAGCGGGTGAAGCGGACTTCATGGAGCAGTGAGGGCAGAAGTTTGGAGACCTTGTCCTCCACTTCTTTGGTCAGGCTAACAGCCAGAACACTGAGGTGCTGGGACGGCATGTTCATGCTGGTGTTTTAAGGAGGCAGCCAGAAGCCCTGAAGTACCTTGGGAACCACCTCTCGTGGGCCCAGGTGTTTGGAGGTGAGGGGCTGCTGATGCTGCTCCTTCAGGATGCTGGAGAATTTCTGAGCCAAACTGATGATCCTAGAATTACTGTAGGTTACAGTCATTGAAAGTTTGTGTTAACATCACTTCACAACACCACAGACAAAAAACAACCACTGCAGAGTAACCAAATGAAAAGTATTGGAGGAGCAATGTACACACACACACACACAAACACACACACAAACACACACAAGATGATAAATGTTTGAAATGTGACTCAACTCACCTGAACTTAGGAGGTATGGTCTTTGGGGACTTGATGAGCTGTCGTGCCTCAAACTCAATGTCCCTCTTCTTCAAACTGTTGCTCACTTCCCAGACCTGAAACAAGGAATGAGGATGTGAGGAGAAGATTGGACAAATTTACTGAAGAAATCAAGAGTCATGTAACAATTGAAGCCAAACTCCTGAGATGTCTTCTCAGGACTGTGAACTCACCAGATTGAACAGTTTGAGCAGTGGGAGGAACTCAGGGTTATTGTATTCCTTCAGCTGATTCTCCCAGAACCTTCATAACAGAAAGAAAACACAAGCTTCATCTTTACTGCTCCTTTTCCTCACACACACACTGGTGTGACATGAGCTGAGGTCAAGTGTTGTGAATGTGTGTGTGTGTGTGTGTGTTAATAATTTACTGCACTCTCAGAGATGTTTTGCTCTCCTCCTCGATCAGGTTCATCATGTCTTCACCAGACACTGATGATGGGAGCTGATTGTTCTCCTGAAGTCTCAGCAGCTGAGTCATAACTGCAGTCTACACAACAGACAATAGGCCAAACGTCTTTATGTGTAAATCTTTGTTTTTGTGTATAAATAAAGGACACAGTTTATTTGAGTGACCTCATTTTGATGCAGACTGGAAACTACAGTGGGTCTTACTCACCTGTCCTGTGCAGCAGAAAACTTCACACATACCTTGATGGGCTTGTAGATGACTTTAGTGGCGTCGGATTTCTCCATTGTTGTCTTCAAGTTGTACGTGACAATATTCGACAAAGTACTGGACTGTAAATGTAAAATGTTATGATACAGAGAGTTGCTCAATGTAGAGATGATCCAGACACAAGTGTTCGTTGCAAACTCAGGATGAAGACTGACAGAGTGAGAGTTCTGTACTGATTTAATTCTGCAGAGATCACAGGCACCGTTGCACTGTTTCCATGAGAACACACCAAATATTTATGTTTGAATTTTGTTTGACGTTTATTAATTAACGTCCATCTTCAGAATTATATATGTTGTGTTGTGGAGTTAAAGATATTGTAACAGACTGGTAGTGAATGTTAATGTTGACTGTTATAATGTGTTGATGGTTTAGTAATAGAGTTCAGCTTGAAAGATTATAGTTTGAATAAGCGAGTTTTACAGAATGTCATTGAACAGGTCAGTGTTTGGGCATGTGTCACTGTTGTCAGTTCCAGCTACCAATGGCTGTGGGTTGGGTGAGACTGTGTGCTTTTCATTTGCTGGGAGACAGGGGTTTGTCCTCTTGATGGTGGGTTGAGAGACGGGAGCTTGAGGTGTGAGGAAAGGAGCCAGAGGGAGGCAACCACCATGTTACTGTGGTGTCTGAAATGCCATGTGTTGTGTTCTCTTTGAAGGAAGTTGATCTATGGGTCTGAAGCCCATAGGTCCTGAGGATTCGGAGGTCCATAAGTTAGGTTTTAAGAGGAAAACTGAATGTTGACATGAGGGCATTAGGTCAAGGCTCTAACCACCACTCTAAATTTGGGCTGGCGCCTTCTTCTCTGTTACTAGACAGAGAAGGTGTCCTTGTAGGGGAACCATATATGTTTCTTTAGGTTTACGACGACAACTCTCTCTTGTATTGATGCTGGACTTTTTGTAATAAACCTTTTATCAAGACGGTGTCAGCGGAGATTCCTTCATCATCTTCACATCATCGGTCACAGCCCACAGTCACCTGTGTACACAAATAAACCTGGAAGGAAGGAGAGCTTAAGCCTCGTGTCATCTTTACTGCGGGACGCTACAATATTATCATTATTGTTGTTTTAAGAATAAGAATGCCTTCATTGTCATTTAACAGGGTCAACAATGAAATAATAGAGCCACTCCTTCACAGTGCAAACATATGAGTACAAAAATACTAAAAAGTTAAAAAAAAATACTTTATTTGAAATAGTGGAAATTGACAAACATTTACAAATATACATGTAACTATATTCAAGTAGCTGTGTTGCACAGTGGATGGGTGGGTATTGCACATGAATGAGTATTGCACAGCAGTGATTATGGTCAGTATGAGTCATAAATATATTGCACAGTGGATGGATGAGTGTTACACATTATTGCACAGTCATGATTAATTGCAAGGTATATATAGTATATGGTTATTGCACAGTATATGATTAATAAATAATGATTGCACAGTGGGTGGGGATAAAGTCTTTGAGGGTTGTTATTATTATTATCATTATTATGAAGGGCAGTATAATTTCAGTCGAGCACAAAATCCTATTAACGATTGACCTGAAAGAAAATACAACTCCCATGACTCCTTTGCGCGTCTCGTCAGCCCTGACGTCACGCTGTCTGCAGCAGTGCTGAGCTTTGTGCGACGCGGAGATGTTTGTGCGGACGGAGCAGCCCAGGTACCCTCACATCTACATCACTGTACATCCACACACACACTCCCGAGGCCGTGTTTACTACCGGGCGCAGGGACGAGTGGATATTTAGCAGCTTCGGATCGGAAATGATGAAGGTTTCCAGCCAGATTTGACCGCAAACCGTTGAATTGAGTCTGGCCAGGCTGCCATTATCTGTGTATCTGTGTTACCCAGAAATACATGCTAATAGCGTGTTTTTAACATGTTAGCATGCTACAAGCCTCTGCCGGCATTTTATTTACTCAAAGTTCATCGTTGAGTTGGGTCACAGCCTCCACCGGCTGCCCTCCATGTCCATCAGTCTTCCTTTGTCATACAAATGTTGTGAGCCCATTCATTCTCTGCCTCCCCAGCTGTCGTCACGCAGATAAACAAAGATGTAGCTCGCCGCTTTTTACTTGTGTAAAGATGCCTTTCCCTTACAAAGCTCCTGTAGGTTTAAGTGATGTAAAAAAAGGAAACCAATGCTGTGTTTCCTGTAGTTGTTGATATTTCAGTTGTGGTTTACTTGTCTGATTAACAGTCATATGTGTTTTTCTATAGGAACTGCTTTTAATGAAACATATGAACAATTTGAGAGGCCAAGAGCGATGCAGAGTTCCACCCAGGCAAACAACGGGCCAACCCCTGTGACCACAGCACCCACAGATCAACCACTGGACACAGGCACAGAGGCTCAGCCAGCACCCATTGAACCACATGCACGAGAAGAGGGGGCTGCATCTGAGGCTCCTGTTGAGACTGACACAGTAATCGCACCACAGGAAAATGAGGCGGGGGCAGTCGTGCAGGCAGTGGAGAACCAGACTGCTGTTCAGCCGCTGAGTGAGTCCTCAGAAAAGCCCGGAGGGATGAAGATGGACTCTGCTTTAAAGACATGTGCGCCCACAAAATGTGACACAAACACAAATTCTCTGTGTGATGGGCAAAAGGCTAAGAAACAGGATAAAGTTGTACGTGATGGGAGGAAATATGTTCCTTCCAAGAAGGCTATGATAGATCCTCTGAAAATGGACATGTCCAAACAACTGGTCATGCCTCTTACATGTGAGTACTTTGTATTGTGTGTGTGTGTGTGTGTGCGTGTGGTGTTCTGCTTGGTGTTTGATCATTACATTGAATTTAGGACTAAAGGTACAGGAGTCATATGCTGTATTCAGACATGAACTCTTGTCCTGGTCAGCCACTTTCAACAGAAACAACAGAAAAATGTGCAGAACATTTGGGTTTGGAGTTGCATCTGAGTAGAGAATGTAGGAGGCAGGATGTGAAACATAAATTGTGTTGCAGAAATCAAAGGGTTTTTGTTTACAGCACATCGAAACCGACATTGGCCCTTTTTGCCAAAAGCTCTTGAATATGGGAGTCTTTCCAAAGTGCCTCTACGTGTGTGGCACCTCTTTTTTATCCTGAGATAATTGTATTCTTCATGTTTTGCGTGCGTTACATGTTACAAACGTCATCAACACGTTCACTCGCTCGCTGTGAATTTTTCTGCTCCATTCTCCCATGGGCTCACTCAGACATGTTCTGGACATTTCACAAGGGGGGGCTTAGTCCCAGATTAGTCCCAGAAAATGTTCTGTGTTTAATGACTGAAAGCAGCTATACTGCCTAGTTTGGAGATTCAGTGTTTATTTAAAACCCCAGTTTACAGTGCAACATGCTGTCAACACAGTAAACACATAGAGATGTATGTTGTGATTGAGTCTGTAGCATCTTGAATTGTTTTCAGTTGCATATAGGTTATGGTGATTTTTACGGCAACATGTTGATTGATTTGAGATTTATTATACAATATTATATACTGTAAAAATATCTATGCTAATTACAGTAACTGCACAAACATCACTGCAGAGTTTATATACTTTTTACAGTGTAAGTACTCACAAGATAGCATTCTTTTAAAACCCTATCTTGTCTTGTAATACTGCATATAATTACACAATATACAGTAGTATTAAATGTAGTATGTATGTAGTATTAAACTTATAGAATCAATAGCTTGTGGTGCTCAGCAGCAGCCAAGCAAAACACTGCAAGTTAGAGTCGGACTAATTATTTGGCCTATATATAAACCAATATTAGCTTCTCACTACTTCTCATTTAAATGCACATGCTGCACTGTGTCTCTCAGTCCACCAGAGAGCACTGAAATTGTCCTGCTCATTTTATATTTTTGTCTTAATTTGTCAAAAAATTAAAGGATTGAGTTATACGTTTTTGAGAACAATCCACTAATATATAATTCTCATACTTTTAATCTCTCATATATTTATATTTGGTATCTGCCTTAAAAATCCAGTTTTCTCTTTGACAGCTCCAATGCACAGACTCTGATTTCCTGTGACAGTAAATTAAAGTATTATATTAATGCTAAGGGATGTGTTTCACAAATTAGTTAGTTACTGTGTGTTCTGTAAAAGTCTTCTTTCCATTTCTGAAACCACCATATTAACCCTCCAGGCCATTTCTACATGGATGGAGCTGCAGTTACTCCAAAGCCACATTTTACTTTTTTAATGCTTTATACTTCATGGACTTGTCTCTGTGCTAATAATATGAATGAATGCTACATTTTAATTTCCTCTCCTGTTTCCTTCCAGCATCTCAGCTCTCCCTGCAGTGCATTGAGTGCCACATAATCTTCAGTGACCACAAGAGCAAGGAGCGTCACCTGAAGTTGAGCCATCCAGCAGAATATGAACATTGCATACTGAAGAACGCCCTGTTTGCCTGTTACGTTTGTGACCGCCACTTCACAAACTCCACAGAGCTCATGGCTCACCAGAAAGCCCACATCGAGAAGAAACCCTTTAAGTGTCCGATCTGCGGCGTGGCCTTCAACAAGTCGTCCGAGCTTACCATTCATAAAAAGATTCATTTTGGCCAGGACGGCTATGCCTGCACGGACTGTGGCAAACCTTGCAAAACTTTGACATTGCTCAAGTATCATCGACGCACACACACTGGAGAAAGGCCATACGTTTGCAAGGAATGTGGAAAAAGATTCACCATGTCCAAAGCTCTGCAGAAACATATTGTGTCCCACCTGCCAGAGGGAGCGGAGCTAGATGAGCGGGCTGCCACAGCTAAAGCACAAGTGAAGAAAAAGGATGGTGAGAAAACATTTCATGTTAAAAATATCCTGTAATTTTACACATTGAAAAGGTAACCCACTTTATGTGGTCTTCTACATGTCTCTAGGTAGTCCACCACTTTGGTCCAGACTAAAATATCAACTTTTTTCTGGATTTTCATCAGTGTTTGCGAAAAAACATCCTCCTTGTCTTGTTGCACTCAGACTTACTTAGTAAATGTGAGGCTTAACAAACATAAGCCATTTTCAGACTTTTTCAGAGTTTGCCTTTAGCAGGAGATTCTCCGCTCAGACACAATCACAACGAAATCTCTGGAGTGTTCAGTGACAGGATGTAACAGCACATCAACACATGCTTTGGCCATTACATCAAAAACTCTCAAATCTCGCTGTCTTCTAAGTTCACATCTTCCTTTCCATATTCTAAATTATGTTATGAAATAGTAAATTTTGGTATGGCTCCTCTTTTTCATCCTGAGATATTTGTATTTTATTTCAGTTTTGCATCTGTGGTGTGTTAAAAACTTCATTGACACGTCAACTCGTTTGCGATGCATCCTCTGGACTCTGCTGTATTCTCACATGGGCTCATTTGGATGTTATCCAAGTTTTTTTTAGGGGGCTGGAAAGAGAAACTCCTGAGAAAGTCCTTTTTTGACTCTGCCGTTTGTGTGGAAACACTATACATACTCACTCAGCCAGTTAGTTTAAAGTGCCTAAGTACATCCTTATAGAGCTACTCAAATGGCTACATACTCAGCTTTAGTCCCATTTTCTGATCCAATTATACATATACTGTAATATAATAATATATATAATTTAAACTCTAATGTTGTGTCCACGCAATGCGGCGCAAATTTCCCGGGATCATTTGTGTTTATCCGGGTAAATTGTAACCGTAATTTAACAAAGATTTGTGGTGAACACACCATAAGGGTGCTGAAAATATGTTTTGCTATTCGTTGTATACAGTATATTACAGACTTTTTTCTTTGAATTATTTTCAGGTGCCTCTACAGTAAAATATTCTTGCTCCATATGCAAGGCAATTTTCAAGACCACCAAGACACGGCTACATCACATGAAAACTAAGCACAATGTGTTGCCTGCTGCAGCCAGACATGCACTACCAACTGGGCAGCAAGTGAAGCAAAATACACCCATCATAACGCCGATATCTATTTGCCAACCAGGACTATTACAACTGGAGCCCAATGGACCGCTGCAAAAAGTTGATTCCAATATTGACACAGAGCAGATTCGCAGACTGATTGAGTCTTTAGGAAATGTGCAGAAAGTGAACCAAGTTGTCATATTGGGGCAGGTGCCGCCTCATGCACCTCCACTGGAATTGCAGCAAATTCCACATCTGGCAGAACCAGTAAACATCAGTCCACCTCAGATAGATTTTATAGGACAGTCAGAATCAAAGACAATTGAACTGGACACTTTAAACCACCAATTTGATCCAATGGAGCAAACAATTATACTGGAACCTATTACACCGGACGGGCAATTGGAAAACCCTCATTTCCCAGAATTAGGTTCCCACATAACCATAGGTGAAAGTATAGAGCTGACATTTGTTCAGACTGAACAAACAGAGAGACACGAGGGAGAGGTGATGCATCAGAGCCTTCAACAGCCTGAGATTAGTGCATTTCAGTCTGACCCAGTGAATCAAATGGTTTGTCAGGATCAAAACCTTGAGCAAACGTTCATATTAGAACTCACCCCTGCTCTGATGCCGACATTGGAGCTGGAACAATCCAAAACTTTGCCAAAAGAAGAAATCCCGTCTTCCTCTCTTGTGCCAACCACTGAACTGGAGAAGACTCCAGATCAGACTGTGATAGATGAGCAGGAGACTGGCCTGTCAGTCCCGACATTTATGTCAACAGTTGAGTTGGAGCTGACACCTTTACAAACGGAGCAACAGGAAGTCACTACCTGCCCTTATGTTCCATCAGACACACTCACAGAAACCCCAAGTGAATCTGAAAGAAACGTCAAAGAAGATGATGTATCATTAGTGCAGACAGAAAGTCAAGATCTAATCCACAATGTGATGGACGGAGTTGTACCACAAGAGATGCAAGAAAAGGCTTTACAGGAGCCATTTGAACAAGACTCCTCTGAGAAATTGTTAGTAGATCAGAAGACGGGTCAGGAACAGTTGTCTGAAGTTGAGGACGCATCTGCTCCAAAAGAGATTCCATCGCAGTTAGAGTCTAAGCAGGTGCCACAGATTTCAGAGTTACCTGTGAATGTAATGTCAGCTCAAGAGCTAGTTAAAGTGCGGAAAAGAAAGCCAGCCAGGACGTTTATCTTTCAAGGATATATACAAGAACAGGTCAGATCCATTAGAAAGGATGATTTACAAATTGAAGCCAAACCTCCCAAACGCCAAAGAACAAAAAAGTCTCATCTTGTTGTTAAATTTGGTCCATCGAGCAAAGAAAAGAAAATCAAGAAACAGAAGAAGCCATCACAGCAGCATCAGCCAACTTGGGAAGAAGAGATAACAACAGATCTCTCACCCAAAAAAGCCTCATCACAGAAGAAGGGAAGAAAGGGAAAAAAAGAGAGGGAGGTGGGACACTTGGTATCTACAGCTGAAATAAAATTACCCTCATTAAACCAGGAATCACAGGAGCAACAAATCAACCTTGATACAAGAAAAAAGCATACAAGAAAAAATAAAATTAAAAAGCAAAAGGAACAAGCCAGGGAGGGTGTGATGACAGTAAGTGAACACAAAACTGCTGTTTTGCCTGTTTTTAAAAAGAAAAAACAAACGAAAATAATGCGAAAAGATCTGCCCAAGAAAGCAAAGGATGGGAAGAGAAAGAAAAACCTGGCAAAAAAGGAAGAAGTTAATACAGACACAGCTTCAGCAGAAATACAAGAACCACACATAACACAAGACCCGCTTGTTCTACTGAAAGGCCACAAACAGCCCCAGCTGAAAGTTTACAAGTTAGACCCGTCAAAGGCATCAAGTCAGAAACAGGAGGCTTCACCTGTTGATGCCGGACCAATGTCTCAACAGAGTAAAGACAACAAACTCCCAACAAGTGAGTCTGCAAATAATCTCACAGCAGAAAATAAGAAGAAAGGAGGAAGACCAAAAAAGAACCAAAAAGCTCTTTCGTTGTTGTCCTCGCTACAGATTTCCCGTCAACCATCAGAGACACTACCCACCAAGCCAAAGACCACCAGGAAGCGCAAAGCCTCCTCGAAAGTAGAGACAGAGGGTGTAATAACCTCCTCTCATTCCAAACGTGCCTTAGAGTGTAAGGACTGCGGGGAGAGATTCAGCGAACTCTCGTCCCTTCAGAAGCATAAGGCGACGGTGCATATCGTCGAGAGTCCCAGTCTCACGTACACCAATGGGAACATCTTTGAAGGGGTCTCCAGGCTGGATCTTTACCAGCTTCCAAAACAGAGTGCTAAGGCTGTTGGGGTGATGAATGCAGCTGCAGACTGGGATACTGAGCCTGAGGTGACAGAGTTGGCTTTAGAAGACCGAGAGCGGACTGTCTGTTTTCCAGCTTTGATTCCATCCCCGTCTTTACCTGTTCCTCCTTCAGATGTTGAAATGAGTGCCTGTGAAGATAAGCATGGTAGTAAAACAGAAGCCCATGTTAAATTTCAAACCTCTTCAGATGGTTGCTCTTTATCTGATCAAGGGAAAAACTGTGAAACACCTTCAAATTTCACATCTGAATCTGGTTTAAATATCTCTACTCAGACAAGGAATTTTGAGACTGGGGAACCTTTAACATCAGATGAAGCAGAGCAAGAAAATTCAATGCTGAAGAATCCCAGCCCAGAGTCTGAAGTTCAAGCTACAGTGGATGAAGACATCAAGGAGGATTTACTTCTTGAGGTGGATTTAGTCACTGTTGGGGAGCAGAATGAAAAAGATGAAAGTGACCCAGCTTCATTGCAAGAAAGTGTTGCTCAAGATGAATCCAAGAGGAATTCTGAGTGTGGAAGCACTGAAACACCCACAGCACCTGGGCATGAAACAATAATAGAAAAAAGTTTAACTTGGCAAACAGTGTCGTGCTCCACGCATCAAGTGGAGATCAAGGAAGAAGAGGAAGAAATGGTAGTCCAGAGAAAAAAGGTTGAAGGGAAAGGAGCTGCAATAAATAACACTACAAGGGGCAGGAGACGAGGAAGAGGACATCTAAAAAGGGGCATGATAACTAGGACGTTTTTAGGTGGGGATACTGTCAAAGGAACAGAATCAGAGAAAGAACAAGATGAATGTCAGGTCATTTATGAAAAACACGCCATCACCCCTGACTCAGGAGCTCATGATGAAGTTGAGACTGGCATAAAGACTTCACAGCCAAAGACCAATCCTGAATGTGAGGCCCAAAAAGCTACTGCTCCTGCCGCGTGTTTGCCTCACGGGCCCCCTGCGTTAGAGGAATCTCCTGAAGAGCAAGTCGTTTTTGAGCTGGAGTCGGTCACCACGAGTGTGGAGGAAGTAATGAATGAAGGAGAGGAACATGACCGGGAGGTTGATCAGTCTCCAGGCATCATACTGGAGAAATTCCTCACCTCTAGACAGAGAGAGATTGCTGACAAAGAGCTGTGTCTGAGGACTGCAAGGAGCAATCAAAGACAGGTTAGATACGAACAAACACAGTACATTCACAATCAATTACGTATTGCTATTTTATCAACAAACAAAAAAATTTCTTTCCAGGGTTTGGACAATATTACTGCAAATGTAGTTCAAGTCCCTGGGAGCCGGGAGATCAAGGTTGAAGAGAATATCTCAGATCCGCTGTTGGTTGCACCTTCCAGTCAGAATAGGCTGAGGTTAAATGTGCAGCCACATCACCAACGTGACATCAGGACTGTTCTGGTGAAAGAGGAGAGCACCCTCGTGCTGAATGAGGCTCAGGCCTCACACGGCAGCAGGCACATCAGATGGAATGTGGAGCCAGTGAATGAAAATGAAAACACTGCAACTCCATGTAAGTATGAGCACATACTGTTGTAGCATTTTAAAAACATTGCAGGGAATCGGATTATTGGCTTTTTAAAATATATATTTTGTTTGCTTTTATTTGATAGAGAAAGGAAACAGGATGAGAGAGTAGGGAGATGATTCACAGAAAATGGTCTGTCCATCATGGACATGAACCGTTCTTATAATCCACTATAGATTATAAAATATAAACAATCAATATAATAATATAATTTACATGGTATAAGTGATTTTCCTGAAGTTAGGTGATAAATAAGTGAGCCTACAGTATATGGTGGTAAATTCACAGTGTTCTGCCACGTCAGAGATGGATGAATAATGTTTCTGGACTTGTGTTTTCAGTAATACAGACTGAGGAGACAACAAACAACAGTCGCATCACACCAGAGTTCAACACCAACCAGTGTATCTTCTACCCAGTAAAAGAGGAGGAGAGGGAGCTTCTACTGGGAGCCACTCAGACCAGCAGAGGGAGTTTAACACCAGAGGGATCCAGTGTTGCACATCAGACAGAGCATCAAAGTTCTGATGCTGCTTTATGTGAGTGATTTCTAGTTATATCCTCAGTACATTGAAGAGTATCGTAAAACCTTTATAAATGTGAAACAACATTAACAACAGATGAAGGAAGGCAAGCCACACAAGACCGCCAGGAGATAGGAGTGAGAGGGCTGTTGTCAGAACCAGGGGTCAGTGACTTTGCACCTGGACAAGGTTTGTTTTCTGTTTCAAAAATCACAAACAATAGTAACAACTTTATTAATGAGCTATTTATTAAAATTGATGAACATTGAACTCTCTGTAAAGTAACCAATCTTTCAGCAGAGGCAGATGCTGAGTGGCCTCATCCACCAGACCTCCGGGACTTTCTCCTCCGGAGCTCTGATGAAGAGGAACGAGGTGAACTGTCTGATCCTCAGCTTGACTCGGAAGCAGAAGTGATGGCTTATTTTTCCAAGAACAAGACCATTTGTGCACGACAGCCAGATCAAACATCTCAAAAGTACAGTAGTTTTTTATTTTATTGCCTTTCTCTTATATGCTTTATTCTCTTGTCTCAATCATTCTGACCTGCCTGCTGCTGTACCAACTCTATTGTGGATCAATAAAGATTTATCTTATCTTTTAAGTATTCACAGAACACATGTTGACTGTCAAAAAAAAAAAATTAATTATCATTAGAATTTGTCTTAACTGGTACAGTTATGGGCAAACTCTGGGTTGTAGATATGAATTTGTTGAAAAACAGAAAACCTGGTACTTACGTAGTAACATGTATTAAATGTTATCTGTCTTTGGTGTTCACCTGTTTGTTCATGGTGTTCTTTCTTTTCTTCCACAGTTTGTCAAACTCAACAAACCAGCTCCTTGCACCAAGAGATGAAAACAGGACCAGGGAGCCTATTGATTACTTCTCCAAATACTTTAGTTGGGATACCTGGGAAGAAATTGCCAATTGCACAAATAAACTATCCAACATGTCGAACCCTGTCACAGCCAGGGAGGTTGCAAAGTTTGTTGGGATCCACGTTGCAATGGGAACTCTGAAGGTTTGTCCTCCTATTTGATTTGCTTCTTAAATTATTGCTTGACGCTGGTAAAGGTAGTGTTGCTCAAGTTGTTTCAGTTGACACTTTTTATCTTATTTGATGAAATCCTCTTCACATCCCTTGCCATCAATTAATGAAGTTGTTTAAATGTTAAAAAATCTTGTGTTTGTGGCCCTCACAGGACTGTTGTAAACCTGACCAGCTAGCGTAGCTTTCTGCCACTAACTGATCTACTTGCCTGCCCATGCTCTCACTCTGCATGACCATAGTCTTCACAAGCCAGAGAGACACACACCACTGAAGCTTAGACAATAGTCAGAAGTTAGCGAGCGAGTCACATAAGTCAGCTTCCAGCCGTTGTCAGGCAGTGTGCACTCATGTGTTTTGAAGACATTGCTGTGATGAGATGGTTGATGGTAGGGTGACGTAGTGATTGTGTATTTTTAAAGTGTTTTTTGCACTTGCTAGCTTTTCCAGGCTTACCATCCCCAGCTTTAATTAGATGCAAGACCACCAAATGTTGTTATTTATTTGATCTCTTTACTTTTCAGTTTCCCAGTCCGAGGCTCTACTGGGACGATTTGACAAAGGTTCCCTTAATTGCTGACGCCGTACCACTTTCACGTTTCCTTGAGCTGACTTGCAAGTTGAAGTTTGCTTCTCCTGCAAAAGATCCAGTCAACAGTACTATTCAGGAAGAAAGGCACGACGTTGATTTTCAAAATAGACATCAAGACAAAACTCTGCCAAGCAGTCAATTTGTAATTTCTCAGCAAAGTGACGGGGAAAGCCAACGTGACAATACAAATGATCCAAACACTTCCAAAACACAGACTGATCCACTGTGGAAGGTTCAGCCATTACTGAGCCGCTTCAAAGCAGGCTGCCAGTCCCTGAGAAGAGAGGGTGATTATGCAGTTGACCAATATCTACTACCATTGACCGGGAGGTTGCACAATTACAAAGTGTCTCTCTACTGCACTACATTAATTGGATTTGGGGGTTTACTCCTGCATGTGGATTTTAAATTGAATCTCTCCGACAAAGAAGATGCTGTAGAGAAAATGGTCCCTAAAGGAAGTATGGTGTTTCTTTGCAAACAGGAACTCTCCACCCCAGCAATGCTGGAACGCCTGCTGGTTGCTGGAGTTCATGGTGCAGGCAGGGTGGGTGGAGCACGGGGGCAGATTGGGGATGAGTTTGTGAGCTCAGACGGGAAGCTGATGTTACGCAGATCACACTGCGGATTTATTCTTTCTACTGCGGGGAATGGCCAGAGGAGCATGGCTTCTCTCACCGACAACTTTGAGAAGGCCCAGATGTCGGCTCTTCTCAACAGAGATTTGCGAAACCTTTACCCTATTCCCCTCACTGCCTTGGCTCCAACCTGCTGGCCTCAAGCAGTGCTCTGGTACCTGACAGATCTGGCTTTGGTCAACTCCTGGCTCTTGTACCGACAGGATCAGCAGGCACCTTCTGCACCTTTGACTCTCATGGCCTTCAGACTGGAGGTGTCCAAGGCTTTAATCCTCTCCAGTGGCTCTGATACGCAGGACTCTGTTCCCCCTCAACCCCCTGTAGAGAAAACCCACTCAACAAGTGAAACCCCCAATCCCACCATGGTGGAGGAATGTCTTCTGCCGGATGCAGCCACGCGCTACGATGGTTCGGGCCACTGGCCAGAGCAGCTTGGGGAGGGAGAAGGGGGCAGGTGCCGTTTTGGTGACTGTCAGCGAACATCTCGAGTGCTATGCCTTAAGTGCTGTGTCTTTCTATGTATCTCACGCAACCACAATTGTTTTTTGAATTTCCACAATCAAGGCAGTGTTGGGAAAGAGTAGTCTTTACCCATTGCTTTTCACATTTAGGCTAATCAAAAACAATGCTCTTTTATCATCTATCCTTACAACTTTCCCATGATGCCTTTCACTGGCAGTGTCTGTTCTTTTGTAAGATGATTGTGCTGCAACTTAGAAAAACAAATGCTTTGGGATATGGCTTATTATATTATTGAGCAAGTGTAAAAATAAATTTGCCTTCAGGAGGAAATGTAAATAGATTAACTCATAGCTATACACTTTTTCTGTAAAAGAGATACAAATGAATTTGAAAAATAAAGTTACCATGATGTTTTTTACTTTTTATTTAAACTTGACTCAATTTACTTTCCATGATGAGCTTGATTTTAGCTCTGTGATTGTAACATTATTTATTTGAATTCCATGAAACAATTAAAACAATTTTAGTACCAAATGCATTGTTGATTTGTTTGGGCTTTTTTGCTTAAAATGTTGGCACTTTATAGGCTTAAAGACTTGTCATACTAGGGAAAAAACAGAAATTACTCCTAACAACTGACTCTAATGTTCAACTGTCTAAGCTATGACGGTGTGACAGTGAGCTGGTGTGCACAGTAGCAGGACCCTGAAACTGAAGCTTTAACATGGAAATCAGGCATTATTTTCATTATTTATAATCAGATCCCCAAAATATTGATGATACCAGTGCAAAGTGTTTTGTGTGTAAAAAGCTTCATGAGGAATAAAAAAATAGATACAACAATAAACAATATAAATGTGCTAAATCAAATCACAAGAACACTTTATAATGCTGCTATATTTTACATAACAAACACATGTATTAAGATTTACCTTAATAAATATGTTACGTTAAAATGTGTCTTGTTTATAAAAATGCAGAGAATAATAGAAAAGTTCTATTTATTTCATTTATTTATTTAGTGATAGTAGCTTGTTTATAATACATTCACCTTATATTTTACCTACTAACCTTCTGCTAACAATACAATACAATACAAATATTGAATTGCCATTGATTTCTTTGATTCTTGCCTGATTGAATCAAAAACCTATTAAAACCTGTGCTTTTCCAACTGCGACGTGTCTAATTGTCTAAAGTGAAAGATATTTATTTATCTCAAAGGTGTCATTGGACCATACTCCAATAATAACAGTGACAAAATAGTGAAAAACAATTGTGAATGAATGCTTATTGGATATTTTCATACAGGTAGAGGTAGGGTATATCTATGATCAAAGAAATACTCTGAATAAACACATGGTGTGTAAAGTGCCTGTTTATTGAAAATGGAGGGAAGTGAGAAGTTAACTTTGTAAGATCAAGTTCTCCACTGTTTTTTACCTGTGCTTGTAAACACGTGGTCACTGATATGAAATAAAACGAGGTATGAGTGGGAGAGAGGCAGATCAACAAAACTACTGAAGCTGAGTGAGAGAGAATTACAAGAAGTACTTTTCACTAAGTTGTATTTGGTCACGTGACGAAGATCAGTCATAGAATTAGAGTTGATAGAAAATAAGGTGAGTCCAACTCCAGACACACAAACGTAAAGCTGTACTGTTGCAGTGCCTGGGATCAACAGGTTAGTTTACATTTTGAAACCGTGAATATATTTTATAACAAGGTTTGAAGTTGAAGTCACGTGTTTCGCTTCCATGCAATGCTTCTGTTTCTTCCGGTATTCATCATTAGCTTCTCTGCACGAGCCCCGGAGCAAGACGACAGATCTGCAATCGACATTTGTTCATTTTTTTTCTCTGAACAAGATTCACTAACAAGTAGTGAACACAGACCGGTACTGAAGAGTGACCGGCGGCCATCTTAGTTGTACTGTGATCACAACACACAGCGCCAGGAAGTGCGGGAGCCGCTCTGTGTGTTGTGCTTCTGTGAGGTCAACTCTCCTCCAGTCAAACTACATTCAAAGAGCGGGCAGAGGTAACGCTGGCGTTTACTCACTTTTACTAGCTTGTTCTAGAAATCACGCACAACACGCACAGATATTAACGTGCCTGTTATTTATTTGTAGGAGATGCGTGTGTGCGTTAAAAGGTTAAAGTTGGTTTGATGAGAGAAAAAGTCTTCGGTCCGTTTTGAATGGCAGCCCGTGTTGTTAGCGCTAACTGCTAGCTAGCGTTAGCCCGCTCGATGTGACTGTTTTCTTTACGATTAGCATTAGCTACGTGTACAGGCATGAAACTGGCGCACATATATTTTCTTTAAGTCGCACTTCTTTATCAGATAGACTCGGTGATGCATTTGAATCAGCTCACACACGGCCGGATGTTCGTCAGCTTGCATGCAGCTAGTTAGCGTAGCTAGCGGCCCTAACGTACGTTAGCGTTAGCTAGGATGAGCTGAAACTTGAGTGATCACAGGGAGGAACTGGACTCAGTTAAAACCCGCGAAGCTTCGCAAAACGAGTTTTTATAAACAACCACTATAGTGCTACAGCCTACCCAGTCCTGCAGACTATTCGTGTATTGTCATCTGTTGAACAGAACTGCTTGTTAACGTAAGTCCTGACGCATGTGGGATTATGAGTGTGGTTTCCCGCTGTTAATCAAACTGCTGCTGTGTCTTTCTGCCGCATTCTTTTTAAAATCAGAGGAAATTGTTGTGTCTGCTGAGACCCGCCAGCCTCCCAGGATGGACTCTGATATTTTGAACATTGAGGAGATAGTGATGGGCCGGGGGTTACCGGACCCTCCTCCTGAAGCTCCCCCTGAGAAACCAGCAGAGCCCTACAAACCCATCACTTTGAATGGGCCCCCTGCACCCGCTGTTCAGTCCTGTAAGTAACACAGTGGACATAATTAGTTTGTTGAATTCAAATGAAAGATCACCCGTGGATCTCTCATGCAATCCGTTTACATCTCCACCCTCCAGACCAGCATGAAAACCTGCAGTGTTTCCAGTGCTTCATCACATTCTGCAGTGCCAAAGCCAAGGAAAGGCACATGAAGAAGAGCCACCGGGAAGAGTATAAGCAACAGCTTCAGCAGGTACGTTTCACAGTGCTAGTTCATGTAGTTCAGTGAAAATACAGGTCTAAAACAATTTATGTATCCATATTAATACCTCTGAATTTATGAGTTGAGTTCATAAAATGCTTGCAGAGTGACATATTTACACTGAGTTTTATAGTCTTTAAATTGCAATCACTTTGCATGGTTTAATAATAATAATAATGCTTTTGTCGCCTGTAATTTACAATATTTTAATATATTCCATCAGACTGTTTCTCCTAGTCTGTGATTGTTTAACCTTTCTCTTTCTGTACTCTTAATAGGATTGTAATTCAAGAAAATAGACTATTAAGAATGTCTCCTGTTGCCTGCTTAGTCCTCGGTGAACTGAATGAATTTGATACACCACAAGCAGTTCTTAGTCTTGAATACTCTTTAACTTTGGCTGTGCTTTATATTTGTATCTTTTTATGTTCTCACAGGGAAACACATTGTTCACATGTTATGTGTGTGATCGCACATTTCTGTCATCTGAGGAATTGACGCAGCACCAGCCTACACACAGCAAGGATGACAAGCCCTTCAAATGTGTTCACTGCAAGGAGAGCTTTAAAACATTCTCTGAAGTACGTATAATATTGTAGTTTTTTTATTAAGAATATTTCTTGAAATTAAAACAGTATGAATGTGAATATTTGAAATTAATATCTCTTACATAATTAAAAATGTGTAGTTATTTTCAAAATATTAGATACCTTCTAGGTTGGTACTACTTATGTAAATGTTTTGTTTAACATTTTACTCCTCACTTATGCAGCTCACAACCCATAGAAGACAAGTGTGTCCGGAGAAACAGTTGGTGTGTAAAGATTGCAATGAAACCTTCCGGAGTGCTGCGCTTCTGCGTACTCATCGCCTGATCCAGCATCCCCGCCCAGATGTAGAGACTCCACAACAGCCAGAGGAGCCCACGAAGACCCATCAATGCAAGAAGTGTGGTCAAGGCTTTGAAAAGGAGTCCGAGCTGGTAGCTCACCAGGAGAAATACCCGGAAGGTCAGCAATGCAACGACAGCTCTTCATCCGCCAAGAAACGCGGACGGCCTTCCAAAACCGAAGAACCGGCTGTTGCTGAGAAAAAGGGAAAGCAGAAAAAGAAGGATGAGGCAGAAGCACCTGAGGAAGCGGTGACGGCCAGCAGCACATCCGAGTCAGCACCACCTCCAGCCGAGGAGAAGGGAAAGCCACGTTTAGCAAAGCGAGGCCGCCCCCCTAAAGCCGCAGCAAAATCAGAAACAGAAGAAAAGATCCCAGAGGATGATGGCCAAGCTTCAGGAAAGGAGAAGAAACCTAAAGTAGACCCAGCCCCCCTGCGTCAGCACCCGTGTCCTGAATGTGATCTCTCGTTCCCCAGCTTGATTCAGCTCCGCGCTCACAAGAAGGAGAAACACGCCCCACGGAAAGCCCACCCCTGTGACGAATGTGAAGAGAGCTTTGCCCGCTCTGAGCAGCTCGACGCCCACATGTCAAGGGCTCACGCTATCGGTCGCTTTGCCTGTCCGACCTGCGGCAAGAGCTTTGGTCGTGAGCGCACATTGAAAGCTCACCAAAAAAGCCACCCGGATGAAAAGCCCGAAAACCCAACTGCAAAGAGATAATTGTGTTATGTGGACATTTTAAAAAGTGTATGGTTTTTGAAGATTTTAGCCAGGAATTTTCCATTTTTCAATATTGAATATTTGATGCTCCACACCATGGTCTCAGATGAGTTTGAAACGGTTTTTGAGAATGACTTTTTAGCTAATTTTGGGTTGAGTTATTGATAATGAGCTGATTTAACTGTGGACAAACAGACACATGTTCTCATTTGACTAACCAAATATTGTTAAATCCATCTATTACACCCTTTGTCACGGAACATAGTTTGTCTGGAAAAAACATTTTGATTAACTCTTTTTTTTTTTTTTTTTTTAATGATTTGTTTCAGTTTTTAATGCGTGAAATGCGTGTGGTGTGAATTTATAACTGTGTCTTGAGTTTAACTCACTTTGTGGCAAAATGTTTTTAATGTTTTTTTCCTCCTTTTTTTTCAAAACAGATTGGGTAAGTACATATTATCAAGCAAATTAGATGCCTAGTAATGATACTATGTTTGAATGTGTGTCAAAAGAAATGTTATGTACAGCTCCTGGTTCATATTGTGCATTTTTTTTACACTTAATATTTTGATTATGTTCCTTTCTAAATTAAGTCTCATTGAATTTTTTTTTTTTTTAACAAAATTGCATTCTGCTAACATTTTATTTTGGCCAAGTTCTTCAGATTAATTGTGGAGTGTTTGGTTTGTGGGCAGAAACGATCCACTGTAATCATGATTTTTCTCACAGTGAAAAATGTTATTCTTTATTTTTTCACTTATTAGAATAATAGTTCATGTCTTAGACATTTCTGAAATGGAACTCGTTGCTTTGTAATACCTTTGAGTCCCATAAGGATCTGTGTATATCATGTTATTCGCTAATTGGATTGTTTCTCTCCCCACTGCAATGTGTCTGGACACTGCAAAAAAAAAAGTAATAAAATATGCCATCCTAAGGGAGGCTGCTGAAGAAATGACGTGCCTTCCTGTCTTTTGGTCTCACTTCTACTACAGAAACACAACCTGAATGGTGGATTTATATTGTAAGTGTTGATCTCAGTATTTGTAGTCACACACACTGCATATCAAATAAGCCTGTAGTTTAATGTCAAGACCATTCTTTCCTACCCAACAGCCTGATTGGAAAATGCCAGGGAATATTTTTTTAGGTTCTTTGCATATTCAGATGTCAGCTGTTCATCCCAGTGAGAATGTTGTATTTGTATTTGAATAGAATACCTGTTCACTACCTGGTACCAGACACTTGCAGTGGTGTTAAGTTACCCATCCCTCCACCGGCATAGAGGTCAGTAGATGGGTGTCTGTACCTTTCATCAAGCTATGTACAGGACTGGGCATAACTCTGTGTTTTTGGTTAATGTACCTTCTTAGACTCCGTAGACTGCACATTAATCACCTCCTTGGTAGAATAGCTGTTGCTGTTTGGACATGTAGTACCCCTCCATGACACTGGGGGTGTACGCGCGGTCAGATCTCCTCTTGCGGCTCTTCATTTGTTGTCTCTTTTCCTCATTCAGCCCTCGTCGATCATCGGGTCCAGTGGATGTACATCTTCCTGCTCGGCTCTTTTCATCGCTGGGTTATCGCGCAGTCTCATCGATTCTCTTAGTTTTGTGTTTTATCTACGTGTGAAAGTCGTTTTTGACACCGACGCGAAGCAGCTGATGTCGAGGAGAAAGCGAATGTCCCCATTGTTCTGAAGCACGCGCTGTTTGTCAGAGGCTCCTCCCGCCAGGTGAGCGAGGTGGCCGGCTGGGTGCCCGGGTGTGTCGGGAGAAGAATTTCCATGGAGAAGTTGTTTGCCAACTTCTGTCGCAAATCGGAGAAAGAAGGAAACAAAGAGCTGGAGGACGTGTCACACATGTAGTCGCTCGTCAGGTTGGGACAAATGAATATTTTGTTCATGAGTCTAGTTTCGTAATCAACTTAAATGTTATATCTCACAGGCTCAGTGTGTGAGGTTTAGGGATCGATTGGCGGAATATATAAATAATCGCAGTGATGATTTTTTTCTTGTGTGTTTCATCTAAATTGCACAGATTGTTTTCTTTACCCTTGAATGGGTCCTTTATATTTGAATACTTTATATTTACATCAGAAGCGGGTCCTCCACGGAGGCTGCCATGTTTTTTTTATAGTAGCTCAGACTGGACAAATTAAACACCTTTTGAGTTTTTATGACAACTGAAGCTACCACAGGTTCTCTCTCATGTTTGGAAGGGGAGGGTGAGGTGAGGGGTGTTCAACTGCAACATGAAACTTCACCGCTAGATATCACTAAATTCTACACACTGAACCTTTAAAATTGAATCCATTACCATCAAATGCTATTTATTTGAATGCCTGTCCCTCTGTGTGTCACCCAGCCAGCAGTCATGTCCATTGAATACACCATTGATATCCAGCTAACGGAGCTGGGATTTCCTGGCATCCTGCAGCCACCGGACACCTCAGTCCGAGAGGTGTCCGGTCACCCTGCCAGCCCTCTCTCCAACACACACAAACGAAGACTGCTGTCACTGGATGGCGAGGAAGTGGGTCCAGAAAAACGAACCGCTCATGGTAAAAGGCTAGCTCCTGCACAGAGTGTGCAAGATGACCAGGCTGCACAGGTAGAGCTGTCAGAGAGCACAGTGGATGTTCCCACCGCTGGACAGACAGATGAGCCACAGCTGATCGATAAAGAGAAAGAAGACGAACAGGAAGGTGTTCACAATGCAGAAGCTGCGCAGGACGGTTCAAAAGAGGAGCAGCAGGGTGTGGTGGATGACTCAGACGACAGTGAAGTTTCAGATGTGTTTGAGGAAGAAGAGGTTGACATAGAAGATGATTATGAGGAGGAAGAAGACAGCATAAACAATGGTAAGACTGAAACTACAAATGTACAATTAAAATACAATATGTACAGATATACTAGTCCTGACTGATTTTAGAGTCTCAATGCTTGTCGTGTACTAAATTATTTTTCCATTATTTAACAGTAATGAAATTATAGACCATTTATTCCTTTTTAAATCTGATATATGGTGATACCATCTAAACCAGAATATATCAGTCTTCTGATTATTTCTAATATTACATTTAGACCTGTATGCTTAGTGTACATATTTGATCATGATCTATCCCATATCAGTTTTTTTTTCCACCTTTCTCCAGAGTCGAGTCCTTCAGACAGCTACAGCTGCAGTGTCTGCAATCTCCAGCTTCCCTCCAAATTAGAGCTGCAGGATCATATGAACCTGCACACCGGAGCACGCCCTTATTGTTGTGCTGAATGTGGGAAGCGCTTCTGCCAGATTCACAACTACCGTGTTCATCTGCGCACACATGCTGAGACCAAAGTGGGCCGTCTCGCCTGCAGAGTTTGTCGCGTGAGCTTTGCATCACAGAAGGATCTGGATGTCCACCTGACGCATACTCACTTGGAGAATGAGTTCTACGAGTGCGACCTGTGTAAACGTGTGTTTACATCATTGAAGTTGTGCGAGTCTCATGTGCGGTTACACAAATGTATGGTGCCTGTTGTTTGTAAAGTGTGTGGCCGCAATTTCTCCTCTTCAAAATCCCTAGCGCGCCACCTGAAGAAGTTGTGCCACCACACTTTAAAATGCACAGACTGCACAAAGACCTTTACTAGGAAGAATGCTCTCCTGAAACACAGCTTCTCCCACCTTGGTTTGCTGCCTTACACCTGCGTACGATGCCGCTGCCACTTCCGCCTGGCAGTGCTGTACCACCAACACAAGTGTGAACCTGAACGTATTCACTGTGTGGCATGTCTGAGAGAGTTTGTTAGTCAGCAGGACTTCCAGCAGCACAAAAAGGACACAGGCTGCTGGGGCAACCAGGAGCCTAAAGGGGATGAGATCAGATGCTTGGAGTGCGGACAGATGTTCGATAGTTCAGAAGAGCTTAAGCAGCATGCCGGTGCTCACCAGAGGGTACTGAAATGTGCTGAATGTGGAAAGGGTTTCCGGTCGGCCCTGCTGTTAATGTCCCACATGGGCGGTCATGCCGGTCAGTCACCCTGCCTTTGTCAGAGCTGCGGACTGGGTTTCCCCCACCAGTGGAACTATGACAGCCACCTCAAGACCTGTGGAAAAACACCTCAGCCTGGGGTAAGACAATAATACTGTTTACTGCAGTCACCTATTTTCTAAAGCATTGTTTTCTTTTTCGGTAAAGATACATCTCGGACCTCCATGCAGCTGTTGATTTAATTTGAGCTTGATTAAATCAACTTCAAATGATTCAACCTCATGAAATTAAAACTGAAACAGTAGTTCAATTTAAATTGACTAAAATGTCAATTAAATAGTTGTGATGGTGGGGTCACACTGGAGAAGTTTGAACAAATTTTTCTTAAATATGGACACAGATCTTCTTTCTGATGATCTACTGGTCATTTAGCTCATTGTTTGTCAATCTCTAACCTAGAAAATACTTCCTGGATTCTCAAGATAGCAGATCCAATTTTTAAAACTGAGATGTTTACTTTTGTGACGCATCATTTGAATAAATGAGATAATACCAGGATACTAGTACACTTGAACTGTTTAATGCACTCAGTGCTAGTGGTAGGTCACTTTTTTGTGGATTTTTCTGTCAAAGTGTTTTTTAAATAGAATGTAGGTGAGCAGAAAATGTTGGTTATTGGGGTTTATTCACTTACCAGTAACTAACACACAACAAAAATAGTTTGACATTTTGTGAAATTATTTGCTATTTGGCTAATGGTAAAAAAAGGAAGCATAAGACATAAAGAAATATCAACAATAGCAGAATTTTTTGAAGTGAGACTGTGAGTCAGTAAGAAACCACAGGAATCTGTATGATGTTATTTCATCCGAGGAAACAGACAAACCTCAGTTGCAATATTACAACCTCCTCTGCTGTTGCAATGTTTGTTGATGTCATAAACTCTCGATTCTGCACTGCCCTCTAGTGGATGCATTGCTGAACAACCACCCAACAACAAACGGATGGAAGTATGTGGACAGTGATGTTTACATTGTTTTAAATGGACGTATCTCTTTTCGTAGAGGTGACCTAAATGAGCCTTAGGTATAACTTTAAAAACCCTGTCGGTTGTATTGGCATGTCACACTAACGTATTATATAATATGTTTGGTAACTGGTATTTGTCTGTTGTCTTTCCCATTTCAGAGTGCTGCCAAAAAGCATCAGGCTTCAAAGACCTCTTCATCTGAGAAAAAGAAGCTCAGTGCAAAACCAGACTCATCAAGTTCAGCAAACGTAGTCGCCATGCCTGCCACTGTTTGCAACAAAGCTGCTGGACCTGTTAAAGAATCTGTTAGTCCTGGACTTGTGGCAGAGGATGTGTCCCCTGGCTCTGGTCCACCAGACAGATTATGGAAACTAACCCTTGACAAAAACCCGCCCCCTGGTGTTAAACTTGTTTTGTTTCTTCCTGTGTGTCCAACTGAAAGCAATGGCGATCCCCTCTCACCTGCAATTTCTACACACCTAGGAGTGGATGCTGCTCTGGGAGTGGAGCTGAACACCCCTCTAGATTTGGCATCTGGTATTAAACAGGATCCAGAATGTGAAGCACCTTTGGATTTGTCTAAAAAGTGTGACTCATCCAAGTCTGCTCTGAGGGACATTCCTCTTCACACTGTTAAAAATGAGCCTCAAGAATTTGAAATCTCAGGAGAGACTAATGAAAAAGGAAAAAAAGTTTGCAAAAGCAGTGACAGTGAAGCAACTGTTACAACAAATCCAGGAGAGGCAGGAACTGAAGTGAAGCAGTGCAAAATGGACCCGAAGGATCTCTCCCCTCTTAATACTTCATCTGAACTAATTGTGGATATTAAGAAAGAGCCTCAGTCTGATGGCTTGGATTGTGATTTAGGGTCTGCAAAGTCCTGCTAGCTCATAAACAGGATGCCAGAGAAAGAAATTCTGATGGAGGTTGACGTTTCACACCTTGCATGTTTGGATAAAGAGAAATTAAATGCGCTGAAGGCAGAAAAAAATATTCTTTGGTTACATTTTCTACCCTTCATAGACTTGCCTGGTTATTTTTGAATGTGGATAAATGACAAAGCAGAATTTCTTTTGTGTATGAGTGGATTTATATCTCGATCAGAACCTCTATCGGATGATTGTATGACTTTTGCTGTAAGAAAAGACGGATTGTTTTGTTCTTTGATTCCTAACAAAACTTTCCGATCTCCATTTGACAAAATTTTATTTCTGAATAAGACTTGTAACTCTGACCACCAGAGCAAAATGGTACTGTAATAATTATAAAGTCTATGTAGTGTACATTGGGTTTGTGGATCTATTATTAAGTTAAATGAAAACACGGGGTTTCTTGGTATTCAGCTGAAAACTTGAAATGGATGCGTTTTTGCCTATATATACTTTACCTTTAGTTCCATGTTAAGTATTGTATTGATGAATAAATAAGCAAATAACAGCACCTCTCATTGATATTATAATAATACTTATCGAAAAGTCGGCAGGTATGTTTATGTTTTTCTAAATGCAAATAAACATGTTCTTATGCAATATTAGCTAATGTGAGTGTTGACATTATTTTTTTTGTTTGTAAATCTATCAGGGGGGTTTGTTCAATACCAACATTGTGAAGACATTTTGGCTGGTCCTCACAAATTCACAGGGCTGTTTCAGGGCTAAGTCCACCCAAAAATGAAAATTCACTCATTATCTACTCACCACTATGCCGATGGAGGGGTGGGTGAAGGGTTTGTGTCCACAAAACACTTCTGGAGTTTCAGGGGTAAACAGCGTTGCAGCCAAATCCGATACAAGTGAAGTAAGTGGTGACTTCTTTAAATGTAAAAAGAACATAAAATGCATCTATACTGCTCCTGTGATGTCATCTAAGACATTCAGATTCAAGATTTCACAATTTCACAAAGCTAAAAATAAACCTCTACCTTTCAAATATAATGTAAAAGTATTCTCTTAAGTCCTAGGAGAATAATTTTACATTAAGACTATATATATATATATATATATATACATATATATATATAGTTTTTTATATTTTTATATTTACAAGAAGGAAAAACATCTCCCATCCATAGACTGTATATAAAGATCATCACAGGATTGGAAAATAAACCCCGGAAATACTATCATGTCTGTTATGTGACGTATGTAACAGGAAGTGTTATTTTTACCCTCCAACTCTCGGAGGAAGAAGACCCTCCCCTACCCCGCATCTGATTGGATTAGACTTAGCCGTGAAGAGCGATGATTGGTTATAATTCCGGAAGACTATCACGTTAAGCCAATCACAAACATGGTAGAAGCTAAGGTAAGGAAAAAACCAAAAGCTGTAGCACAGATGAAATCGTGTTGTGAAAAACGTGTGTTTGTGTCGCTTCCTTTGTTTTTAACACGTTTCTGAAGAGCTGAGAGTGTTGATGTGAAGATTAACTGTCGCCAGCAGCAGCGTTTGTTTGACTTCATGGACAAAGACAAGAGTAACGACATTGTAAGTGTGTGACGATGCTATTTGAGTTAGCTTTACATTTGATTTGAGTTAGCTAAACGGGTTGACGTTGCATTGGTCTGTTGTGAGAGAAGCTAACAATGTGCTTCATGTACCGTTAAATTGATTGTCAGCCTGCAGTTATCTGTACACACCGTGTCTCTGTACAGCTGAACTCACGTGTCTGTGCTTCACGCAGCATGCTCCGTGCTCCTGGATGGAGATGCATCAGTTCATTGGCGAGCTCATCACATCTGGAAACACCTCCAAGGATCAGCCAGATGTGCTGAACGCAGCCTGGGGCATGAGTGTAGGTGGTGGTGGTGCGACTCTGGGGTTTAAAGCTGCTTCGCTCGAGCCTCTACAACATCCTCCACCTGCTCAGGACAAGACGGGCGCAGAGGCTGGCCGACACACCCAGTCTGGGTCAACTCAGAGGAAAGGAGAGGCCAGAGACAGGAGAGAAGGTCAGGGGTCATGCAAAGGTTTGTTTTGGGCGTTTTCTGTCAAAGATTATTATCATTGAGAGTCTTGTTTTCTTCATGTTTAGATGTGCATCATGCCTGCGTCTGCCCTGGCTGCCCTTACTCCACATCCCCGCCTTCCTTTGAGACTTTAAAACCCAGACAATCTCTGTCCTCGGCAGCGAGGTCAGACGCTGTGTGCCACCCCAAAGACCTCAGCAGCACAGCTCCGGTCAGCCTCAGCATGTGCCTCCCGGACACCATCGAACAAAGCAGCAGTGCCGGCTCATCTGAGTTAGGGACCAGGACGTCCGGCCGACTGCAGGGGGAGGATGCAGACAGAGGAGCCCAGAGCTCGGACCAGAACTCAGAGACTCATCCACCCAGAGCGTCCTCAAGCTCCTTGTCCAGTCTCTCTGTGTTTCCCTGCCTGTGTTGCCACCGCAGCCTCCAGACCTGCGGTCAGTTACCAAGCAGCCCGGATGGCCCAGACTCGCCATTTTCTCACACCCACGCCCATCATCATTTTCATCACCACCACTGCCCTTTGACCTCTTGTTTTTCCTGCCCTCAGCTTGCCCACTCTCACTCCCCGCAGCTCTCTGGTCCCTTTCCCTGCTTCTCCTGCCAGCGCTCCATTCCCACCTGCCCTCAGATCTTCCAGCACCAGCACAAACAAACACAGCAGCGGGAGGAGAGAGGTAGGACGACTGCCTCGCTATTGTCGCTGCATCCCTGCATGCACTGCTCTGCCTCCTTTTCAAGACCGTCCCAGTTGCTGCAGCACCAGCGCTCCGAGCACACCCACAAGCCATCGGGCTTCCTCTGCACAGAATGCGGCAGGGCCTTCAACTCCCATAGCAACCTGCGCATCCATCTCAACGTGCACACCGGAGCCCGGCCTTACACCTGCTCTGACTGCGGGAAGAGTTTCAGCCAATCAGGGGCCCTGAAGATCCACAGGCGGATTCACACAGGGGAGAGGCCGTATTCCTGTGGATTTTGTGGCAGAGGGTTCCCCCATCTCGCAGGGGTCCGGGCCCACCAGAGGACCCACACTGGAGAGAAGCCCTACCGCTGCAGCCAGTGTGGGAAATGTTTTACGCAGTCGGGGGCTTTGAAGATTCACACCCGCATCCACACAGGAGAGAGGCCCTTTATCTGCAGCCTCTGTGGGAAAAGCTTCTCCAACCGCTCTGGGATCCGCTTCCACTACCGCACAGTTCACGGCCTGGCGTTTGAACATGCCGGGGAAGCTGGGGCTGGGGGAGCGCATCGTGGGGCAGCAGGCCAGGGTCATCCCAGGACATTGCCCCCAGCCAGTGTTGGGCGAAATGCACCTAATAGGACGGATAATGAATTGCATCCAGCTGCAACTTCCAGAGAATCTGCTGCGTCGACTGCTGCTGAAGCAAGAAACCCAGGCAGTAACAGAGAGGGGCTTCTGTACGCATGTGAAGACTGTGGCCTGCGTTTTAAAGATGCTCCATCCAGGAACAGACACCAGACCCTGGAGCACTACTCCTCTGAGGGGAGAGATGAGGTGGAGGGGATTGGAGCAGAGGGACGAGTTAAGAACAAATGAGCGGGTCCGGGGTAAAAGGGGAGAGTGAATTAATGAGAGCTGTTCTGATACCATTTTTCCGTTCCCGATACAGAGTCTAATACCTGGACTTTGCGTATCAGCCAATAACAAATACCAATCAGATTCCACTACATTTAATTAAACAACAAGCTGTAAGTTACTAACCTTGCATGGAAGTGAGGGTAGCTTTCATTGGTGTCCACAATTTTTGTGCCACCCTTCAAAACTGAAGTCTTGCACACAATACGTGCTGCTGTTTTACGTGGGACTGTTCAGTGGGAAATATTTCCTAATTACTGACATTTTAGCTAGCTCTGGGTAATGCTATGCTACTGGAAATCACTACTTCTGCTGCAGCTGTTTGGAAAATTGCAGTTTGGGTGAAAATAATATAATTTAAAGATCTGGTATTGGATTGGTACATAGATTTGCTCTCTTGCCGATGCCTGACCTGACATTTTTGGCAGTATTTCCATTTCTGGTATCGATATCAGAACATGCCTAGAATAAATGTTGTTGGTGCATCAACAACACCAAAGTTTGTAACATTTCTAAGTGTTGAAAAATATTTGTGTGGAATATATATATAGTCTTTGGTATTTCTACTACATCTTTTTGAGCTACTATGTGGATTTAAAATACGTTTTCCTTAAATAGACTTTAAATTGTCACCCCTTAAAGGATTGCAAGGAGAGATTCTATACACCTAATATGCACTTGTTCCTATTATCAAAGCAAAATAGTTTAAATTAATAGTTTTTCAGCATGTTATTGATAAATACTAGATTTTTCTATTAGTGAGATATTCAGGTCTGTGTAGCTTCATGCTATTGGCTTTAAATCGATCTGAAAATAACCTGAAGGACGTCACTGCTGCAATAACACACCCACACACCAGGCCAATGTCTGAACCGTTTTTAGATGTTTTTATTGTGCCTTATCCAGCAGTGGAAGAAGTTGTATTCTTCTTGTTTTATGATAGCCACACAAAAAAAAAATCGCTAAATGTGGCCCCAAAGTTTTTTCCCAAGAAATTACAAACATTTAGTTCCAGATATAATGGAGGACTGTCTCTGCCACCTGGTCTTATTGTAATCAAAAAAGTTTTTACTTAAATATATATTTTGTATTTTTACTCTTAAGGCAATCAGTGTGCGTAACAGCAATGTCCTATCGGTTAAATTTAATTGTTATTTCGCTGTTTATGACTCTTAGAACATACTTTTACTTTATTTGTGCTTCTCATTTGTGGTTAAGATGCTGTTAAATAACAGAAATCGAAAAGCAATGAAGAGGCCACACACTAGCAGCCTTCTCCAGTTTTAAGGTTTTGTTGTTGTGGTGACAGCTCTCGAGTTTGTTCGAGTCCTGCTCAAGGACACTGCAGTAGTTTGGATCACATCTAAAGTCCTCTGTCCCAATAATGACATAAGCTTGCCTGTTGTGCCTTTCTGTATTATACCATAATTTAAACATTTATTTTAAACCAGTGTTTGTTTGTTACTTTACTATGTATGTTATAAATGGATATAGGTTTTGTGAGGAACAACAACCAGCAGATTGAAGACAACAATATAATTGTTAGATATTCAGAGAGCCACCCAATGTTTTTAAAATCACAGCAACATCTTAACCACTTTGTTACAGTGAACCATTCATAGTGCTTCTTAAATGTTTCCCCTTTTACAAAACATGTTGAAATGTTCAAGTTACATTCAGTTGTTTGCATTAACCTGTTAAAACAGACTGACACATACATTACTGTATGTGTTTTCTGAAAGTGCAGCGTGTGATGACAATTGACATCAATAAACATTATCTTAGACACAACTGAACCTGGACTTTCCTTGTGCATCATAGGATATTTCCACTGTACAAATACATATTTCCTGGAGGGAAATAACTGTCCACATGTTTTTCAGATTATTCTGTAACATCACATATGCATAGAGGTCCAAAGTGACTCCTCACTGGAAGTTCAGCTCTGTCAGTGTTAGTGCTCCTTTGGTCCCACTGCACGTTTAGCTCAAGAGAGTCTTTATGTTCTCTGTGTCCGAGTTGAGCTCACAAAGGCTCCTCGTATGTGTGATTCTGTAATAAAGAGTCACATGACTTGGGCTCAGCGTAGACTGCGCTGACGGTTCTTGGGCCACTGACGTGTACAGCAGGAGTGCAATAACCGTTGGATAGAATTCTGTGTGAGGGGCAGTCATACTGAGCGTGGCTGTATGTTGTCCTGGCACTAGCCGCGGGCAGTGGCACTGGCACAGGAGGTCTGTGTGTATTGCTCTGAAGCATCCCAGTCAAATTTGCCAGGTTGGACTCAGAGGGCTGATCGCCGAATGGGGTGGCGTACTCGGATTCATGGGGAAGTGGCTCGGCATACTCTGGCAGGTTGCCAGGAGTGTCATAATGGTTCAAGATGAAGGGGGTGGTGTAGCCCTCGTCTGAGGAGGGTCTAAATGTCGACCCAACCTTCTGTCCAAGAGCTGCAACAGTGGGCTCTGCGTAGTCTGGAGAGAATGAAAGGATGAATACAAATGAGTCAGACTGAGTTTCTATTCATGAGAGATACAACAAACACCAGTGTACTGCACAGATTAGATTAAAACACCAGTCCAAAATTAGACCTACGCATATTATTAAATACTGTTATTTGGCCAACTTGCTGTACTGTGTTGAGACCACCAGTTGAGACTCAAGGAAGTTAAAATAAAAATACAATTTATCTATACAGCACTTTTCAAGTTTAAGCACAAAGCTACTGATCACTGTGGATCCTCATTTTTACATTTTAGGTTTTATAGCTTTAGAGGCAGAGTTTGTTCCCTAAGCTAAGCGAACCTGCTACTGGAGGTACAGCCTACATGGGGCAGACAGAGGGGAGAGCAATATCAATACTGTCATCCATCTGTCTACAAGAAATACTACCATACTTTATACTCTTGCGGTCAGTTTCTTAATGTTACCAGCCATCATGTATGTCTCTGTGTACTGATCACTTTTTGAGTCTTCTTTGCTGTGAGATGTGGTCGAAATATTTAAGATTAGCCAAGTAGCTGAACTATTCGAGTTGTACATCGTTTACACTCTTTAAAACAGCCAGTGTCTTATATGAGCTTTTAAAGATATTGTTGCATCCCCACTAATACACTGCTACTGTGATAAAAATGTTTGTATGAAACCATTACCTTCACCACATAGCTTGGTCCTTTCACTAAGGGGACCACTTCCTATTGCTTATTTGTGTCTCAATAGCAGTAGCGGGGGGGGGACCAGACCCTACTCTTCGCCCCAGCAGAAGAGGCTGTGGTGTGGGAGGCCTAGACCTTACTCAAGGGCCGGCAGGGATCCTCAGAGCCAGAACTATTTTAATTAGACCGGCTTTAGTGAGAGCTGTATTTTGTCTTAGCATTGACCCTCTGTCCTGTTTATCACTGGACCTTTCAGTGAAGGGCCCCCTCACTGGGAGAAGGGAAGGGGGGGAGGCACAGAGGGTAACTGGTGGAGGTGGTGGTGGGGAGTAGGCTGAGCACTCTTTATCGAGCTCCAATTAAAGGGTCTCTTTCAGAGAGGCTCTGTGGACCAAAGAAAGGAATGTTTATACTGTGACTGGGTGATGGGCTGAGCCGGGGGAAAGAATGGCCATCTCGTGAAGGGAGCTGTTTGCCTGTCAGGCCTGGCATGAGCTCCTCAAACTGACCACTGAAACCACACGGTTTGAATGGAGAAAAAAATGGAGGAACTTGACATCAATTCTACATGCGCTGCAGAAAAAAGGAAAAAGACAGCAGCTGATAGTACTTCTAGAAAGATTGATTTGCTCCCTGTTCTCTTAAAAAAGTATTTATAGAAAATGTACATGAATTCTCACCATTGAGAGGAGGGCTAGGTAGAGCATCGTGGACATTTCGCTCCAGAGGGTAGGAGAAAAGCTCAGATTGCGTGCAGGGGACACTCTTTGCCTGGAAACTCTGACAACCTACTTGACACGCAAACAGATTCAGAGGCTTTTTTAGCAAGAGATTAAAACGTTATTGGAAAAAACACAACAGCACTTGACTTACCTTTAGATAAAGAGTACTTCATTTGTGATTCTTTTTTTCTGTACGGAGGAAGACCACAAAACATTTCAGAAATGTACATACATAGATGTTTTTTGACATTTCATAGACTGAACAGTTTTTTAAATATATTTAGAGGGACAGTATGTTACAGTATGTGTGTCATAAAATCCTGAGTTGGTTTAAAATGTACAAATAAATCATTTCATAATAGTTCAAAAAGAAATACAGTACCTTCTCTTCCACCAGACACCAGCAAACAAACAAATGACGCATATTATCAACCCCAGGACCACTGCCACGATTACCGGCTGACTGTTGCCTGCAGGAGCACAAGAATCAAAGTGAGTAAACAGTTGTACAAGTATGAGTAAGGACACACTTTATTGCAATGTACACAGATTTGAATGACAGAAGAAAGGACATTTTTAGTTGTTTACTCATGTGACAAGTATCCTTCTCCAAACAGACTGCTATTAATTATCATTGTTCACATGTAGATTAATTAGAGTGTGATAGAAGTTCATACTTGTCTCCACTAACACTGGGTTCTTTGTGGGGGTGGGAGAGGGGCTTGGGCGCGGCATTCCCAAGGTAACTTTAATCGATGTAGATTCAGTCGGACATGCAGCAGCACAGAAAAACTTTAGGTCAGGAAAACTAAACTGCTGAACAAATCATGTGAATAGATTAAGTTTATTCTGGATAAATTGTGAGACTGGGGACTGATGCCTACCTTGAGGTGAGTGGGACCTTGGTGTGAGCTTTGTTACAGGACAACCCAGGACCTGGACCTGAGCTGAGGCTCTGCCATGCCAGCTCAGCGGCTTTAGCCGAATGAACCGAGCAACCACAGGTGGAAACAAGCTGTTGAGAACCCTGAGGTGACCCTCGTTATACGCCTGAAACACCTGGGAACCATAACAACCAAGTTAATTATTCACAGAGAATAACACCATGAAGCCTGTAGGACAAAGTCAGCTGCCACGCAAGCTCAGGACTGTTAGAAACTCAGGAAGAATCAACAAGGGAACATCAATCCACTGTAATTCATACCTTTCTTTCTTTGCTGAAAGCACTTTTGTAGAGCTTCCAGTTCTTTCTGTCTTTGCTGAAATGAAGAATGTAGGATTCTGTGTAGTACTCCGTGAATCCAATTGTTATAATTCCTGAGGGAGCAGTAGACATGTTTTAGATCAACATTTAGGAAAAGATAATGGTGTGACATAATGCTGAAACAATGCTGTAGAAATGTACACATTTAAAGGGAAAGGCTGGTGATTTTGTGTTGTTTTGATATTGTCAATTATTTCCCCCCAAAAATACTGAATACTGACATTTATAACATACCTGTGATGGTGCTTCTATCACTCAGCTCCAGCTCCACCCATGGGTTGGCATCATTATTTTCTGCTGTCCAGAATGGGAACTCATGGCTGTTTATGTTCCAGAAAGTCGAGGAATTAAGGCCGGAAACAGGTAGGATGTTTTTGCATTCTGTGTAGAGGCCAGAGGAGAGGATAGAGGGATGAAAATGGTTCAGTATGTAGCTTGGAGTGTTTTTATATATGGTGATAGAAGCTACTTGATTGAAGTCATTTAAACTTTATTACTGATCATTATTGCAGACTAATGTGCACTATAGTAAAATAAATAAAAAAGCTGATTTTTTTTACTCAAGTGAAAGAAATAAAACATTATGGAAGATTTTTGAACCTAAAACAATAAATGGCTTAAAATGGCTTCTTGTTAATAAACTTAAATGTGGAAAATAGTATAAACCTGTGGGGAAAAATGTCTAATTTGAATCATACCTTGGCTGAAGAGCAGCTTCTTCTCAGATAACGATCCCCTTCAAAAGAGGACAGGCAAAATGTCAGTACATTTACAAATTCCGAACAAATCAGAAATACATTAAACCAGGCTGGAGCTAATTGGCAGCATCTGTGACTTTACTGCCAAATCAGCAAACACACATTTTAGAGAGGACTCCATTGGCAAAGGTGGATTCATAGTGTTTGAGACTTCTATCACGAGTCAGAGTGACACGACCCCCCATATTATCAGACGTAGCTCCAGCGTGGACAGCAGACTTGCAAAGCACTGAGGTCTGTGAAAGAGGGTGAATGTGGTTTTTAGATGCACGTTTATCTTAAAAAATCAGCTTGGCCAAAAGAAAGGAAGCGTACTTACATCTCTGTAACCCAGTTCAGAGTTCCCCCACACATCCCCTGTGACATTCTTACACCCAGCAGGGCAGTAAACGCTAAGAAACAACAGAATGAATCAATTCAACAGTATAAATCTACTGAAAGTGATTCATTTATAGAACATAGAGGTTAACCGCTAACCTAAATGACTGCAAGTTAAAATGAGATCCTCGTTGTAAACAAGAAATGAGATCTGTAAAAAGAAGAAGACAGACAGATGTTAAAAACACTTGTGAGAATGAATTTAAACTTTTCTTTAATAGTATGCATGGGTACTCGGTATCTCAGGCTTACATAATACTCCCCCTGCCACTCACTCAGCAACACACAAACAGTTTCTGTGTGAGACAGTCGAGCACGATCCGTGCGCTAAATTAGGGGATGAGCACTCATCACACTTGATGTGACTATGGCCTTTGTTACTGTGACTTTGTCACAGTTCACGAGTACAGAAAATGGGCCGTGTGTGATCATAGTTAACAGACTGTGGTTTGTAAGTCTAAACGCTGGCTTAGCTGCAGACATGGCCGGATTTCACAAACTGCTCAGCAACAACAGGAAACTATGATACATACAGTACAGGGCAGGATACCTCATCCAGAGGACAGGAAATTAACTCTAAATATAGATTAGCAGTCATACTAAACCTTTATTTTATTTTGTTATTGAATCTATTGAACTATCAAATAAAATGATGTTCCCACATATCACAATCTGTTGTTGCCCTGGAAGAGTACGTGAAGTTACGGTCCATCTGTGGACTTTATAGCCTCTAAATCAACAACCCTCTGTATTGAGATGCCTTATGGCGACAAACACAGAATGGGATGGGGCTTGCAATGGTTAACAGGCTGGTGAAGGGGAGGGGGGGTGAAAAAAAAAATCCAGCCTGAGGCCTCATTCCATTCAGCCTGAGAGAAGGAGTCTGACTCCAGTTTCCGGAGCAAACACGCCAGAGCAAAGATAGTGATGGAGGATGAATGCCAATAAGCAGTGACTCATGCACTCACGGCCGCACATGTGTACACATTGACGCACAAGTACACAGGGATAATTATTCACTCAGTCAACTGTCTTAAAACTAAACCAGCGTTAATTTTGATGAGAAGATTTTTTTGAATTAATTCAAACCAAGGATTACATATTTGTAAGACACAATAGAAACGCATAGCTGGTAATAAACAGTATTCACATACATATTATAAATACACAAATAGTTAAACATAGCTGACGAGCATGACTTTACATCAGTGTGCACAAATGACTCTCATACCTTGATACTGGTCTGTGGTGTAGGACAGCAGAAACCCTCGTCCAGAGCGGTGCAGCCCTGACATGAAGGTTATTATCACTTCATTGCTTTTGAGTGTCACATTCTTCTGCAATTCATCAAGCTTCCCACACACTGGACCTGCAACGCACACGAGCACAAGCCATATTTCTAAAAGCACACAAACACAAATGCTGCTCATCTGCACACTTCTCCATATAGAAGCACATGTATTTCCAGTTTACAGAAAAAGTATCGATACGACTAACAAACCCAGTGAAGCAGAAAAGAATACATGTACATGCTCTCATCCAACTCGTACAATACTGTATAGCAAATCAGAGCCATGCAGACTGTCATTTAAAAAACATGCTCAGGTTCAGCAGAATCCAATAATAAAGACAAAAAGCAGTTATTGAATATTTTTATCTCCTGAATCTCTCAGTCTAAATTTTTGTAGGTTGTCAAACCTGCATACCCTCAAGACATGGCTTGATACACCTGGTTTAAAAAAGTGCATTTGTCTGTTGCAAATGAGCTTTGCCTCCTCTGTCAATGTGTCAATGGAATGGCATGCCCTGTGTGTATTCCACAATCACGCCTATGAGAGCCAGAGTAATAACATGGAACGTAAAAAAGAGTGAGGGTACACGTGATGTAATGTCTAATACACCTGCTGATTGGATAAAAACCCGAACAAAGAGAACTAACTTACCCAGCCAGCGTTCTCC
This sequence comes from Paralichthys olivaceus, assembly GCF_024713975.1. Classification (NCBI taxonomy): domain Eukaryota; kingdom Metazoa; phylum Chordata; class Actinopteri; order Pleuronectiformes; family Paralichthyidae; genus Paralichthys; species Paralichthys olivaceus. The sequence continues at coordinate 13,106,942 of NC_091105.1, forward strand.
ATTTTTGTCTGTGATCACGAGGGAGCCATTGCGGCAGCCCGGGCTGCTCTCAACGTCAAAATCTCCAAACAAGAGTTGCAGCGTGCGGCCTTCTGCCACTCGAAGCTTCCACTTACACCAAGTGTTACTGGGGTAGGTGCCTGGATAGTTCTGAGAGGCCAAGGTACCAGACTCTGTGCCCAGTAGCGTGTGTCCACAGCCATCACCTGAAATCACACAAATGCAATAGAGAGGCTGTGGCAGGAAACACAAGGAAAATGTATACTTAACATTGAGGGAAATGTTTAGCTGATTTGGTTCCAAAGGGTGAGAGAGTTTCTATCCATTTGCCATCCATCTAATCTGCCTTTTAAAAATAATAAAACTTGATGACTTTCTTGGAAAAAAAAGTTGTCTCGGTAAAGAATGAACTCTTTTCATTATCGTGGAATCTTTGAAATTTTTGTATAGTGTACTGTCAACCCTGTAATTACAGGTTCTAACTTACACAGCTAGTAGATACCAGTATCATATGTGTGTATATAAAATATAATCTTTTATAACTATGACGTTTTACTTCTAAAACAGCTGTGAGAAGAGAGGAGTTACTGGCTGAGCATTTTCAAGCTTAAGCAAAGCCAAACTCCCATAACCGCAGACAGTTTTCATCATTCGTTTCCTTTAGTGAATACACAGAATATGAAGGGCTTTGTCAAGCCTCATTTCAGGATAGATGAGTAATGAGTCTACTCTGAACAGCAGACCAGGGCATGTTTATACTCTTCTGATCATAACTGTGAGATGACACAACTTTGTGATGAGTACACAGCTTCAGAAACTCTAAACATGTACACTGGTCATATTGCAGATTTTATATCTTAATTACATTACACAACAGGTGATGCTGTTGAGTAAATGTTAATTTTTTCAAAAGTCTGAATATGTTTCTACATATTTTTGTGAATGTTGATTCATTACATCCTCTGACCTGCGGCTGCTGTGACTAACACTTAAACTGGAACTGGAAACACAAATATTTAGAGCGTCTTATATTCCCATTGGTCACAGAAAATAAATGAGTCAATTCCGACACTGGTCACACAGAGATAAGTGCTGTGGGGGCGGCAGACATTACTCTAACCCCCCAAAAAATGTCAAGTTCCGAGAATGGTCAAAACATAAAAAAGGCACCCGGGTCCGTTCAAGCCTGCACAACTTCCCAGTCCCTGTCTTCCATATATGGTTCCTGGAGGTTTGTTGAGGGGCAACAAGAGGATAACCTTCCATTTGCTCTGTGTCACACACATCCTGCATCACACCAGCCGAGCCCCTGCTTCCCGACAGCTCTTCAGCTCCTAATACCATAAACCTTGAGATGTTATTGCCCCTCCTTGGGTTCCCTAGGGATCCCCTGGAAATGCCACAGCCACATACTGTAACTGTGGGCAACAGAGCATGGATCTGTCGCCTTCCGCTGGGAGGCCACAGAGGCAGCAATGCCAAGGAAGTTCTGGGTGGCCGCTAATCTTGCCCCCTGCTCGCTGAACCCTTTCAGCTCCTGTCTGTCTCCAAACCAACAGATTTCTAGTTTCATACAGGACGTTTAGACCAGTTCAATACATTTCAAAGGTGAATTGTAGAAAAGTGGAATCACGCTGGGTGGCAGGGGAGCAGACAGTCAATCCGAAACACCTCGCAACATTGTTTTCCATCCGAGGCGTTGCTGGCAGGTCCTTACAGGTCCACGCTAGCAGACAGGATGTTCACCTGTGCTACCTGTCACTACCTTGCCTTCTTCTATCTTGTGCTCAATCAGGACGTTACAACACAGAGGTCGAAATGCCTTCTATTTCTATTTCAAGGCCCAACCAAAGCTCTAGGGATAAATAAATGGACTGAATCATCTGCGGATGTGAGTCAACCGAACTGCCTCTTCAGAGACAGATAAAAACAACAAAAAAGTTCTGTGGGTAGGGTTAGGGTAGTGTTTTGACCCCAGGTTAGTGGATGAACCAGTTACACTGTTTCTCTACGTCCACTTCTGGCTGCGGTGGGAAAGGTAAGCCTGTAGCTGGGATCAGTAGGTAAACATGGACAAGGGAAGAGTATGTCAAGAATGCCACCATGACATCACGTGTCCCCCCTCTGCACCTTTTGGACACACAGCATGTTACCACTGACCCACACACTTGTTTTGCTAATACTAGCTTCATAATTAACTAATGACAGCAGAGTAAACCACAGAACACGTCAGAGCTGTGAGGGGTTTTGTGTAACAGGCCCAGCTAGCTTACACTGGGGAAAGTAGCTCATGTAAAATACAGTGAACAGTGAATAACTAGCTCAGGAAGGATGTAAATGGTGTTTAACAGCCTGTTGTTGACCGTTTGCACTTTCAACACTTCTGCCGCTTCTTTTAAAGCATCTCCCGACTTCAGCTTCACCACATGAACTTAAAACTCAGCAGCAATTCATCTGTGCGAGCTGCTAACATTCGTGCAGGGCTAACGAGATGTTTGACATGTATCTAACCACGAAGAGCTTCTCTTACCCTCCTGCCCGCGAACCACCGCGGAACAGACGCTGAATATGATCCACACACGGGCAACGACAGACGTCACAACATCCCCGATGTTTCCACGCGCAGCGGACATGGTTTCCACAGCTCTGCGTGGAGAAGTCAGTGAGAAGTCAGTGAGAGTGAGGGGCAGCTCGAGCTTCTTCACTGAAAAGTTCCGACACAAACTTCTGCATATTTACCATTGGCCACGAGACGACAACTCCACCTCTCATTGGCTCCTCCGGGGTGTCAATCAAAGAATCCCAAGCATTCCATTCCCATATATGGGCGGTGTGGATTGTGGGTGTGTCCTGGTTTGTGGGTGAATGTCCTGATGCCCAGGCAGAATAGAGACACCTGACGTTTATGAGTATGAGACAGACAGAGACAGAGACAGAGACAGCCTGAGGGGAAAGATATAAGATTAATGCTGGATGTTTTTCTTCCAGAAAGGAAAAGTGTGTGTCCAGGGTGTGTCTGCAGAGATGTGACCTGCCTGATAGATAGATAGATAGATAGATAGATAGATAGATAGATAGATAGATAGATAGATAGATAGATAGATAGATGGATAGATAGATAGATGGATAGATAGATAGATAGATAGATAGATAGATAGATGAATAGATAGATAGATGAATCGACAGATAGATAGATAGATAGATAGATAGATGAATAGATAGAAAGATGAATAGATAGATGAATCAACAGATAGATAGATAGATAGATAGATAGATAGATAGATAGATAGATAGATAGATTCTATTTCAAGGCCCAACCAAAGCTCTAGGGATAAATAAATGGACTGCCTCTTCCGAGACAGATAAAAACAACAAAAACGTTCTGGGGGTGACTGAGTGTTTTGACCCACCCCAGGTTAGTGGATGAACCGGTTACAATGTTTCTCTACGTCCACTTTTATCATGACTCATGCTGCACATGGACTTGGCTGCTGTGGGAAAGGTAAGCCCGTAGCTGGGATCAGTAGGTAAACATGGACAAGGGAAGAGTATGTCAGGAATGCCACCATGACATCACGTGTTCCCCCTCTGCACTTAAAACACAGCAATTCATCATCATCATTCAGATAGATAGATAGATAAGTAGATAGATAGATAGGTGAATAGGTAGATAGATGAAAAGGTAGGTAAGTAGATAGATGAATAGATAGATGAATCGACAGATAGATGGATAGACTGATTGATAGATAGATAGATAGATAGATAGATAGATAGATAGATAAGTAGATAGATAGATGAATAGATAGATAGATGAAAAGGTAGGTAAGTAGATAGATAGATAGATGAATCGACAGATAGAAGGATAAGTAGATAGATAGAAGATTATATAGATAGGTAAATGGATATGTATTTATATATATAAGTATAAAAGTTAGTAAAATAGTTAAATAGAGCACAGATACAGACATAAAATAGTACAGATGAGAATACTGGAAAAAGGGTAAAACAAAACATTATAAATTGATTAAAATAGTTAATCTAGGAGAAAGCATATCTATAAAAATGTGTTGAGATATTTTAAGGAAAGAAGAGACTAGTTTTATTCTTATTTATTCGACCTATTTTATTATTCTGCTCTTTCTAATCTTTTTATTTTGCTTACAATTGTTTTGTACTGTGCTTTCAGTTTTTTTCTCTGTTGTGCGCTTTATAAATAAACTTCGCTTTCCTAAATGTGTGTTTCATACATAAACTGTGTGAAGAGGTTGAAGGTTTTGTGGTCAAAAGTGAAAATAGTTTAGAAAAACGATTTGAAACTTGTTGTCTGCTCCACACCTACATGCCATTATCCTCAACTCAGAGCCAACTCTGACACCTACTGGTGAACACGAGCAACAACAATAACACACAACAGCACGCAAATCGTCGGGAACAGCGTATGTTGCGTGACAGACGAGGAAAAGTAGAACAACACACACACACCTCTTTTATGATTCTATCTTTTTCCCAACTCTTTTTAATCTTTTATTTTGCTTGAAATGTGTTTTAACGTGTGCTTTCATATTTGAAATTAGTTTCTGTGCACCTTGAATCTACCTCTGTGTATGAATGGTGCTTTATTAAAAAAATGACCTGGCCTTAATCGCGGATTCATAAATGAACTGTGTGGTACGGTGGAAGGTTCTACGGTCCAAGTAGAAACTATTTTTTAACTTAATCACACCAAACTTCGTGAACATCATCATCGTAACATGATTCTGATCTCTACACAAACATCAGGTCTCGGTGTTTGGGCCCTAAATCTGTCGTCACCTCCATTACCCTCAACCTCTTCATATACAGTCTGTGCTCTCAACTCAGAGCAAACTGCCACCTACTGGTGAACGCAGGCAACAACAATAACACACACAGCACGCAATTCGTTTGGAACAGCGTCTGTTGCGTGACTGACGAGGAGAATTAGACACGCACGCACACACAGACACACACACAGAGCAGAGTGTGTCGAGTCAGAAGGAAGTGAGCTGTGCGTTTATAGAATAAAACTATTTCTTTATTTCCTGAGTAAAGAAGCGTGTCGGTGGAGCTGGAGGTGTGTTTACGTGTGTGTGTGTGTGTGTGTGTGTGTGTGTGTGTGTGTGTGTGTGTGTGTGTGTGTTTGTGTGCCGCCGCCATGTTCTCGAGGCGCTCAAACCCACGCGGGCCACATAAGAGCAGTTTGACCGACTTTACACATCGCGTGCGAACCAACAGGTTCTCGTGACAGCGGGACAGATGCTTCTCAGGCGAACGCTGCTTCACTGCAGGAAGTGAGCGGAGCGGCGCATGCTCCTCTGCGGCCCCCGACCAGAGCAGAATGAGGAGTCCGCTGCGGTGAGAACGGTGAGTTAAGAAACTAACAAGGGTGTGTTAAAGGTGTGTTTTAACGTGTGTGTGTGAGAGAGAGAGTGTGTGTGTGTGTGTGTGTGTGCACGCACTGTAGAAGCGGAGCGCGCGCCGTCGAGTCTGCTGTGCGTGACGCCGCAGGGACACACGTCCGTTTTGAGCGGGTGAGAGACACGCAACTGTCCGCACAGGAGTTTGCGGGCTGCTTGATATGTGAAGTATACTGTGTGTGTGAAAGCCAGTGCGGTGAAGGTGTGGATCTGTGTTTGTGAATCCTCTTCTCTCCTCCGTGTCTTTCTGTGTTGTTGATGTTGTCCTCCAGTGTCCCCTGCTGCTTGGGTTGTACTGGAAGATGTGGAATTAATTCATGATTCTATTATCCTGTAACTGTTTTATCAACTTGCATGTTTTGTTTCCCTCATGACCACTGAGCTTCGTCTAAAGTTTAATCATATGTAACTAATGCAAAATGTGTTAATATGATCTATATCTGTATCCTCCTTTACCGTTTAAGGTCATGAAATAATCTTATTGGCCTATGTCATAATTTAGCTGTGACCTTTTCAACATACTGTGAGAATCAGCCTCTTGAGGAGACTAGTAACTGTTGGAATTTGACATTTTCCTTAATATGACTTAATAACATTAATCCTGCGGATACTTATTCAACAGGTCTACTATTTGTGGTAGAAATCCAGCAATGTTGCATAACATAGCACCGATATGAGAATTTCACTTGAAACACATTCAAAGGATATTTATAACAGTGTATTTTCACCTGTTGAGTCCATAGTTGCTATCAACCGCACTGTTTTTATTTTATTCCAGCATAACCCAGTTTTTAAGCTTCTATGTCCCACCACGTAGGATATTTATACACACCCCCAACAGCTATACAGCAAGCAAGGCCTGTCCATTTGAGGATTATGTCAATTTAAGCCCAGTATGGATTCACTTCTATGACAGTTGCATGCCAGAAAAGACTTAGATGCATTAAACAGCATGAGTGCATGCATGCATGCATGCATGTGTGTGTGATCTGGATGTTAACGTGCGTGCCGGGCCCTCTCTGCGTGCAGCTCTGTGGGGAGGGGTGATGGCGGGTGCTGAGGTCACTGTGTCTTCAGGGGAACTCATGACGGTGAAGAAGGAGGAGGGGGAGTCCAGTGGCAACGACCATAAGACTCAAGTCATCCTGCACCTGCAGCCCATCCTGCACGGGTAACATAGTTTATATTTCTTTTAAGAGCCCATAGATTCTTTTGTTTTAAATTTGCTGTGTGACAATGAAGAGGCAAATGTAAGTGTATGAATAGATTTTAATGTAGAGATTTTAACCGTGTTAAAAAAATCCTCTTCTTCCTGCACATATTGTGACACCATTCTGCATCAATGCTGTATATAATCAATTTAATTCATTTTTGAGTCAAGGAATGTGATGGTAAGCAGTGTGGGAGAAAAGAAAACACTAAGAGAATGTTAGACATGTGGTAGCCTTTCACAAATCCTGCTGGTAAATCCACATTTTTTCAGATCTCAGATTGCAGGCAATTGTCATTATTTAAACGTGGGGAAATGTCGCCCTCTGCAGGGTCAATGATGACATTGCTGACACTGGCACTACAGTCTTGGCCATAGAGACACATCATGGTGAGTGACACAGAGACTTCTTCCTTCACTGCTGACATTGATTCACTTTAAATTAATAACTCAATAGAACAATAAATATATTATGTGCACGTGTTTTTGAGACAAATACAAATTGTTCATATATTAATCATATTGTTATTATGTGTTTTATTAATTTTTATTATCATCTGGGAATGCATTCTTGTTATTGGACTTATAGCTGGTTATAATTATGTGTTTGTTTTGTAATGCTTAGATGACAGTCAAGAAGAAGGAGAGGAAATTGAGTATGGCTACCCCATCACCTGCGGTGACAGCAGAGCGGTTCTATTGTTCAAGAAGTTCGTGTGTCCAGGAATCAATGTCAGATGTGTCAAAGTGAGTCGTGGTGTTTGCCGAGTTACTATTTCATCGATGCTGAATAACCAATTTGCTGAAACATTATCAGTTGACACCCGTATGTATAAAAAAAATATCCTGGATGCAGATGCCGCCATCTTGTGCATTTGGAGCCAGAGTGTGCAAAGTTGCATGGCATTTTACAGCATCAAATAATTACATAAAAACAAACCTAGCGGAAGAATTAAGGCTTGAACCTGCATCACTGATATGAACTGCCTAAAATTACAGAAATTGTTCCATCCACTGACCTTAGGGAGGTGGGGTTTATTAACTCTGTCTTGTTCTAATCGCTTTCATAAACAAACTATTCTCCTCTTACAGTTCAATGACCAGCTCATCAGTCCTAAGCAGTTTGTACACCTGGCAGGGAAGGCCACCCTGAAGGACTGGAAGAGGGCCATCAGACTTGGAGGGGTGATGCTGAGGTAGAAATATGAAAATTAAAAAAATATATACATTACCTGTTGTCTTCCTCACAGCTGCTGGGGAGATGCATGCATGTAAATCTGACCTTGAAGCAAATCCTTCTCTGAACTCTTGTCTCTAAAGCGTTTAATGCCGCCAACAGCATGTCTCACGCATTTAATTGCACTCCTGTCGAGTCTGTCTGTGTCAGGCTTTGCCACAACATTCCAGAGGTAGTCAGTAAGCAGCATTATCATCATAGTAGGATCAAATAACATGTGAGCAGGCTGCTGGGTGACACTCCTCACCCCTTCATCTTGTTCTGACTTGTTCTTGATGTTCCTGTGAGTCAATACACCGGCTCAATAAGCAATATCTGCTCTTTTCATCTGTATTCTTCCAGCGGTCAGATCAATGTACTTTGTGTCAAACAGCCCCTCCAGGCAGCTATTGGGATTCTTCAATAAATTCAGTCTGTTCTTCAACGCCCCGGCCATTGTGCAACAAAAATATTCTTTCTTGGAATGTTCTTTTAACCCTGCTTCTCCTCCCCACGAAGGAAAATGATGGACTCTGGCCAGATAGATTTCTACCAGCATGAAACCGTGTGCAGCAACACCTGCCGCAGCACTAAGTTCGATGTGCTGATCAACAGCACGAGGCCTCCTCCGGGGACCTTGGTGCAGCCGAACCCGTCAAGTCTGGCTCTTGACCCTCCTGGAGGACAGGTGCCTCCACAGACAGGTAGATTTCCGCTGGCATTTAGTTTCTTGTTTCTTTCCCTAACATATGCTTGTGCTGCAGAGACAGCAGACTAAAACCATTGAAGCCAACTGGAAATCATTCATTTGCAGCAATGAAAATAAAAGGATTTCGAGTAGTTTTAATTTTAAGACTTCAAGGCAAATAGTAATTCTTTTTTTTTTCGGTACACCGGTTGGTGCATCATTAAAAGTATCTGCTTGCTTTTAATGATGCAGTAACCGGTGTACCGAAAAAAATGAAAATCTAGAAAAGAATAATTGAATTTCCCTCTGCCTTCCCTGTCTACTCACATTCACTGATAACATGTGATATTTATGCACTGCTATTATCGTATAAGCCTGCTGCTTTTCTCCCTCATTTCAGAGATTGTGCATGATGCAGCAGAGGTAGAGGAAACTTTGGGGGATAGATTTGCAGCAGCAGAGCGGAGCCCTGGTCGAGCTCGGCCTGTAGACCCTGCAACCGCCAATGGACATGCAGCCAAGAGAAAGAGGGCTGACACACCAGGTAAATATTAGAAATGATATAAGATAGTGTTGCTTGGAAGCATCGTGAAAGGATTTAGAATTAGTGGCTATGAATAGAACCAGAAATGGACTGGGTGATAAACAAATATATGGACTATTAAAGGTTCAGTGTGTAGAATTTAGTGATATCTAGCGTTGAAATTGCATGTTGCAGCTGAACACCCCTCACCTCACCCTCTCCTTCCAAACATGAAAAAGAACCTGTGGTAGACATTAATTGTCATAAAAACTCAAAAGGTGTTTAGTTTGTCCAGTCTGGACTAATGTAAAAAACATGGCAGCCTCCGTAGAGAGGGAGTTTTCTGGGGTACAGAAAACTACAATTCATCCAATTTAGATGAAACAAACTAGTGAAAACATCATGAGAATTATTCTACATTAAATTTCTGCCAATAGATCCCTTTCACCTAAATCTTACACACTGGACCTTTAAGACAGAATCTTTATATTTCAGTGTTATTTGAGAGTCATTTCACAACATGTGATACCAATAATTATCACCTAAAAGTGAATGTTTGTGCACAGTCTTTTGTGAGGAAACTGTGAATAGGAAGCTCACTTATTTACTGATGGACTGTGCTCGCACCATATCCTGCACAGCAGGAAGCCACTCACCTGCAGAGCTGCTTTGTGCCTTTTATAGGAGATGTCACATGGGTATATCTCATGTTTAAAAGCAGTATCCAGCTGTTTACTGCAGTTTTCACAGAGTTCTACTTCTGCAATCTCAGGCTGTAACAGTCCATATTTTATTGCTTGATTGTTGAAAAAACACTGTAGCATGTACTGTATGTGCACATATGATTGTAAATACTGCAGTTTTATATTGGTACATAGTGGTATACTTTAGTTTTGGATTTGCACATAGTGTTATACTGCAGTTTTGTATTTTCACATATGGTATACTGCAGTATTATATTTGCACATCAGAAAGATGATAAGATTCCTCTTTATTATTTCAGGAGGCACAGGTTCAGTCCATTGACCTTCAGTCCTCCAGAGGCTTTATGAGCCTTGGTCTTAGTCTAAGTTTCCAGTAAATGAATGAATGAATAAACCATGACAACAATAAAAGCTTTTAATATTAACATTATCTCCCCAGAGGGCTTATCTCGTGTCACGCCCCTTTATATCACCACTGTCTGACGCCTCTGATAGACACACCACTGAAACTCTGAATCTGCACTTGTGCAATGTTATGCTGTTCCTGCAGACTGGCCTAAAAAAGCTGCTGACCCTGGCAGGCAGGGAGTCATGTCCCTTTATATTACCATCGACAGCATCTGACATTTCAGTGTGGCGTTCTCTAGGACGGACCTAAGCGTTGATTTAAGGGCTTTTAAAGGTGACCTGATTATGCTTTGTTCCAGCTGGACCACAGTAGGCAAAACAGCCTCAAGTGTTCTTTTGTGTCTGAGTGGCAAATATCAGTGCCTCATCATAAAAAGAGGTATTGCTTTTCACGGGGCTTTAAACAAATTGACAACTCGGAGTAAGCTCAGGCAATAACTATACTCGTCTATCTACAGAAATGTGCCGTGTGCTTCCCATTAGTGTACGTTCCCCACTCGAAGAAATAAATGAATTTTGCTTCAGATAGCTGCAAATGGGATTTGGAATATTTTCCTCTAGCACATTGCATTTATCTTGACAGACATTTAAGCAAACATGAAAGTGGATGCATTTCTTGCAAGATAAGATATAAAGTACTTCTGACATTTTATCATTCTAATATACTTTTTTCCCTCTCAGTTTTGTGCATCTCCCCAGTAATTTTTCATTTTCAGTCCAATCTGCTCAATCCTCCTCTCTTTCCTCTTCGAGCACAGCTTTTCTAACCCATTTTCCATCGTTGCTACTCTTTTCTCTCTAGCTATTACCCACTAAACATCCTCTCTCCGCTGCTGCACCGCTCCCATTTCTTTTATCTCTGTCTATCTTTTTTCATTGTTTCTCCATCCCTGACACCTCCTCCTGAGTTTCCCCTCTTCATTTTATTACTCTCTTTTCCCATCTTTTGACTCTTCAAATCTCAATCTCTCCCTGCCTCCTCACTCTATCTCATTTATCCCACATTTCGAATGTTTTTTTTTTGCTTTGCCTATTATTTCTATTGTGTCTAGTCTCTGCTACTGTCCAACTTCACTCCACACTGTGCCAACACTGTTCCCTTGACTCTATCATTTTTAAGTGAACAGAAATGTATGTGATAACAATAATCTTCCTCCTTGACCTTCTCTAGATGGAGTGTTGAGCCTGTGGAAGGGTGTGGCAGACTCAGGGCTGATGGGGGAGGTTCTATCCAGTCTCCAGACTGAATTATTAGCGACTCTTAAAGGAGTGGAGGTTCGCAGTGAGAGGGCCAACCTGCAGGAGACAGGTGAGTTAATGATATTGGACCCAATTAGTCAATCATCATTAATCAAATTTGACTTATATAGCCTATATTCACAAATCACAACTTGCCTGATAGAGCTCAACAACCCATAACAACGGTAAAGAAACCCCCCCCCCCCCCAAAAAATAAAATTTTAACAGAGGAAAAATTTAGAAACATCAGAGAGAGTTGCATTAGAAGGATCCCTCTCCCAGGACAGACAGAAGTGCAATAGATGTCACGACACCAAAATAACATTCCAACCTTCATGAGAACAGACAGTGTCATACATGTCCACAATCCTCGATCCACCGTCCACGCAACTGTCAGTCAAGTTAAATAAACGCAATCCAATTTTTTTCCTAATAGACATCAATAATTACATTTACCTTTGAATTTGTTGTGAAGTGATCCTTCACTATTCAGACATGCCTGAAGATTAATGATGTGTATTTTATATTTCTACCTTCTTTCTTAGTTTTTAATCTACGTGAAGTATCTTTTAGCATTTTCAAAAGTGCTATATAAATAGAATGTATAATAATTATTTGTGGAAGACAAATGAATAAGGAATAGTTGTAGCTAACATTTGATTATTTGAACAGATGCTGTCGTACTTAATTCCTTGTGTGAGATGTTTGGGCTTTTAGACTCAGTGAAGCAGGCTCTGGACCTGAGGCGCAGCCATGGGGAGGAGAGCAAAATCCACCACAGTGGTGAGAAAGCTGTGGAAGACTACATACAATACTGTAGGCCACATACAGGGATGTCCCAGTGGTTTGTGTTGGCTCATATTATGTTGTTTTTCTTAGTGTTGGATGGAATTCTGGAGGAACAGAGGAGGCAGGGATGTGATAAAAGCACATCCTTGAAAGTCGTCCGACGTCAGCGCCACAGCAACTGCCAAACCCAGAATGTCCTGTCTCCTGTGAAAACAGTGATCCAGCCTCTCTCTGTTCTGGGTTTATCTGCTGAATCCTCTGCTCACCTCTTCACACACTTCTCCGCCTCCACTGGTCTGCACCCCCCCACCAAAACTAACAGGATGGACAGAGACAAGAACCATGAGCTTGGTGAGACAGGGAGCCAGGAAAAGGTTCACCAGCGGGGACAAGAGGGCATGGAGAAACAGGACATCTCAGGGATCTGCAGAGAGCCTGGACTAAGGACTGGAATGTCTCGAGAAGACCTTCACCTTAGAAGTCAAGAGGAAGAGGAAGAGGAGATTGAGCGTTGGCACGAGATTGAAAAGGTGATTATCGGAAGAAAGTCCTCAAAGAAACATAAAAGTAAGTGAGCAAGAGGGAGATGATCCCAAAAGAAATCTAGAGAACTGAGGGAGGAGGGAACATGATGGAGACCAGAAGACGTAAAGGATAAAAGATAGAAAACAATGTTACTTTGTATACAGTGTTGTTTTTTCTCTTCATGAGTACACTCTCGTTACTTTAGGTGAGTTGTGGTTACTTCAGTGAGGTTGCAGGCAGAGATCTGTTAATGCATCAAGTTTTTAAATGGCACATTTTAGGAGACCAGTCTGCTTTTCTAACATTTCAACAAATGTGTTGAGGTGAAATGATTATTTGATTCATTGACTAGAGTAACACTGTAATTTAAGCTAAAAGAAAAAAGAAAAAAAGAACTGTTTGCAGCTCTAAATGCAGTGTTTTGCAATATGTCACTTTATATGTTGAAAATTGCAAATATTTTTTTATGACTTTTGATTTCTTTTTTACCACAAACAGTTAATCAATTTATAATGAAAATGTATAGTCATAATAATTGTTTGCAGCCATCCTCTGTAGTCTAATAGATTGGAAAACAAGGGTTTTTGTGACAGAGATCAATGTGATTTTATTTAAATTTCAGTCCAATGATTTAAAAAACTGTAAATATAATATTTGATTATACCTTTGGTTAATGGTGATACAAATATTCCCCTTATTTAAAAGTGCTCTGCAAATCTTTCAGGTAGCTGTGACAAACACATTCATAACTACAAGTACAATTTGTAAATTAATATTCAGTGCTTACTTCACTTGTGAATTTTTTAATAATTTTGATTATGAGAAATATTTCACGCCCTGGCTTGTATTTAAAACCTGCCTAACATCTATGCACCACTGCCTGAAGAATGAGTCATTCTTAATCTAAGACGGTGAAGACTTTACAGTAGATTAGATAAGTAATGTGACTGTTGGTGTGTGCTGTTGCTTTATCCAGGGTACTGTGTACTAACCTGCCAGAAATACAGAGTCATATTATATAACCTCTACTCACTTTACTAAATGAAAAAACTTACAAAGGAGAAAAATATATGAAACTGTGACCTTGTAAAAATAATGAGCACATTTTAATTAAAAAACATCTACATATCAAATTTGAACAGAAGTGATGTTTCAGTTTGTGTGTGAACAGCATCTCAGCAGTTTTTTTTTTATTTTATCAACCAATTGAAATGTTTTCATATCACTGCCTGATGTGTCCAACCACACCACAAAGTTTAATTTCAAATATAAAAGCAGTGTTCTGTCCATTGTGATTCACCCTTTATTGACTCTTTGAGCCCTATGCTGCACACAAACCCTGTGATAGTGATGGTTAATAGCCGGCCTTTGACAATTTCCTTCAAAGCTGTAATGATGTGTTATTATAAATTCACACAACACTGCCTGAGCATTGTTGGCGAGGGGCTTATGAGCGACAGCTGATAAAATGCTTGATAAAATGACTTTCATCACAGTGCAGCTGTCAGTATCCCCGCTGACGCCTTTCCTGCTCAACAGGGTTTTGCAGCATCCTGTTAGCTTTACTGCAAATTAAACTATCTTACGGTTGAACAGATTCAGGCCAAAATACTCCCTAGCTCAAATAAATTGCTACTCTGGGCCTTGAATACCAGGGTGCAAAAAAATGGCTGCCATGCATCAAGCAGGTGTAATTGCAGGTGTTAGCTCGACATATGCTGCACTCCCCTGGTTAAATGAAGTCATTTGCCGAGCAATCCATCGTTCATCTGTCATTCCGGCCAAACATAATTTGAGACTGTGCATTCCTGTTGGAAGCCTTAGATGTATCTGTTGGCCGGCATTTAATTTATCTTTAATGCACACCCACAACAGCAAAATGAATGATGAATAGCCTCCATAATGATGTCTTGATCCAATCAGGAGTCCTGGAGCCACAACTAAACGTGTCAGCAATGATTCAGCACCGCCTTGGTTCACGCAGAGAACTGGCTGCAGCATCAGCACTTGTGAAAGATGTTTAATTTCTAATGTGGATCACAATTGTGTTGGAAAGCTTTAATCGGATACGACAGAACACCTTGCAGCATGTGACAAGTGATTTATAATTAAATACACCCACCAATGATTTTAAAAATCAAGTATGACATGTCAGAGAACCTGCATGGCAAATTTTACAATACATGTTTAAGTGACAGTTAATTTTCAAGTCATTATATATGTTATATGCATATAAATTCACCATTATACTGACTTCAGAAGGGATTTCTGGGTAGAAAAAATACAATAATATGGAATGCCAATTTAGTTTACACAACATCATGGTCTATAACTAATGTAGATATAGGTTTTGCACCAATCATTCAAAGGTGTAAGGCTGTAAAGACATTTTTTGAAATGATGTCGTCACTGTTATTGCAAATGTAACTTTTAAAGCACGTCTGCAGTGCAGAAAAGATTCCGTGGTTGTTGTTGTTGTCGAAATGATGATCCTGTACCTGTATGGTAACTGCTGTCAGGGCAGTGAAGATGAACTATATTTGTCATTAGGTCTAAATGGATGAAATTGCAAAGAAACAGATTCGCACCTTGTCTCTGTCCCTACAAATACACACCAACACACAGATGCATGTTTTTGTAACACGTAACCATGATTACTACACACACACCTAATCCCACATCTTACTCAACGCTTTCTCTAACCTTAACAAAACCAAGAGTTGCAATCCCAAGTCTAGACCTTAATTATCACAAGTTCATGAGTCAGCCAAGTCCCATCCACCTCACCCTATAATCTCAACCAAATCATCATGATTTTCATCTTAAAATACATTTTTGAACCTCAAAAAGCCCTTTAAAGCAACACTATGGAATTATTCTAAACCATAAAATTGCAGCTTCAAAATGAATTTGATGGTATTTGCACTTTGGAGATTTGTGCAGCTTTTATTCTTACTCCTCACCCTGAATACCTGTTCTTTGATGGGCGGGTAGAATCTTCTATGAGAAGTTTGTAATTGACTGATGGTTGCATCTTAAATTGACAGAATCAGTCCTAACAAGATCAGGAGTAATGCGGAACTGTGGATCATTCAAAAAGACTTGGACGTCTTTAAAAACCAACATTTATCTCCATTACTCAGCCAGGAAACTTTTAAAATATCAAGAATTCTAAACAGCAGCAGCTTCTCTGGTTCAGGAATCCGAGGATCATGAGGAATATCCACTGTTCAGTTGTGTTTCACTTCAGTAAGTGGGACTACGCAGTCACAGCTCTGGTCTTAAGATTGATAGACTGTTTTTCTCTCTAGATGAAAACCACTTAATCGCTCAAACAGAGGCTAGCAGAATGAATCGCCTTGTTTGGCTGCAGGGGGCGCTGCAGCTCAGTGACAGTGTTGCTTTAAAGAAGTAAACGCTGTCTACAAAAATGTCCTCAGAGTGTAAAACTCCTCCTGGATCTCAAAAAGACATAAAAAAACAGAATTGGCTCACACAAACACTGTGTGTTTTACTGTGCATTTTCATTTATCAGCTATAGCACTTATTTATATTGTGAGTTTTACTCTTTTAGATGTATATCACCATGATAGCACTTACTTTTAAGCACTTCAATAGAATACATTGTAAAAAAATAGATACATAAATTACAGTTTACAATGCGAATACACTCAAATACACAGAAATTGTAGCTTGTAAAAATATACGTTTAAGTGACTTGTAACGCTGAGGCCAAAACCCAGAGGAAAAACTTTGCATTACAAAATGTCTGTATTGGGGTGTACTACGCATTATCAACTTTAATCATTGGGATGTGAAGGGAATTTCAACAAATAAGGTAAAAAGTGTTTCAGAAACAATTTAACCCTCACACAACCAAATTGTGACCAGAAATGTCCCCATTATCCCAGTGTGTCAAAGAGAGTGTTTGTCTCTTAATATTTATTGTTCTGTAGTCCCTCTTTTTGCTATAGATAACAATGCAAATTTGTTTATATTTGATTTTGGGGATGTGGGTGTATAAGTTTGTATATATATATATATATATATTATATATATATAGAGAGAGAGAGAGCGAGAGAGCCCTATTTTTATTATTTATTTTGTATTTATTGTTACATATACTTTGTGTACATTATATAAAATATATAGCACATGTAAACAACATAATTATAGATATATATAGGAAGCTGGTTAAGTATAGGATAATAATTAATTAAGGAGAAGGGGTGAGGTGAAAAAAGTTTGTACTTCTTCTCGAGTATGTGGAGTAAATCATTAAGTGTTTGATTTAGTTTTCTTGTTTGAAAATACTTTGTTCCTGTTTTTCTCTCTTGTTTAATTTGCGTGTTCGAAATGAATAAAAATGAATAAAAATAAAATAAAAGACTCAGGGGTTTTTGCTTGCCTGAGGTTTGAGTACCCCGGTGTCTTTCCCGGTTCGGCCGCTTGGAGGAGCCCGGCTCATACTGTGTGGGTGCAGCTGAGTGGAGGCTGGGGAGGAAAGTGGGTTTGAGACGAAGAAGAGAAGCTCTCTCCCCTTGAACTGTTTACCCTGACGTCAGTTTGCAGGAGTCGCTGAGCTCCGTCTGTCTCCGAGTCTCAGAAAGTCTCAGTGAGAAAAACACGCTCTCAGCTCTGCTACGCGCCCCGGACCTCGCAGAGTGGATGAAATGCGTCCTTGCGCACATTTAAAGTGGACTACAACCGCTGCACCATGAACACCTGCGCCTTCCTGTTGATTTTGACTGTCCAGATCTACGCCGATGGGATCGAGGGGCCAACAGGTAAGACTCAGACTCACGTCGACCTCCTCAAGGGAGCTGGGAAGTTTTTTGCGTGCAGGTGAAACTCCGGTTAAAAGAAAAGCGGAGCGAGTCCGGTGGAGGGGCCAACTTTGCGCCCACGTTGCTGCGTTTATTTGCGAGTTCCCACGACTTACTACCGGGGCAGTGTCACTCCTCCTGTTAGGAGATAAAACAAAATGATTTGATAACATTATAAACTGACTTTCTAAGTTTTCTCAGTGTCAGATTCCAGCTAAAGAACATGGGGATTTGAGGAGACTGTTCCTGGGTGTTCTCTGGGGCGTAAAAGCGCCAGTTTTCCCTGAACAACAATCCCCTGCTGTACTCTGGGTTTTTCCTTCTTCTTATCGCTCCTGCATATTTACAGGCGCCAGGTGGACTGAGAGGTGTTTTTGACATTGTGGTCCAAAGTTAGAAATCAGTTCATTCACAGTTTCCCTCCCAACACCTCTAGGCTATTAAGTCAATTTTTGTGTGAGCATAAATCTCCTAGAGACCAAAGACCTTGAGCTGCTCCACGCTGCTGTGAGGTTGCATGGTTTTATACAGAGTGACTCCAGTTTAGAAGTTGGCCTTGTAATGCTCATTGATTTAAAAAAGAAAAAAGAAAAGAAAAGATTATTCTCATATTATTAATAATAATATTCTAAGCTGCCACTGACTGTGGGGGAACCGGTCAGATTCACTCTCAAAGATGCTGCATATTTTTTCCTCCTCCTGATGTGCTGAGCTGCCTCTGGTCTTGTGGGTTGTTTATTTGCAGAAGACATATTTATGCTCTCAAAAATCTTCCAAGATGAGGGAAATTAAACATATTTTCTTGTTAGATGGTTTCAGGCTCATTCGTCTTGAAGAAAATGTATCTTTTTATGTGTTTTGAGCACAAAAAGATGGATTGCAGCATGGTGATTTTCAGAGCAAAGGATGGTAATGATGCAATTGATAGGATTTTACCTTAAAATGAATAGACGCTGACTTATTTCTCAGTTCATTTTCATAGTAATTGGTTAAATGAATCTTTTCAAATGAGAAAATTAGCCACATGTTAGAGACATTTTCATATTCATTAATATTCATGTTTCCAAAATCACTGAATTCTCTGTCATCTGTGCTCTGCTGATTTTCTTGATATATTGTTAATAGGCTGAAATGGCTCCTGTGTTCTGATCTCTTTTTCTTAGACACACACACACACACACACACACACACACACACACACACACACACACACACACACACACACACACACACAAGTACATAATGTAACCCCTGTGGAACATAAAAAAGGGTAATATTGATATTATCCTCACACTGCTGGCTGTTTCAAGTGCTTGTCTTATGCATGTTGGGGAAAAATAAACATAAAAGCTTTGATTATGTCGAGATTTGCCTTAACATTCTGCTGTGCTAACGCGCTAATGCTTCACAAGAAATGAGGCAAACGCACCAACGCCGGGTACAATGCTTGTACACACATTTTGAAGGAGACAAGAATAAAGAAAATAAATGAACAAACCCATGTGAGCAGAATGTGTCGAGAGCTGAATAGAGCAGATCATTAAGAGGAATAGACTGAGACGTATGAGGGATTAGATCACAAACAGGTAATTAAAAGGGATGAACGAATCAGGAAGGCTTCACTGCAGCTATGGGAGTGTGTGTCAACAAAATTTTTTACATAATAGATTTTTTTTTAGTTTGCAAACTGGAGTGTTAAGCCATCTGTGCCTTCATCTTCCCATTAGACACAAAGAGTTAACACTGCCAGTGTCTCTTCATGCTTTTCCACCTGCCTACGTCCTGCAAGAAATTAAGGATCATAAACATGGCCTTAGTTTCTCCTTTGATTAACACAGGCTTATTGCTTTGACCGTGTGAAGACCTCACCTTAACCCTGAGTTAAGACTCCACTCCAATGGGGGATTTTTTTTAACACACAACCTAATCTGTATTATCCGTATCTCCGTCTTGCTACGGTGATCAGTCCTGGCTGTCAGTTCAAGAGGAAGTGAAATCATCAGAGGCTGTGAAATATGACGGCTCTCTGCTGCACCGGGGCTGACTACGCTGAATTTGATATCACATTTGCATCACGTTTGCTCAAGCACAGAGAAGTTGTGAACATGAAAAGTTTTTTTTCTTCATGGTGTAAAGATTTGACACTTTTACTCAGCTGTTGGGTCTGTTGGGAATAGAATGGATGTTCACTTAGCATCTGTCTCCTCTATTAGCGCGGGATGTTGTCAACCCAGTGGTTGTAATTATGCTGCGTCTCATGACTCATTTCCCAGTTTGATCTAAAGTTAAGGCAGAATATCTGTTTCGCTTACTTCAGTGAATAAGATAACACTTGGACTGAGATGAAAAGGCCCAGACTGTCTAAGCGTGGCATGGAATGAATAATACTTGAGGGCTTTGAGTTTACTCTGCATAAACATCAGCAGCAGCTCTGAGAAATGTAATATGGGACCACCACCACATATAAGCGCAGAGGGATCAGAGCTGCAGTGATATTTCGATCATCAAAATAGTTGATTACGAGCAAAAATATCAAAAACATCTGCTGCTTCCACTTTCTTAAAGATGAGGGGTTGATGTTTTCTTTCTCATACGTGATATTACACTGATGATCTTTGGGGGTTTGGACAAAACAAGACAAGACGTGAGCTTTGGATTTGGAAAAAACGGATAATCGAGAACATAACCATCAGATCAACCGATAATTAAAATATTTGTTATTTGCAAACTTACGGCAGAGACACACATTGACGAATGCAAAGCGAATATCGCAGGTCAAAGTTCACCAAAGAACTCCATGCAAAGCCACGCTGTGATTTTCCTTTCTACAGGAAGATAGATAGAAGAGCATAGTTTGGAAGTGACGTATACATTCTGCTGCAGAAATCCGGTGTTTTCGTTTTGCACGGGTTAAAACGTTCAATCGCTTGCTGCGATTTTAGCGGACATTTTCTTACTGTATTCTCACATGGGCTCACTCGGACATGTTCTGGACATTTCACTAGGGAACTGGAAGGAAAGGATCCGGAAATTGTCTGGAGCAACTCACTCTAAAGTTTGCGTTCTCACATACAGCCTAATTTCAGGGCAGCTCTGAAGGCAGCTTTGGAGAGTAGCCCACATCCTGACACACTAATAAATATGGGAATCAGACCGTAGGAAAACACAATTCAGATTAAATTGCACACAGTTTCTACTTCAAAAGAGGGCAGATCTATTTGCTGCACGACGTTACATTGTGAATATGAAATGTATTTCTTCAGGAGAATTGTCTTGACCCTGTTTAGGTGTGAGTACAGTACAAACTCAAATAATTGAATATGGCAGAGTCATTATTGTTCCATGTATTTAATCTCACAATGACTGCTTGTAGCTGCTACTTAATGGTTCTTGTGATTCCATTAGCTCACTGTGTAGGCATTTAATTCAATTTTGGGGAAAATAAGAGCTTGGGATGCATTTTGTGAATTGTTGAGAAATTGTAACCGTCAGGTTGGAAATGTTGCCTTGCACTACAGAGCTGTGGCAAACCCACCAAATGGAAGTGTTCCCCCTGTGCGACCCAGGTCACCACTACCTGTGGCTAGAGGCTGAGGGGCGGAAGGAATCGAGCCTGAATCCGACTGGTGAAAGGAGTTGTTTTCCATCTTTGCGGGATCACAGGAATTAATTCCGAGAGCAGATGGAAAACTTTGCAACAAGAAGGAAGGGGACTAGAGGGGGAGAGAATTTCAGATGGAGGAGCTGAGAATAACAGAGAGATTTACTCAGATTGATCTTCACAATGTTTTGTTTTCGACTGAGGCCATGTGTGTGTCGGCCGTTCTGCCTTCAGCGTGCGAGTGTGTGATTAAACAGGGTGCTTTTGAGAGGAGTTCCCTGCTCTGCAGCATGTCTCTTCCCATTTCTGTCTCTGATCCATTGTAATGTGTGGCGATGTGGAGGAGAGCCAGCCCCTCTGATTGGCTCAAGACTTGGAGGTTGAAACATATCCATCTACTGTATGTGTTCAAGGGATTGTGCTTGGATGCCAAGCGCCATGATTGGTTTCCCCATCACTAGAAGTGCTCGTCCAATCAGGGGCCTCGTCTGTCTGGTCTCATTTCTCATGTCTTTGCGATGCCTCTCACCGAAGTTTGTGCTGTGCTGAGTGCGCAGAGCTTCTATACAAGACTGCAGCCCACGCACATCTTGTTTGTTCTGCTAAATGAATTCTGCTATAAGCATTTTACTGTTCCCTTTTTAATTATCATGTGTTACTTTTCACATTTTGTTCCTTTTGTTTTTGTTTAAGGTGCCGTGAGTTGTGGTTTTCCCCAGGCAGAGGATTGTTTGCACAGTAAAAGGTCAAGTGCAGGGTTCAGTTACCATGTGTCTGAGGCAGAGAAAGAGCAGGTCACTTCCTTTTGAGAACAGGCCAAACCCCCAAAAGCGGGATTGTCTCTGCCGCGTGTGTCTCCTTTACCATTTAGCCCGACCCCTCTCCTTCTCCTTATCTGTGTGTTCGCGCTCCTTCATATTAAATCTCACCGGCCGTTTCTGCGGGCAAACAAAGAGCTCTTAAAGGAAGCGCTCACGGGGAACCTGTGCAGATAGGAGATAATTATACATGATACTTATTATCCTGTCAAGGTCCTTTTTATTCAAAGTTTATTATTAACAGGTCAGGAATCAGGACATGGCTACAGGAGTAACGAGGGGGGAACCAAAAAAACACCTAATTCTCTCCTTAAAAAGAGTTAAATGACCATAAGACATTAGCGATGAGAAAATTAGCAGAGCAAAAACACGTTTCCATTAAAATTAAGGTGAAAGGGACTTAAGTCAAATGTCAAGATTTAAAAGTTATCATTTAAATGTCTAAAAACAATTAGACCTATTTTATATATTTTGTTGATTTTGTGTAGTAACTCAAGGTATTCAAGATAATGTTTCTTTTTGGTCGCCTTAAATTTGCATCATATCTATTTTACCTCCTGCTTTGCTCGTCTCTGCTATAACTTTAGGGGCCATTAACATTAAAGGGATAGTTCACCCTAAAATGAAATACAGTAACTCACTGATCTCATCCGTGAGTTCTCGTGTTAACTAGCAGCAGTATAGGAGGATATCAGAGGACATTTAGGCTAAAAACATGGTGTAAAAGACATTGTTTCGAGTTGAATTTGAATTTTGGGGCTCAGGCACACTTTGATGACACCACAGGAGCAATAAAGAGGCTTTTTTCTGTTGTTACAATTACTTTTATTGTATTGTATTTGGCTGCAACGTTGTTTACCCCTGAAAGTCCAAAAGCGTTGTGTGGATTCAAACTCTTCACTTCACCTCCATCGGCATAGTGGTGAGTAGATAATGAGTGAATGTTCATTTTTGGGTGAACTAACCCTTTAAGGTGAAAAGGACTTAAGTCAAACAATGTTTAGTTTTTGTGTGCTCCTGTTCTCTGTTTGACTAACATTTGGCAAAGATTCTTCTATGTTTACCTCATCATCATTTTGTTTTATGCTGTTTATTGGTTCTTCAAATTTCTTTTGCAAATGATGCATAGACCACTTGCTATTTTAATTAGAAACTTGCACTCTGTGTCGTATGCTATGAATGTTTTAGCATACTGATGAATATACAGTATACAAATGTATGTGTGTGCGATGCTTTTACATTTCTCTGTTTGTGTGTGTTAATCAGTGCTCTTGTTCATCAGTGCCTTTGCCTGGAAGAGCAGGAAATCATGCACTAAGTGTCGTGCCATGCTGGAAGGTCCTACAGCGCAGAGTGACTCAGCCCTGATGTTATAGCAAAGGGCCGGAGCTGCCACCACTCTGAGCTCCTCAGCCTTACTGTGACACCTTCCAGCACCCTGAAAAAGCAGCCAAGACTGAGAGATTTACAGTCAGCGGCCTGCCTTGGCCTGTCTCTTCATTTCCACTCTGCAGCAACAGCCAGAGTGCAGGCTTCTCCTCCCGCAGCCAGGTGTTATTAATGTGGTATTGATCCTCCAAACTCTGGCAAGTCCATTTTACTTAAATTTGATCAAAGTGGCATCCTGCCTGTGGCCTGCAAGTTTGATGTAGTAGTGGGAATTAGCTGGCCTGCCAGCCAGGAGCTGCATGATGTAAGCACATACAAGGAGCTGGAGTCTGCAGCAGAGGAATGTTCGAGTTGTATTGTGTAGAGCTCAGGGAAAAAAAGAGGTAGAAATCCTCTAAAACATGAAAGAGTGAGCCCTCATTTCCATAAGGAGGCTGCATATATTACACATAAGCTACCACATATCCTGTCGACGTACTGGTCTGAAATGACAGCACTATTATCCTCATAATCACTTAAAAGCATATGTTTTACTTGAATAACGGACATGGAAATGTATCATACAACACAGATGGGCCAGTGTTTATTGCCTGGATATAAAGAGGGTGATACTGTGTATAGTTCAAGCATGCATGCACGCACACACGCACACAGATGTGTAATTATCCAACAAAGAAAGAAGCATTGCTGTGAGTTGCAGCCATTTCAGTTCCTGTGTTTTCATCCCCCGAGGTAGCGAGCTCCAGACTGCAAAAGTGGGTCTGCAAGACTGATGCTGTGAGTGCTGCTCCTTATCCCCTACCCAGAGGAAAGAAAGCCTTCTGAGCAGTTTATATTTAGCCCACTGGCCGTGTTTCAGTTCTTTACCTTTTTGTCTGTGTCAACAAAATTCACAGCCAGATTCCTCGCCGCCACTCTGTTGTTGCGTACGTGGTGTGTAACAAATGCTCAGGTCACGGAGTCAGGGTTCAGGATCAGGCTGGGATTGTGGTTTAGAAACCCGACCTGTTGTTGAGCTTCCCATACGGTTCTCTGCATACATAACCCCCATTGTAACCTGAACTGCTGATGTTCCTCTAAAAGTCAAAACACTGTCTTCAGGACTTTTCCCCATTGTGTCAGTGTAATGGATGAAGGCTTCAGTTGTCTTTGCTCTCTTAGGGGAAGTGGTATTTCTGGTTTGACCAGTCCCTCTGGGAAATAATAATAATAATAAAAAAAAATCCTCTCAGAGACCCGGCCATGAACCTGAACACTTATCACCCTGATGTATCTCACACTTTATTAGCCTGACACTCTTTCACATAAACTTTATTAGGACACTGGAAATTGAAGAGCATTAAAGTGTAACAGAGCATGGATAATGTCTAGTGTGCACATTTAAAAGAGCGTAGTATTTGAAGCCTTCGCAGCATGAAATCTAACTAAAACTGCTCCTTTAAGAATCTCCATTAGTCTTATCGCACATCCCCATTTTCTGTTGAAATGATGGATCTCGTCTTTGTGTGCACTGGAGTTTCATGGCACAGTGGTGACACTTGGCTGTGACAGCTGCTGTGTCAGGTGGGTTAAAGGTAGGTCATGGCAGTTGTAATACAGCACAGGTGTCAGCTGGTGGAGAGTCAGTGAAAAGACTGATTTCACAATTAGTTGAGCGCATACAATATATGAAGTACTTGAATTGAAAGTTTAGCTAAGAAAAATGTATTGTTAACAAACCCGGTTTTTGACGTTCATTGGAAATTTTCAGACTTGTCCACACTGGAGTTGTATGGTTTCCACTACAGCGACATGAGCGCTGCATGCAGTTTCATCACTTTCATATGTGGGAAAAATTACACAAAACTCTGGTAGTTTATGTTTCAAAAAATAAAGTTTGTAGATTTTGTTATTATTTCAGAATTCATGAGGTCCCCATTGTTCTCTGGACTACAGGCAATTTGCAGTCCATTTGCATGAGTATCTTATTTAAATGTAAATGGAGATGGTGGATGTGCCCAGTATGGGAGCGTGCCGTCGTTCGTTAGCGGCACACCGGCATTTGAGCGCCGTTCGGGGTTCAAAAAAAGCCTTTGTGAGATGATGTCAGTAAAGAGAGTCTGGGAACTTGGCCACCCTTGGACGCGTCGTTCAGATTCAGGTATTGAAGTGAGACAGAATAAAAACAGAGCCTATTGATTTCTCAGACTTCCTCTTGAAACTCTCATTTTCGTTCCTACATGACCTCCCATCACAGTCCTTCTCGCTTTGACATGCCACAATTTCAGCAGCCGCTCAGGGGATGGTGAGAACCTTTTTTCATAACAATAAAAGAAGTAATCCCTTTCCACCTTAGCTGTTACACTTTGTATAGTTGTAAGACGTTTCAGGATCAGGCAGGTTTAGGTTTCCCGCTCTGTACTGTTTGCCTCATAATGTGGTGTACAGTATGCACCATTCAAGTCACTCATTGACAGGTGAATCATGTCACTCATTAACAGCTGAATCACTAAATATTGTCTCTGCTTTTTGAAAAGGTAGTATAATTGCCTGAGGGCAAAGTGCTAAATCTTTGTTTGCCAGCCAGTGTGCACCGTGTGAGTCAGGGATGCTAATGAAGAGATCATGTTACTTATCAAGACAATATGTAGGCTTCATCCTCTGATCACTGTGCCCTTATTATGTTGCTCGGAAACCGGTCCAGCACAATCCCACAATCCCATGTGCTTTGATGTTTTACGTCTGTTTTCATGAACCTAGCAAGGTGATCAACTTCTTGCCAGAATGCCAGCTGCAGTAGCCTTGACAAACCTCTCCTCTGGGCACTCTGGCCCTCCACAGGCCTCCAGTGTCCTTCCTGAGCTGTTGATTGCTCCACTGCCTGGCGTTCCTGAGAGACAGCTCGTCAAACAGTGTGAGAGAGCTTTGTTTGTTCCTGTGCTTGGTCGCCTGACTCGGCCGTGCCGGCTCAGGGGAGACTTGGAATGGCCAGGTGATTGCCCTAAGAGATGAGGGGGCTTATGGGGTGCACTGAGGTGGGCATCTACATGATCCAGAGTGCTGGTGTGAAGCCTTTCATGTTTCCTTCAATTTGAAGAAAAAAACCATGACAGTCTATTCACAAGACATGTTCGATGTCACCCTAGGAGGAGGGATTCCTCCTCTCCTGCTCCTCCTGGGCTTTCTTTCATTTTTCCCTTTCTGTGTTTTACTTTCTTCATCTGATATGAGAGTGTAAGATTGGATGGTGTTGTACGTTGTACAGACTGTTAAGATTTATGCACATTTGTGAGAAAAGCTATTTTGTGAAGGCAAACTACTTCAGATGTACTTCTAGTTTGTATTTTTTGAATTTGAAAAGGTCATTGCAGTTTGAAGATGAAGTTTTTCCCCTACTTTCAAATCAATGTTAGAATTTCTAATAAAAATTGAGAGCCCTAGTCCAGACTAATGCAGCTATATTTTAAAATATATATTTTTTGGCCTACTGTACATATATTACTGACCTGTGAAGGTAATTTCCATGAATGATTCTCAAAACTCTAAGTCTGGTATAGTCATGTGAACTGCAGAAAAGGAAGCTTTTCAGAAAATGCTGACACCACCACTGTGAAGAGATCTATTGTAAATCTGTTGGCTTAAGACACGTGCCCAGCAGGGTCGATTTCAGTGCTTCTCTGTGGGGTTGTTTTTGGCAGGTTTGATGTGAATGGCAAACTTTTAGAGAAGGGCTAATGTGGACGGAGAGCTTTCATGCCATTTCCACATAGTGTGGCTCTGCTGTGGCCAAAGGCAGTGCACCGTTTGCGTGTGTCACATTAGCACAAAGCCACAAATATGCAAGAATGTTTCAGGGAGCCCACGGGTGTCCTTAACAAAGAGCTTAATTCAAAACAATAAACCACAAACATAAGATTATACTTATTGTTTAGCCCTTTTCTCTGTGTGTGGGTGGGTGTGGTTTGTGTATGTGAAAGGGCCAGAGTGGTGATTGTTCCCATCTGATTAGCGTATATGTAAATATTGGCTAACTCCTTTAGCCATTTTGAATTTAAACCATGTGGATAATTAGAAAACTTTTATTTGCTTTATTTCTGCGACGTGCGGAAAAAATTGCATTGTATGCTCTGAATGATTTAATTCTTCTGAGGGTTACTATGTTGCACTGAGAAGAGGAAATAACTTATGCAGTATAGAGACAGCCTCTGGAGCCATTCTGTGTGTAGTGAGTAGTTGGCGTACACAGATTTCCAGACCTTCGGAGCAGGTTGGGCTCGGCCTTTGTCTGTCTGGACAACCAGGGTAATTAAGAATCAGCTTAGGCCGGGATTATGGCTGAAAGTAGGCTGATCACAGGGGACAGGAGAAAAAGGCATTAGGAGAATGGTGGTTAATATGGGTATTACTCAGCTTAGCAGTGGTATCATGTGACAATAAGACAACTGACAATGGAACCCTGTTGATGCACAGATCCCTCGCTCTGAACTAATAGGCTTTCCTCCAGATAGCTTTGTTTACCCACAGTGTGAGGCACTCCACCTTCCTGCTTTATCTCCCTTACTCACACATTCAAACTTTTTTACAATTTGTCTCAGACTAATTAGAAAATGGTAATATTTTGCTGTACATCTCCCTGTGGTATTTTAGCTGTGTGGGGATGTATTTGCTCTTACATCAGCACCTTTGAAATGAAACATGCATGATTGTTCATCTCTCTTGTCAATACAAACACGCTCTTGCTGTTTTTGAGATATTTTTTGCGGAATGTAATTAATGTTCTCATTAATCGAGGGAACGAGCTGAAAGGCAGAACTAAAAGCTCTGATACTCTCGGGACCTGGTCCTCCTCTACGTTAGGAAACTTGGTCGCTGAAATGGATAGCCTGTGTTTGGCATGCACAACAGCGGGTGGTAAGATAGCTGCTTTCTTCGTGATCCAACCTTTTATTGTGATCTGCAGCAGAGGTAACCTGATGCCTGTAGCCTCTGCACCACCTTCCCTAAGTGAGGTGTTTAGAGAGGATATGGAACCTGGCCAGTGTGAATCACAACAATGTTGGTAGAATGGCCCTTGTAACTCATCACATTACTCTTCTTTACAACAAGCCATCCAGGGATCATGTCCTCGTGTTATTAGAAAACATTCCTGCAGGTGGATTGTTGGCAGAACTATCAATGCATGACGTGACACAGCAGTGCTTTGTTTTGACCTTCCGGAGAGGGAGCGGGGAATTGTTTTCCACAGTCTTTAGGAGTTAATCCCATCAGAGGGACAGCACAGCATGGAGGGCTGACTCCGTCACATCTGAGGCAGCGCTGCCAGAACAAGAGGCAGACAGGAATGTGTTTGTCTGACTAACTTGGCTTTGTTCACCCCTGACTGGGAAGGCAAAAGAGGGAAACTCCTCCCACACAACTCGACTTCTTAATAACTCCATTTGAGCCAGGATAAGGAGCCAGTGTCTGACTCTGTGAGCCCCCGTGTCGGTGAAATAGGGAGACAACTTTTTCGATTGGGATTCAGTGGTGGTTTGGGAAGATGAAATAGTGGTCTAGGCTGTCATTATAGCAGATGAATTAACTAGGTTTTACCTCTCGGAGGAGGGTTCCTCGCTCCACTGGTTGTCTGTTGGCTTGGTTAGGCACATGTGCTCCTGGGGGAACGTGCTCTTTCAGTGCTGAGGCCATGGAACTGAGGATTTATCCCAGTCCAGTGAGTCCCTGTGGCGCCACAGACGCCTGCTGAAGGATTTAAGATTGGTCTGCCTGTCTGTCTGAATTTTTCCAGTGGGATTTAGAAGAAAGATATTTTCTTTAGTTACAATAAAATGTCTGTGTCTGTACCTCAGGTTCATATGTTCAGGTCAAAATTAATAACGGGAGAAGTTTGGGTGAAAGGTGAGAGGATGTTTTATTGCTAAGAAATAAAGTTGTGTGCTCTCATACTCAACTACTGTAGGAAAGAGGTTTCGAAATGACTGCTTTCTGATAAGTCACTCTTAATATATTTAATTTTAACAAAATGTAACATGAACTGGATGATTATTTAACCATTTGTTAACTCTTTATATATCATCAAACCATTCATATAAAACTTGAAGTTTTAGTCAATTTCTGGACTGTACAGGTATACAAAATTTTATCACCATCCAACCTCGCTCTCAAATGAATTTAGATCATCTTTATGTTGCTGGCCATGAATCACATAAGTCTCATCAAGCACTTGTGCCTCGGTAAATCTGAAAAAAGGGGAACAAACGCTGCCATCTTGCACATTAGGAGCCACAGTCTGCACAGTTATTATTCGATGATTAAGCCGCAGTATTGAAATCTTGTCAATACACACGCTTGACCAATCCTGAGTCAGTCTCAGCTGTCAATCATTACATTTTGCCCCATTTTTTATAACATCAAATAACTAATTAAAAACAAAAACTTAAATCAATGTGATAAGAACTACCTAAAGAACATCTTTGAGAAAAAAATTATTTGAGACTTTTTTAGTTTGGTCCTTGTCTCATCTGTTAACATGGAGGAGGCAAGATTTATTACAGGAGCCAGCCACCAGGTGGTGATTGAGACACTTTAGCCTCACTTATGGGGAGCAGTAATGTTGCCCATCTTTATTTACAGTCTATGGTCTGTTTGTGTAAAAACACATTATGTTAATCACGTTGTCAAATTTCTTCACAAAAGCAATCCAGGTTGGATTTAGCTCCATGTCGCTGTCGGCACAGGTTGCTGACTCAGGCTACATTTTCATTAGCCAGAACCTGTCATAATGACAAATGTCGGTTCAGCCCGTTCGCATAAAATCACATCAGACCAGCAAAACCAAAAGTCGATCCAGCTCTTCTTGATGCAGTTGCTTCACAGTAATCAGGCGCCATCTGTTTGTTCCTCTGGAAGATTTTTATTCTGAAGCAGCTGCAGAAAGTGTTGAGTTTGAATTAGTGGAAGAAAAACCAGGAAACCATGTGATTTCTCACACTAGTTGTCTGCTGCTCTTTTTTCAAAGCATCTTTAGTCATCGCGGTGCATTGTACACTTCTCTTTTTTCTTTTTTCTTCGTTCATTACAACAAAAACAATTTTCAATGTTGAATGTTGGTGACAATGTTAAACACTGACAATAAAGGATTCTGATTCTGATTCTTCATTAAATTGAGCATCCGGTGATACTCACAAATTGAAAAAACCTTGATGGACCCTGGAGTTTATCCAATTTCAACAACCCTGATCTTTTTTCAAAATTCCACTCAAGCTCTTTTATATAATGTCTGACATTAGCTGTTTGTCATTTTTCATCCATTACACAGTTTCTAACATTTCCCCATGTTGAGCTGGTCCTTGCCGTTGAGCTGGTCCTGTGATTCTTATCATGAACTGAACACAAAGTCCTTGTTTTTGTCCATCCTTCTTCCATCCTTGTGTCAAGGAGCTTTTCTGTTTCTTAATTTCTCATCCTTCCCTCCCCTCCTGCCTGTATCACTGCTCCCTGTGTTCCTTCTCCGTCTTTGTCCTTGTCCTCTCGGCCTCAGGGCTTCTCGGGGATCTGCAGTGCGCTCAGTGTATCTGGTAAGGGGTTCAGTATTCGAGGCAGGCCGAGCTCAAAGCAGACCTGTTTTTGAGCGTGTGCGTCTGCCTGCCTCCCCAGGCACTCATTAAGCTGTTGTGCGAAGGTGTGCGTTTCTGGAGGCTGTAGCGGCGAAACATGTGCGAATGTGGAGGTTAAAAGGCCCCTGACAGAGACATAATTTCTGAGCCTGGGGCGAAGGGAGAAGCTAACTTCATTAGCCAGTTCCCGCTGTACAGATTAACTTGATTATACTAACCAAGTCTTGATGGTGACAGCGGTGCAGAGGACGCAGCTCACACCTCCAACTGAAATCTGTGCAGCCTCTCTTTTTGTTTTTTGTTTTTGGTTGTGGCGTGTGCATGTTTGTGTGGGTGCGTGCATAAGGGAGGGAGAGAAGGAGGGTCAAGTGAATACACCTGGGATATTTGGCTGCTCTGCAATTTGCAAAGTGGCTCATTTCGGGATAATGAGCATGTAGCTGCATATAAACTTCTTTCTATAATTTGGTTGATGGAAGACACACTTTTGCTTTAATGCACGCACACACACACACACACACACACACACACACACACACACACACACACACTTTACCTTTGTTTTATCTATGCCCATATTGTTTGTTTTATTCTAACACTCCTCAAAGCGATACCAGTTTTCCCACTTAGACTGTATCTACAGTATCACTGCACCTATCTTTTACAGGTAATTTGCACAAACATTCAAAGTCATGCATAGTCACACACTGGCCCTTCCATTTCTCCAAGGGCAAACAACATCCAGCTCTTTTAACCTGAATTGATCCATAGCACCTCTTGACTTCACTCTCCACATTAGGGGATGGCGTTGGCAAGGGTTCACCGATACCTTTAGTGCTCTCTGTGCCCCCTGTCCGCTTCGGGCAATTAAACTAAACAAGATACGTTAGTATCACTCACATGAAAGCAGTTCGTTGAAACAATCAGTCGCCATATCTTCATGGCCATTTTTGCCAGCTTCATTCCTTTTTGTTCGCCCTTCTAAGACTTTATTGACCAGAAAATAGAGGGATTTTGTTTCCCCAGGCCTCTTAGATTAGAACTGTCTAAGCTTTCCACTAGAAACTGTGTGCGTCAGATTTAACACTCTTACTGTCTTGAGCGAGCTGTTGTCAAGGCCACTTCCATGAATAGTCCTGCCTCTTCTGTAATATATTGGTGTCTGCACTCACCTGTTAAAAGAGAACGATTCTTCTAGGCCGTGAATGTGTGTGTTCTGTATTTTGCGCGCACACACACACACACACACACACACTTGTGACTTCAGAAGGCATTACATTGAGACTACATTCCTGGAGACTTACCTACTTCTTGTCTAACTCCTACCATAACCCTAAACTTAATCAAAAGCTAAGTCTGTGTAAAAAGATGTATGTCCCCACCACATATGTTATACCTACACCACACAAACATATATATATATATAAATAACTGCAACTAATGCAAACTAATGAGGAAAACAAAGATCTGACTCCTGAGCAGGTTGTGACATTTAGCGAAGAAAACAAAATTCTGACCGTTGAACAAGTTCAAACTCTTGTCCCAGACATTCACACAAAACATCCTTGGCAACTGTTCGCTTTCTCTTGTATAAATATATATATATATATATATTGTTATGTGTATATGTACACACATCGAAATATATACACATACACACATTCTACTATAACATTCATAATGAAGGCTTTAGTGCCAGCGTAGACTAAAAAGTATTCCTAAGCCCTCTATCAGACTCCCAGTGAGGCTATTTTTTCTGACCTACAAATGCTTCAGAAAACAGCCAAACACACACACACACACACACACACACACACACACACACACACACACACACACACACACATGCTTGAGCTTGTCAACTCCTCAGTCATGTATCCTGGTCAAGGTGAAGAAGTGTGGTTGAGGGGTGTGTGTAGGGGGTGGGGTTGTCAGGTGAAGCCGGCGCAATGCAGACACATGGAGATGAGAGGAGGGAACCAGGGGGGAAGAAAATGCCCCGTCTCACATGTCCTGCCAACATGCCGCTCTGCTGTTGTCAGTCTCAAGCTGACAGGCCAGATTCAGAGGGATTCTGCCGAGCTGCTGCTTTGATGAAATGTTTTTCAGGAAATGAAGAAAACCGATCCGACCACAACCTCTCGCTTTTAAAGAGACAAAAAGGGACCCTCACGAAAATGAAGTTGTCCTCGAAATGATTTCTATTCCCTCTGTCACTGCTCGTCACAGATAACCGATTTCGATGCTGCAGGGCGAATGAGCGCCTGGACACATGTATGTTTACAAGTGCAGATTATAATTTCAGGGAAATTACAGCCTGGATTCCTCCAGTCATCTCTATTATCGTGGCTCTGTGTGTGGCACGGGTTTAAAGTAGAGCCACCAGGCACCTGCAAACCTAGACAGGCCGTCACTGGGGTAGATCATTAGTGGTTATATCAACATGAAAGCAAATTACAAACCATGCTATGTTATTATCTCAGCGACCACGATGCTCACTTTGTTTTGGTCTCTAGCAGTGCGCAAGGTGGAGAGCCTCCCGTTGCAGGCCCAATTTTCTGTACTGCCTCTTCAGAGCCGGGGATCAGCTGCCTGTGTGGAGAAACACTGCCCTCTCTCCATGTTCTTGATAATAATCATCCACATCATAAAAAATAACTCATTTCAGTAATTATTTGATTAATAAAATACATTTACCCAGAGAAATCATTTGTCTTGTTGAAATATATATTTATAAAGTGGGATGTAGAGCATAAGTTACACATTTTACAGCTAGTGCCTTCTCATCTTACAACGATTCATAGAAAAACACACAAACTCAAGAAAACACATAAATCCAAAAATGCAAAAATATCATAAAACCAGATGAAAAGAACTTGATAATTTATGCTCCTGCCCCTCAATGATTTATTTGACTGGATTAGCCCAAAAGTGATTATTTCCTCTGATTACTTTGTCACCTGGTTTCTCAGTGGGATCTCTTAAAATGAAAAAAAATTAAATATCAACTAAGGGAAACATGGAGGAATTTCCCCGTATTACCTATTTTTTACCCATATCACAACTTGAGCTGTAACTATTAATACCTCCAAGGAGGATATGTTTTTACTCGTTTGTTTGTTTCTGGTGTGGATCTGGATCAGGGGGTGGATCCAGGTCTTATTATTACTTTCTTAAACAGTGCGAGAGGACATTTGACAACATTTTCACCATTTTCTCAAAGAACAATTCATGGATGCTGATGAAGAAAGCAAGGACTTTTAGGGAACTGATAGATATGAGTGTGTGACATTTGGTCCAGCTTGATTGAATGATTGAACTGTTGGGCCTCGGTGGAGGTATGTGTTCTACTGAGTGACCTTTTCTTTTCATTATCATTAAATCTGAAGGTTTTTTTCTTGATTGCTCACTTTTCTTTTGTTTGATGTGTAAAACATTAGAGAACAGTGAGAAATGCCTGTGAAAGCTGGTAATAATTGTTCCAGTGCTCAAGTTCATGTCATCGAGTGTCTTGTTTTGTCCAAGTGACAGTTAAAAGCCTAAAAAATATTTAAACCACAGTAACACGAGAAAAGTAAAAGCACTAATTTCTCTCATTTGATATAGTTTGATATGGTTTATGCATTAAAAATAACTTCACTCACTGACTTATCTTAATAGTTGTCTTTTTGATTCAGCTCAAATCACAACACACAACACACCTACTGCACACACTGTTCTCTCTGGGTTTTGTCAGTAACAGTGTTGCAGCCATACATTGTGCTCCAGTTAGTGCCTGAAGGAGCAGGATAAGTATAAAAATATTGTGAAGTGGTTTTCCAGTCACACTGTGCATTCATCATTCGGTCTCATAGCTTCTTTTAATTCTCCTCTGGCTCCTGCGTGCTCAGCAGAAGTGATTCTTACCTGGAGGAGGAAGGAGAGTGCGAGGGGTGTAGAAGAGGTGGTAATGCTGTTATGACTCGTCAGGCCATGGCTCCCTTTGTCAAACGTTCTTTTCACACGGTGCTCCATTCACATCTCGATCTCGACCCGATCCATTCATCTGACACCACTCAACCCTCCACAAACCCAGAGGCTACATGTTCTCAGGGGGCCTTTACACTGCCGCCTCCTTTGCTTTACATTATTTCAGATGTGCTACTGCATGTTCTTGGCAGCCGGCGAGAACTTTGCATGTATTCAGCGCCCACGGCACAGAGCGTGAGGGATTGAAAATGTTTAATTTTTCTCGGAAAACGCCACGCCACGCTTCAGACGGGTTTTCAGGAGTTTCACAGAAATGGCCACAACCAGAGCTTTTCATATGCGTGTGTTTAGCTCAGCTGGAGCTTAAGAGGTGGGCACAAGCTTATCTCCCATCCCTCCGTGGGTTAGTTCTACCTCTCCCACAGTTTCCCTTTCTCCTCTCTCTCAACCCTGTTCCTCTCTCCCTCTTTTAATACTCCCACTGTCTTTTTCTTCACCTTCCCTTTTCTGTTTCCCACTGTCTCACCCTCTCCTTGTACATTTCCAGCTCCAGCACTGTGAGATCCTCTGCCGTCTTGTGTGCAGCCTCAAATCTACACCAGCAGCAAGACTGGGCAGAGCCGGGGTCGGCCCACAGCGAGGCCACAGAGCAGTGTGAGATTGACGGGCTGTGTTGCCAGATGCATTCTGCTTCACTGCACTTTGTGTGCATCTGTGATTTGCAGGATGGAGGGATGGATGCAGAGAAAGGGAATGAAAAAGAGAGATAGAGGGAGAAAAAAAGAGGCCAGAGGAACCAGCTTTGCTTTTGTTGAGTCTACATAATTAATGTTTTGTTAAACAAAGCGGTGTCTACACACAGTATCAGCTCTGATCACAAATGCAAATATTGTCAGGAGGATAAGTGTGGAAAACTCTCAAAATGCTTCACAATGGACTAAACCAAGCCTCCACATACGTTCATTACTGTGGTGGTTGAGGGTGATTAAATTCTAGGTAAATGAGAAGCTGGAAACACTTCTAATTTTCTTAGAATCGTTCAAATGCTTTTGATTCCTAACGTGAATTGATTTCCAACGGTAAAGATGTGTTGCGATTACACTTAATGATCAGAGACTAGATTTATTGTTTCATTTTGTTCTCGTCCCCAACCGCTTTGTGATAAACCTGTGTGTTGAATGGCATTACAGACAAATATAACGTGACTTAGCTACATCATTAACATTTCGGACAGTGTAAATGAAATCAGTGTCATGAGCGTGTGTGTGTGCATGTGTGTGTGTGTTTTCTTTGGAGTGGGGCTTATGGTTGTTTGTCATTCGGAGGCAGAGGGGCTCCAGAGAAAGCTCTGTGATTAGCCTCCCACCCATGGGACAGTATAGCTTTCCAGGACCTGCTCCGTCAGCACCAAACAGGACATTCATCACGCATCCCACCTCACTGACACACAACACAGCATGGACGCTCATATCTCTACTGTATGCATGTGTTCTGTATGCAAACACACAGAGATGAAAACATAGATATAGATGTGAATACAAAATAACAGTGAGATATGAGGGAGGCAATTCCAGCGTGTACTTTCATCTTTAATACGCTATACATCCAAATATATACACTCATTTCCATAATGATGTGCAGTGTGGTGGATTGTTCAAGGGATCTTCATGTGTTTCAAGCATAATGAATGGACACATATACGCACACCCATGCAAACTAATGCGTGGATGGCCAAAGTAGAGATCCCAACTGGACTAAAACACATGCTTGAGCTACTACTGCTGAAGCTATACACACTCCACATAACACCCACTCTCTGCAAAACCAATGTGTGTCATGGTGTCATATTGGTTTTCACAGGTCTGGAATCATATGTTGCTTGTGTAAATCATGGTGCAGTGTTTGTGTGTTGAGTGTATAAATTCATGTTTTTTTATAACTTCTGAAGTGACACATTTGAAAAAGGAGATTAATGCTGCCTCTGTGTTGTGATCTACAGCGCGGCACTCGGGCTGCAATTCTCTGACTGAACATGACCGAGCCCAAGAGAAACCGGAGCCTTTTTTTCTTTACAGATTTCAGGCATGTGCATTGTATAAGATGAGGTAGATGGTCCAGCCAGCGAACCAAGCCTGAACCTGATCTGAACCCGAATATCATTTGAAATCTTTGTCTGAACCAGGCCACACATGAAGAGATACCAGGCTCGGGTATTCAAACACTATTGTAGTCCTAAACCTGCATTGAAGGTAGACTACATGATACACGTGTTGAATTTATTAACTTCAGTCTTTTGCCTCATAACTCATCCAGTGAAGCTGTATGTTTCCAGCTTTAATGACGCTGATGATGACCTTTTTGAATGCGTCCCTGTAAACTACTTGCTTATCTTTCAAACCCCCCCCCCCCAAAAAAAAAATCATCATGGGACATCTACCTTTCTTGACAGTCGCCTTGATGCTTGATGATGAAGGGAACACCCTGAAGGACTGTCGACTGTAAGTTGAACTTCTTTTATTACAGAAAAAAATAATTGCTCTCATGAGAGTTTTTTTTCTGTATTTTCTGAGATGGAGAAGGAACCACTGCTAACCCTATAGGTAGCTTTAGCATTTATTAGTCTATAAGCCTAATGGGCACCGTGCCAATTGCCAGTCTTTAGCCAGCTAATAAAATTTATAATAAACACACAAGGCCAAGAGTGTTTACGGAGCAGCACTGTAAATTAATCTCATTATCTGGTGTATGCAGACACAGCAGTTATTTATTTATTTCTGTGATGAGACTTCATTAGATTTAAGGCAGTGATGTTTGACCAAAGTAGCTAGAAGCGTTTTATTCTTATTTTTGATGAAGATGAATGACAAGCTGTAGTTTTCCTGCCTAATTAGACCTACACAACAATATGTATAGTTACACAATCACACACACAACGCTCTGACTCACTGGACTCTGTGCAGCATGTGACTATAATTCACCCTCATAGCTCCATAAGTCATATGCATAATGCACAGCATGCAACTGCATAGTGGTAGTTACCATTACTGAATCACTTTGATGAACAACTGCAGATGAAATGGCTTTATTGTGGTCCTGACTTATTGTCGGTGGTTCATGAGAACCCTGTAGGAAGCCCCTGTACAGTCCATCGTGCACTTTACAATTCCATTCGGATTAATAATCTATCGAGAACCCATTTTACCATTTTGTCTTCATTATCTGTGATTCATTTACACCGTGTTTCCCCCATTAATTACAGAGACTGTGGTGGCCCATCTAATTTGTCCTGCCACTTTTTCATAATGAACAAAATGTTTTTTTACACTCAATAATTATAACTTAAAAGATCTTTAGCGTAGTGTTTTGCGCCGTAGCTTCATTGAGAGAGCTCTCTCTCTCACACAAACAAACACACACACACACACACACACACACACACACACACAATAACAACGGGCCCCGTCCATCATAGTCGTACTGACCATCAGGATCACTGATAGAAATCCTTCCGCATTGTTTGTCTGCTGGACCGAGAAAAGATGCATTAAATTCTCATCGTCCTTGCCAGACAGGCAAACTCTACATAACTCGGGCCTTTCTCTCCATGCCCTTCATTCAGGGTGCTTGCATGCATGTGCCGAAAATTATCCCTTGCCAAAGGGATATTGAATATTCAATAGTAGCACTGTCCAGTGTTCAGTAAATACCCCAGCATAAAATAAACAGCCTGTTATCCATCCATCCATTATCCAGGGGAGAGCTGGAGCCAATCCCAGACAATGGGTTTGAGGAAGGGTACACCCTGGACAGGTTGCCAACATATAGAGACAACCATGGTCAGTTTGGAGACTCCATTTAACCTAACCCCAATGCACATGTCTTTGGGCTGTGGTAGAAAGTTGGAGTACTTGGAGAAAACCCACACAGGCAGAAAATTCAAACTCCATGCAGAGAGGCCCCAGCCGAACCGGGATTCAAATTTGGAACCTTTTTGCTGTGAGGTGACATTTCCAACCACCACACCACCCTGCAGAATTTAACTAAAACAAATCTGTAGAACAAGCCCATTTATTCCAACGACACTTCCAATGCTGTCATGCTGTTGTGCGTCAGTCCTGATCGGCTCATCACTTGCTCCATGGTAAAGACATGATTTTATGATCAATATTGTAACTCGCTGCAGTGGCCTCTCATGTCTCCTCCTCCCTCTGAGATAGATTGTATTTCTATGACTGGCTGCTTGCGTTAAGTCAATAACACATTTGTAAGATGCCGGTCTGGCCCCCACAAGAGGGAACACTCTGGGTTCATCATTGGCTCATTAGACATATTTGTCTCCTATCGACCTGTTAGGCCTGCTGCATGATCCACAACACTTCCTCTCCACCCGCTCCCTGTTTTTTTTTTTAATCCCCGCCCGCTCAGCTGACAGCTCTCTGTTTATACATAAAAGCGGCACAGAGACTGACAGCAAATTTGTCTTGCTGAGGTTTTGGCTGTAATTGTGCCTGGAGATATGATGACCCAGTTTGAGGCAATAAAGTGATAACAGACTCAATGCAAACTGTGAATCAGTTTTATGGTAACCAGGGAAATATGCAAATGGTGATGCATAAAAGATTCCAGCGTTTAGAGAGAATCTGGACCCCGTTTGACTCTGGTGGCTTGATTTAGTGTGCAAATAATTGTCTCAAAACGGCTGCCCATTCATTATTTTTGCTCAGGTCTCATTAGCAGGAGGTAGCTGTGTCACTCCTACATATGAATTATTCTGCCG
Organism: Paralichthys olivaceus; assembly: GCF_024713975.1. NCBI lineage: Eukaryota > Metazoa > Chordata > Actinopteri > Pleuronectiformes > Paralichthyidae > Paralichthys > Paralichthys olivaceus. Next base: position 13,146,654 of record NC_091105.1, read on the forward strand.
CCCGTCCTTGACTCAAGTTTGTCGTCCAGTCTCGGATTCCTCTCTCTGACGCTCACTAGACAAAGTGTTAAAGCCTCTCAAAGCAAAATAAGCTTGTAAAAACACAGCACTAAGCTTCCAGTGTGTTTATTATTCCTAGTCTGTTTATATTTCTGTGCAACCCGTGCTTTTACGCATTTTTCTTTAGTGGATCCAGGACTGCCAAATCCAGCTCTGAATCATTCTCTCTTTCGCAGAACTGGTAAAAGTCCTGTCAAACAATATATATAAAAAAAAAAAAGCATCCCGAGTCAGTGAAACAGTATGGAAGTAAATTTCTTTGGCTGTATTTTCAGATCTTATGGGTCCATTAGTGGCCAAATTGGCAGACTGTTATCTTCTTAAATGGTGAGATATTGCTCTCATGATGCAGCACATAATTGCCTCGCATTCAAAATAGAACAGAAAAACAACTTTAATGTGGGCACAAACATCACATACAATGCAGTAAATGTGGCTGTTATGTTTTTTTTCTCGTCCTCAAAAGCATGTCTAAATTGCTGGTAAGTTCTACAGTAATTTCTCCAGGGCTTTGTAATTTTGATATCTTTCCCAGAAATTACAGACGAGAAAAGAACAGACAAGTTCTTCAGCTCTAATTTCCGCTGGAGAGAGAGCTCCCTCTTAGACTTGCAGTTTGTGGAGTTATTACTCTACCCCTGAGATGGGCTCGGTTCTCAGGTGAGATGGTGGGTGCAGTGAATCGTTTTTGTCGATAGGTGCCATCGGATTACGAGGCTGTCTGTCTGTGGAGGGGAGTGCAGCAGTAAGGATTAGTGGCACTATTTGAGTCCCCGCTCCACCCAGAAGTCTTCCTAGCTGGCCAACTGGGCCTGTTAATAATGCTGATCATCTCCGATAATGGATAGGAAGGAGGAGGTGACTGCATAATACTAACCAGTCAAGAGTGGAAAGTGTCAAATGTGGAGTACATAAATTTACATTTGTGAGGAATTCCATCTTCCTTTCAAACAGACTTTTCAGTGTGTATTACGACTGCCAAGTGCCTGTGTTTATGCAGAGCTCAAACCGCCACTGGCGAGATGGTGACCGTTATTTATGTTCAGAGACTTTGCCCGTGATTGAAAAGGCAGCCTGCTCTTTAAGTTACCACTGTATCAATCAATCAGTCATTTGTGTGTATATGTGAGAGCTGGCCTCAGATGGCTGCAACGCTCATATAGGAAGACATGTCGCATAATATGCCAGAGGTGGAGTTGCTGCTTTACAGCTCTGTCTGCACATACACCTTGATGATGTCTCAGTCTGCTGCTTCGGCTCGCAAAAACAACTTTAGCATGTGATTGGATGCTAATGAGACATTACTGTTACCTATGATTGGAAAAACGAGATATCTGAGACTACTGTTGTTTGACATTTCTCTGCTTGTGTAAAATGGATCCTGCTGTTTGTTCCTGTGGTGTGATTTTTCTCTAATATAAATCTCACTGCTCAGTGTTACCTTGTTATTCTCCTCCGACAGGCAGGAGGCACCCGCACCGGCAAGAGCAAAGGTGCAACTGAAAGCAAAGTTAAATAGGTCAAGGGAAAATAAGCTTTTTTGCACTTATAAATAGTTGTAATACGTTTAAATTCAGACGCATCCTGAGGTGCACCGGGAAATGCTTTCAACAATTTTTTTGGAAAACCCTCTAAATTAATTGGATCAAGTATCTTGATCCAATAAATCACAATGTTTTTTCGGCTTATTAAACAGCTCAGTTTTCATTTTGTATCTCTCCTTTAAAAAAGCAGAACCTGTGATGTGTTGGTGTATTGTAAAAGCAACAGCGCTGCATGATAAATATGCTAAGAAGGTGAAGTTGCCTTGGATCTTTTCCCTACATGTTGGATTGTTTTGTGCATTGTTATTCGAGCATCAGTCCTCCACGTTTTTCGCTCCCACGCTCTTGGACACCATCGCAGTCGAGGCGCTCTGCAGATAGGAAGGCCGGTCCTTGCCCATGACTGACAAAATATCCCCTCTCTAGCCCTTGAAGGGGTCTGGCAGGGTTAAGAATAGTAATACCCGAGGACACATTTCCATCTGCATTTGAATGCATTAATCTTTTTGATCTTGATTAGGAAAGTTCAACATTAATGAGACATGTAGGTTTGGAAAGGCTCTTTATTGGGCGATGTAAAGATCAGCGTGTTGCTGGTGCGTTGAACTGATTTGTGTCGATTAACTCTCAGCGGGAACGTGAAGCAGGAAACAGGAATTTAACCTTCTAGAGGAGAAAAAGATTCAAAGCAGTGTACGAGCTGATTACCCTTGTGTCGACCTTGTCATCTGATGGCTCTGTGAAGAACAGCCGGCGAGAGAGGAGGAGAGGAGAAAAAAGCCAGTAATCTCTCACCGAAGACAGATACTTTTTATGCAGATTAGATGCAGAGTATTTTTAACCATGCAAACTCTGGTGGATAACAAATTGTTTGTTTTGGGGCTTTGACAGTTTGTTTGAATATGTAAATATTACACAGGGAATAGAGAGGAAGGGAGTGAGGGGAAGCAGGCAGAGATAAGACTTCTCATTTGCAAGCAAACCTTGAGATTATATGATATTATATTATATTACTTGTTGTTTATATATCACCTGCGTAAATTGCTCTTTGTCTTTTAATGACCAATAACAATCAAGCAATAACTAACCCCTTTCACTATTTGAAAATAAATGTGTTGTGTTTTATTTTATAGAAACAATCTGGAGTATTTCATATCTTTGGGCTTTCTATTTATATGTATACAGTTCAGATGGTTTTAGATTCACAGGCTGAAATATAATGCTTGAGTACTAAACCAATCAGGTTGGTTTAGTACTGCAAGCCCCAGCCCAAAGGTTGCGGTACTTTTGTAAAGTTATGTCCCCCAACCTGGGACTTTTGGGGGGTTAAAAGTGTTGTAAAGTGACCCTGGTCGCTGTGGTGAGAATTTTCTGCTGCGACTATGTCATAGTTGAGGAGCGCCTCCTCAAAAATGTATCTTTATGTCCAGGATACAATGGCAAACTAGACAGTAATGGGTCAACCTCCTACATGGTTCTGTTTTTAATAGAGAAGGCAAAATTGAGGAATTGAAGAAATATGGTAGTTTTCTTCATTTTAGTAGCACACATCTAGAAAAGCAAAGCCGTCTCCGCTGCAAAACTCTGCTCCCCGTGATAAACATTTCTTTCACAGTGAGTAACAGAGTGTGATATTAGCATGTGCATGGACCACCATTGTTCTATGTATCACAGACGCAAGAAATTATGTAAACACAGTTAAGGTTAACTTATTATTTATTATAATACTTATTTAGTGGTCATTCATCGAAAGGCCTCCACCGTAGTTATGCGTGGCTCTTAATCCCTTTTGTTGTAGATGACCTGAGCTTCTCTTGCTCACTGGCTTAGAAATAAGAGGGTATATACTTTAAGTGGCAGAAAATGGATGAATGGTTTTTGTTTGAATTGACCCACCAGCAGACCGTCACATGTCAGTTCTTAAAACCAGATGAACATGTGAACTATTCTCGGCCACCTCCAATTAATTAATTAAAACAAAAGTTGAGGTTATGTACATGCACCCCTCGTGTCCTCCCCTCACACCCACTTCACCCCCTTGAGTTCATGGTCTAAAATCAGCCTAATTATGGAGGTGACCTGCTGCTCCTGAGACAAAGTTATGAATCGTTCTTGTAATCCTTGCTGACAAGTGTGTGTGAGTGGTGAAGCCAACTTCTGCCTCATGTCATCCACTAACAGATGGCATAAATCATTCTCTTAAACGCTGCATTAAGTATTAATCATTCTCGGTGCTGTCACTGTCACACTTCTTGGTGGGCTGTGGGCGTGCAAAGTGTGATTAATGGAGGCAGAGATTTAGGGAGCCACTTTTGAGCCCCCCACCACTTCTTCCTAACATCTCCTATTGGCTGCAGCGGGACTGATGGCGCACCTATACACTTACACAACAATGACCTCGAAGAAGTGGCCAAATGGATCTTAGGGATAATTCACTGGCATTGGTGCGGCAGAACTCAACTGTCCCATTGGAGAAGAATAAAGCATTAAATGCACAATTTTTTAAAGATTGATGTGGTATTATTTTTCATTTGGCTTCGTAGAGTGGACTCACTTCTGTCTGTGATTCTCTCTTTAAGAAAGAGTACTGAAAATCCAGAGGAATACATCTGAACAGACACACTTTAGTATGATCTGCATGATAATGAGAGTGCCGTCTCATCTAAAACTTGACATTTTGCCATTTCATGAAAAAAGAAAGTTTTGTAGGATTATCTTTCTCAAAGGTTTTTCATGACAAATCGAAAAAAACAAGGCTATTACGAGGCAAAGTGAACTGTTATTATTAAAGGCCAGTCCTATTCTCAATGCAAGCTCCTTCACGTTCACCTTGTAACTGTTAATACAGTCCCTGCGTTGTAAGCAGTTTACTTGTATTGTGTGCCTCAATAACCAAATGTGTAGGCGGACTAGATGACTAGGGAGGTTGTGGATAACACAAACTTTTCAGCCGAACTTCCCGTCGTCTTCCACCAGTGGGCTTGTGAACTACGACGTGGTCTGTTGAGCGTCCCCTTCGGCCACACCAGGCTCCGGGCTCGGCCAGCTCAGATACTGCCGTATGGTTTTAGTTCAAAAGTGATTGGGGTCCCCATGCACACTGAATAAGGGTTGTGAAAAGGGTCTGTGCTCTGGGTCAGTGACTGTCTTCTTGAACAGAGGTTTATTTGGTGGCCACATGTCCGCTGCCGTCACGCTCCACGGTCTCTCAGATGTGCGTGTCGTATGGAAGTATCCATTAGAAGACTGTAAACTGTGTCCATAAAGAGATGGACATGGTCAGAAACAAAACTCAGATAGTTTGTGGCATTCAAACCATGATTGATTGGTATTTAGGGACCAAAATGTGCCAACAAAACATTCCCCACACCATTAACACTAGACTGGACTGCTGACACAAGGCAGGTTGGTTCCATGGCTTCCTTCATGCTGTTGATGCCGAATTCTGAATCTACCATCTGCAGCCTCAGCCGAAATACATATTCATTAGGCTGCATTTTTTCCCCCAGTCTTCAGCTGTCTAGAGTTTGTGTCCAGTGCAGCTTCAGATTTCTGTTTCTTGGCAGACAAGAGTGGAACCTGACATGGTCGTCCGCTATTGCAGACCATCCACTTTAGGGTTTGACGTGTTTGCTTTCAGAGATACTTTTCTGCTCAGCACAGTTGTTAAAAAGAGTGGTTATCTGAGTTCATGTAGCCTTTCTGTCAGTTTGACCGGTCTGGCTCTTCTCCTCTGACCTCTCCCATTGACAGTGTTTTCATCTGCAGAATTGCTGCTCACTGGACATATTTGTGTCTCTTACCATTCGGAGTAAACTCCTGTCTGACAGCAACAATCATGCGGTGGTCAAAGATACCGAATTCAAATTTTTTCATTCATGTTTGACATGACCATTAACTGAAGCTCCTGACCTGTGTCTGCATGATTTCAAGCACCGCTACCGCATGACTGTCTGATTGGATAATTGAAAGATGTTTCGAATGAAGTGCTCTGTGAGTGTATGTTTGAAGCATGTTGATTTCCTGTCGAGTACTGCTGGATGCCTTCTGCTTAAACTCACCATAATTTTCTCTTTTAAAACGTAACGTCACTTAATTATAGTGGTTTTTCAGCACAGGCCTGATTTGATTTTGTGGAGGCAGATGACTCTCAATCATCTTTCGTGGTTTGAAGTCACTTTAAATGGCATTCCAGTCATGTACAGTGGCAGCACTGGCTTCAGGATTAACGCTCTCCTCTCTTGCTCTGTGCACTCCACTCTTTTGCCACCCTTGCCCCACGGTGCCTCAGCTCCCATCTCTTCTCAGTAGTGCCCTTAATCTGACGTTGATGCAAAGTGAAGGACCGCTGGCGCTCCTCCGACATGCCTATTCGTCCCCCTCTGCGCCTGGTCTCCAATCCGCTGCCTTTGCGTTGCATGTGCTTAGCTTCAGGCTCCAAGTTTCATCTCCCTCCACCCTCTCCCCCTCGCTCCGCTCCCTCCCTCAGCTCCAGTGCTGCTGGGATGCTGGAGCTGATGTGGCTTGGCGACCCGTGCGAAGTCAGATACAATGCATAATTATGTTGTCAGAGAACATCGTGATGGAAACATCTCAGTCCCTAGACATCACGATGGGATTCTATCGCTTCACACTGCGTCCCTTCTGTCTGCAGCATCAACAAGATGGAGGCTCACGCTGTCCACCCATGGCAGCTGGCGAGATCCAATTGGTGGTTGTTTTCATCAACGTGAGCAGTTGTCTCCTCAAAAAAGCTTGTTAGAGAGATTCTGAAAAGACGCGCTTTCCTGCATACCCCACACTAAAGGTATTTTTAGTGATGCGCTCTAAAGCCCTTTTAAGCCACAGCTATTGAGCCAGGGTTTGTTTGTGGATTCATTCTTGAGCCTGTATATATGTTAAAGCAAATTAGTGTGATGTTAAGACATGCTCAACAAGACGTGCTCCTAGCAATCCTGGAGCAATTAACCTTGAGAGAAACACCTCAGAAAGTTATTGTACTTTGTGTCTCTCTGTCTCTCTGGTTCTGATTATTAGGCCGTGAAGATATTCTTCTGGTGTCTGGTCAGACTTTTCTAGTCGAGTTGTCGCTTTTGAAATTTTTCACCTGACTTCATTTGTAATGTTATGGATGAACGATATGTATTGATGTGTTGTTGTGGTGACTAATTACATCCCGTACGTGTAATTTGTAACAGTGGGACACAAGACACAGGACGTAAATGATTAACAAAAGAATTACGAACAATCTCTGCATTTATAAAAGCTACAGATTCCATCGACATAACAGACATAACAATAGCAGTCCAATTTTCAACATAATTGGATTTTATAATCAGAGGACAAATTGATGTCTTCCTGACCATAAGCTAGACAGACGCACGCTGAGAAAATGTGAAGTGCGCCAGCAGGGACTCTCCATCTACGTGGAAGACAATGGCACGGTGGAAGGAGGATGTTAGAGAAAGGAGCTCATATAAATGTTCTCAGCCCCTCCACTCCACTCTGCTGCCAGGTGTCCCCTCGGTATTCCCACCTTTAATCTTCTCAGTGAGAGGTCTAAAACTACTTGATCCCTGATTAAGGTCCTTAACTCATTTTATTTTGGCTGTTTAATGAGGCTGTAAAAGTCCCAATGTGAAGATTGGTTGGAGAATGGCCCCTCTGAAGCTGTCAGTGTGTTGTTATGCTTGAAAAATGCTCTTAAACTCATCTCATCTCTCACACCGTGGGTCTGATTATGCAGAGTTATGCACACATTTTCTGACTGTACTCAGATGCAAATTAGAAATTTAGACACCCTATGGAGGATTAAAGAGTAACAGTCTCTCCTTGCTCGCCACAATTCATTTCCCATTTCAAGATGTGTAGAGTTTGTCCCTTCATGGAAGCTATTACTGCACAAAAGTGCAGTATTTATAAAGCTGTATGTAGACTCATGATGAAAAGATTGTTTTATTTTTATGACCTTTTACTAAATCACATTGGTTTTTAAAAGTATAAAACCTTTCACACAGTGTCACTATAGCTGTTGCTTTCATGGCATGTGACAACAGTAGTTCTTTTTCATTTTTCTTCAAAAAAACCAAAAAACCCCACTGTGGGCTTTTGAAAACCTTTTCAGAACAAAATAATGCATTTTACTCAGTGACTGATGTTGTGAAAGTCTCTGAATACCAGAACAAAATCAAGAATTTTTACATTCTATATTGCATGATTTGTGAGAAAGTGCAGCAGATGTAAAACAAGTGTAATTCAAAATGATCTGCTTTTGAAGATAAATAGCATACCAGTCCTATTTCTTTGATTTGGATGGTAAGATATGCTACATATTTGATTTTGGGCATTTCATTTGGTGTTTGATGTCGATGGTTGTCGACACTCAAAAGGGAATTTCGAGTACTTGGAGAACTAGGTCGTCTTGGATGGATATAAGCTGTAAAATGAAAAATAGATTCATACACATAAATTGGTAAGAAAAGCTGAAATAAAGATGTGTCTTTCATGCATAGATTAGGCTGGAGCTTTGTCATTGCTTGTTGAGTGGAAACATCAGTTGAGTCCAGCAGTGATAAAACATCAAGTCTTGTCTCAGAGTAGAAGTCAAATTATTCTGCAGCTGTAACCCTCCCAATCTCTCCTCTCCTCCTCTCTCGGTGAGTGTGAGCTCACAGCCATCTGTGGCTGCATAACCTCTCGTCCGCGCTGCATGGGTCCCATCAATGTGGCTGTGTGTGTGGAGAGGAGTTGGAATTCGCCTGTGGGGTCTTCCATCAGCAAGACTGACCAACTGGGGCAGAATCAGAAGTGAGGCACAGCAGGGGCAGATATATCTGAAGGCTCTGGCAGCTCTCATGTTGGCTTGGTTATTGTTCAGGGTTACATCCTGCATTAACACAACGACCAGAGAGTTTGCTACAGGCATGGAATATCCAAGAAACGCTTGTTGCTACCATATTAATACACGTCATGATCTCAAGTCTATAGTTTACATAAAATTGATGATTTTATAGATATGTTGTTTGGAGCATAAGAGACTGACCAATTCATACGTTGGCCTTCCCCAGAACATCAATGCAGAAAAGAATGTTCTATATATTTGGATGTAATTGTATTTTCTTTTTATGTATATAATTTTTATAGCTAAACTGTAAAATATCAAGCCTCAAATAAATGTCTTTGTCATAAGGGTTTGATTACAACATTTAAGTAATTTAAATTATTGCCATTGGTTTAAATAAATATATATGTATACACATATATATTTTTTGTCACTTTGCACCAGAGCAGGTGAAATTTATTCACAAAATCACTTGAGCAGTGTTATATATATATATGCACCGTGTCAGATCACCTCATTGTGTTCAAGCTGAAAAATATTTAGATGTACAGTCAGAATCCACATCACTTTTCACATCCCTGTTTCTTCTGATCAGCCGCCACATATAACAAATGAACCTCTCGCTCACCATCTTCCAGCGACGCTGCCGTGCATCAGCCAGCAGAATGTCCTTATTCTGCACATTTCTTAGAACTTTTCTTGGATCTCATAAATTATCTTCAGCAGTAGAATTTATTTATCAGAGGATTTGAGAATAAAGGGACTAAAGCTAGAACGCCAGAAAGGTCAGACAAAGGTAGAAAGTTGGAAGCAACTGTGGTTAGCACGTATACCTCAAGTCATCAAATCATTTAATCTCCAGCCCCTTGTGCCACTTCTTTAAAGCAGGACAGCTGCTGCCGTCGCTCAGAGTTGGCGGTAGACGCTCCCACTTTCATAGACCAATAAACCAGAGCGTAAAAACAAACACAGGCAGTCCACAGTAAGCACCACCACCGATTTCGTGCACAATTTAATGTGTGCTGGTGCATTGTGTTTTCTTTTTTAACTTGGGCACACATGAGGAACTCATCACGGCTCACACAGGGACAGTGATTGAAGCTTCAGTGGGATTCCTGGAATTGCCTTTTCACGGTGAAGGCTCAGACAGAGAGAGAGAGACAGACAGAGAGGGCCGGTGATCAGCGGACAGACAGAGGGGTATGATTGAAAGGCCATCGCAGGCCTGTTTGTATGACTCAGTGCAAAATTTGCCTCAGTGAGTGCGACTGCTCTGAAGCTACAGAGATGCTTCCTGGGGCGATCTCAAGCCCATCTTCAACCCACGTCTCCCTCACAATAGGCCAACAGTTTAATTAGCTTTCTAACTGCCGGTCTTGGCAGCTTGCTCTCTCTCTGTTTCCTCCAGGTCCTCTCAACTCAAACACCGTCCCCCTCCTGGTTGGCTGAGGTCCAATAGACAGTGTCACACAATAGTTCACTGTCTGGCTCTCACTGTACCACTTTTATTTAGAGTGCATTGATAAAAGCAAAGATTGCTGCCAATTTTCTTTTTCATATTTTCTCTCGGTATTATCACCTCAGTGCTGGTGGTATTTGCTTTGATTAACATGTGTCTAGATTTTCTGTATGATGAGCCTCTTAAAATATTTTCCTTGCAATTTCTTCAGGTGTGAATTGGATATTCACGGTGTTTGGTAACGTCTGATGTCTTCGACTTCAATCCGCAGGGACAGAATGGAAATGTAGATGTGTTTAAAATGGTATTTTTCACCCAGAGAGCATAGAGTCTGTCTTCAAAGTGCTGTGACTGAACCATGGCGAATCACTTTAAACAAGCTTTTTGTTTCTCTTGGCCCAACATGGCTGCAACACGGGTCTTGTCCTCATCTCGTCGTTCTGCAACCCAATCCTGTCTTCTTCTCTCCGCTCTCCGCTTCTTCACATGATGTCAATTGCAGACGCTGCGTCAGAATCTCACTGATTAATCCCCACAAGACTGGTGGAAACACTTGGCACATGCTTCTTCATGATGTTGGAAAAAGCACAGTCTGACCCAAAATCAGCGCCGGCTTGTACGTAACGCCACTGCTCTGCTCCTTGTGTGTCTGGAAGTCATCATGAGGGAAGAACTCCAACCACAGACTGATGTATCAATGAGCTGCTGGCTGGCCATTACTCAAGTTAACTCTGATTTTCACATTCCTCAGGAGCGGCTGAACCAACAGAGTCTCGTCTTTCAGTCTGGATGTTTCTCACATCCACAGTAAATGCAGGAGGACCTGTTCAGGGGAGGTCAGGGGGCTGAACACATAACCAGTAACGGTTGAAAGCCACATACGCAAGCTGTGACATTTACCAGATCTCCCTTTGACTTGAAAGTCACTTTAATGGCTTCCTGGCTTCACCTCTTAAGAACGGAGGAAGGAATAAGAAATCACAGGAGGGTTCAGGGTTTATGTGCCCTGACAGTTGGGACAGTTAAGATTTAGGTTCATTTGGTTTATCCACAGCCATCTCTCGTCTGATTGAGTGTGAAAGCACATCCTTGTGTCTGATTGCCGGATGTCTACTCCCATTTCTTCACATGCCCATCTTTGTTTGAGTGACAGCCTGTCTGCACCGTCACTCAGAAGAAGCAGCAGCAGCAGCGTGTATCACATATATAAATGAATGCTTACAGACAGAAGCAGGGGCACACATGCAGACCCTCAGAGTTGCATTTATGAGCACATCACATTTAGACACACTGGACTGACCACTTGGCTCCAGCCACAGTGAGATTGATGCAAAACACCACACGACTGGACAGGTGGCAGCTGCACCAGGAATCTCGTCCACAGCACGCCAAAGAGTTGCCCGGATACGTGGAGGTAATCAGGTGGGCACTGACGTGTGGCTGGGCGGTGGCCGAGAATCTGTGGCAGAGCAGGTGAAGGCTGGAAGGATGAGAGGGAACAGAGGCCCTTCAGCTAGTTTAACTTTTTGTCCTCCACAGTATTTAGTTGTTCTGCTTTTCTTTTCATTTATTTCCACGGCTGTGCTTGTTGACGCTGTCCCTTAGATTGTTTTTTCGAAGTTGCCCCCCAGGATAGTCACTGAGTGTACAGATCCATCTGGAGCACCAGCTTGTCTATTTTTACAGGAGCTGATGCTTTTTTCCTCAACATCAGCTCACACAAACACAGGTTCCTTTCCTTTCCTATGACTTAAAGATGAAATGTCTAAAAATGACGCCACCAAATTTATATACTTTGTTGACATGTGTACATACATTATCCAAAATGTTTCTAATGTGTAAACCCAGAAAAATCCCCAATATTCTTCAAGGCAACAGTATGTTTTATTTTGGTGGTCTTTTAATTGCATCATATCCACTACACCCATGGCTTTGCACGGGGCAAAATAATACATTTGCCTTTTGCATAACTTCCACAAGTAGTCTAATTAATCAGCAGCATGTTTTTGATTCAACAGACCCCACTGTATTTGATGTTTGTGACATTTGCTGTCATGCAGATTTCTTGCTTTCATTAATGTGGGAGATGAACACGGGTGGCTGCTCCGTCACTTAGCATTAGACTAGCTTAGCTGTGGGTTAAAACAGGCCGTGCTAAACCTTTCACAGGTTATGTTGTTCTTCCCTTTGATTAGGCTTTGGAGCTGCAGATGCAAAACTTAAAGGTGGAGACTTAATTAAAATTGACTTTTTGTGGTGGGTTGTGCGGATTTGTTTTGATGTGAAATTTTCGTGTGACAGTTTGACTCTCCTGGCCTTTTGGAAAAGATTGGGTTGAAGCAAAACATCGAAGTTCTTTAAACGTCCTTGGCAGAATAGTATTTTACCATTTAAAAGGGTAAAATTATCTGCCCTTTGTCTCTATTGATGGCAAATGCTGAGAGAAGAAGAGAAAGAAAGAGCGCATTACGTCTTGTGCACAATGGGAACAATGGGTTGAGGGAGAAGGGGAACAAAACAGGCACAGAGAAGGGAAGTACTCACTGTAATGCTCCTCTCCCACCCACCTCCCTTCATGTGATTCCTATATGTGGGTTACCGCAATTTAAAAGGTTTTGGAGACAGCAATTGGCTGCCTTTGCGTTAGTGGAATTGACAGGCAGCAGAGGGGTGAAGCAGCTACGGGGTATGTGCTTTAGCCCGACTTGATAGACACAAGGTTTTTTTCTTTTTTGTTTTGTCTCGTGTTTTTTTCCCGAGAGTCTCAGGACGCTACAGGCATTTTGATTTGGATGCACAGTCAAATGTAGTTCAGCTCGTTGCATGCGAGTGGCTGAGGTCAGTCGGGGTGGGAAATAAGAGTGTGCAGCTTATGTTTGTGTTGGAGATCATTTGTTTACAAGAATGAGTTGTGAATTAAATCCAGACGCATTGCTTGTGACCTTTAAACGAACCCTTGAGTCATCTCGTTGCTCGTTCGATGGTGATCACCGGACACACTCTGGCACTGGGGGCGGTTTGAAAGAAATCTCATAAGAATGACCCATCAGTGAACCAGGACACACTTTTCTAAGTGTTGTCTTTAAGGCAGTGAATGAATCAAATATTTACTTTAGCTGTACAACAAATTTCTAGGTCAGCATAGTTTATAATTTTTCACTTACGCACATATTCCAGCTTCTTTTCCTGAAGACCCTCTGGTGCCTGTGAATAATGCAGTCACAGTGGTGCGTTTTGTTTGACACATCATTATCATCTCTAACCCATTTGAATAACACAATAGTTTAGAGTATGTACTAATGAAATCATTCATAATGCTGGGATTAATGAATCATTGTGATTAGGTGAGAATGTATTAAACACTTCCATTACTTGATGAGTTGGGTGTGTCTCAGTGTAATATTTATCCGCTTTTTATAAATTACAGATAAAACTGGGGCATGACATCATGTTTTATTTTGCATCAAGCTCCAAAATTCGCTTTGCTCATTTGAGAAACAACTCAGCTTTACTAAGCAGATTATAAAAAATACAATTTGGGGGATCACATCGAAAAAATTTGCAATAAATGACATTGATGTGTTGGAGTCTGATTTCAAATTCTGCTTTCAAATATGATGCATCACAGTCGGGGTAAAATGCAAACACATTACTTCAAAGCAAGCATTGATGCTTAAATGCTTATTTTTTCCATAAAAATTTTACAAAAAGGAACAACGTCATCATCCACCAAAGTTTCCACAGACCAAAGCAACATCTTTGAATAACATGTTTTGTACAACCAACTGTGGAAACTAGAAAAAGATGGACTAAACATTCAATCAGTTAATTAAATGATCATTAAAGCACCTTGCTGCATTAAATAATGGAATTATTGGCCAAAGGCAAAAATTTCTATGTAATTGCAGGTTCACAAAATTTTACAAGCACCCTAACGCTGTTGCAGTCGAGCCTCAGTCCCTCACTTGTTTAACAAACATGACTTATGCTTTGACATTATGTCAAGAACCTCCTTCATATCATCCAGACACACTGTGGGGTTCTTTTAGTTGCTTTTGACTTGATTTACAAATTAGCTCCTTTACAAACTCTCCCCACATCCTCAAATGAAACAGATGTTAAATAGTGAGTCACCAGTCACAAGAGATTTTCTGCTGCTAATTAAACTGATTCCTTGAATGAGCTTTTCAATTCAGATCTGCTGTCGTGATCCACCTGCGTCCCACATGTTATTCATTTCTGTGGAAGTGAGGGGAAATGCAAAGTGGGGATGAATGGCACAGCAACTCTACCTGCCGGAGAAAAGACGTCTGCTGAAAATAGACCGACATTTTGAGAGAAAAAATATAAAACTATAATTAAAACTCCTTATCAGCAGTGCAAACTGAGATTTCTCCTACCCCCTACCCTATACCCACAGGAAATGTGAAGCGGAATAATTGACGCTTTCTTTTCTTTTTCTTTTCTCGGTGAAGGAGAAACAGAAAGAGGAGACAACAAAGTCAGAAAGCTTTTGTCTTAGCGTACTTGTTTTTCTGTTGTGTTTCCCTCAGAATAGCATAGAAAAGGCTTCTGTTGAAAGAGCTATATTTTTCCCTCCTGTTGTACCGACATCTGAGATGCTTTTATCATCAACCCAGCATTGAGAGTGAAATATTGTTCCGGGCTTTTAAAGTAAAGGCAAAATTAATTCCACAATAAACTGCAGCTGACGGATATCTCAGGATTCAGAGTGAATGCAGCTGTAGGAAACGTTTATGTCACTTTTCACCCTCAGAAGATGAAATGGGGGAAAAGTTTTTGAGCTGATATGTAACATAACCTCATTCAGTTGAATGGGTGGCATGAGAATTAGAAAAGTAGTTAGATTTGTTTCTTCATGAGGGGTTTGTACGCTATATCTATATCAACTAGAAAATGTTTTATTATTTAATCAACGAAGCGTCAAAGCGGACAATCCAAAAATGGACACCACTAAAGTAATAGTTGGTAAACAACGTACAATATGAACAATAGGAAATATAAATGGAATAGAACTAATATACAGTGTTATATACTATCTGTGCAACTACCTGATCCAATTGAAGGGGTGGTGGCATGATTTTTATTATCAGAGGTGGGAGGTAAGAAAAGGCTTTAGAGTGAGAATCAATTTTATTTTATTTAAAATTCCTCTTTTTGAGTGGTTTCTCATTTTATGAGACTGGAGGCTATTTGGATTAATTTGTCAATTTTGACAGAACAGATGTAGCTCTCTACAGATGGCATGTTTTTTTCAGCCAAAAATGTTAAATGTGACATGTAAAGTGAAATAATAATAATGACATATCAGACTGACATTGTTTGATGAGGGTGCTGTGTTGGAAATGATCATAGGATTCAGTTAAAAATTAGAGTTGTGCATTATAGGCTGACCAACCCTATTTAAGACCAATGTTGTGATAGAAATATAATATATATATATATATATATATATATATATATTATAGTTATTATAGAGGATACAGGACTTTTTTAAACAACTCTCAACTATTTTGACACTTAAAAATGAGATACATGGTTATAAAAATCAACTTGTCAGTGCTGCCACTCATAAAGGAAGTGCTGCTGGACGACACTGAAATGATGCTCCACAATTTTTTTTTTCAAAGATAGGAAATTAATTATTTGCAGGTTACATATTTGGATTGCAATTCATACACTAGCGTTTGAAGATGCAATCATCTAAAAGTGCATGTCAGACAAGAGATCTAATAAAAAATCTAATGAAATGGTCAAAGTTGTCATATTGACATTTAAGGTGTATCGATTGATTCATAATGTCAACTCATGAAAATAAAATTCAACAAAACACCTTTCACCTTAAAAGTTGCAGGTAGCCGCTTGTAGCCTTTGAAGGGCGCTGTGGATTATATTATTGTTTCTAACTTTGTAAAGATTAAAGCAGCCAAACATCCTTTTCTTCTCTGTTCTGAGGCTTGCACGGTGAACACCCTGTTACGCTACCTGTTAAACTGTCCGCAGCCTGCTGTATGAAAGCTATGTTTTCATAGCCTTGTCTGTCAGATGAGCCTGACCTCTGTGAACCGAAACCTTCCCTCAGAATGAATGTCACGCTAATCACAACCTACCTTATCCATCAAATCATCAAATACTGAGCTATAGGTTTGGCTGACTGCTGTGTAATCTTCTCTGCATGATGAAACTATTCATGGAGTCAGTCTAACATTTCACTGTGTGCTCAGTTATAATTTTACGAATAAGTCCCAATTTAACTGTGTGTGCATGCATTCCTGCAGGTCAGTGTGAGCCAGCAGTCAATTATACTTCCGCAGAGAAATTATGGAAACTTCTACTTTGGCATTTCTCTACTACAATTTTTTGTTACATGCACCGATCATAGAGTGTAAATAAAGATGGACGATGTGCCTCCAGTTCCTCTTGTCATCCAGTGTGTGAGTGTCGCCCTGACGTCATTTGCAGTAGTGTTCGTGATGTTGAAGTGCCATCTTCTCAGTCGGTCTCAGCTGTCAACCATGGTGTTTCACCCTGTTTTTACAGCATTCAATAATAAATGAAAAACAATATGATTAGAAACATGAACATAAAGTGTGAGAAGAACTTTGTTACTTGGTTTGGCTCATATCCCATCCAGCAACAATGATGCGGTTTGTGACCTATACTGCAGCCAACCACCAGGGGGCGATCAAGATGATTTGGCTTATAGGTTGTCTATCTTAATATATAATTTGATCTGATAGCAATATACAGTATCTATTTGGCTGATTAATTTTAGTTGCCAAAGTGTGCTCTTTGTGCAGGTTATATAAGATATTAGAGGATGGTCTACCCTGAAGCTCCGCACTTGTGCCGTACCTGTTCACCATCTTCAATCCATTCTTATCTCAATCTGTTTGCTGGCCCTGTGTGTGTGACCGGCCCCATCCAGCCACCAGGGTTGAGTTATTAATGCCTGGGGAGGCAGAGAGATGATTTCATTGCGTATTCAAGTGTGGGGATGGATGGCTTTCAGAGGCAGCCAGGGGAGTGCTGGGGAGGAGAGCCTCTGTAGAGAATAAATATACCTGTCTCCCGCTGATGCATCGGGCCACACTCGCTGAAATGCAAATGGAGCACTCACCTCTTCCTAACTGCCTCCAGTATTACTCACCTATTCCCACCTGGATCCCCACCAGCCAGCCACTCAGTCACCTCACACTCTTTTTACTCTCAGTTATGGGCTTTCTTCCTAGCATGGTTTGCTTCCCATTTGTTGACAACGATCTGACAAGCATCCATGCCTCATCATGTCTGCATTTCCTAGGTGACTTCACAAGTTCTGGAGTTCATTATCCATCGCAGACTGGCAGATAATTAAGGGCAGAGGCTCGAGGTTGACATTAAAGCAAAGGTTGGGAATGGTGTCTCAGAGCCCACATATCACTTTTTACTGTTTTTGTTATAAATGAGAGGCTGGGCTTTAAATGCGTTTTGGTCCGTGTCTGTAAATTGGCTGCGTTTTCGGTCGGTTTTGATCGGTGTCAGACAATGACACCGGATTTCATTTCCAGGGCCACACAAGTACCCAGCTGTGTGTGCTCATCACTCCTGCTTCTGCACTCTTATCTGATTTTTATTTTCTTCTGAGACTGGATGCGAACTTCTCTTATACGATGCCAAACACAGGCTCTTACCCAAAAATCCTTTCGCAATTTCAACAATTTGTATTGTGTAAAAACAATAATTATATATTTTCAGAAACCCTTATTCACTTTCTCATTGAGAGTAAAGATGAGATATGTCTGACATTTTTATTCCCCCGAAAACACCAACAGCTGAGACCAGAGGGATTATTATATCTTTTTGTCCGTCCATCTGTCTGTCCGTTCTTCTGTTCCATACTCAGGAGCACAATATCTCAGGAACCTCTAGTGAAATTATTTCAAATTTGGCAGAAACATTCACCTGAACTCAATGATTAACTGATTTGATTTTGTTGATTAAAGGCAAAAGGTCAAGGTCACCCTGATGTAACAAAACACATTGTTGGCCATTACTCAAGAACTGATGTGCTCATTATTACACATTTTTAGACAAATGACAAAATTGATCAAATCCTCCCAAGAATAATTTGAATATCGATTATTTTCTTGCACATTATGATCAAAAGAGAAGATGAGGAAAAACTTAACTACTTCAGGTATTTCAACATTAACATATTTGTTAAATATAAACATTATATGCTAAAAAATACGAATCAAGACTTTGTTTGGTTTGAGTACCTAACATCAAGCTTTCCATACAACTCTACCTCACGGTTGTTTGCTGTCTATTGACCAACATTTCCAAGATTATCTGAAGTGCAACTTACTCTATTTGTGGGCAAATTGGGATGTTAATGCTCTACTATCACTACCAATTGGTGACCTTGACCTCCATTTTATTTTCAGTAATATGAACTGATGTTGTCTGGGAAAGGCCAACGTGAGAACTTCCGAGGTAGACAAACAGGACAGTCATATACATTATTGAATTCACAATATTCATGGACAACCCAAATTATTTCATGTTTACTACTTTTACTTTTCCACTTATTTATGCTGGATATACATTTTGAGTGATATAATGGTGCATCATTTCTGCATCTATCACCAAAAATCTTTGTGTTTTCATTGGCCCAATGAGCTGTTGTCAATGTTCAAAGTATCTTACTTGAGCTAATATGCACCAGCATTCTCACTGAAAACTTTGAACCACCTCTGTGAGTCTCTGATATGGCAATTTGGTTCTCAGATAATATAAGTAGTTTGCAGTCTGTACAAGTACCTCTCTGTGGTGTGGGACTCTGTTGTTTTATTCTGTTCACTCGCTGCAGTGAATCTTTTAGGAAATGGTAAATGGTGAATGGACTGCTTTTATATGGACACAGCTGCCTTTTAAGCAGCCAGTAAGAAGATTAACTGCAGGGTTTCAGATCAAACAATGGCTTTCTGTATTATACCAGATACCAGATCATTATTTGGCTTTGAACTATTTGAAAAGACGTGTATGTTTTAAGTTTGCAAGTTGATACTCTAATTTAAACTAGAATGGCGCTCAGTAGAGCACATATCTCTGCCAAGGCCGAACAATTCTTCACATTATTGTCTATTTCACATAGTAGAAATATAAGAGAAAAAGTAACTGATCTGATTGATTCAATTATTCATTTGTAATAAAACTGTAAGAAAAGTGAAAAAAATTATTGAATCCATATCTGCACCGGGCCCCATCCCTCTAACCAGTTTGGTGGTTTAGTATTTTTTGCGTAATCCTGCTCACAATTCAACCCAACAACCAGCAAACAAAAAAAACAGATTCAGGTGAAAACATAATCTCCCTGGCTGAGATAAAAATCCAAAACACCGTAACAGTTGGTGACACTATGGGGCAGGGCCAACCACTTCGTTTCCATCTTTTTCCTGTTTTGCTGTGTTTGATTTATTCAAGTGGAAAGTTGTCAAAATAGTTGCACCTCAAACAAGCTTAAAACATATGCAAATAACAGGATAAACAGAAACTCTGGTAATATTCACTGTGCATAGCTGACTTAATTAGATGGCAAGGCAGAGGATTATACAAGTAAACAGAGGAGGGAAAACCAAATCTGAAGGGCTACATGTGACGCAAACAACCGATATGAGCAGAGAGGGTCTCACAGTTTTGATATACTGCACCAAAAAACTCAAAATGTTTTTTAATTTGGAGTGCATGCAAAACAAGTTGGCAACTTTTTCATGTCAATATGAAATCAAAGAGGAGCCACTGCATCCATATTCTGACGGAGCGTGGCTCGTCAGCTCCACAGTGCAAATCTGGAGTTACTTAAGTTTGATAAAAGTCAGAAAGGTTACGTATTATTTTATTTACAAGGTGATCTGTGTTGGTGTTCTCAAGATTAAGTATAAATTCACAGTCAACACTGAGATTAGTGTTGGACAAAGTGACAAAAATCCCTTTCTCTCGAGTCCCTAAATCACTTCTTGCCTGTTTTGTTCACTCTTATGTTTTCCACTCTTATGCAGGACACCACAGCAGGTGGATTTGCCTGTGCTGAGCTGCTTCAGCATTTTTTTGTCCTTGAAACGAATGCTTCCTGGCTTGTTTGTAAAATAAAGATTAATCTAGTCTATCCCTTTGGCTCCCTAGACATGACGCAGCATGTCTGTAGATCTACCTTTATACAAATGCTTGAAAGCCTGACTAGTACTGGGATAAGACTCTTTGATTGCATTTTTGTGTATCATCCCTAGAAATAATGTCTCTAATGATGAAGTAGTGATATTAAGGAACTATATTAACAGTACAAATGAAAAATGTTCTGAAATGAAGAAAGCTATATATTAAAAATAGAGGTTTATTTATATCAGGTATCAAGAGCATGAAAAAGAGAACAAACTGAGACACGTCTTAACCCAAGCCACAGGATCTTGGCAGTGTCTTGACTTTGCACTGGACACTACACTTAATTATGTTGTAATTATTCAGGTAAAAAATGGCCACTGACACACCTCACACTCATCGGTCCCCCTGAACAAGGGGGGGGTCATGACAGATGAGCTGGATCTGTCCCAGTGAGGAAATGACATTCACTGCTGGCCTCCGATCCAAGATTCCCTCTTCTGCATGATGGGACTTTTGTATAGGGAGGAGTCTGCAGGCTTCATTTAGCAAAGCAGCGGGGAATAATATAGTGCCAGCATTCGGATGTGTCAGGTCCCATATCTCTGGCTGTTCTATTAGAAATAGACACCAGTGTTGGACAATTAACCCCTGGCCTCCGCAGCAGATCTGTGGTGTTACAGCCCAGCACGGGGCAATAAATCAAATCTACACGGAGAAGCCCCCTCTCCCCTCCCCCCCGCTGCTTGGCACCCAATGGGCTGAGCTTACATGATGTTAGATGCACTCCGGCCTTATCATATAATCACTGGAGGTGTAAAAGAGATGCAATAGATTGGCTGTAGGCAAGGACACTCTGAGAGTGTTTGTGAATCAGAATCTGAAAGTCCGATCAACACACTGGACCAATGATAATCTTTTAATCCAAGGAGCAGGAGGAGGACTGACATTGATATGAAACAGTGGGTCTGTGTTGAACCTTGATACTGCTTGTGAGTGCTAATTTAAATGTGCCTGTAGCAACCAGCAGAATAAATAATAGAAGGAGGTCAGACATCATATCAAATAAACCAAGACAATCGCCTAAATATCAATGCTGAAGACTCTTGTGAACCAGCAGGTTGATTTTTTTTTGTATTTAGTGAAATTTCTCAAACTATTCGACAGCTTGTCATTTTTCTCCTCAGGATGAATTATGAAAACTTCTCATCCAAATGTTTTATTTGTCCAACACTTTGAAGCGATTACAGGTCAGTAAAGCAGCAAAGAGGGTTGAGAGGGTCTTCTATTAACCAGTAGTTTGTTGGTTTGATCCCCGGCTCGAAGAAGTGTCCTTGAGCAAGATACTGAACCTCAAACTGCCAATAGTACAAAAGTGTTGATAGAAAATGTGCTGCATATAGAAGTGCTGTATGAATGTATGCATGAATGGATGAATGGGACTTGTATTTTAAAGCCCTTTGATTGGTCAATAAGAAAAAACACTGCCTATTTAACATTTAAAGGTGATGCCATTTCCTCACTTTTACTTAGTGTATGGTGCTAGTTGGCAGAAGTTAGCATGCTAATACACCAAACTAAGATACAGACTGTAGTCTTTATTAGAATAAGGGTGAAAATGAGAAAGTTACGAAACAGGTGTGACGCAAACTGGGAATTTTGGGGTTCATGTTTTAGCACCTTAAACTTGAACTGACAAGATTGCCCCATTTTGTTGTTTTTAATCTAATATTTACCGATATAAATCAGAATTTTGTGTTTCATTGTATTTTATTCACACAAATTTTAGATGTCTGAACATGTCATAAAAACTAAGTTATATTTTTTTTCATTTTATTGTTTTTGTTATAGTAAAAAACCTAGGCCTCATTTTTGCATTGATCAAAATGAAATATGAAAGAGCATTTCTTTTGTCCTCCATTTTATTTGACCTGCATCATAACAAACCAGTGCTAGAATCACACTAACCTGTAAAATACCGTAATCTGTAGCCACCTTATAAATGTGAGATTTATGAATACTGACTACATTGAGGCCCGCTGTGTTTTTTTGTCTGCAGCTTGTCACGTTGAGACCATTTGTTTAATGGGAGATTAGAGAAAAGAATGAGCAGCAATAAAGCTGTGGAGCACAGGGGTCACCTTCAGGACCTGCTCGTGGTTATTCCTATCATTAGCATGTCATGTCTCGTGCTGCCTTGCTTCAATTATTACTGACACAGGCTCCGGTCTTATGGCTGGGCTGTTCCAACTGCCCACCGCTAGACTGTAATTCTCACACCGATGGCCTAATGTGAAATATGGCAACAGATGCAGAGAGCAGCGACTGAAGCACATTATTCAGGACCCAAGGGCCATTAAAGCCATAGCTATTAAATATAATTTGAAAAAATTAGTTTTTTGGCGCATGGAATAGCAGGTTGTGAGGTATTATGATAATCACTAGATTCCCCAGGGTCCCTGCTCTCTCCAAATGTTATTACTATTTGTGAATGCCTTTGTGAATGGGCTCTGGGATATGTAGTCTTGTTTGTGACTGTTTTATGGGAGGGGTAATGCTCCTCAGATACAGGGGCAATTAATATATTCGCTAGGGTTTGTATTCTTTTGTGCGATTCGGAAATAATTACGGCTCATTGCTTGACATGCTGCAGGTTTGAGAGAATTTTTGCACACGTCGACACATTTTCTTTTGTGCAATTTCAGGTGCACAAACTCTAAAGACAGTACTGAGCTGCTGTTTAACCTTCATGTGAACATTCACACCAGGTTCATGGTCACAGGCACTGACCTGAGCACTTTGTCATTCTACATGTTAATATTGTTGTGTTTCCAATATTCTAGCCATTACTGGAGGTTCAGTATAATGGTTGGTCCAGATAATCTTCTTTGGTCAACTTGTAAAAATTTGGTGCAACAACATACTCACCTCAGTAGCAAACACAGGTCACTGCTTTAACTTTAAAGGGTAGAGAAGTGTGCAGCTGCATTTGTGGTTCAAGTGAACGTTAAATGTAAGAAGAAGACATAGTGGATATATTTGATTCAGCGGAAAACTGAAAAATAACACGACATGGAAGCAACACACAAAAATCACTGAAGCTTTGGTATATTTAAGTAAAAAATCTTGAATAACCAAAAAAATTGTTTGTGATTCTTAATCTGTCTTAAATGCCAATAAAGTTGTCTGTTATCACTGTTGTTTAAATTATTCCTTTTTTCCCCCAGCTGCTGGCTGCACGTTCGAAGAGGATTCAGACCCCACTCTGTGTGACTTCACCCAGGGGGAGGATGACGACTTTGACTGGCTGTTGTTTCGCACATACAATTCACCGTACGCCAGCTCTGACCTCCTGAAGGGTGAGTGGTCCTCCCTCCTTTAGCCTGTACTTGTATTGCGTATTCAGACCACTGCCTTTTTGTGTTGTCATATATCTGTACGCACGCAGATTTTTGAGAAGACAGAGTAGACCCCAAAGTTTGGTTTTATACAAATCTCACACTGAAAAGTAAGAATTTATGTGACCACAGGCAATTCCTTTTAAATATATCAGCAGCTGTTTCTTTTTAAATGATCCTCACATCTGGGGATTTAAACTAGCTTTTGTTTGTTTCTCTGTGGCTGACGTCAGGAATGTGTGACTGCGTAATTCAGCCTTTGCAGATGTCCAGTGGCCATTATGCATCAGCTTTAATGAAGCACTCACCCCAGTTTTGTCTACTTCCCGCCAACCCCAAGGATAATTTTATGTTAACCAGCTTCACAGGACTAATGGAAACCAGCATTTTCCTGCCATCATCCTCTCTACTGGTGGTTGCCAGAGGGAGATGGCATGCATAGTTTATGAGGCGCTCCTCCGTCTCTGCATTAACAAATACCTACAGGGATCTGACAAAGAGAGGAGTGCTGTTTCAGCTTCTCAGCAGAAATATCCGCGGCAGCAGTGGGCTCTCTGCTCAACGACTTCTACAGCGGAAACTCGCTGCATGATTAAGGTGCCAGCCTCACATGAACCAATCAATCAATCTATGATATGGTAATGAGAATTTAACTGAGCCATGACAAAGACATGCATTTAGCTGTTCATGTGCACGAGAGGTAGGGTAAGGACTCACACATTCAATAGCCACAGCAATTTGCAGCCTGAAAGGAAAAAGTGACATCAGTTGATGGCAGAGGAGGCAGCTCAGTGGCAGACAAAAAAGAAAGACGAGTGAAGATGAACAAATGGAAAAAAGGCGGTTAGGATACAGCAGGATTTCGAGCAGTCTTTCAAAACGATCCAAAAGTTCCTTCAGGGATAAATGCTGTATTTTTAAAAGCTGTGTACCTCTGATTTCCATTTATACTACCAAAATGCTTCTTGTCCGTAGGCGTCTCTCGAAATAGAAATTCTCTCCAAATTTAACAAATCCCAAATTCAATCCTAAACTCTTAAACCGAACCTCCTTCACCTCCACATCATCAGCATTCAACCGAGAATCTGCCTGCAGCCACCAGCCAGTTCATGGCAGACGATGGGATAATTAATACTTTTCCCTTCGGGTTTAATTAAAAGTTGCTGCCCTGGCATTTACAGCAATGTGCAGCTTTCAGCGGAACAGTATAGCACAGGTGGAGTGAGGCAGGTACTGTAATCTGCACATGAGGAGACGGCATTAGAGACCCGAGGCATCAACTCCCGATCGATCAGCTCTGAAAACCTGGAGATGAATTCACTTTAATTTAGTATCCGCTCATCCTCCAGCTCCACATGGGAAGCAGTGTATTACTCATGTCCCCCGTGTGGCTGGCATCGTTTTACAATGACAGGAGTGTTCAGTCGTCAAGTACGTCTCGACATTTTTGCTGTCTTATTCAAGGTGGATAGCCCTGCTGCGGAAATTGGCACAGGAAATGTTTTTCTCTTTTTCTTCCACTTCTCTCTGACTTAATCCCCCTCTGTCAACTTCTAACCATGTATCACATTGGGTAGCCAAGGTGGAGGGGATAACAAGAGTTTATGAGATAAGGCTATTTACATTGGACCAGTATTAACTTTGTAGGGCTGAGAAATTGGCGTCGAGGGAAGATTAGTAAACACAGCTGAGATAGCAGCAGCTTGTGGCTCCCAGGAGAAATCAGATACTACCGTTGCCATGAAATAGAAAATTGTCTCGGAAAAATGGAGATAGAATGTGGTGAGATGTTATATTCATTTTGAATAAGATTGGAGACGTCTGGTCGCTATTGATCATCTTCAGCTCTTTCGCTGTTTTAATGAAAGAGTTAGGCTCGCAGGAGGATGACCTTGTAAAGAAGAATGTATCGGCATGTCAAGTATACCTTGTTTTTCTTAGAGACGGATTCGTTAGCTTCAAACGTTCTGAGTCTGCTGCATAATTCATGTTTTTTAAAGAACAGTTAAAAGTGATGTGTATTGATGTCTCTGTTCACATTTACAGTTGTTGGAAATACAGTGTGGATACCTGACCGGGATATGCCGGGACCCGAGAGGGTTGCTGGGTTTGGATCAACATTTTGAAATTTTCTACAGGCTGGGATCAGGTTTGGTCACGTTGGCTGGGCTAGCCTACTTGACTTGATGCTTTCATGTAGTGAAAATATAGCATGAAAATAAATGGGACAGGGTAACACAAACTCAGTGCAGCTTACATTAATCCATTAAGACCTAAGACGCTGAATAAATACACACTCTAAAACCTAAGCATTGTTTGAAAACAATCTGAGGGTTTGCTGAAGAGCCGAGTTTCCAGCGTTTACAAAAAAATCGAATTTATCATCTTCTGAAGCCGATTGAGACATGAGATTAAAACATTTGTAAATAATTTAATTAATTTAACATTTAAAAAAAAAAAAAAGACGAAAAACAGTAAACCTTCTTCCTCAACCCTTAAACATATCTCTTAGTGACTGATTAGGCACATAGTTTGGGTCTGTATCTTCTTCATTGTAATTTCCGTTAATGTTTTCATCAATGACACACTACTGTCCTATACTTCAATATTGCTCCCCTCGCTAACATTGCCACCCATTGTCTGAAATGCTACTGCCAAAACCTTTTTGCAGGCTGAAATCACTATCAAACAAAACCACACATAGACTACACTTCCCATAATGCATTGCACCTTACTCACAAAGTATTTCTTCAGTCCTATATCTTGAAAACCATGGCGAAGATTAAAGGCAGAACTTTTTCAGCTCTTCAATAAATTTCAGATTCTTATCAGCCCAACAGAAGCACAGAGGATATCTCAGATTGACTCAAAGACGAGGCAGAGATAACACCAGTGACAGAACGGCCACAGCTTGCATGCACTCACGAGCATGCATCAGTTGCAGATAACTTGCAAAATAACTCATTGTACTTTTAACTCCAGAACACAACACACTGAACACCTAAATGAATTATCTGCCAGTGTACAGCAGCAAGAACTCCCTTGATACTCAAAACTCATATTTCTTCATCAAATAGTGAAGAAAAAGGAGTACTGAGAAACCACTGGAATTAAATTCAAGCTTTCTTGGGCATGTCTGGTTTGTGTTTCTGCATTATCTGTAAAACTGTGAAGTTAAATCAAATTAAAGTTTGTGGTAAGCACCTATAGGGAAACACCAAACTGACGTTAGATTGACCGAAGTGGCTACACTGAACTTCATATCTTTCCGCAACGCACTGAATATCACAACCTGATAATCTATGTGAGGATGTTGGATGTTTGAGACTGAAACGTTCCATATTCAACCCTCTGTTCAGCAAGGTGTTTGTTCTTGTCGAGGTGCCACCGAGCACACAATCCTTGCTCCGTTTTCCACCTCAGCAGATGTACAAACAGTGTCTCTTGAATGTGCATAAATTGGGGCTTTAGTTTCCAGCTGAGTCATCCACAAATTCTCTGTCAGAACTGAAGTGTTGAAATGTGCCGCTGCTCTTCTTCTTCATGTGTTGCATGCTAATCTAGCAAAAACCTTCTCTCTTCCTGTCTCTGTTTGTTAATATCTGCTGTAATGTCCAGTGGCACATGAACCGTGAACGCAACTCCAGCTCCGTGTGTGTATTTGTACATCACGCTGCAACAAGCTACAGTCAGTAGTCAGTCGACGGGTTGATTTATTGGCTGCTCGTGCAATAGATCCTCAGATAAATACCCTCAGACATTCTGAATGGACTCTGATGTTGGATGGGACCTCAGGTCTCAGGAAGGTTAAAACTAGAATGAAGCATGTCTTAAAGCATTGTTGTGAGGTCACAGTCTGTTCAGACAGCATATACTGCAGCAGCAGGTTTTAATGACCTTACAGAGATAATTCTTGCAATAAAACACAGTATCCTCCATCTGTAACTCCAAGATTCTCTATCAGTCTGCTGTGGAGGACGATGTCATATCTACTGGCCTTTACAATCTGTCCCCTTCACCCCTGCCCAGCCTCTGTGTGTGTGTGTGTGTGTGTGTGTGTGTGTGTGTGTGTGTGTGTGTGTGTGTGTGTGTGTGTGTGTGTGTGTGTGTGTGTGTGTGTGTGTGTGTGTGTGTGTGTGTGTGTGTGTGTGTGTGTGTGTGTCATTGACAGTGACCTGATATTTGTCTGTGGAAGGATGAAGCAGAGCGAGAAGACAGATACCGTACATCTGCTGTAGGAGAGCTGTTGTTATCAGAGCTGACCAGCCGTCCTCACTGGTTTAATACTCTATTACACTGCCCTCCTCCACCTTTACATTCTGGCACCTTGCATTTACCACATATACAGTCATATACACACACAGCTTTCATTTGTTGAAGATTCAAAAGTCCGTTATTTCTGCTGGTATGACATTTTAGGACAGACTATATACTTTATAGCTTAAAACTTTGCTGTCTTGACGTAGAGAAAATACTGTTGGTATCCTGCAGTTTCTTTGGGAGAGGTATAATTCTACAACACAAATTCATTGAATTGTTTAGATTGTTGCTGAAGTGATGGAGAACGAAATCCAGTGAGTAGAATGGCTGTGGAGAGACGTTTGTCTTTGTGTGGCCGAAACCAGAGAATGAATGAAAGGAGGTTGGTCAAAGGTCAATGTGAATGTATAAGGGTCTTAAAAACTATTTTTTTTTTCAAGATATCTTCACAAGTAATAAACAACATTAGTTTATTGATAAATAATTAATCCTAATAATATGACATCATGAATAGTTAGAAAATACATTTTCCAAATATATAATTTTTTTAATTCAATTAATTAAATTGTATGTGTATAGAGCCAAATCACCACATACATAATCCATTTTACAAGGAGAAACCTCTGCATCCTGTCAGACTTTAGTCACAACCTAAAGCTTGTATAGATCAATAAAATCCTCAACACGCCCACACCTCAATGCACCTCCAAGAACTCTGGGTTCTGCAGCATAGGATTGTACGTGAATGCAGCCATAGTGCACACTTTTTTCCCCATCTGCTGTGTGTGTGTGTGTGTGTGTGTGTGTGTGTGTGTGTGTGTGTGTGTGTGTGTGTGTGTGTGTGTGTGTGTGTGTGTGTGTGTGTGTGTGTGTGTGTGTGTGTGTGTGTGGCTCTGTATGCATCCATGGCACAGACAGGGAGAAGAGGAGAGAGAGACAGAAACAGCGATGTAACCTTGTCGCTACATTTTTATAGAGTTGTCTCACCCTGCGCGCTGTTATTGGCTGGCCACTGCACACCCAGCACTTAAAGGTTGTAGCCCTGAAACTGAACATGAACAAAACAAAAGAAAATACAGACAGAGGGTGGGGTCTTTGAAGAACCCAAGCAAACCAGCACCATAACTATGCCATGGCATAAGGGATAGTTTGATAATTTAAGAAATTATCAGAGGGAACAACCTATGCTGCCAATCAGGCTGGACTTGTTGAGGTATATCTGTGATCACAGGAATCCTTTACATTACGCAATAGTAAACAATTAAAATCATCAAATTGAAAAGTGGCATTAATGAAAAACAGCTTGTAAGTGAATCACAGTTGACAGTTCTGCTCTGTGAGTGAGTTAGCATTAACATTAAATTCACACACTGACGATGAGCTATGAATCCTGGTGGTCTCAATTCCGAGGCTTTAAGCTGTTAAGCTTATAATGATAAGCTGTCTGTCATTTACTCAACAACTGCAGACATAGCTATTAGTTAATGGAGGTTTTCAGAAAAAGAACACGCTTCTTTATATTTTGTTAAAAAACAATGACAAAGCTTATATGTTGTTTCTTTTTCTACAAAACAATATGTGACAAGGACATGTAGATCACAGAATGCATAGTATATTACATTTGTATCTGTGTTTCAAGTTACTGCTACAGTTGAGTAAATTTCACATTTTAACAGATGAAATCAACAGTTTGCTGGTTTGAAATGTTACTTGCTCTCAAGTAACTGTTGGATAAATATGAGTTTTTGTAGTTTCAGAATGGCCGTCTCTCAAACTGCTGTCTCAATATTAAAACAGTCAATCTATCAATCAGAACTGCATCACATGTGTTTCATAGGATAACAGCTGATGTATCTGGTTTTAAGAAACTCCAAGCTGTCGTCACTTATTCAGAAAAAGAACAGTTTCACTCTGATGTTGTGTTGTTAATGTTTTGGGGGGGAACAGAATAACTGAGGATCCGTAAGGGCGCGCAAATATATGGAGCTTGAAGTCATAGTTGAGTAAATCTTAATTAAGAGTCATCTAATGGCCTATGGGAAACTTTGGCTTCAAGGCTAAAAAATGTGCGATGATGAATGAAATTAAAGAAGAGATAAAGTGGTCTGTTGTTTATTTCCAGGGATGGTGATTCATATTTTGTTCGTGACTAGAGGAGGAACCTTTTAATGTATTTTTAGCTGGAGAGCTACATTTATCATTTAGCTCCAGTTACAGAGGACAATTATTCCCTTGAAGAGCGTTGTGTCTGGCCAGTGCGCCGGTGAACAGCCTGAAGGGTTTTTTGTTTCAGCCGAATGTTCCGCCATCTGATTTCGCTAATAAACACACCTCCACTCGATGAGTGAGAAACCAATTAGTGAAACCAGCAGCTGAAATATTTGGTGGGACTGAAAACCTGCAGCATGTTGAATGGCTGAGGACTGGGCATCCCCGGCTCTCGGGGATAATTGCCTACGACTCGTTGCCTCAAGGCAAAGAAGATATTTATTGATCACTGATGTGTTATATAAACGTCTGAAAGCTCAGTGGCCTTTTAAAGTATCTCAAAAATGCCTGTCGCTACACAGGAGCTTTTAAAATATTCACAGAAGCAAACATAATTTCCCTTTATGCCTTTTCAACAAGGTAAAGAGGAATGTGAATGATATCAGAGGCATATTCGGGAACGGCTTCCCACAGACATTTGCTGTAGCTTGCATTCTAATTGGATTACACCTTGCGACCAGTCCTTTTTATTATCTGGATTTCACTCTCACATGCACAGACGCTCAGGTGATAGGTAGATATGGTAATCTGTCCCCTTTTGCTCGTAGTTTCCATCTAATTAGTGTCGCTTCAGAGGGCTTTTATGTGTACGTTTGCTAGTTTAACAACATAATTGAGGCTTGGGAAGCACACTTGGGATCATGGCCAAATACACTTTCTCAGTGATTCACCTCAGCACAGGTGAGATGAAGTGGCCGGTCACTCGAAGCATAATGGTTCAGCTCATGGAGAAAAAGACCATGTGGGTGATGACTGCAGTGAAGCTGGAGCATCCTCCCAGCACACACTGGATTTTTGCTCACACATAATTGGGCCTTTGAAAGACTTGATTTGCTGGAGATTTATTGTAGCTGCTGTATTGTTTATGTTACTCAAAACAATTGCAGCACAGTTTGGAGGGCAATGAACAGCGGAGCAAGTCGCAGTGGAGAATTATAGCGTAAGCATATAAATAGTGCAGCTTTTCCTAATATTTTCTGGTGGGGAAGAAACTTTGTGGCTTCAATATAAGTGAATTTTATTTCATTTGAACAATTGCAATATTCTCTGTTGGATAAGATTGTGCCACAGCCCTTAGTTTTATTTAATCTCCTGGAAACCCTTCGGATATTGAGTATAGCTGTACCTAAACACAGTGGTGCTTTCAGATAAAAGCTAATGTCATCATACTAACATGCTCACATTGGCAATGCAAAAATGCAAATGATATGCAGGTATATGTTTATGCCAGGGGTCCATTTTAGGCCCATTAGAGTTAAATTTGTGCTTGTTGCCCGTGGGACAAATGATTAAGAAAGAAATATTTTTTCCTGCTGCAATTAAGCTGATGACACACACACTTATGTGTTTCCCTGGTGATCTGAGCCCTGTTGACACTCTCTTCATATGAATCAAGCATGTTAAATACTTAATGACCAGATTCAAATCCTGATTATTGGGTCCTGCATTTTATAACATGACAACTCTCTAAAAGTGAAGCCAGTGCATCTTGATTGCCCCCTGGTGTTTGGTTGCAGTATAGGTCATTAACCCTACTGCCTACACGTAATGAGTGAATGGACTAAACTAAAAAGTCAAATGTCAAATACACTTTTCCAAGATGGTTTCTAATGGTAGTTCTAATCACCCTGATGTATGTTCAAGTGTTCATATCGGGATTGTGGGAGGAAGTGGAGATGCTTTGTCCATCTGTAAGAGACAGGAAAAATATTCTTCTTTGTCAAAACTGTCTGGGAAGCATTTCACAGGCTAGAAAACCTGTATCCTGGATGCTGACTTTATTTTCTAGAGTCACAATAAAAAAGGATTATATCAGAAATATTTGGCATGGAGCTTTTTATCCCAGGAGGATGCTAAAACCTGTTTACGCTTTTATTTCCAGTTGGCTAAACTACTGTAACGTGCTGCTCACAGGAAAATCCAAGGAGCATTTTGATTGCAGGTACTCCAGAGTGCATCTGCCAGAATTTTAACTAGAAAAGGGAAAGATGACCACCTGTGCTGAGGTCGTTACACTGGCACTGTTATTTAAGCAATAATGATTCATTGAGGATAAAACATGAAAAGTCAGGATCATCAAAGTGGTGAAGATGGAATGTCTAGGGACCATAAAAGTGCCAATCCTGGAAATAGTTGAGATATTTCAGTTTGGACTAAAGTGAATGATTGATCAACGGAAAAATCTTGACTTCAAGTTACATTATACAATGTTCACACAAATAAAAGCATAAAGATAGAAAAAGCAAAGCTTTGTACAACACAAAATCCATGTAGATGTGTGCAGGAGATCCGGTCACAATTTCAGGGTGTGTTCACTTTTAATACAAAATAATAATAATAACTTTTAGACAAATTAACAATGCTAAAGAACACATGGGTTAAACAAAGTTTAAAAAACTGGTTGAACAAAGGAGAAAACATATAATAAGAAACCGAATCACATTACAAAATATAATACATGTCGTAATAACCTAATCATCATAAAGCTTGTATTGATCAGTACAGTTAATGTAGAAGCTCAGAGCTCAGGGTTTAGGCCACATGATGCTTGAAAACTTTATATCATTTATTTAAAGTCATGCTGCCTGCTACTTTTTCAGTGAGCAAAAGCGTAACAGTGTCAAAGCTTCTTTGTGAATCACTTGTGAACACTTGAATTGACTTAACAGACACTTCTACTCCTGCCCGCCGGCTTTTAACATTTTCTTTTAATATTTGACGCTTTCTTTCTTCTGATATCCTCCTTTTTTCTGCTAATCCCACATTCCCTCTTTGGTGATCTGGACTCGGGAGGTAGAGATAAGCTTTGCATGTGCGCCTGATATGGAGTGTTTTAGGATGTGTTTTTGGATATTTCCCAACCTCTGCACACTCCTCGTCTCCTCTGTGCCCACACTTTGCTCCAGCTCTCTGAATGTTCACAGATCACAGGCTTGTGGGCCTTGGCAAGATGTTTGAAACCAGAACAGAAGTGTGTCTTAAAATTCTCTTTGTATGTATGCCTGCATTTAGCTTTCTCAATACACATAAATAAGAGATGGTGAGAAAATATGAAGAAAAGTAAAAGTTAGCCAGAGAAACCTATTCAGACCATTATGGGCTGTGTCAGGTTTAATAGAGGCTAAACATGTCTGACCTTTTGTGACTGATTGAACACAGGCACTTGAGATGTTTGAACATGATGACCATTAATGTAAGAAAATGTTCAATGTTATAAACATGGCTCAGTTTCTAAATTCAGTAAAGAAGAACAGTAAAATACATAAAACTTTAAAGAGTTTCCCCCCCAAACATCAGCAACATCCTTCTCTCCTTCCCCTGTTTGTTACTGAGAATTTATTGTTGTTGGCTAATTGTAATTTGTTGCAGTTTTATTACTCTGTAAAACACTTTGAGTTGATTTTAGATGAGATTGCAGCCTATAAATAATCCTAAACGTTAATTTGTGACACAGTAAGACATTAAACAGAGGCCTTTTTTAATCAAACGTGCAATTAAAAGCTACTATAAGCTACAGGGTGCCTGTCCATTACATTAAGATTACTCCATTTTACAAAGAAGTTAAACTTTGCATATAGAAGAACAGACAGCTTACAAGTCTTTGTGCATGCATAAGAATTATATAGTAGATTCTTACAATTTGGATCCTCAATATCCTGTGAAAACATTCAGTGCCATTGCAGGATAAGCAGCCACGCTAATGATCTTTTCCTAATCTTAAACGTGTAATAATATTATAATTACAACAAGATAAACCTCCATTTATGTTTGACTCTGTCTTTTCATATGAATATTGTAAATGTTTGTTGATATGCTCTGTTACACGCATCTATTGCACCTATATCTGTCCTGTGGGAGATATCGGTCACATCCCTCACATGTGACTCTCCCTGATGTTCCAGCGTTTTATTCTCCTTAGGTGTTGGTTAAGAGGATGTTCCACATTGAACAGATTGTTAAGCCTCATTAGGCTAATTTTGATTTTTGAATGTGGGCTATACAAACAATTTGATTTGATTGTGATTTGTATTGTAGTGCCAGAATCAGCATTTTTTGTCGACTTCATCTGTTTTCTTGATAGCAACTCTATTTGTTATTCTGAACATACATTTTGTTTTTGCAGAACAGCCCAAAATCAAGATAAGAAGGTTGATTTGCTAATACAAGTATTAAATAAAATTGTGTATTTTATCCCATCATTTAGAGCTAATCATACAGTGTTGATCTGGGAGGGGAGGTTGAAGAATGCATAGAGCTGATTGGCAGGGGTATCTCAGTGATAATGCAGGACTTATTTAAAGTAATATCTGTTGGAAGCAATCAGGGGAAGACAGAGCAGAGCATATGGACTGCAGAAAAGGAAACAGAGTGCCCATACATATATACAGCAGAGGCTTCATCAGCATACTGAAGGAGTGTGGGCCTCCACATTAAGTTCTACTTATAGCAAAGCTAATGTTAATGTAACCTATGACAAAGTGCAGCAGCTCTTTAATGAAAAAAGTTCAAAACTTGAGTCACTGTGATTTATTAAAATTCTAGTCATACTGGGCTCTTATACAACTAAACACATTCTGCTACAGGATCAGAACGCTGCACTTGTTATTGCAAACTTGCTGACTTGCTGTTTGAATGGCATTACTCTCCAGTGTATGCTTTATTTGCATTGCGAGGTTGACTGGTTTTCTAGTGGGAAATATAAATGTTGCAGTGATCTCCTGTGGGAGTGTGAATCCACCACCATCTGCTTATAAATGTAGTGCCCCGTGTCCCTCTGGGACCTTATAGTTCATACTTCAGTGGTCCCACAGGGAAAAGGATTAGCAAAATGCCTCCTCCTATGGAACATCTATTTAACCGTGCACCCTACAATTTAAATTTCCCAAGCACAAAGCATCTGATGCTCTATCAGACATATACAGAACTTTTTCTTAAAGAGATACTGCACAACGAAATGTGTCTTTTGAGCTGTAAACTTCATTAAATGACCAAATTTCCGCCCCAAAAATGTATAATATAACATTTAAGGGTTGAACATGGCTCACAGCACAATCCAGTCTTTAAAACCTGTTTGGACTTTGCAGGGCCAACACTTATGTACACTTATGACCATTTGGGATGTCTCAATATCATGAGATATATATATATTTATAAATATATAAATAAATAATTGAAGGTGGGCGATCACTGCTTGTGAATGGGAATCTAGAAAGACGTTCTTACTTTCAAAGGCATTTTTTTAATTTCAACGCAGAGGCCCTTCAGCCAACAGTTATGGGT
This sequence comes from Paralichthys olivaceus, assembly GCF_024713975.1. NCBI lineage: Eukaryota > Metazoa > Chordata > Actinopteri > Pleuronectiformes > Paralichthyidae > Paralichthys > Paralichthys olivaceus. Next base: position 13,181,925 of record NC_091105.1, read on the forward strand.
GAAGTTAAAACTTTATCATACACACTAAATCCACTAAAAAGTTAATGTATATATTCCATTTTAGAGTGCATTTGTCTCATCTGTCACTTTGGCTGCGTAAATGATGGATGATGCATCATTTAGGACTGAAACTGCAGCATATACCCTGATCAGGGGGAAAAGTGCCAGATAACGGCCGAGATGAACATCTCTACAAATGTCATGAGCAGAATCTGTATGTAATCATCGATCCTCCGCAGCAAGAGTTAATGATTTCAGTGTATTTTGTCTGCAATCCAGTTGCCAGGAGGGGCTCTGAGTGTAGGTTATTTCATTTCCATTTGTTGAAATAACATTGATTTGGGATGTAGGATCCTCTCGAGTCTTCATCTGGTCAGAGACTCGTGAAGTGCTGAGAAGATCCTTCAGATAATAAAGGAGTGAGGACCAAGCGTTTTATTTGTCTTGCTCGTGTTTTCCTCTAAATCTCTCACCCATTCCTGACATTCTAATTCACGTGCTTCCTCTCAGGTGCAATTAATTCAGCAGTGTTACTATAATAACTCTAGTCGTGCACAACTCTCTGTCAGTAATTGATATGTAGGCATTGCTTCTGGGTGGATCCATTTGCATTAAATCGTGTTAACTGATATGATAATGAATGTGAAAGGCCTGATGCAAGCAGAATGACTAGCTGGAGATGGATGGCTGTTTAAATTATAAACAATAAGTAATATATTATATCAGGTCTCAGGGGTGCACAGCTCTGCCTGCATTTGTTGCCTGTCTCTTACTCAGAACAGCCCCGGCTGCCCGGATATAAATAGTTTTTGTCCCATCTGGCTTCGCCGTCTTTATTTTCCTTCCGTCCTTAATGTTGCTTTTACTATTCTTCATAAGTGATAATGATTGTGGATGAAAGAAATATGTGGAAATTGATTTTAAAAGTGAGACTAACTAAAACATACTCTGGTGATATTTGAGGTGCTATTATTATAACGGCGGCATTTTAAAAGTGATTTAAGAAGCACTTTCACATCTCTTATGTGCCTGTGTGTTTAGTATGCTGTCCATCTCTGTGCTTTTAGCCAGACTGTTGATAATTAGCTCCTCAAGCTTCAACAAACTTTATTATTCTCCATTAACACATATGAAAAGCTTATTGCCTTTCAGATGAGTTATTACTGTGTGAAGGGCTTGAATGACAATGGGACACTACTGCCGACTAAAAACAAAGATGAATTAGCTGCAGTGAAGCCGCTGGCTTTATTTAAATTCAAATTATTTTCTCTTTTGTTTTTAACATTATTGAGCTCAAGTGAGATAAAGAATTTCTGATCCCAGCCCAGGAAGTCTATTATTAGTATTTCAATGGTTAACTTCTTGCTTTTATAGAACAAGAAGGAAATGATAGTTGACCAAAGAATTTAATGGAATTTGAGATAAAAGATCATATAGAAACAATAATATTACTTTTTTTTTATGCAGTCATTGTCAGCTTTTGTAATTTGGTTGTTGAATTATTTAATTTCTTGCCTTATATTTTTGAATTGTAGTTTCTGGTCAAAGTTGTTACTGTGTCTTTAACCAGGTCAGGATAAAAACAAAAATACATTTTCTTCTTTCAAGGTCAGAAACCAGTGAAACATGTTTTTACCATGGTGGTGCATGTTGTTACAGGGACGGTTATACATAATAAATGTAAATTAGAGGAGTAAAGTAATTTCCCACCTGGAGCTATATTTTATTAAAAATTTAAAACTTGATTTCACTTGATTTGATGTGATAGAGCTAATATAACAAGGTTTCTGCAGCTTTTTAATAGTCTATAAGGTTTTATATTCAATGTTCAAATATGACGTTCTATGGTTTCAATCATATAAAACTTAATTTAGTGCTGCTTTTGTATTGCTTTATAATTAAACAAGACCTTTGTTTCGTGTACTTGATTTTTGTAGTATATGGTTGTCTGGCTTTGTGTTGTTGATGTGGGTAATACGTATTGAAAATTATGAATAAAAATGTTATAAAAAAGACTGATGTGAAACTGATAACTGATCTGTGGTCATAATTGATCTCAGTTCACTCAGCTTGGGAGAGACTATGGAAACCCCTTGTCTCCCCCCTGCAGTTTGGGAGATAACTTGGTTTTCAAGGATTATTCACATGATCTTCAATCATAGGGGAGTGTAAGTAATTCAGGGACTCAGATATTTCTTAATATCTGGTGCACTTGACATGGGTCTTAAATTTCATTCATTATGGACTTAAAAAGTCTTAAATCTAACTTGTTTGAACCTGCAGAAACATTTCATAAGACAATGGAGCAGACACTTGGATGATTATGCTGTTCAGCACATGTAGATAAATGGACCAATCTCTCAAACCCTCCTGTATGTCTCAGTCTCTGAGAACGTCCTTTTTCTTTTCAAGGGATTGTGATATACATGCCACAATCTCTTTTATTTAATTGAAAAGGAAATAAAATGGCCATCATTGCCGTGATAATTCAACCCCTTCCAACACATTTTTAGTGGCTATCCTTGAGCTGTATCCTCGACTTTTCATCTACATCCTTTCCTCCCAACGCAGAACAGAGGGATTAGACGAGGAAGGCCGGGCTTACACGGGGATTCTTCACTGTCGTCGGAGAGTGGATGATAATATGTCTGAGAAGATTACATGTGTGTGAAACATAGGAGGCCCTCTAACAACGGACGAGCTACAGAAAGTGAAAAAAAACAAAAAAACTCTGCTCCGGCTGTAAATGTCAGACGAGACAGAGAATTCAGGAATAAAGAGGACTGAGGTTACAGCGGCCTCTGAAATGAGAGATACTCATTTTGAGGAGAGCTTTATGTGCTTTTATGGCATCTGTTGGATTAGTACATTCGATTCCTCTTTCACAGTCCCAGTCATTACTGTTTTTACTGCCTCCATCAAATCTGTTTCAGTACCTCCTACCTTTAGAAATATTGACTGCAATTATAGAGTGTGAATGACATAAAACTGTGCCTGTCTTTTGTGATCATGATCAAAATGTGGCTTTTTCTAGCCACAGCATGAAGCCTGTCAATTGTGCTGGAAGAAGAAAAAATCGAAAACCTCACAATACGGTTTGAGCAGATGAAAAGACATGGGAGACAGCGGCAAGGTGTGACGTCCTGGTCCCTGGTTTCTCTGTGGTGTTTGTTATCGTGGAGAAGAGCGTGTCCCTCTGAGGAACACTCCCAGATTGTTACAGCTAATGACTGCTGGGGATTCTCCATGAGGAGCTGTCTGAAAGCATTTGCTCAGATGCTAATATCACATGATGGGAATGAGGACGATGGCACACTAAATCGCCACCCTCACGAACGCAGCACATGTGTGAAGAAGCTTGGCACGGGGCTCTCAGAAGCACACCATCATGCACGCACGCATTTTGCACTGACTTATACTTTGCATATTCAGTAATTGATTGATGTGAGGGAACATGAGGCGGCCATGCTCGGAGAATCAGCTGCTTTGCCTCCGTGTCAGTTTATGTCATGCCATAAAGTGAAATCTGGAAGCTCTGCATCAGTTTTATCGTGACAGTACAATTATGAAGTTCCAGCTCCCACTGCTATGTGGGTTGCTTTCTTGTCACCTTGCTCAGGGCCACGCTCTCTAAAGGGAGCAATAGAAAAAGACATAATCGTTACTTCAGTGGAAACTCATATTCTTTTATGTTTTGCTTGTAATGTTTTTTAATAGCAGTGAAAACAGGGAATTTCAAAATCCAACTTCTGGGCAAGAAAAACAGTTCAAAAATCTCTCTCATGACAGTTCTGTGGAGAGGTAATATCCTCCTCTTGTGTAATGATGTGTTTTCTTTGAGGTGGGAGGGACGGTCTGTGATATGCAGCCGGATGCCCCTCACAGCAACAAAAAGTCTCCCACACACAGCTGCGGGATTTGCTCATCCCCTAACCCCACACACACACACACACACACACACACACACACACACACACATACACACACACACACACTGACTGTCCTTGGACAACTCTTTTTTTTTTTTCTTCTTCAAAATATTTCACCCCTGTCTAAGTCTTTGAGCTTTATTTCACACCCAGCTGTAGCCCGATATTGAGAATGAGATGACATGGCAGTTCTGTTCCTGAGCTCTTGTTGGTGCATTATAAATGCCCATGCTCATACTGCCATGAAGCAACAGACTCAGAGTGCCAGACTAAGATCTCAGTTGTAATTCCCTAGAGAGGCGAGCTCTTTGTGGCAGGGCAGGAACTGCGGAGTACCAGCCACTGTTATCCCAGCCTGTGTTCATTGCTGTAGGCATGTATGTCTCTGGGTGTGAGAGTGTTGGTATCTTGTTGTTGTTGTTTTTTTTTTAACTCAACTGTCTGCTAGTATGACAAGACACTCTTCGGAGAGCAGGCAACATTATGTACTGAAACTATCCACACAGTTGAACTGTGCTCTCACTTTAAATTTTTATTGGGGTTGCTTTATGTCATCATAATCCTGTCCTCTCTTACCCTGTGTCGAAGAATACAGCCAGGCAATTAGACGCTAATCTAATGATGCGCAGCAATTTCCACAATGCACTGGCCTATCTGCTTTTAATTGAATAAGGAGAGGAGCAAAATAAAGCACATATTCCCTGCACATTTCTTCAAGCTTGATTACAAAAAGCACAGGCTGTTAAAAATTCCAGTCGCGGGGTCAGAGTTGTGCTATCTCCTGCGATGATTAGAGCGCCAGATAACCGAGATTTATTAGCCAAACATCCCGACAATTAATTAGGAAGCGATGCTAGACTAATCCTGTTTCCACGGGCTTTAGCGGGTCGAGCCTCCTCACACTCACCAAGAGGAGCAGAAGAACACTTCAAAGACAAGTTGTATAAAGGCAGGCTTAAATCAGCGCCCACGTATAAGTGTGTGTCTTGGTGAGGTGTAATTACTGCGTCTGTTGCCTGTGTTTGGGAGACCATGTGAGCGAGTATGTCTATCCAGCATGTGTTGGAATAATATGCTGTGGCAGAAATTATTAATGTGTGGATGGACACATACACAACGTAGGCCTGGTTGTTTATGCTGCAGCTGTAAATCCACCGGCTGACGTCTTAAGCGTCCACTCTGCAGTTCAAAGGCTCTTTTCTAATATGGTTTTTGGCCTTTTTCCTTTTAGTTTTTTTTCTTCTTCCTTGCAGCTCTATTCAGCTTCATCTCAAGGAGACCTTGCGCCCTCAGAGGCTCTGCAGGTCGCAGCATTAGACAGAAACGTATGGTCCTCCCTCTTTGTTTCGGGCACGCTTGGCATTTGGTCTCAGAAGACCTTTGGCTCCTTTATACGCAAGCATATAACAAGCAGATGGTTTAGGAACTTTGCTTTGGTTATTTGTGAGCCATCTATTCAGCAGGAAAAAGGAAGGAAGAAAGGAAGGGAGGGAGGAAGAGCAGTTTGAAAGCTACAGAATCTGTGGTCAAATAGTGATAAGTGAGAGTTTAACTTGGGATATTTGTCAGGTCTGTGTATAATCATAGCTTATTAAGCACTAGTAAAGCAATACCTGACCATATGGTAAAAAACCCTGGAAACAGGAATCTGTTGTCATTGTGAAAGTTGATATACAAATCACAGGCCTGTGTGCCAAAGCTTCACTCTACTTAAAATAAACTACATTAAGCTTTGGGAACATGTTGTGTCTACATGATAATAAAGGTGTTGTCAGACCTGAATTTATGAAGAACACGGCAGGAGATTATCATCTGGCGTCTCGGTAGAATATGCAGGACAGGACATGATGTATAAATTCTGTTGCGGAAAGCAGAGTGTGTTTGTTTACAGCACATCGACACAGATATTGATTTCTATCACCAAGTTGACATTATCTTCCGCATGTGTCTTTTTCTTCAGTTTTGCTTCCATCCCGTTTTGGAAACATTATCAACCTACCCATTCATGCACTGTGAATTTTCTGGACATAATCCTGACGTATTTGCATGTGGGCTCGCTCACATTTTTCCTGCCAGCCCCCCAGTAAAAACTCCAGAGAAAAATGTCCGGAGCAATGATTCAATGACATTTGTGTTCTCACGTAAAGCCCCTCAGGATGATTTTAGTTCACGTCTCAAAGCAGCTTTGCATGATATATTTATATATGTCTATGTAAACTAATTGAAAAATAGAATGACTCATGTTGGATATCACTGCAAAGAAAACAAAGAAAACTAAATAGAACAATACTCCCCCCCCCCCCCGATTGCACATAAAAGGTTAATGTTAAACCTGACCGGAGTGAATTAATCATACATTTTAAATAAACAGTTCAGCTCCACTATGACATATGACATTTTATATTTTTAATTCACCTCACCACACGTCTTACACAAGAGATTCAATTTGCATAATATGATTTCATACTATTGTATCTCAGGCATGATAATTTTTCTCTTGAGATTGTTGCACACTCAGGATTAATGTATGGAATGAAATAGTGTAGCAGATATTCAAGATTAGTCCGTTTTATTTACAGTATAAAGCCCAATATCACAAATTTGCCTCGCGGAGCTTTACAACACACAGCACTCTCCGTCCTTACGCCCTCAAATCGGATAAAGAAACACTTATCTTTATATAGTTTGATCGATGTCCTGGAGAAGTCCTGGAAACGTCCTTGTGGCTGTGAAGTCCCCAGACTGGCTGAGAAAAGCTTGAAGGAGAATATAGCTCTCCTCAGCTGTACCATGTGGGGATTTGGTCCACAGTGGACTCTGGTTGTACTGTGCAGCCTCCAGGTGTGTATAAGGGTCATGGTGGAGTACACGTGTGTGTGTGTGTGTGTGTGTGTGTGTGTGTGTGTGTGTGTGTGTGTGTGTGTGTGTGTGTGTGTGTGTGTGGGTGGGTGTGTGTGTAGGTGTGTAGGTGCATGTACCGGAAAAAAGGACAAGCTCAGCGAAACCTCCCCTGGATAAAAAGAGGTTAAAAACAGACTCTTATAGATCTCCTCATGTGCAAACCTGGTAAACTCAGGTCTTCGCAGCTAAAGTTATTTCTGTGGACTGTACTTCCTGGCTACACGTTCTGTAAAGCCAGCCAGCGGATCCTTCGGTCTCTGTCCATCTGGCTCTATTGTTGACGGGAGACAAACTGGCTGATGAGCGCAGCGTGGATGTAAAGCCCCGAGCTTGCAGGAGCTCCCTTAGGCTGGGGGCTTGGCAGAGCTTTTCGGAGCTACTCCCTTGCAAAATCCTCTGAAAAGCAAGCGCAGTATAGTCTCCATGGTTGCCTAATGGCCATGCTGCTCCGCTTCAGAGTTTGGCAGTTGACAGTTTCTGATCCTTTTTAAGTAAGAGGTGCAGATAAAAGCCCTGGCAGACAACAAGGAGAAGTAGAGTCTGAGTTGTCTGGAGAGATTTAGAAACTATAGAGCGAGGGAGGAAAAAAAGGTATTGTGCAGTGTGATTTATTGATTATTTTAAAGTGAGCTTTACAAAAGAAATGAAAATAAAAACATAAAAAGCTGCAGAGCCTTCTCCAAAAATGCTGGTTGCACCAACATTCTGTAAAGTTGTCGTACACTTTGTGTGCATGAAACTCCCTCGTGCTACGCTGACAAAAGAAAATGGATCCTAAAGAATATTGAGAGGACCACAGTGATAAAATATACTCATTTTCATAGGTGATCGTTTGCTTATTTCTCCACAGGCCATTTACATTATAGTGTGTACCATCAAAATGCAGATTAGGTAAATATCTGTTTGTTTCACCATGTATTGAATGTATATATCCAGGCCAAGAGGCTGGGAACACTATGGAGAACAAACAACCCAACACTGGACCCTGCTTTCTCCATTATCTGTGACCAGCTCTAATTAATTCCCTCAAGGTACACAGACAGAAGAGAAAGAAATGGATAATAAGACTGAAAAACAGAATTTAATCTTGGAAGAGGGATATTAAAGAAAAAGGAAAGCAGAAGGGCAACAGATTACGTGCAGCAAAGGGAGGAGAATGCGGCAGTTATGGAGAATACCCAGTCCAAATTTGTTTTCCCTGTGTCTGGTTTAATCACTCTTGGTTGTGTTTAGTGTGCATAGTTGCGTACCTAAGGCGGTGTGTTGAAAACAAAGGCTCGCTGAGTGCTTGGCTTTGCTGCCTTGCTGCATTTCTGTCTTTTTGCCCCTCTCTCTTTTTTTCTCCTCCAAAGGTTTTGTCTTCTCCTTTCCTAGTCTCTTTGTCAGGTCAAGGATGTCACACCACAGACAGCCACAAAGAAAAAAAAAATCCACTGCTCTCAGCCAGCAGAGGTAGCGATCGATGGGAGGTTAAACAAAAAGAGAGGAAGAAAATCACACTTTCTGCCAAGCGTTGGAAAACAGAACCAACTTTCATGGCAAAAAGAAAAGTGCGTCTGTACTGGCTCAGCCTTCCTGTTGTATTCAAATTGTTTTTTCCGCAGTGGACAGAAAAGTGATACCCAACAACACGATGATTGCTTGAGTTCACACATGTCGATATAGATCTTTGTCTACTATTTGTTTTTCTTCACCTATGAGCAGCATCCATTGTTTTAGTTGTTTTATTAGTCTTCACAGTCTCTATTGCATTTCATTAGGTTGCCACAAAACACTCTAGACATCCAGCAGGTGTTTGTTTTCAAACAGACATTTCTCATCAACTGACAAGCATAGTCAGTGAGCAGCGCTTTTGGCGCCGTTTCCATTAATTTGCATAAAATATCTCTTGAATCCTACAGGATGAATATTGAATTTTTCACTCTTTGCATATGCAAGGACATATTTTCTAACCAGCTCTCTTTCACTGATGTTTATTGGCACCGTAGAGGCTTTTCTTCATTCTCTTCTTTTCACAGGGAGAGATCTCCCAGTCCGTGAAAATAAAAATGACTTATCAGGTGTGAGGAAATACATGTGACTAATTTACCAATGAGGATCACTACTGTATATCTTTATTCAAAGCAGGCATTTTGACAAGTCAGTTTAGTAAATGATGTAGTGTATATATTTATGTATATATCGAAATTATTGTTCTTAATGGCTGCGGTCCATGTAGATGAGAGGTAGAAAAGCAGTGCTGTGGTGCAGACTGTCTCACTGGCACGATTCAGTTTTATTTGTTCAGGTGGGGAGATACTGATACCTCTGCCTCCACCCTTCACTTGATACCTGGCAAAGAGCTGGAAAAGGGCTTGAACTTATTCCAGTGTAAAAAAAATAAACATTTTATAGGATCATTTTCCAGTGTTGTACTGGACCCAGGACATGGACAGGAAACATTTACAAGTGATTTTGAACACGAGTTTCATTCAAGCAATGGTTGGAATGGAATTCTGTTTGTGGAGCCCTCAATGAAGGAAAATAACAAAATGTGTTTTCAGATAGAGTGTCTTTGTTACTTCTGGATAATTGTCAGACGTTTTTTTTTCATAAGGACAACCTTCAGTAGAAAGTAGCTCCAATGACAATAGTTGCCCCAGAGGTCTGTGGTCCATCATGAGTAACCATTACATTGTTTGTTTGAAAGAGACATGAATTAAAAGCAGCTTCTATCATGATAAAAAAGAGTGAATTCTCAAACAACTGAAACAGTGATTTGAAAAAGTAAATAATTCAAATATTGCTCCAAAGGTTTTTACACATGGTCTTGTCAGCAGGTCAAGATGTCAACACCCACATCCAAGATATTTAGACTTCCTTTTTGTTCAAGTGGTGATGCATCGTCCATCTTTGTTTACAGACAGTGAGCAAAACCTGACCGCAGTACACAAAGCATGCGACTTTTGTCTTTCAAACAAATTGATATGCAGGCACCATTCGCAGATTAAAGGACAAAATTAATTTCTGAATATTCTTTATTAATTGCGTACTTCATCTCTTCGTTGTCTGCTGCATTCTTGGTCAGGGCCAAGGTCAGGGCTACGGTGGCTGTCACGATGATGAGTTGTTCTTACTGAGATAGAGCGTCTGTGCACCAAACAGGGGGGGATTGACAGTTAATCACAAGCACATTACACCTCTGGGATGGGCGGAACTGCAGCCTCCTGCCTTTGGCTCCAGCTTGCCTGTCATTATGATGACTCTGTGGCCTATCAGTGTCTCTCTCAGATTTATCCCTCCGACACTAGACTGTGGCCTCGTCTTGGGCTGAGCCTGGCACCTGTCCATCCATCAACCTCCGCACGTCTCCCGTGACGCAGTGGACACACTCGCTCTTTCTATACAGTTTCTCGCCACCACAAGGCAACGCCATTGTGCACTCCATATCCCTCCCCTCAGTCAGTGCCACCAAATAAATGCTACACAATGTCAGTGGACGTGGTGAATGGGCTCCTGCAAAACAAATCTGCAGAGCCGGAGAGACGCTTTGTCATCGTTGGAGTGCTGCAACTGTGTTAACATCCACCAGGGAGAAAGCTGGCAGGGTTTATTGGGACTTTAATGTTTTGGGAGGGATAGTGTGGGTGGACAACTTTGCTGATGGCACTGGTATAGGCTTTTTTTTCAAACAAGCTGGGTAATTACTGAAAAGCATGCTGAAGGCCATTTAAGCTGCGTCTGTTGACACCACTGTGACACGAATTTCAAGATTAGGTGTGCGTGTGTTTTGTGTGCAACTGTGCAGAGAGAAAACTAGCAGATTGCATATAGGGTTGTTTTGCTTGAATGGCTTGTTATGCTGATTTATCACTGTTGACTCTAATATCCTGGGATATCGTGCGCCTGGAGCCACGCAATTAAATTACTACAATGTTGACTTTGAGTCGAGCTATAGAAGCTACAAATATCTTTCAAGTACATATAGCGTGACAGTTATGTTTATCTGTTAAGATAAATAATTGTCATGCATGTCGGAATTTGCCAACTGCCACTCATTTCCTTTTGTGACAAGCTCATTAGCTTCATGTCAAGACAGATGACCAAACCGTGGCGTCTTGTGATGCAGTTGTGCCCTCCATTCCTGGAAGCCTTTTGGTTTACCACGAGGGCATGTCGCCATGCTGAAATGTTAATGGGATCAATCATTGATAACAAGGCGCTAATGAAAATCTAATCAGAAGACTAGCCTGCGTCACTGGATTGTCTTCTCCTGCTCGGAATGCCGCAGACACAAAGCTTTCTCTGTCTCTCTCCTGTGTCCAATGAGAAACATTTCTATTTCAGGTCTCATTACTCGGTATGATTTGATGTGCCAACCTGAAGAAAAACGAAATATACATTCATTTATTAATTTATTTATTGACTCATTCATTCATTCTCTCTACTTTTTAATCCACTTTAGTGCTTCAGGGGCTAAAAATGACCCTGAAATATATCATAAGGGTGGGAAACATGTCAGACAGGTTGTCTTTCCATTCCAGCAATGTTAAATTTAGCTTTTCAGTTAGAAGGGGCATGCAGGTAATGGATTAACAGAGCCCCATTAATTCATTCTATTTTATCTCCCTCCTGGGGTATTGAGAGGCAGAACAAAGAGTAGGTCAAGGCTGAGGCCAAGATAATATTTTAAGAATCCCAGCAGAGAAGGTCAGATGGATTTCTACACTCGTTCTACATGGAGAGGAAATTCAAAGTATTCAGCTTAGCATACAGTTGCACCATCATGCCTGAGGACAATGTGTTGTCTCTTCTCCGTCCTGGCAGTATACGGCTCAGAGGAGCAGCTAACTGGGATAAAGCCCTCAAGGCCTGGATGCTGCAGCGACACTGTAAATGGGCGCGCTTCACACAGGAATCCATGAACGCCCTGTAGGAGACAAATTCAGGACATAGCCTTGCAGAACCATATGTGTATTGTCCCGTGCCGAGATGTTGCGCCAGAGTTACATATCCGAACATATGCTCAATGTTCATTTAATTAGATGTTATGCAAATGGTAATTTATGAGACTGTGGTTGAGGATAATCTGTGAGGACAGATAGATGAGACAATTCTGTGTCTGTACGACGGCATGTAACTTTTTTCTCAAAATCAAGTGGATCCTGTGTTTTATCTGAGCTATTTAACCGATACATAAATAGTATTTCACTTGTCTAATGGGTAGAAGACTATCTATATCTATTGATCATGATGAATGGTGATATAAAAAGACCTATGAACCCGCAGTGAAGTGCTGCACTTATAAGTATTGTATTTGCTGTTATGAACGCTCAAGGCTAATTGTGTTATAGGGAGAAAGCATGTTTTTCAGAGCCGTGCGATGTGTTCTCTGACGGTGATGACTGGCTGATCAAGTGCCACTGAGTGCTGATGTGGGGGTGGGTGAGGTTTATGGATTTCTGTTACACCATGGAACTGCAGCTGCAGGGAGGAGGACATCAGGGTCCCAGGTTCCTTCCCCACATGTCAGACTGTCCTTTTTCAGATGGTCAGTCTGGGATACTACTACATTACTACATACACCACCCCTCCATAAACTTTCATGTTCATCGGTCTAGCTAGATCCTGCTCAAAATCACTGATGAAAATATAACCCCCTTGGCAGAGGTATTATAAGAGCTGTGAAGTGCCACAAAAATAAAGCTTCCTCATAGTCTCAGGCTCACTTACAAACACTTCCTCATGCAGCTCATTTATGATGCCAGTCTCCATCTCAATTTCTTGCTGGCCTGGAGGAGCCTCTGACATGGTAATTCTGCCAAACAGCAGCGTGGGCCTGCACTTTGACCAGGCTGCTAATAGTGATGCACAGCTCGTGGGTGAGATACTCTTTTTTTTTTTCAGAAGAAATGGAGACAAAATTAATCAGGGCCTCTTGGTTATCTTGTTTGTCTGTCTGTGATAGAGGTTATAGCCTGACCACATGGTTGATTACATCCCTGACCAACCCTCAGAGCCCGAGGGATGATCTTATCCTCGCTGTGTAACAAAAGCCGGCTGTGTGTGTGTGTGTGTGGACGCTGCAGGTAGCCAGCTCCTGTAAACTCAGTGAGGAGTTGAAGTCAAGTGTGAACTCCCTGATGTATTTGTTACACTGTGGCAACGTTAAGCAAGTTGTTAACGGCAACGTTAAGCAAGTTGTTTAGTCATATTTTCTTTTCACTGTGTCTTGTATTCAATTTAGCTGAATCTTACAAATGTTGATGGTCCATTGTTTGCTCCAAATGTTGTTGTGGTTCTATGGAGCCTCTTTTCCACTAATATCTGGCTTTTGACAGCAATTGGAGTAGATATGATCGTCATTCACACCAGTGTAAAATGACTCTGGAAATGTGACACCCTGGTGAATGCAAGTGAAGTTATCTTTAATTTATCTTTGTTTTGTCAGTCTAGACATTGACGCTGCACCATTAAAATGCACTCTGATCTTCAAAGCTTTGGCATTTAAGTAGCCATTAATGGTAGTGTATCTTGAAAACAACATATAAGACACTAAAGTGCGAGGGCTTCTCAGTTTCTGTCACGCTTGTGACATGGAACATGACTCATTGGTAAAATAGACTGAAATCCTCCACTGGAAAAGAAGTCAATCGCCTTGTTAGGTTAAGCTGCCTTTAAAAAAAACATACCTGCGTATACCGGCTAAATTTGGTTTAAACTCTTCTCTACAAATCACTTCTTGGAACAAATAACAAAGTTTCAGTTCACTGCTGTGTGTCACTGCTCAGTTTGAGCCACTCTTTTGGGCTTTAACGGTCCAGATTGCATTAAAAGAGAATATTCAAATGATTCCATTCATTTGCATTTCTGGCTGTTAAAGTTGCACTAATCTCTTTTAATGACTCACTAATTTCTGTCATATGGTCAAGATCTAGTCCCACGTGTGAAGGATTTCCTTAAGGTTTTTTCAGGACTGCAGCAGACATCAGTCTGGCTGTGGTATGGATCGACAGCTGGTGTGACACTCGTTAATGCCCGCAGAGGAAATAATTTTGTTAATCCTCAAAGATTTTTATGACGGTTTGGCTTCGTTTTGGAAGTAAGTAGTCCCACTATTATTTCCAAAATGAGATGTTCTTATTAGAGCTTGCATATGGTTTGGCTGACAGTATTGGACCTAAAACATCAGAAGTAATTAGAGCTGGAGGGGCCTCAACAAAACTCTTTTTTGTTCTTTTGTTATTCCACAAAAAATAAATGTTTTGTGCTCCAGCAAAAAGGGAAACAGTTGTTGTGAGATTTTTAAAACGATATATTGATGTTGCTCATGGTCACTAATCACTATGGCATCACTTGAACAGACTTGTTTGTGATTGCTCAAAAGTCATTGGAGCAAATCAACTCAATTATACATAATGTATTTGTGCAACAGTTTGTGAACCGAGGAAGCAGATATGTACAATCCCACAATGTAATGCTAAATACAGGTGCAAGATATTACAGCTGTCAGTGATGACGCAAAATGACACTGATTCATTGTCAGGGTTTAAAATCTGAATTAATGGATAATGGTCTGTGATTATAAAGCACGTTTCTTGTCTTGACGGCCACTCAAAGCACTTCACAGCCCAGTTTTGCCATTCACTCATTGTCACGCACATCCATACAGTGCATCTACCGTATGTGCATCACTTTTTTGATCACACATCACTCGGCCGACTCAGCCGCAATTTTGGATTTAGTTTAGACACTTCGACAAGGGGAATGGAGAGCCAGGGATCAAACCACTGACCTTCTGGTAAGTCTGATGAGCTGCTCTACATCCTGAGTCACAGTACGTTAATCTTGATGCAACCGTCCCATTTCATCTGAGCAAAGACCAGCTCTAAGAACATACCTGCTTGAGCGTCCCCAGTGGCTGCATGGGTTCGAGGAACCCGGAGAACTGAACCGCTAACCCGGTACAGTGAACGCCTGTGCTACCACCTGTACCTCTTGTCTATAACTCCTTGTATGTAGTGAAAATGAATCAAATATATAAATTTACTATTTTATTCAGAAATCTTTCACCTGACATTGACACTAACCAATCACACTCCTCTCATGCACACATCACAATGTAATGCGAGCGATAACCATGGAGCCGTCTCAATTGCAGCTGGATCAATGGAGCAGCCTACCAGCTTTGGATCAGGTCACGAGGGGCTGACAGGTTTTCCATTGCCAAGGCTGACACACCACCTGAAGTGCAGAACCTAATCTCATTTTCACCCCCAGCTCAGCAGCTCAGTCTATCATTCACAGCTCCACCTCTGTCATACTCGTTCTCGCCCATTTATATCATTTTTCATTATCACCGCTGTCATCCATCAAACAGCATCTCTCTCTCTCTCTCTCTCTCTCTCTCTCTTTCTGTCTTCAACAACTTTAAAATATTCAAAGCAGTGAACAGAGCAGTAGGTATTGACATTTTCTCGTCTTTGAAACAATCTGCCCCTCTGGCTTTGGTATTTTTTTTATCGACCAAAAATCAGTTTCAAATGACATCTCCTCTGCCTTTCATTTCTAGATGTTAATAATGGAACAGTGTTCACTTCATCAACTTACTGCTTTTCATCTGTTTGGAGGTCATCAAATCATTCTCAGTCATCTATGTCCTCATTTCATGACTTCATTGTTCTCCAAAGTCCTGATTTAAAATGCAGAAACAGACCAAGAGGTGACCGAAAGTATTGGATTCAGCTGCATGCAGCCACAGGGCACTCTTAACCTTTCTCCCTCTGTTTTTCTTTTGTCTACACTCTTAACAACTCCTCAATTCCTCTTTTTAACTTCATCTTATCCTCTCATTCTGAGCAAGAGCGGTGACTGATTTTTCTCTGCAGGTCTTTATTGCCTCAAGTCGAGGTCCAGCAGACCATTACCCACGCCTCTGGGGGGACAGCCTGGTGCACACAGGGTAGAAATGGAGAGTGAGGGAGTGCAGGGCCAGCTCAGGACTGATGTTCAAGCAGTGCTATTGTGGAAAAAACGCTTGTGCCTTCCAGCATTTGAGAAAGATAAGACCACGTCAGCAAATGTTGTTGTCTTCTTTCCAAGGAGAGGGAGGGGAAGGCAAGGTACGTTTTCCTCAACAGTCTGCTCGCGCCGACCTTTTGTAATGTCCTCGGGGCGGTTAGAGATCAACTGCCAGATTTGCCCAGGAGAGAGGCGGATGAGTGGCCACATGAGGGAAAAAAGGAGGAAGGCAGGAAGGAAGATGAACACACTTTGTTTGCTGCGGTCTATTTGTCACAATACTTTGGATGGTTGCTGCCAATTATCATGTAACACAACTTCTGAAAAATGCACACTATTTCAGGCTGTGTTCAAAATAGCTCCCATATTAACTCCATGTGAGGGTTTTTTGTGTCTCGAAATGACACCTGACACCTTCAGCTTTTTGTGCAGTCAGGTGTATTTTCATCGTAGCGACATTAGATTTATTTTGCTAACCACACTTTGTTTTAATGTATTATACCCAACCATTGTGTGTGTTGATATGGGGTTTTCATGGGATTCTGGTTTAAAAATGTTTTTTCATATTATTACTATTTGCAGCAGAAACACTGAACAATATTCAGTGACTTAAGAAAGAAAGAAGAATTCTTTCTAAACAAATGAGCATAATTTACATTCAGGGAATATATTACTAACTCATGTGAACATGGAGTAAATTGGGTAAAAAGTGGAAACTTCGTCTGTACTTTGCTGTATGTTTAGTGAAAGCAGTTGTTTGAGAATTAGCTCAAGCTCAGCATCTGAATGCTGTCCAGAGTGGTCCAGAGCACCACTCTTTCCCAGGTTTTAGCACTTTATTTATTTACTTTATTTGTGCTGAAGGTTATTGCAGATAGCAGCAAGTAAACAGTTGGGGGACCATCCAACCCTTAGATATTGAGTGTGAAATCCCACATGACCTCCTCAGAACAGAGCACAGGGCAGAATGAAGGCATCTGGTGAAAA
This sequence comes from Paralichthys olivaceus, assembly GCF_024713975.1. Lineage (NCBI taxonomy): Eukaryota > Metazoa > Chordata > Actinopteri > Pleuronectiformes > Paralichthyidae > Paralichthys > Paralichthys olivaceus. The sequence goes on from NC_091105.1 coordinate 13,198,742, forward strand.
GACAAGCATCAAGGCCGATGTGATGAAAGCCGGTCGGGGTTCAGACTAACAGCAATAGCACAGCAAGCAGCATCAAGGACGTATCCTAAACCCTAACACAGCCATTGATCCCATTATATTCAGACCTCTGGCCGCTGCTGTTTCTGGTGTATTGGAGACTCTGGCCTTGGATGTCAGAGGAATAAAGCTATGCTTGATCGGTCACACAGAGAGGAAGAGAAGAATAAATCGAAAAAAACCTCTTCACTGCAACTTTCATCTTTTCCCTTGTTTTATTTTTACCATCTCCCATGTTAACAATTCTTTATCGTATTGTGTTTTCCTCATTCTGTTTGTGATCTTACCCTTATATATCAATGTTGCATAACCCAAACCACACCCCATTTCCCTCCATTCCTGTGGCTTACCACAGATAGTGTCACCTCCATCTTGTGACCAGGTTGGAGTCCACTAGTGCTCTGTATGAATTACGATGTGCTGGATCATTCCTAATCTTGTTGCGGTTGTTCTTTTGCCCTTGGGAGGGGCATCGATGGATGGATGCAACTTTATCAGATTTCACGGTGCTTTGGAGTGTAATTCATGAAAGATGCTGTCTCGTGTGTGTGTGTGTGTGTGTGTGTGTGTGTGTGTGTGTGTGTGTATGATGCATGGTAGCACAAAATGCTACATTTTTAAAATCTGATTAGTCTAATTTATTTTCCAGGGTTCACCTTTTAATAAATATGAAAACAAAATAAACAGAAGAGGAAGTAAAAAAAATGAAAAAAGTTAAGTTAAGACAGTTTGGTACACAGTCAAGTGCATATCTCCGCCAAAGCTGAACAAACCTACACATTGTGGGGATGGTTCTTATCATAGAAATTCTAAAGGAAATGGTCTGATAACCCCAATTGTTTATTTATCATAGAACATACATAACATGTACTGGGTTCTTGCCAGGCCCCATCTGCCCATGAGGTTCGATGGAAATTGGGTTGTAAGTCAAACAGATGTGGCTGAAAACCTTAGCTGAGGTAAAAATATAACTAGAACTGTTTCAGGCTGATGATGTAGGTTATGCATATTATTTCCCACATCCTTAATGAATTCAGCAGATTATTTTGAATAAGACCAAGGTCAGCTGGTTTTATTATTTTGAATTTTATCAGCATGGTATTCACTGTGTAAACTCAGAAAATACTTCTCCTGAGGTTCAAGGTTGGGGTTACGCCATATTGTTGCAATGGTTACACATTTTTGCAAGATATATTCTTGGACTCGTCATGAAAGCAACTTAGCATCAGCAGACAATTCAATCCAATGATTTAATGTACCAAAGCTGCTCAGGCTTATTAACCCAAATCATACACTCATGTGGTTTTTCAAAAAAACAATATTCTAAAACCAGACACCTGAGTTGACCGCCAGCAACACCATCAGTAGTTACGCAACTGTAACTTTTCTTTGCAGTGTTATAAAACAGTTTTGTCTCATTGTGAACTTTAAAGACTCTTTAAAGATCTTTAATTAGTCTATTAATTACATTTACAAGATTTAATTTTCCAGAGATAGAAAAATCAATGTCAGACCAAACTCCTGTCAAAACTCCTACAAATAAGTAAATGCTACAGAAAATGTAATTTATGGCACTCATGGAGAAGCATCATTTATTAGTCAATTAATTAGCAATTTTGAAAAAAACCCAGTTTCGACCCGTGCTAAACCTCAAGCAGCACGTGGGTCATATAGGCTTCCTAAAGCTGTATCTTCATGCTTTCCCAGCAAAAGAGCTGAGCAGGGACTCAACCAGGTCATCCATATTCAGTAACCACTTGGACTTGGCGGCCTCAGGTGCACTACAACTGAAACTAACTTCACTGCATCCAGCTGTGCAGAAGCTGTAAGAGAATCTAAGCACAGTGCTCACACTTTTAAAGTTGCTTCATTTTATTGTTTTCTTTTCCTGTAGCCTTAGACTTTAGGCTGCACTTTTTTTTTGGAGCAATTAACAAGATTGCTTCTTGTTCAACATTCATGATCAATAATGAAAAATATTAAATTCATAACAGTGGCAGTTATTTTGCACACGTTCTATTCATATGGTTTTTTTGTTCCCTGGGAAACTAATGATAATGACATTCCAACAGTAAGGGAAATCAAATCTATTATTTGAAAGTCATTGTTTGTTTAAAATGATTTAACACAGAATGTAATTGTATTATGATAGAAATGATAGAAATAATGAATATAAATGAATACAAAATATTTAATAATTCTAAGAATAATTAAGAAGCCAATATTAATGTTCATCAGCCTATATTTTATTTGACAGGGGGGTAAAGTGACCTGGATATCTAATCTAAAAATGAGTAAGTGAGGACATTGAGCAAAGATCTGAAGTTGGTTACGTCGGTTTACATGGGGACATCGTGTAAATGCATTAAAAAGGGCAGAACAATGTTATTATACTGATAAATGCAGTTTTCAAATAAAGCCTGATAGACCTGTTACTTTTGAGGGTAATTGTTTCACCGACTGCTGAGATGACTTCAAATAAAAGAACAAGAAGATTGTCAGAACTCTTCTGCTCCAACTCGTGAAGGCTTAAGTGCTGATGACACTCTGAAGGCTACAATCAAAATGCACCTGTATTACAGGTGAGGAGCACTTCCCAAGGATTTCCATGGCGGTCAGCAATGGCCGCAACACAGCTTGTTGTGGGCCAAGCGGTGACTATCACTCTGACCTTCTCTTTACTTCCAGAAAATGACTTAGTGGAATGTAACAACTTCGTTATCTCTTCAGCTCCTTCTAAAGATGTTATTCATTGTGTCCCCCATGTCAAGGTAAAAGTAAAATTGACTGGCCTCAAGGTTAATATTGACTAGTCCATCAGTAAAGTCCAGTCATCCTGTGATTCACCACTTCACAGGTGATACTTTGACCCCAGCAAGGTCTTCTTCTTTCTGTCTCCATGTTTGTCTTGACATGCCATTTACCTAGAAGAAAATTGAGGTTTTATTCCTCCTTTGCCACTTCTGTGCTTCTACAGTGCCGGCAATCATGCTATGCCTCTTAACTTTGTAGTCATGGTGGAGAGTGCTAGAGCTGAAAGACTTTTCTTTGCACCATCATACCCTAAAACACACCGTCATGCCTCATACTGCATACATGGAGGATTTCTTTCTCCTGCCCTTAAGCCCAGCGTTAGATGAACAGAACCTTCTCTCCATAATTCATTGTATGGATGCGTTCATTTCTTCCATATATCTTCTGAAAGATATATTTTCTGAAAGCTCATAGGGATACGGACAACCCAGAAAAAAATTGAACAGTACCACAGGGAATCAAGGGGGGCAGTGTGGCGGAAAGTTGGAAAGTTGGAACAACGCCATTTACGAAGCGGCTGCTTTTGCATATTTCTTGTGAGGTACATTTTCACAATCCCGTCCACTGTCGCCATTTTTGTTGTCATCAGAAACTCAACACTGCACTGCCATCTGGATGTATTGCTTTACCATGTCAAGTGGTTACATCGTTTGAAACAGACGCATCTATTTTCATACGTAAATTTGCCTTTGGCTGATATTTTGTTTGAAAAATATTTCTTGTCTTGTCCCAGGCTCCCTTGTTATTATATATCCTATTTTGTTTTGCATATATTTTGCTGGCAAAAATATAATACTTCGCCAAGGTGAAAAAAAATCAAAAGCTGAAAAGTATCGGGAAACTCACAACAACTGTTATATTGAAACGAAATGCATTTTTGCTGAAATTACAAAAGAAAAAAATATATCTTTGGAATTCAGAGGCAAAACACACAATTCAAAGACCTCGAGCTTTCAAAAATGTTCATGGGTGTTTTTCACTATTTGGTTTTTTACAATTTATAAACAAAATGTTATAAAGGTATGAATGCAAACTAAACCATAACCACATCTTGTTTGAATCCAACAAAATGTGGAAATAATTAGAAAAATAATATTTCCCCATTTATTTTTACAATAAGCCATGTATTGCATTTACATTACAATTTTAATCTTTAATATTCCATGACTACTGTCCTTTGTGCCGAGGACCTAATTTCGGTTTATCACAATGTTACAATACAGTATCTAATTAAATACGTGACTTCACCTACTTTTGATCTCAAATGAGGTTTAAAGGGCGGCAGAGCGACTGGTCTGTGTGTCCTCACATGGCACTATCCTAACGTGCTGAGTCAACAGAAAGGTTATCCACAGATACAACAAAGGACACACATCCAGGATATAAGCGGCAGTGCAGCAGCAGCTCTTCAGCCCTCTGCTATTATTTTATTAGTCCCCTGTGGGCCCGGAGGTTGCAGGAGTGGCGACACATTCTGAAAGATCTAATTAAGTGAAGCAAAATGAGAGTGCTGAGATCCACAGCCCACGACAGGACACAAATCTGGGTCTTTTGACAGTGGACTCCAGGGCTATTGGGCTTTGCAACAGAGGCCGCTCTCTCTTAACCTCCGGGTAATGATCCTCCCCACTTCTCCGTGGTCCTCACTTTAACTTTATTTATAGCTCAGGGTGGAGGGTTGGGAATCATAGTCTCATTATGCAAAAGCATGTGAATTTTACTGTTTTGTCTGAGTTGGAGGCAATTAGTGCTATAGAACCAGACAACTGCATCAGGTGTGTGGTTTTGAGCTTTGCCTGTTAAAAGCAGTCCTGAAGAGTTCAGTATTTATAACTCATACAGCATGTTGGAATGATGAGTTATTCAGAAGGTAGGAAGAATTTGTAGGGGATGTTTCCCAATTTAGAGGCGCAGGCTGTGTGGGGATGTAAAGACTTCCTTCTCCGTCTGGTAATTCAGTGTTCACATGCCATTTCATCTGAGTGGAGAAAAAAATGTCTTCAGGACACCTGTCGCTGAGGCTGTGACTGTCTGGTCTCCCAGGTTCTTTTCTGACTGAGACCAGAAAGACCTTGGAGTACAAAGACAACAGTCTTGATTGTGTGAGTACACAGGAAGGTCTCCCAACATTGTTGTGCTCATCATGTTAGCGGGCACAGACACAAAGCAGGACAGATGCTAGGCAGAGGGCAAAGGGGTTATGTTATCCTGATTAGTTTTTTCTCATTTCCTACCAAGGCATCAACTTGCAGAACGAAAAGTGGCATTGGTTTCTTTCTCGCTCCAGTATTTACAAAGACTACTGCCTTTGCCAGCGCCAACTGTGCCTTTTATTCAACAATGCACATTTCTTCTCCTGTTATCAACCACCTACACACAAAGCAGTGAGTTGCGGAAGAAAACGTACCTTTTTCTTCTTGTGGATTCACCTCGCTGAAAGCGGTTAAAAGTGGATTTGTTCCTTTTGACACATGTGCCTTAGTTGAGTCTGGTTAACACAAATCCCTCAGTGGCTCATAAACAAAAAAATGCAGTTGCCTGTATATCTCCTGAAATCGTGGCATAAATATAGTCTAGTTCTAATCATCATTAATCGTAATCTATTTCATCCCAAAGCAATTCATTTACATTTTCTGTCTTTCAAGTAAAACTTAAGCACAACCTTTGGAATTTCTCTAACTCAATAATCAGGTTTTATTATGATGTTCTTCTTCCATCTGTAAATATAATGCATACCACAAAGTACACATCTGCATTATATTATGTCCCAGTTTTACTTTAGTGGGTCACACAGTGTAAAGTACAATAAAACTGTATAATGCATTCATTTGAAAAAAAGAAGAAAAGAAAAATACTGACCACAAGTTAGTTGTTACCCAAGAAAAACTTTCCCTGCTTTAGACTTCCAATTGAAAATGATTCAACACTGCAGGCACTTTAGCCTTCTGTTAACTTTTTAAAATGCTTGCCTCACTACCACAACTGGTCGCTGATGTCTTACTCTGACTCACAGTGTACAGGACAGCTCGTCTGAAGGATAATAATTTTAATGATTTAAAATTATTAAAAGAAATCACAGTGTTCTTAGGCTCTTAGCACCAGATACCAGTTAAAATATGCAACCAAGCCTCCGACACTTTAAAATACATGGAATACAATGAATAACTGATGCATTTCTTCCTTACTTTCTTCCTTTCAGGATCTTACATGTTGGTGAACTCCTCCCAGCATGCCGTGGGTCATCGTGCTCAGCTGCTGCTGCAGTCGCTGAGTGAAAATGACACGCACTGCGTCCAATTCAGCTACTTCCTGTACAGTCGCGATGGCCACAGTCCCGGGGGCCTCAGGGCGTACGTGCGAGTCAATGGCGGTCCACTCGGAAGTTCAGTGTGGAACACGTCGGGGTCTCATGGAAAGCAGTGGCATCAGGTTGAGCTGGCCGTCAGCACCTTCTGGCCTAATGAATACCAGGTATGAGCTTTGTCATTCTCACTCTCACTCTTACACGACAGTGTTTCTGATGGCTTGGAACAGTAAAATAATTGTTCATGTTTGTGATGAAGATCTGCACACCACATCGACTGGCGCCTTGTACAGCTGAGAAATGTTACACAGGGAGGCTGTGTTGATCACTACTCATTTTAGCCTGGAGGTGAATCCAGTGTTAATTACTTGCATTTGCAATGTAATTAGCATCAATCCCCTTGTGAATGTAGCCAGCGTTAGCGCTCGAGGGCCTAAACCCGGTCTCACATGGTCATGCCTGGTAGAGATTTCACCCACTGAGGACTGTGCACAGCATGTTCAGCCAATTCAAACTATCTGCATGACATATCATTGTGCACTAACAAAAGAAAGACATTGACAGGCATCTTACTGGGGTGTAGATGTAGTTGTGAGAGCCTCCTGTGGTGTGGTCTGTGGAGCAGTCAGGTGAGCACTGCATCTATTAATGCAGTTTCTTTTTTCTGCATACTCTGCAGAGCTGTCAAGAAGCAATTAAGTTGAGTAGTGTACATTTTACCAAGAATTGTCAAATGTATTCAAGGCTTTATACTATTTTACGCTGAATAGGTTTCTACTACTCTTCTGGATTATATTAGAGATAGCGATGAGTTTGTCTCACTAAAGATACAGCAGCCCGTCAAAGCCTCATGGGAAAAGCGAAATGTTTCTGAAATTATGCATTTTCTCTTTCTCTGTTGAGAGGAAAAATTAAAAAATATAATGCCAGCACGTGGATAACTGCACACTAAATATAAAACTAACACCAATTGTTAGCTAAGGTTTGCATGAACACTGCAAACAGTTAACCTGAGGTAGCCTGAGATAATCTTTGGCAACTAAAAAGACAACATACGCGTCATGAACAGGGTTTCTGTCATTTACTGTAGTTCTTATCACCCTCATAGCATTGTCATTTTTCAGGTAGGTCTGGCTTTAATTAGTTAATGAAAAAGATTGACAGCTGAGACTGTCTCAGGATTGGTCGAGCACGTGGCTCCTCCCTCTGATTACTACCGTGCAGAAATTGGAGATGAATCATCCATCTTTATTTACAGTCTATGGCAAGAAACTGAATAGATCTATTGATAATCTTAAAATGGCTGTGTCTCAATTCAGCGGCTGAATCCTGCGGAGTACCCGGTCTATGCAGCCGACATTAGCTGCATCCTCCAACAGCCTCGTACTGTCTGTAGAACCCACGATCCAGTCTTCCTATTCCGTCACCAGCTTGTCCAGCCCTTACAGCTGTCGCCTAGCAACAAAGCAACAGGCGAAACCGGTCTTTGGTGATTAGAAATTATTGTTGAAAAGATGTTTTTCTTTAAACATGGGTACTGTGAGGTGTTCACTTGAGTACTTACATTTACAAATAAATTCTCCTTACATTTTTGCTTCACTTTTTGCTGCCAATTCCTTTTTTGAAAAACAGTTGGTCGCTAAAGCGCACTGAATCATGGGATATGTTGGGCCAGGAAGCATCCACCCGGTGGAGCCTTTGTTGCTCTGTGTTGGAAGGACACATTTGCCCGCTGTGTTTGGAGGAGCTTTCGAATTGGGACAACCTAGTCGTGCCACTGTGATGTAATTGGTTTACAAATGCCCCCACTCGAATTCAGACACTGCTTTTTTCTTGTTAGAATTTTATGTTTTTTATAGTCAGCAGTGAACATAAAATTACATCACATACGTTAGGAGATATCATTCAAAGAAACCATTTATGGGTAAAACCGGTTAAGATTGAATACTATCAATGTCTTGCTTACTGTCAGTCACATCTCTTGAGCTTTGCTCTTTATAAAAAGGCTTGCAATGTCCATCAGTTCAATTTCACCGCAAAAGGGGGTCCGCAATGATTCCTTTATCTCCATGGCATTTTCAGTGGGAATGATTACATTAACAACACCCTTATTAAATGTATTAAATAGCTTTTGCTCTTAAGGTGAAAATGATTGAGTGTCGTGGTAGAGAGCGCTTCACCACTGATGGATGCAGTGAGAGCCGAGCTGTTATAAAACAGACTCTTGACCACCGCTCTGTCCTATATCCCCACATGATGACAGATAAGTCATGAATACAATTATAACATGGTTCATCCTGCTTTATCTTTTTTTCTCTCTTTACTCGAGTGGTGTGTACTCAAGCAAAGACATTTTCTGTGTACTTAGTTGCACTGTATTCCACATCCTCCCTTCCGCTTCCCCTCTGGAGATGTGTGCTTTCTTCTCACAGTCCTCTAAGTATCCCAGTAAACAGTGATGGCTCACAGGTGAGTCATAAATGTGCTGTGGCTGCAAATTAGCATCTCTGGTTTGGAGAAGGAGATTTATAATGGGCTTATGAAGAGGAGTATACGACTCCTAGACAAGACACACAGCACAGGAGAAGGGCCTGAAAGTTGAATTAGTATTGACTGTACAGCATTTTAATAGGATAGCTTCAACTCCTAATGGCCTCGCTTTTATCTCATGTTCAAAAGTGCTCAAAACCAATGGATTAAATATGTTCATCGTGGGGATTTGATCAAAAGGTATCTGCACTAATAAACAAACTACTTATAGCATACAAGGACACTTCTTCTTTAATGCCACATGTCGCTTTAACTCTGACCTTGTGCTGCTTCTCAGCTCAAAGGAAGCTGAACAAACTGCCCCCACACAAAGTCACCTAAACCACAGTTTACATTGCTAATCCCTCTGCAGTCAAAAGCTCCTCATCAGTTCTTATTGATTGAGGGTCTTGTCTTGCAACACGTCATTGCTCTTCGTTGCAGAGACGTTTAAAGGTGTGACTGTTTTTTATTTTTTGCCTTTTTCCATTACATTACTTGCTATTCTCTATCATTTACCCGCAACAGTGCGGTGGAAACAGATAGGAAAACACCAAAAAGCAGAACAATGAGAATCTGATATAGTCTGGTTTGGTTCAGCAGTTCTCTTTAGTATTCACCCGAGACTTTATAAGCTCCAGGGCACATCAGCTGCAGCTTGTGGGACTTTAAATCCTAAAGGATTTTGGTTGTATCAGTTTAATATAACTATTTTGGATTATAAGTTAAATGGAGACAGATTTACTTTGCCATTAAACTAGCTAAGGACTCTTTTTAAGCAGAGACGGAGAGTAAGCACTTCTTATCATTGTCTCTGAATAAAATAAATCCCAAGAGAATGCACACAATTTTTCAAAATCTACAGGTTTCCCCTCCCTTCCCATATTAGATATTAGGTCATATTATAGCTCCGAGTTCTCTGCCAACAGCGCAAGGATGCAAAATGTCAGTGTAGCCTTACACCCGGGTTTTCACGATTTTGGGGCGTAATGAAATACCTTGTTTACAGCACTGTTTGTGTCTAGAAAATGTCACTGGAATGTAATTAAAAAAAGCAATTCTCTGATAATCACCAAAACTAAGAGGATTAATGTGAGGAAACCAAACCCCTCCCCCCGCTTCACCTGCCCGGTGATTTGAAAAATTATTTCCCTGCTTGCTCCCAGTACTTCTTTAATATTTTATTATTCATGCAGGACTCAACGTGTGCATGTGAAATGTTTGCTCACCAGGTTTCCCTTTATATTAATGTCAGGGGGTGACAAGCATTACAGAAACATCACTCCGTCTATCACAGTTGTGGAATTGGGATTTGGAGTTCAATAGATTTTGAGGTGAAAATCTTCAGAGAGCGAGATCACCTTGAGATGTTTCGATTGAAGTTGTCGTCTGTGTCTGGTGTACATTGCCACATTTCTCGCTCCCTCTTATTGGTAGAAGTGTTTGCAATACCTGGAGAACCTTGTTATCAAATATTAAAGATGTTATCCAACCCTCCAAGACTGCCAACTAGAGCCGCATACATGTCCCCCTCCCCTCTTTAGCATCTCTCACTCACTTCTTGCTTCTCTCTTTTTCCTGCCTCCTTCCAAATGTCAGAATCGTCTTCAAACTTGTTTTTCTTCTGCCTTTCATGACTTTTTTCTTCTCACACATGTTGATATTATATATTTTATTTATCTCCTTTCTCACTACTTTCTACCTGTTGCAGCTGTTGCTGCTCTAATGATCGGTTGGGATCAGCTTGTTTTCAAGCCTTGTGTAATCATTGCTCCTGTCCATTCTGTTAATGGAATGGTTCTGCCCCAGTAAAACTTATCTATTTAAAGATGCACAGTTGTTATCCAGTGTGAACATTTGTTAGTGAATATTGAATAATGGGGGGTTCTAGTAGTCTAAGTCAGTTCTTATCTTTGGCCACATAATTATGTGTATGTTTCAAACTGCATGCAGCCACACACCTATAGGCTGTATAGTGTCTCTTTGCCAGAGCTCAGATAGATCACACTGTTGATAAGAAATAAGAAAAAGCGGGAATCTCTCCTGTCCCTGTAACCGCCCGTAAAAACCATAAAGAGCCATTCTCCATGCTAAAGTTGTAGCTAGTTTGAAGCCAGTTAGCTTACGTAGTATAAAGACTGGAAATCACCTTTAAAGGGCATAGGTCACAATTTTCTTTTTAAATACCTAAAAAAAACACGTTATCCCACTATCCAGAAATGAGGCTGAAATATATCCCAGAATGGAAACACACATTTTGTGCAGTAGCAATCTGGGAATGAATTATCCTTATATGGAAGTTTCGCCGATACACGCACCCAACCAATCGTGAGTCAGTCTCAGCCCTCAATCATAATGTTTTCCCCATTTTTGTTGCACCAAATAAGTAATCAAAACCAAACTTCTCAGAAATGTGAGCAGTGTAAGATGAATCATTGTAATAAGAACAACCTAAAGTGACAGAAGCAATCTTTGAGAACAATTTATTTGACCTGTACTTGGGCATTTTTTGGCTCATGTTCCATCCACCAACATGGAGAAGGTGGGGTTTGTGACCTATACTGCAGCTAGCCACCAGGGGGCAATACAGAGACTTTATGGGAGCTGTCATGTCGTCCATCATTATATACAGTCTATGGTACCGGGTGGAGGAAGTGCCCCTCTGAATTCTTGCTGTCATCATATGGTTGTTGGACAACATCTAATATGGTAATTATTTATTTTATTCTATATATTATTTTAAGTTAAGCTACGCTAACCAGCTCTGAAGTTAAAATGCACAACATAAGATTGGTATCGATCTTCTCATCTCAGTCTTGGACAGAATACAAAGAAGCATATTTCCCCAAAGAATGAATTAAAGACAAAGAGTACGATTGAATTGGCCCCTTTTGGAAACATGAATTCATCTTATTTAATTATTACGCTAATTTGTTTAAAAGAAAGAGGAACACATCGGCAGCAGGAGACACATCAAAGACTTGTAAATAAGAATGTTCTTGTCTCAGCTTTGTCTGATAGTATCTGCTCTTTTCCTGCTCTGCAGCCTGCTGAGAGACCTCCAAGCGGAGCCCATGGCTATATAGGAAAGGGTTTTGTGAAATACTTTAGTGAGCGAATTGAGATTCCTGACACTGGCACATATTCTCATACACAGACTGTTATCCTTTGGCATTTTCCACCTGAAAAGATATACTTCAGCGTCTGACCTTTTGTCTGTGAATATTAAGAGGGGTTATTTATCTATGACTGCATAATGGTGAGTGAAAGCCCTCTGTGTCTAATGGTGTCTCCTGACTCGAGTGTAAAAAGAGAAAGCTGGTTTATAGGTCCGGATAAATCGTCTCCTGATTTGTATACATTACAACTGCCTCTAAAAGCCAATATCACAGGCAAATGTAATATTTTCTCCCTAAAATGCTTTTTATATCAGTCGTAAATCATTGTGTGTCACACTATTGTTTTTTCCCCCCGCAAAATGACTCCAGGGTTCTTATCTTCTCAAAGTAAAATAACCCCTCATTAGGATAAAGTACAGACACACTGAAAGTTTCATTGGGAAAGTGGCTTTCAATAAAAATCTGGGAAGGTTGTTTATTGAAACAAATGCTCAGAACGTCTCCCTCTTAATAATTTCCTTCCTAATGGCCAAGAAGACTGAGGATTAACCGGCAATCAATCTCTTACAGAGTGCTTTAGTTCAGCAGATAGTAATAACACCTTCAATTAGACTTCCAGGGCATATTTCTCTCTTCCTTGTGTACCATTAAGCCTAATCAGTGTTTTCCGCCTAATTTTATGTTAGTCTAATGGCATGGCAGTGTGTGCTTACACTAATAATTCAGGTCAGCATACTGAAGCATATTGTGCTTTAACCAGTGCTATAAATATTGTATGATTAGTGTAGTTGCACAAACTGAGGGGAAAACAAATAGGGAACAATAAAAAATGAAGACAAAGGAAATGAAATAAGAAAAGATTAGACTGCACAGGCTTTTAAGAAAATAGGCCAGCTGAAAGAAATATAACAGGTAATGTCAATGTTCTTCTTTCTAAGCAGCTCAGGTTCCAGCACAGTCTGGGACCAAACAGGAAAATTGACTCTGGCAGAAGATTAGCTTCAGTGTTCCTCCCTGAGCCGGAGGAGAGCAGCCAGCTATAGACAGACGAGGGTAACTCTCCAACTCCGAGACCCAGCAGCCACAACCTTTTCACCTCTTCTCTACAGCCTGCATGCCTGGCTCCCTGCAACTCCTTCTGTTTGACTTCCCTCCGTGTTTTTTCAGATGACCCCAATCTCCTCACATCCCATCAAAATGCTGTCTGTGGAGGTGCCTTTAGGGGTCGTGCATGGCCAGGGATGTTGTCACACCAATTGTTGGTGTAATCACACGTGTTCCTTCCCCGAAGTCCAGGGAGGTGGACTTTCTCTGCCCTGCTGAGTGTGTGAGGCTACAATCTTTGCCAGACACCGTGCAGATGTTGCTGTGACTATAATTCTAAAAGTGCAAACACAAGTGCACTGTTTTGGTGAGATTAGTCTAATTTATTTTTTGATAGGATAAAATAATTATGTTGCAATACAACTAGCAACATAATCATTTAAGTCTATTTCTTCTATTCTTCTATTTAAGTCATTATTTAAAAAAAAATCATAACATTAGATATTTCATGTTGACAAAGTTCTTGTATTAGTGCTTCATGTTGAGACAGAAGTTAATGCTGATGCATTTGAGAAATTTTGTTAAAAAGAGAAACCAAGTCAAGTTATCCCTAGCCCTAACTTAGATTGCTATAATAAGTGTGAGCACTTCCACCATGTGCAATTTTCACTGGGGTGGAAAGCCATGGCCCCTGACCCCTGTCATGTAATCCTCTCTCATCTCCATCACCTTTCTTTTTCTCAGTCTCCTCATCTTGTCCCATATCTCGTCCCTACCCAAAGATGAACTTTTATTATTGCAATCTCATTTTCATCTGTTCATTTTCATTTTACTAATAAGTGCGGTTGTTTCTCCCGTCGCCCCCCTTTAATCACCTACTGGTCATATTGTAGCCACAGAAAGTGCTTTATCATATGATTTACCTGCATTGGAGAACTCTTTCGATTTTAAGATTGTCTGAGTAACAACAGTTCAGTAGGAAAGTATTCCGATGTTCCCCAAATCAAAAAAGTGAAAATCAAGCAAGCAAAATACAATAAAAAAGATTCACTCACTGTTTCCAAAGGTAAGAATGCATGATAACTTATAACCTATATAGCACTTATCTAAACGGTTAAAAAGTGCTTCACAAAACACATGGTAAAAAATGTATAAAATAACAATAAATCTGACTGACTGCTGACTTGTATGGCAGTACTAAAGCCATGTGGCCCACTCAGAAGATCAGACCTATATCATTACCTCTGTGCCTTCTTAAACTAAACCTTATAGAAAACCTAAAATACCCAGTCCTAGTGTAAGAGATATACAACCCATAAAAAACAGTGAATACAGTATAACCTCTCAGTCCAGTTATTTGGCATTGAGAAGAACAAGCTCCAATCCCCTGTAACGTATTAAAACGTGTAAACACATGTGCGTGTCAGTGGGGACGTGTGAGTGGGGCTTCAGCTGAAATCAAAACTTGGTGGTAGAAGCCATATTGTGATTTGGTCAGAGGATTATGAGAAACAATAACTCAAAGCAGGCCTTGGATCAAATTGTGTGGATGGAGGACTGTCCTTGGAAGCGGCGAAAACAAACATCCCCCCCATGTCTCATAACTCTCTCACTATTACTGAGGATGGTGATTTGATATTGATTAGGTTTCATAGGATCCCACCGCTCACCAGGCTTATTGTTCCACAGGGTGGTGTAGAGGTCTGTCCTCCCTTGAGCCTCGTGGCCCTGTACAAGTTGTATGAGCTGACGTTATGGCTCCACCGCAGCCTGAATGTAGAATGTTTCTCATGACTCAGGCGCCACATCATATGCTTCCCCGGTGAAGCCATTATTTCTGTCTGCCCTGCGGATGAAGACAAAACGTATCCATCTATCTTAAAATATCCAATTTCTTTCATTGTCTGCCTTCCTGTTTTTTGGGTCAGTAGTTGTGCAACGACGTGGCGATGGGCACGTTTGTAATTAATGCATCTGTCAACAAAAAGGGAACGACAGTGAGAGGATCCATGCAGCCCTCAGTGGTCTTTGGGAAAATTGCTCTACACTTCAGCTCTGAGCGTTTGAGCATGAGGTTAAGTCACAAGTGTTTGCTTCCGCTGCTGTGGTTATGAATTTAATTCTGTTCATCATGTATTCGCATCTACTCCACTTCTGCAGGTTCTGATTGAGGCAACGGTTTCCAGGGAACGGCGAGGCTACATTGCCATCGATGACATCATGGTGCTCAACTATCCCTGCTGTAAGTGCCACTTCTGACAATGGATTACAATTACGGAAGGTGCTGGAGGCAATATAAAAAAGGTGTAGTGGCTTTGGGGGGGTGGAAAATGTATTTCAAAGCAGCATGAAACAGTTATAGGTTGAGGAAAAGAGTAATGGCTGATTGACCTTTTTGTATTGGTACTGTGGGCTGTCCTGAGGCATCCTGCGATGACAGTAGTGCTATTAAAACACTCTGGCACCCAAATGCCAACACTGGCTTCATCCCCCACTGAAAACACACCTGCTGTTCCGCCTCCGGCCTGGTTTGACTGACAAATTGATTTGTTAATCAGTGAAATCTTGAATTTTCTCTCTCAGGATATCTACACTGCCATGTTCTCTGGCCTGCCTGGAAGTGTGCTGTAGCTTTTTGTCACAGCTCACTTTGTACAGGTCTTTTGTCCTCCATCAAGCACTACATTTCAAAGCCATATGAAAGAAAATGCCTTCTATTCAGGGTGGGTTTTTTTTTCTTCTTCTTGCGAACCAATAGCCGCCTGCAGCAGAGTGCCTTTTGTGTCAGTGGTGGAAATGTGAGGGTGTGCTGTCAGCCCCCCTGAGGATGTTGTGTAAAACATATTCACTCAGACACCTGAGCTTAATACCTGGACAAAGTGCAGCAGTGTCTCTTACATAGTCCGTGCATAGCCCAGTGCTGAGCACAAGGGCTCTCGTCGGCTCATAGGACATGTAACACTCACGTCCACACCGATTCCAAGTGACTCGTGTAACTGACACAAGCTTGAAGGATGTTTCACCCTCACGGGATCCTTCTTGTTAATATTTATATATTCCCTATTGTTTGCACTGGAGTGATTGGAGATGGACTTTTCAAGGATGTCATGTTGGAGAGGAGTGATTTTTTTATTAAATGCACACTGCCTGTGACATTGCTTCGTACCCCTACTGTACGCATACCGCCCAGTCAGCCGCCCAGTTTCACCCGGAGATGACAGATGGCGTCTCCTGAATACTCCCACTGTGGTCATTAAATAATTAGGTCTCTCATCAAGACCTGAGCAGGCCTTATGATGTGGCATGCGGCCATCCTGCGTTATGCACCAGCGAGGACTGTGAGGAACGGAGGAAGAGTGAGAATGGAAGTGTTGTATTGTTAAACCCCCCCCCCACAAATAAATAAATAATAAAAACTCAAGTTCCTTTTTGTGAATTGTAGCATGCTTGACATTTTAGAAATATTCTTCTGAGTCTCGGTCTTTGACTCTGAAACCCAGCGTTACAGCCCAGTGAAATATTTACCACGCTAAAGAGTCCCGTGGATAAGATCTGACACATTTAGTTGTATAACGCTGCACTTCTTGCCGACTCTAAGGCCTTTTTTTTCATTCACGCTCATTTTGGATGTTTATTTATGTTCGGCTCTTTGGCATGAATTATGAATTAACCTTAGGAGGAAGAGTCACTCAAAGGAAACATGACCACCTGTGGGGTACAAAAGCAGGCGCTCTCCCGTCGTCCCCCTCACTGCGCACAAACTAGATCAACAAATCGTCACCCCCCCCCCCCCCAAAGCAGCAGCATGCAGAACCAAGAGAGAGCCAGACGCCCGCTTCCCCCGATGCTCCGATTCACTGTTGCTCTGCCATCCCCTCCTGTCAATCATCGAGAGTGACATGTCAACTTGTCCTAACCCATTTCTCAGAGATGATGGCAGACAGCGCTGCCAGCGTTTACCCAGTGATTTGGCTCCACAGGGGTTTGGTTCTCACTGCTCTATTGTTAATCATGGAGTTGGATGAGAGGGCGACTCCCACACACTGACTCATTGGCAGCTCCACGCAGTATTCTGGGACATAATATTCGTCAAAATGCGACGGACAGACTCGCCTCTGCAGAGACACTGTCACATTATGCTCATCTGTAGATCGCCTCTAATCTTATGATGTTTATTTGCAGGTTATATTGATAATGGAAATTAAGTGAACACATATTGATTTACACACTCTCTTAAAGGTTCAGTGTGTAGAATTAAGTGAAATATAGTGGTGAAGTTGCGTGTTGCAGCTGAATACTCCTCATCTCACCCTCTCCTTCTAAACATGGAAGAGAACCTGTGGTGAACTTCAGTTTTCATAAAAACTCAAAAGGTTTTAGTTTGTCCAGTTTGGACGACAGTAAAAAAAACATGGCGGCCTCCACAGAGAGGACCCTCCTCCATGTAAATATAAAGTGTTTAGATATAAAAGGGACAATTCTAGGGTAAAGAAAACAGCAATTCATACAATTTAGATGATTGCACACCAGTGAAAACATAACTATGATTATTTTGTATTTCTGCCAAAAATCCTTCTCACCTTAATCTTACACACTGCATCTTTAAATAACAAAATATGATATTTTTGTTTACTACAACTATTATTGAAGAATAACCACAATTATTTTGACGTCATTATGGACACGTCCGCTCCATTGTTGATACAAATACATGAAATAACCGAGAGGATTAAAAGAAAAAAAGCAGTTTTCATTTTTTCTTGTTTTTTCCCTGCAGCTTCATTCCGAAGTTGATTTTTTTGTTTCAAACTGCTGTGAGCAGTTACATGCATCAATATGCATCAGTACAATCTTATCTTCACTTGTTATTCATTAAGTTACAGCATAAAGCACAGTGGAGAAGAAATAAATTGGTCAAAAAGTTTAACTTCCAGTTTTATGTCCCGAGACAATGCTGGGCTAAATAAATTTAATTATGAACAAACATTTGACAAAGCTCGTTGTTCTCTCAAGCAAGAAATTCCCTGTTTGTGTATTTAAAAAAACAAAACAAAAAACCCTGATTAAAAACATGTCCTGTTTAGCCGACCGACACATGGTGCATGGCTGAAAGGTAATGGAGTCTTTTGAGCTCACTGTGTGCCTCTGTCTGTCTGTCTCTTTAGATAAGGCACCGCACTTCTCCAGGCTCGGAGACGAGGAGGTCAACGCCGGGCAAAATGCCACTTTCCAGTGTGCTGCTGCTGGAAGGGCATCCGAGGCTGAGAAGTTCCTGCTGGAGGTGAGTGAGTGGTTTAATGGCGGCTGACGCGTGGGAGTTTGTTTTTATATACAGAACAGTCAACAGCCCAAATAGAGAAAAAAAAATAGGATGGGGTATTTTTCCATGCTCTTATATAGAGGAGGGGTAGCAGGGCCGGGTCTAGACAGGCATGTATGAGGGGGCAGCCACAAATCTTGAGGGGGCATTGTGCGAAACATGACATGAGAAACAACTTGATATATTTTATATTTGTGGGGGCAAGCAAGACATTAAGACATTAAGAAGTGGAGCGGAGGAGAGAAGCATGAGATAATAAAAAATATATGAAATTTAATATATTTTGGGGGATTTAGTTTGAGGGGGCACAACATTTATTTGAGGGGGCCAGGCCCCCTCTTGCCTCTGCCTAGACCCGGCCCTGAGGGGTAGTAGATTAAAATTCAGAGAGATATCTCATTGAACTGGAGGAATTAAAAAGAAGTACTCTTATAGAAAATAAGTACTTTCATTTCAAGTAAATAAAGTGCTTGATTAAAAAACTGAAAAAAAGAAGTTTCAACTTTTTCTTTTGTTATTGAGAGATTTCAATCTGTAAAGGCTAGAAAGGCTGTGCTGTTTAAAAAAGGAAAGGCTCTGTCTAAATGTAAAAATTCTCAGTAATTCAGATTGTTTTAGAGGAACTTCTTTCAATCCCTGGACAAATGGAAAAAAGAAACAGAGACAGAAAGAGAACACAAAATGACTAAATGCTGCTGTGTAGTTATTTTACACCGTTTTACACCTTTTTGCAGTTTGGGTTTATTTGACGTTGCTTCCTCTAGCATAGGTTGAAGACTTAATTTCTAACCACATTGTGGAACTGAAATGTTTAAATGCTACAACAAGGTTTTTGACACATTATGTGTCCCAGATGTCTGTGCTTAAATGAAGACTGCAGTCGGAGCATGAATACTGTGAAGGCCATTATGGCCTTGAAGCCTCCTTACCTCACTGAAGTGAAAAGTGACTTTATAAGATCATAGTGTTCTCCACTCTCTTTACTGCCTCCTGCTTCTATTCAAATCATGTGCTGTGTATTAGAAATCTATCTTTTTATGCAAAATGGCGGCTCTGTGAAGGTCAGATGGGCCGTGTAGTGGGAATCACTCTGTGGTCTTAAAACCCTCCTCTTTATTTAGCCCTGATGATTAAAGGAGCAAGACAACATTGTGCTGAAGGATTCTTTTTTCATCTCACACTGCAATTACAGTGCAGCCACACATTCAGTGTGTTTGCCAACATCTTACCACCCACCACACCATGTTAATCATGGTTGACCTTACGCAAACCCACTGCATTGTTTGAAAATCAGGAGATGTGTGATTTATGTAATTGAGGCGTCCTCATTCCCACCTCTCTGAACACTTAATCAAACCACCCATTTGGTCAGAACACAAGGATGAAGACAAATGCGTTGGGTAATTAGCTGGCATAACCATACAGGCGTCTGCTGTAATGAGATCTCCAGGCCACTGTGCTCTTTGCCTGCCTCTCCTCCACCTGCTCACCTTCCTCTTCTCCTCTTTTTATGCCTGCTCTCTCTTTCATGCTCATCTTTCAGACCTCTTTTCTCCACATTAACTCAATTCATTGTTGATTTCTGTTTTGCCCCTTTGTGTTCGTGGAGTCTGTTGTACCAGCTGCAGCACAGTCTTGGCTGCCCATGCCTAACAGATTTTTTTTTGTCATTTCCTTGCAAATTATCTTTAGACAGATTGTTTATGTAACTTGAAGTGATCTTGTGTTTATTTCATTTCTCCGGCCTCCTTCCTGTAATATAAAGATACAGAAGATGCAGGGAGGTTACAGGAGTGTGTGATTAAGGTTTCCTTTCCTTTTCCTGCTGTCACATGATTTGTTGCCTGCTTAACCCTAATCAATGGGTGTGTGTTTATGTGTTTGTTTGTGACGGCTTGGCCTGAGGTTTGTGGGGTTCTTTTTTTTTTTTGATGGCCCCGAATCAAGAAGCACAACAGCCAAGCATAACCCAGAGGTTCTCCTTTTTATCCCAGTTTGCTCACATGCTATCGATTCAGTTAAATGTGGCAGAACAGAGGGATGAGTATCAACATTCATGTCCACCATCTCAAACAAAGAGCACAGCTTGGAATCATGCGAAAAAAATGTCAGCTCAGATGTGTTGAGACTATGTGGATTTGACGGATGTTAGTGGTTTTAATGGTGTGGAACAATGTGACAAATGTTTCCCATGGTGCAACAGCAAGATGCATCATGCAAGATCCATTTGAATCTCAACTCTCCGTTTTTCCTCTTTTTAGTTATTTCTCGACTTAGTCCACTCCAAACTATAATGTCACATATGCCAAGGATGTTTTTATCTTGGTCCGTTTCATTTGTTTGTTTATTTTTCAGCAGGATTGTGCAAAAAGTGCCGAACTGATTTGTGCCAAATATGATGGAGACATGAGGCATCAGCGAGGGCCTAGTCCATAAAATCTTTTGTGTGGATCCAGATGCAGGATTTAAATATTTATGGTGTTGAGATCAATGCATTTTTTCAATCTTGTGCAGATCTAGAAATGAATGTGGATTGGACAAATGTAGAAAGATTGTTTGGCCTTGGCAGAGATATGTGCTCTTCTGAAAGCAGGTTTATATTTTCTTTCTTGTTGATGCCAAGACAAACTGTTATCTTTACCATTTCAATTTTTAGCTAAAATACAAAGTCTGCATTCTGCCATTCATTCTTGTTTTCATGGACATAACTGAATAGACCTCAATTCATTAAATTCCATTTGTCTCCCAGATCTAACTGTTTAATTGCACAATGAGGATGACTGAGGTTGTAGATGGGCTCTGTTAAGGGACAACACTCTGACATGTATCACCCACATAATCACTATTATTTTAAAAAGATTGAATTTGTTTTCATGTCTGATTGTCATATTGTGTAATTAAATCAGAGACGGTCCTGCCATTCTAATTAAATTACACACAATTGGACAACCCTCCTTTTTAATCACATGTATCTAATAAGAATGGACCCAGAGAGCAATTATTTGTATATGAAGCCTTTGCTACATTATTAGTTTAGAGTCCCAGGAATTTACTTGGCAACGAGTTCTTATAAAGGCAAGGTAGAGTAGTGTGTGTGTGTGTGTGTGTGTGTGTGTGTGTGTGTGTGTGTGTGTGTGTGTGTGTGTGTGTGTGTGTGTGTGTGTGTGTGTGTGTGTGTGTGTGTGTGTGTGTGTGTGTGTGCGCCTCGTTAACATTCAGGACGCATTTTAATACCATGTGTGTACAGACTAACTTAGCAATGTCTGTGATTGGATCTCTCTCGATGGATATGAATATGAATATCAGGTATAGAAAGGGCCAATCATTCTTTGACTGTCTACAATGTGGGCGAAGGTAGCTGATAATGGGTCTTAGTCAACTAGAATGCCACGAAGAGAACTTCATGAGGAGTGCAGGGTGCGTGTGTATACATGACATTTGTTTTTGTCTGTATCTGTTGCACATGATACCCTTTATGAGATGACATCCACTCGTTTGTGATCGTGAGAGGGACATGTTGACACGTCCTGTTCTCTCTCTCACCCTGCCCTTTTCCTGCTTTCCAGAGACACAACGGGGACATTTTAACAACAGCATCGGTCAAGCATCTGAGTCACCGGCGCTTTGTGGTATCCTTCCAGCTCGACAGCATCCAACGGACAGATCAAGACCTTTACCGCTGTGTCACTCAGTCCCCCAGGGGCTCCGGGGTCTCAAACTTTGCTGAACTCGTCGTCAAAGGTAAACACTCCCTCTCTCCTTATGTCTCTTAATGTTCTCGTCTTCCTCGCCCTTCACTTTCTTTCGCCCCCGAGCTTCTTTTTTTTTCTCCTGCTGTTATTATGATAGCGTGTGATTTTCTGCTCTCCCTGGTCACGGTGAATTACTGCCTATGATTCAAGATGAATTAAAAATGAAACTGATCATAACAAACAATAATGGACACACTAGTGTGAAGATTTCCTGATCCCCCTCAGGACATCATCTGTGCACAACAGAGGGTATTATAGACCCCTATTTCAAATTGATACAAAAAACTCTTTAATCGCAAAGTGGGCAGCGCTCGACGCACACACAGGCTCTTCAGTCGGCGAATGCAGCGTCTCTGACACGTATTGTTTTCTGAGCTGCAGTTGTCAAACAGGCTGCCACACTCCGCTCCTCAGCTCCCTGTCAAAAAGCTGTTCACTTGACTTGGACTCCTGCAGCCCCTGTCATATCATGTACCACAGATAGTGACCTCACTCCCATTACTCATTCCAACCCCACAGCCTGACACCACTTTGACAGCATAGTAATGACATGGTTGTGGGATGGTTTGTTGGCATAACGCACTCCAGGCAAAGGGAAGACGAGGAGGGCAAATAAGGATGTGAAAGATTCTCATCCTCCTCGTCCTCTGCTGCATGCTCCCCTGGTGCTGTTTTTAATGCACCAAGTAAATCCCTTTTGATTGATAAGGAAGCATGGAATCTGTTTAGCATTGTGTGAGAGTCTGGTTTGGTACAGTTCAAAATAAAGTCCCTTTGCCAAAGTGCTACCAACCCAGCAGCTGCCAGTAAACTAGGAGTCAACAAAAGCTCTGATAGAAAACCATGAAACCCAGTTAATGTGCTCACACTCCCTGCAAATAAGTCCACGTATAGTTTTCGCTTTATACTATAATAGGGACAAAGATTTTATTTCTGGCAAAGCACATTCTGCATCTCGAGTAGACGAAGCCGAAAGTCACGTTCTAGTCAACTGGCTGTGACTCTATAATCTATTTTACAGGAGCTGAGACGAGTCCTCAACGAGACTTTCGTAAATGCCTTTCCCCCCCATCGCCCCGCTAAGAAGAGCCTAATCAACCCTTTAATGTGTTGGATCAACTCATTTCAAGACCTTAGATTGCAGGCAGGAATCAGGATGAAGCTCCCTCATTGCCCCACAGAGGAACAGAAACATGTCCACACAGTGAATAAAACATTTTCACCTTCCTCCCAAAGGTGCTGCATGTGTCTGGCTGTTGTTGTGGCCTCAAAGTTGTTGAGTACATTTGATGGTTGTGTTTTCAGGGATTTTCAGCCTATTAAAGTACAAAAAAAAATCCTAAATCAAATAGAGAGTAGCACAGACAGTGGTTTTAGAATAGCTGTGTATGCTGAGGGAAACGGTTAAAAAGACAGCTAGTAATATGCTCCAAAAAAAAAATGAAGTTCAAAATAATAAGTTACTTTCTAAATGAACAGAAAGTAACCTGCATATTTACAAGACCCGTGAACTTTAACAGTGAAAGAAATGAGAGAGTCATTTAACATTCGGCCCCACTTGCTGCTTGCCTGTGGCCCAAATTTGCCCTTTCATTATGGGTGGAGTTGCTGATAGAGGAAAGATGAGCTGCTGCAGGCAGAGTCGAGGCAAAGCGAGGCAGTGGAGAGTAGAGGTGAGGTGCTGGTTATGTTGAAAGCCCACAGAGAGGCGGACCATAAAAGACAGAGGCGCCTCTGCAGGAATGAAGGATTAGTCACAGCCACAGATTTAACTCTGATCTTTTTCTCATGCTTTGTCCTCGTTTCTTTTGCATTCCCTTCCCTCCTGCACGCTGTTGTCTGTGTAATTGTTCAGTGGCTCAGTTCTGCCTGTAAGTGACATTTGACCGGTGGGCTCTGGAATTAATCTTTGGTTTGGCAGTTTTTACCGACAGCGATGCAGAGTGTCCTCTTTCATGATGGAGACCAGCTGTGTGCACAGAACAGTCGGTTTCCGAAGAAGAACACTCAATCGTTGAGATACAAGGATCAGACACATTCAGCGCGCTGCATGCACAGCTGTGTTTTCACTCTGTATTTTGTTCAAATTTATGTATGCCTCGTTAATATGTATGACTAATCTGCTATTTGAACACCGTTTGACCTGCTCACATCGTGCAGTCCCAGCAGACACAGTGAGCTTTACAGTGACAAACCCGTTTGCATTCAGCGGATGAGTAGAATTAATTAATGATAAATATTCTTTATTTAAATGGAGCTTTTCTAGTTTTTGATGACCACTCAAAGTGTTATATAGTACATTTTGTCCATTCACCCCTTCACACACACACACACACACACACACACACACACACACACACACATATTTATCTATGTGCAGCACTTTCTCTATCACACATCAGTCACACACTGCCCCCACAGCTGTCTGGGGCAATTTGGGGTTCAGTGTCTTGCCCAAGGACACTTCGGCGGTATAATGGAAAAATAAACTCCTTCTCATTTCCTCTCACAGTACCTCCGTCCCCAATTGCGCCACCGCAGCTGCTGCGTGCTGGCTCCACTTACCTGATCATCCAGCTCAACACCAACTCTATCCTGGGAGACGGCCCCATCATCAGGAAGGAGATTGAGTACCGCGCCAGTCAGTCTCCATGGTCGGAGGTGCATGGGGTCAACATGGTCACCTACAAGCTTTGGCACCTCGATCCGGACACGGAGTACCACATCAGTGTGCTGTTGACTCGGCCTGGAGAGGGAGGAACTGGACCTCCTGGCCCGCCACTTGTGAGCAGGACAAAGTGTGCAGGTGAGCTCATAGATCCTCACACACAGGATGGAGTTGCCTGATGTCTCCAATCTTTTGGCCTGATTCTCTTTCAAATTGTTATCTTGAGATTCCATATAGTCCATAGTTACTACTAATCAGAGGACACTTCAGCATGGCGACTGAAGGAGCCAGTAATCTAACCAAATACCTTCTAGTTAGTGGAGGACCCACTCTACCTTCTCAGCCTGTAGAGGCCTGAAAACATGTCTAACAGAAATATATATATATGACACCTCCAATTCATCGTGGCACCCCGTGAAGGGCCCCAACCCCCAGGTTACTGTTCCTAAATTAAGGTCAAGGTTGAGCTTAGGTTTAAGTTCATGTCAACTACACAGCCATTCACACAACAGAGCAGTGATTTTGATGCTTGACTCCAAACATGACAATGCTTTTGCTCCAGCGATACTGTGGCCAGCTGCGGCTGCATGTCAAGCTGAAAGCACATCATCCACTCCTCAGCTCTCATCCATGTGTTATTCTTGAGATCGTAGAGTATTGTCTGCTTTATCACTCACATCTTTTCATCACCAGAAATGTGCATCTATATCTGGATCTTGTAGTATGTTGTGATGTTTATAGAGATAACTGTTGAGTATATTCCCATTTAGGGATTTGTGTTTGTCTCACAAAGAATAAGTGTTTTTTTTTTCTTGATTGGAAAGGGACATTACTCTGAAAGGACCCATTATGCAATGTGTAAAGCGATTCAGGGAATCACAGCAGCCACTGTTTAGGTGATGCATGACCCAGAGCCTGAAAAGGGGAATATATTGTGTTGAACACCTGGCTGTTCAGTGGAATCCACAAGCACGGGGCAGCGACCTGCACCAAGAGACTGATCTGTGATTTTTCGAATTTGCATCGGCTTACGCATGTAGAGTAAAATAATATAATAATAATAATAATATTTCCTCCTTAAATTCAATGGAGTCTTTTCATTAAAAATCCTGACACCAGTCTTTTACACAACTTCAGTCTTTCATTATGAGGCTGCATCTGTCATGATAATCTGTTAAACTCAAACAGAAGAGGAACAAATTCTGACTCAGTCGCTGTGCGTACTTATCTAAGAAGAAAAGACACATTCGCTAACACTGGAGTTCTCTGAACTCTGAAGCTGAGGCGAGTGAAAGGGAGACTTTTCTTTGCTGCAAGCATGGTAATACTGGTTTGATGGTTATTTAAAAGATAACAGCTGGCTGACTAGAGTAGCTATTGCCTGGAGCAGGTTTCTTTGGTATCTACTGGAGAAGACAGAAATTTAATATGGCAAGTACGATAAATGGACTAGAATTTGTGGGTTACAGTGGTGAAGACATATTGATCACATATACACTGTAAAAGCTTGGAAAACACAGTGAGGGACATATAATACTACACATAAATTATGCATTTTAAAACCCACATGATTAAGTTGTAGGGCTTAAGCTAACTATTATAATAATTAATTATTAATTCAGCTATTTTGTGGATTTGTCTATAAAATGTAAGAGAATAGTGAAAGTTATAAATTTCCATATCCAAGTGCAACATCTTCAAATTGCTTGTTTTATTCCAACAACTGTCCAAACAGAGGATGTTCATTTTACTGTCATATATACAAGAAAGGCAACAAATCGTTATATTTAACAGCCTGGAACCAGCACAAGTTTACCATTTTCATTGGAAAAAGAAAAACACCAAATTGGTTATCAAAACAATTCTTCTTCTGCCTCTCAACAAATAAAATCTAAATAATAGATTTATTGTTCTAGCTATATTTGTGTTTCCTTTTTGTTTGTGTTTTCTGCTTTTAGAGATTAGATTGATTATTTTTTACTTTAATCTGTCGTTCATGTGAAGGTCTTCTTTACATCAGCCTGAACATTTTGTTCTGTCTGCTCACGTCTCCGCTCCTTTGTCATCCGTCACAGTGCAGAGTCAGAACACCCAGGGAGAAGAGCAGGACACCAGCCGGCCGCACCCAATGCTCACTGTGTTAAACTCAGTATACGTGCGCACAAATAGAGAACTCCTACAATGCAGATGCATTACATTACTGCTGCCTGCATCTGCAATGTGTGCATCATGGTCACATAAAATGGAGAGCTGTGTGTTACCCAAAGGCAGTCTGTGGATTTGTGTCTTCCATGGTCATCACTCTTTTCTATGCCCACCGGTCTTCCTGCCACACACCATCCCTCACACATCCCCCCACCCTGCTCCACTAGAGCTTTGCTGCCCCCCCCCCCCACCCCACATCCCTCTCCAATGACATATTAAAGCTACTCTCCTCTCCCAACAGCCAAAAACACCCCTCATTCATCAGGCACCCTGAGTGAGCTCAAAGCCCTCTCTCCCCGATCCCTGCACACCTCTCCCCAACTCGAGAGATACAAGAAATTCACAATAAATAAATAAAAAACTCTGACAGCATAAGGGGGAGAAGAAGAGAAGGGTTAGGCAGGGAAGGCTGTGGTGTGACACAGTGTGTGTGTGTGTGGAAGAGAGAGGGCGTAGTTTTTTCAAAGTGAGAGACTGAAACGGGGAAAACCAAGCGAGTAGATGTGCGAGAGGTGAAGCGAGAGAGGACTCACAACGTACGGAAATTGCTTTCACAGTCGCTGGTATCAGTTCTTCTGAAAGTCACCAAACTCAGCCTTTAATAACGTATTTACATTTCAACCACTGTTACATTAGCTTGTTCAGCCATGTGGGGGATACGTTATATTGCTGTGTTTGCTGAGCTGTTAAACGGGGGCATTTAGATGCAGGACAAGCTCAATACAGAGGAAATATAGGGGAAATTTATTTCAAATAATTGAATTTTCAATTTTAAAGTTTTGTTGGGTCTTTATTTGTCATATAGCGACAAATCTAGAAAGTAGGGGGTTGATTAGTTTCTCACATTTACTGAAGCGTGTCTTTTACACTGAGCTGCATCCTCCACCTGGTGTTTCTCACCTTTGTGAACCACCAGGAGAATCTATTCACCATCTTGTTCCCAGAGCTCCCCCTGACCCAACCTCCAAACCATCTGGTCTACACCACTCCCACTGACCCCGCATATTACTACACTGAATCCTGGCTGCCAGCCCCATCGTTGTTGGCCTTATTAGGCTTAAGCACGACAAAATAGATGGTGGGTTGTCGTGGTGATTTCACAGAGGTGATATTTATGCAGGGGAACTGAAGGGATATTTGGATCCTCTTTATATTTAGGAGAAAATTGAATTTCCCCACCAAAAGCTGTGTCCGGCCACTGTGACTAATCTCACTCTTCCACGGTCATGCTGAATATTCCCCCTTCCTACCAAACACGGTGGCCAACCCAACTCCATCGTACACGTTCACATCATCGCAGAGCCGAGCTGTCCTCATGCGGGTGCTGTAAAACTAATGGCCGTGAATGTGAACATGGTCTCCGCCTGGCTCTGATGGCCATCCAGGTGTGCTTGATGAGCCATTGCTGTGATTATCAGCACGGTGCATTAGCACAGCTTGAAGCCTCTCAAGTAAATCACGGAGGAGAGGCGAGCATTTGTACTGCAGGTGGTCCCCAAACCACGTTAATGGGCTTCCACCTGCTGCTAGGTCAAGGAACCTTCTGGCAGGCCCCTGCTCGCGGAGCTCTCGGTCTGTTATAGAGGGAGCCAGCAGTGAAACCCGACTAAAATTAGGCACATTAGGAACACAAGTGTTATGCCTTTCTTGGCATGTCGTTCATCATGTCCTCCATTTGGAGCCAGAATTCCCTATTTGTGCAAATTTGGGGTGTTTGGATTTATGTGCGCTTGTGTTTTTTTGCTTGCACATGGATAAGAGCCTGGATGTCTATATAAAAAATTGTCTCCCGTCTGACACAGTCAGTTAAGATTCCTCTACGGATGCAGCTCTGTTCCGTCCTGCTGCTGTCCAATGTCACAGTTTTCGGGGAGATAATAAACCAGAACCTGTCACATCCACTCCGACTTCCAGTCTCCAAGGATCAACATGGTGCTCTGGGCTTTTGGCCATGTTTGGGCGGCTGCAGTTTTCACGACACAGGGTGCCAGAGAATGGGTGCCCATGGCACACAGACAAATAAGACGAGGCAAGGGGAAGGAACTGGCACAAATGTCCACTTTGAGAAAACCTACAATGAGCACACTGTGGCCTCTTTGGCTTTGCTTTCATTAACTCAGCAGTTAAATGCCTCTCTGTTTTTAGCTCCCAGACTGTGCAGACTATCAATTGCACCATTAAGACAATCCTCTGTTACATTGAACAATGGAACATTAATATTTCTTGCTGGGAGCAGTCTACTACTTTTTGATTATGGAGCCCACCCATTTATCTGCAGTCACATCACTCTGGATGAGGTTCAGATTAATGCTTTGCTCATATTCCCATCTCGTGTGAGACGCTAGACAGCAAATGAAAAGAGAAAGCTGGTGACAGCAGAGGCCTTCAGCATAGATGGGAAGTGTCATAAAATTTTACTTTAAAATAATTGCTCTACCGCAGGCAGTAATAAATGCATAAGAAATTGGGCATACGGCTGTAATGTCTGATAATGTTAGCATGTTTAAATATATGTGTGTGTGAACATGAACACATAAAATAGAGAGAGAGAGAGAGAGAGAGAGAAGAAGGGAGCAGAGAGATAGACAGTTATATAGAGAAATGGCTGAATAATCGTATGATATAAAGCAAATGTGCATATCTTTGTTTTTATGTGTCCTTTCACATCTACAAAGCACCTTTCACATTCATTTTCTTAGATAACTCTTGTTTTAGTGCATTAGCTCCTGCTCAGTGATGCATTAGCCACCTTATTTAAGTTCCTATTACTAATCTGTGCTGCGGCAAGAATCCCACTGAGTCAGTGAAGGAATGAAGACCTTGGCCAGTAACCTCAAACTCCACTGATCCCTCTCTGTACCCCGTATCTCTGCTGTCATACCTTGCCTCCCCAGCTCATTACTCAACATGCCCTATTAAAGAATAAATCCATACAATACATTATGTAGCATATTGCTTGACAAAAAGGCATTGATTGTGTTATGGCCACCGATAAATGCCTCCATTGATACGGAGGATGTCCTTGGCTTAACTCAGCCTATCCTGAGTTTCAGACGTCCTCCTGAACACTGGCTGGTCTGTGCCTCTGCGTATAGAGGCTCTCTGTGTCTTTCAGCCGGCGATAACATTTGAGAAGGATATCAAACACTGAGTTGTTGCTCTATTTTACTCTGCATCACAGAAAGTCAGGGTTAACCCGGCACTGACCAGAATTAACACGGTGCCTTCTAAAAATATGCGACAGGCCATCGTGATGACCCAGCTGTAAATGTGACCAGCAGTAGTGGATGCCCTTGTATAACTCTGGCATTTTTGTGTGTGGATAAAACCTCGGGAGGAAAGAAGTATAACTACTGGATAGCCAATTTGCTTTCTGACATGGAGGAGGGGACTGGTGGGAGCATGAAGGCAACCCGCAGCCTGTCCGATTAATTAGCGCAATTGGCATGAGTTCCTGCTCTGCCATGGGGATGTGGGAGTGTAATGCTGGCAGCGAACAGTTGTGATGGGGCAGTACGGCCACACGTAGGAGGGGAACAAGTGAAAAACTGCCAGGGTTGTCCTGGGACATCAGTTACACTCTAATTTGCTGGGTGTTCTGTCTAAAATCTAATATTTGACAATAAAACAAAGTTACCTGTGTTTTCATTCTCTAAAATAGATTATTTTGCCTTCAGGACTTTTTAAATACCTTACTTGTTTTTGTTTCATTTCTGCTTCCATTATTACAAATGTTTTTTCTTGTTTTTCTTCTTCAATCTTTCCTGCTCCCTCCCAGAGCCCATGCGTGCACTGCGGGGCCTCACAGCCACAGATCTCCAGTCCAGGCAGTTGTCCCTGCAGTGGGAGAATTTGGCGTTCAACCTGACACGCTGCCACACCTACTCAGTGTCCCTGTGCTACCGCTACACCACGGCAGGAGGTGGTGGCGGTCACAACACCACCGTGCGTGAGTGTCTGGCAGTGGAACACAATGCCTCACGCTTCACGCTGCGTGATCTGCCACCCTACCACGGCATCCATGTCCGCCTGTCACTGGCCAATCCGGAGGGGAAGAAGGAGGGCAGAGAAGTCACCTTCCAGACAGAGGAGGACAGTAAGTCCCAGGAGATAACATATTTTGTTTACTGAATCAATGGTGCAGTGGTGTACATTTGATCAAGCTCTATTTAAGCACAATATTTGGTTAGCCTACTTGAGTACTTTGAACTTCAGCTTCACAATATTAAATATATATTTTTTTTTTCTCACAATTATATGATATGATATAATTGTATGTCTAGATACTTTTGAGATTAAGATTTTATATATAATGTAATAAGATCATAAAACATTGCTGAAGATTGTGGCCCCTTATGAAAAGAACAGTGTTTACTTTGGGCCCCTTGTTAGATGTCCACATAATTGAGCAGTTCCGGCAGAGTGATTCCCCCTCTTAACTTCTCAGATGGTTCATTTACATAATTGGCCAGAAGAGGTAAAACTATCCATGCAATATTTAGAAAAAACAAAAACAAGAATTTGAGAATAATCCTAAAAACTCCCAAGTAATCATTTCACAACCCTTCAGATTTATCTTTGACCCGACACTACACTACATTTAACTCTATTCAAGCAGTGATACATCAGTTTTAATATTATATTATCTTCATTTAATAATAATTAGTATGAAGATAACTTTCAAAGGCACAATTTTTCCACAATACTTGATGATAACACGTCTTCAGATTTAAAATGCATGACTTTGACTTTTTAGATATTTTGAACATTTTGGTATTTGTACTTTTACTTAAGCAAAGGATCTGAATTAAGCTGCCCTCCAGCTCCATGTGCACTCTGTCTCAACCTTTAAAGCACAGAGAAAGAGAGAGAATTGTTTTATTTTAAATTGTGCTCTCATGGATTAATTTCATATACCAGAGTACCTCAAATTATTTAACTACTCCCATAGTCAATGTCAGAAAGGACATTGTCACGGCCCTTAGCTTTCTAAGAATCAGACCGATATTGTGACATTATCTTGTATTGTGATGTTTTTAAGCTTTTAGGTTTTAGTCAACATAAATCCACAGTGGTCCACAGTGGTTCAAATATCAGTAACCACATATAAATCTAAAAAATATATATGTGGTAAATGTAATATTTCAAAAACTGTATCACAGGTACCCTAACACTTCTGCTACTTTGACTCCTCCTTACACATTAATACAGAGAGGATGACCACCTGACTGAGGCCGAATCAGCATCACAAAAGATTCTTTTCATTTTCAGAAGGGAAAACATTATATCTCAGAGTCCAGCAACCCAGAGATAGGATTTTGTGCTTATTTCTTATCTGCTATTATTCCTTTGTGCGGTAGCACATTGTGTGCACAGCGACTGTGTGAGAAATCAATTCTGCCATGAAAAAAATCAAAACAAACAAGATTGTTCTGAAATAGATATATACTGAGAATGATAAAAAAAGATCAGGTTTTTCTGAAGTGATAAAAGATGGAAAAAAGAAATATATACTTATAGTACATATCAATTATAAACGCTTTCCCCAAAAGCCTTAATAAGCAACTCTGTCCTACAGACTCACTCTATTCAAAAATAATGGTCGACTCAGCTGTTCGGCTCTTGCTTCAGCCTCAGGCCTGAATCTCGCATAACAGTTTCCCTCAGTGCAGCTCTCACGCAGACCGTAGGGACTGGAGCTGCTACTGAATGGCCCAAAAAACTGTTAACACAGTGTAAAGTTGGATGTTCAGTCAAGTTTGTGAGCAGGAGTCTGACATTTTCATCATTGCATTTCAATCCTGACAGAGGAATGATATGAAATTATAATATCCTTTTGATATATTTTCTGCCTCTTGTCTGTATTGTGGTTACATAATTGATGCAGTTCATAAATTAACTGTGTCCTTATCTGATGTCCTCAGCCTGCTGCTCTCGGGCTGTCTGAGCGTCTCATGTGGTGCATTGTTCTGAGCCGCTGTGACATTCACTTCTGTGATATTGACAGCAGAGGCTCACCATGGGATTAGTACTTGAAATTTCCCCGACAAATGTTTGTTCTGACATTTTTTTTTACAGTTCCTGGAGGCATAGCACCGGAGTCGCTCACCTTCACCCCATTGGATGACATGATCTTCCTCAAGTGGGAGGAGCCCGTCGAGCCCAACGGCCTCATTACACAATACGAGGTGAGTCCAGAGAGACACTCTTACTGAATTTCTCTGTCTTGTCACTGTCATGCACTGAGCTCCGGATCTTATCCTGAAATGATCCATCGAGGCTTTATGTGAGAGCACAATTGTCCATATCAGCTGATCCGGACATTTTTCCTACCAGCCCCATAGTAAAATATCCGGAGAATGTCCAAGTGAGCCCATGTGAGAATAGGATAGTCTCTGAGGACTTCACAGCGAACGACTGGACATGTCAATGACATTTCAAACATATGACTGACTCAAAAAACTGAGAAAAACAAAAAGAATACAAACATCTTAGGATAAAAAAGAAGTTTCATACACGTAGAGGACCCCAAAAAAAAAAGTCAAGTGGGAAAGAGAACGAGATTCAAGAGCTTTTTGTGATGATAACCGATGTTGATGTGCTGTAAACAACATGTGACCTCCACAGCAGAATTTATATGATATGTCCTGCCTCCTGCTGCTCAGAATCAGAATCAGAATCAGAATTCTTTTATTTGCCAGGTATGTTTGCACATACAGGAAATCGCCTTGGTGTAATTGGTGCACTACTTATGTACATAAAACAACAATGTAGAAAAACAACAATATATAAGAAATTGTATAAAATAAAATAGAATAAAATAAAATAAAATAAAGTAAAGTATATACATATATGCAGTAACAGAGTAGTAATAAATTATAAATTATGTGCAGGTGGTGGGGTGTGGTGGGGTAGAGTCAGTGCGGTGCAGAGTCAGTGTGATGCAGGGGGCTTGTTTGTGAGCCCCACTGCCACGGGGAAAAAAAAAAAAAAAAAAAGGCGCCAGCCCTCGACTAAATGCACTGGAGATTTTCCTGTTGTTGTGATCGTGTCTGAGTCGGACAATGTCCTGCTCTTTTCTTCATATGTGAAAGGAAAAGTTCAGAGGATGTTTGTCATAATTTTCCAGATATTTTCTGTTCATGTCTTCAAATAGCTTTAGAAAATCCTTGATGATTGTAGAAAAAGGTTTAGGTGATGCATGCATTGAAGTAAAAGTAAACATGAACACTGAGTTAGCCTTAAGATTGGAAGTCCATTCTTCACCATGGAGACAGTAGTTGAAAGAAAGTAGCTCCAATGAGCAGCTGTTCCAGAGCTCTCCGTCATATTGAAAAGTTTTCCTCTGCGGATAAAAATTGCCCAGTTGTCACTGAATTGACCTTTTGCGAGCCCCTCTCCCCCTTAGTGACTGTCACTACACCTGTCAAGGCTTCTCCTCTCACACAACACAGCAGCAGTTTACAAAGACCCACTGTGGCAGATTTACCACTTACACTCAAAACCTTTGAAGCAGTGGGACCTTGAATTTAGACAAAGACAAAAGCCGTATTATTATTCCTATTGCCAGCTGAAATGATCAATAGGGCATAAATTAAGAATAAAACAATATTGTTCTTGTATAACAGAGCGGTGATGAGAAGTTAAGGAAAATGTGAATTATTTCATTCAACCATAACCATTTTGAGTTGAGTGGAAAAAGCAAAGGTTTGATTTTTGCTCATATTCATATTTTTCCAACTCTATTTTTCACTTTTAATGTTAAAATAGAAAAAGATGAAGTCTAGTTAATACGTTTGTGGAATGCAGTGATTCGTCTGGAGTGTAGAGCAGAGAAGCTAACGTTGTGTTATTTTGGGTGAAATTATATTTCA
This sequence comes from Paralichthys olivaceus, assembly GCF_024713975.1. Classification (NCBI taxonomy): domain Eukaryota; kingdom Metazoa; phylum Chordata; class Actinopteri; order Pleuronectiformes; family Paralichthyidae; genus Paralichthys; species Paralichthys olivaceus. Next base: position 13,233,428 of record NC_091105.1, read on the forward strand.
GCTGATGCCCAAATTCTATACTCAGCAACAGCACTTTAGCAAAACATCCACTTATAACTGGACACAATATTTATGGCAACACAACGATGATCTCAACTACATTTTATTCCTTGAAATTAAATGTGTGTGTGCTTTTGTTGATTTCATGCCCATTGCAAAAATACCTTCTCTCTACTTGGTGAGCCATAATGTCAAGTGCCACTTTCATTGTGTGTAGTCACCAAACCTGCTTTATATTCTCCTTCTTTACCCAACGCTTTAATGCAAGGTGTGCTGTGCCTATATGAACAAAAGCAGCAAAGTTAAGATACGCTTCCCCTGACCTTGTGCATATGGCCTAGCACTTATTGCTGGTCCCGTCCCGTTAAAATAGAGGCCAGTGCCATTATTAAAATAAAAATCACTTGCACGTGTTGTGCTGTAAGCCCTCCATTTAGAGGATAATGATTTTTTATTTACTATTATGCTCTGCTAGTGGTTAGATATCCGTATGCCTGTCTACCTATCGTCAAACCTTTTTTCCTTCGCTGCTGTAGCAATGACGTTTCAAGGCTATTTTTAAATAGGATTACTGGTTTGACATATAAAGTGGGGCTGCACAGGGTTTTTTAGTATGTTGATCTCCCCTGTCTGACTGTGAAAGCTTTATAGAGAGCTGCAGAAATCCTTGTCATTTCTCTCAGATTAAACCATTGACCACTGCCTGAGCTCATCGACCACCATGCTGTCCTGTGAGTGCTCACTGCTCTGTGCACTGTCAGGCTTCTTAAATGTCTGCCTTGGTAGAGGAAGCACAGAGGTCTGTATGTGTTTAGTCACTGGACGGCTCATAATTCTATCTTCACGCTAAGGGGGCATGAGCAGGCACTAAACTCGTGGTAATCAGGACGGCCTTTGGTTTGGTTTGAGTGGCACCCCAGCGTGTTCATGTACAGGCATATACTATCCACAGCAAGCGTGTGTGCTCATTCCTTCAGTGAAGTGAATATTTTCCAGCTTTAATGTACCGTATATCCCACTATGCCCACCCTTGTCTGATTGCAGCAAGGTCATCTCTTCTAGCTCTCCACTGCATGGAACTCTCATAGAAATTCTGATGAGTGTCATGCAGGCGAGGCAAATCACCTCTTGAGGAAACAGGCAAAGATTTCACTTTTTAATGACACTTGTGTACAACAAACCCAACACTTAAAAGTTTTGATTCAAACACTTGAATACACATTTTCACTCTCTGGTGTCCTTGATCTGTGACTTTTTATCATGCATCAATTAGTCCGAAAATAATTTGCCACTCACAGTACTTTTTGAAGATCTCGAGGTATGACTTTGACTCAACAGTGCCAATGCCAATCAGTTCCTCTTCATCTAAAACTATAAATCCACATGAGCAATTAAGCGCACTGATTTAGAGAAGCAAATTACTTTCTGAGTGCAGTGACTGATGTTCAGATTACTACTTATGTCAGAGCCATGATTGTTGATCAGTGTAAAACTGAAAACTCAAAATCTTAGCTAATGTGACTCAGATTTCCACCTTCTTCATTTTTTCATCCCAACAGATCAGTTACCAAAGCATTGAGTCGTCTGATCCAGGTATCAACGTCCCAGGACCTCGGAGAACAGTGTCGAAGCTGAAGAATGAGACCTACCACATGTTCTCCAACCTCCACCCTGGAACCACTTACCTAATCTCCGTCCGAGCTCGCACAGCCAAGGGCTTCGGCCAGACCGCCCTCACTGAAATCACCACTAACATCTCAGGTACAAGCACCGCTGACTAACCGAGCAAGGAGGGCACGTGAAAGCCGCCATAAAACGGGGAGCGTCTCTGTCGGGGTCTGCTCTCTGTGCCATCACTGATGCAGCGTGCAGCTACAACACCAGACTTCACCCACCACGTGCTATAATTAGGATCTGGATTTCTCTCTCTTGACCTCAGTATCTTTCCCCCTTTCTCTCTCTCTCTCTCTCGCACTCTTTCTCTTTCTCTCTCTTTCTCTCTCTCCCTGAGGCAAAACTACTGCTCCGAGAGTGTAAGAACTATTTTTCTATTGCCTCTCCAAAATAGTGACACACTGTCATCTCTCAGTTCTCAAGACATAAATTAACTCTAGGAAGCAGAGGAACGCCACAGAGGAGATGCCGCTGTGTGTTGTGTATAAAGGAAGATGCAGTACATTCTCGGGACCAGAATGTCACCTCCGAGAGTCTCAGAGCTTATTACTGGTGATAGAAATCCAGCTTTTGTGTTTTCATTTCCTTTTAATGATGCATCTGTGCTTGTTAAGGGATGGGATTACACCTCTAAGGAGTGTACAACAAGGCCACTCCCACCCTGCCTCGCTCACACATTTGCCCTCTCCCTGCTCCTTCTGGCCCCTATCTCTCTACAGAGAGTTTGCTTAATTACAGATTTAGTGCGCAATCACTGCTGACTGGCTGTATGTCAGACCGAGTGCTGGCACAGAGTCAGACCGCAGATGGAGTCCAAGAGTCTTTGTAGATCATCCTCAACCTCCACCACTAGCCCACGGTGCAGAACATTCACTTACACTGAGCGTCTCTCAAATCTGCACTGACAGCTAGCAAACACTGAACACCTTCAACAGCTACTACTGTCAGCATCTTCAAGCAATACCCACCGCAGTGCATCCATCCACACACATTTCCTCACATTAACACAAACATGCACATAGATGGGTGCGACACCGAGGCCGATACACAATTACCCTTCAAACAGACTCTATCTGGCAGCAGGCTTCAAACCCTCTTTTAGTTCCGCAAACCGCAACAGACCTTTAATGTCAACAAATGCACATTCAGGATTCCTTAATGCCTCACCTTAATTGATGTCAGCTCTTTTCTGCTGAGGTATTAACAAACCGCTTTTTTTAATATAAGCATTGATTCTTCATGAATAGTTTGCTCTCCTCCCCCTCACTAATTGACCAGTGGTATAAAAAGAGAAATGTGCTGCCACATCTCTGGGGAGGAGCACAGCTTTAGCTAAATCCTTTCAAATGAGAAGCCCATTCAATTAAGCCCCACTTCCATGACTTTTAATTGGACTTGTCTCCAAGACAACTAGGAGGGAAATTCCAACAGTCTGCTTAATATGAGGATATGGGCAGTGGGTATATTAGCACTGTTAGCCATTTATGTGGGGAAGGAAGGGACAAATCTTTGCCAAAATTCAATGGTCTGTCAGGTTCATGAGACATTGAGGGTCTGAACTTTTATATCGAAGGAGAAAGAGAGAGAGGGAGAGAATTAAAAATTAATTAAGGAAGTCTGAAATAGCACTAGGTAAAAGCCACATGCACATTTGTTTGTGTGTGAATGTGCCTTAATTATTCTTTGTGTCTTCAGCTCCCACATTTGATTACGGAGACATGCCGTCCCCCCTGAGTGAGACTGAAAGTACAATTACTGTCCTGCTGCGTCCTGCTCAAGGTCGAGGGGCACCTGTCAGGTGAGGAAACCTTCTTAAATCTACAGATCAGATCTATTTTTTGTTACAAAACACAACTTTTTAAAGGTGCACACAAACTCTGTATCCAGCACATACCAGGTGGTGGTTGAAGAAGAAACTGTGAAGAAAGTGAAGAGGGAGATTGGGCTTCAGGAGTGTTTTCCTCTGCCCATGTCTCACGGTGAAGCCCAGGCCAGGGGCACACCACACTACTACACAGCCGAGCTGCCACCCAGCAGCCTGCCAGAGGCCAGTCCCTTCACTGTGGGCGACAATCACACTTACAACGGCTACTGGAACAGCCCTCTGGATCCGCGCAAGAGCTACCTTGTCTACTTCCAAGCTATGAGCAACTTCAGAGGGGTGAGTGATTGTTGAGTCCCTACCCGTGGTGCTGCAGATCAGCTGCAGACGTTGACATTCAGAGTAGTTCTGCGCCATTGTTGTTAATGAGTGTCTGAATTCACTAATACTGTGGTTGACACTGTAGGACAGTTGGCATTGTCTGGGCTCACAACCCTTGAAAGAGTATTTACTGCTCTGAATGGGTTTGTAAGATGGAAACATACTTAGCTGGCAGTGTAACTACTTAAAATTATAGATGTTTGTATGTGCTTTGATTCTTTACAAAAAAAAGATGTCTGAAATGGAGGATTACTTGCATATATTATTTACAGCCGGAAAAGCTGTGATTAGCTAGAAGTACTCAACAATATACTTAATTTATCTTTTATTGTCTTTCCTTTATTCTGTTCAATTCCCTTCTTTCTGTCCTGTTACTTCATTGGATGGTCTTTTTTATTATTGTCTGTATATACTGCTCCATAGTTTCAAGATAATTAGTTACTAGGGAAAGTACCTTTTGAGATAGGACGGGAAAGACTTCCACACTTTAAAAGACCCCATGATTCCAGTGTATCAAATCTAGCTCTCCTGCCAATAACCACAGAAAAACTAAGGCATCACACTGTGCATCTGTAAGAGCAAACACTCTAGGAACTTCTCCAGATAATGTGAGTACCAGGTCTGGTCATATCTCCTCACTACAGATTACAGTGTTTCAAAAAGCGCAGACGAGAATTGTACAAGATTTGGGCAGCTGCAAAACATACAGTGCAGGGTTTCTTCCTGGTGACAGCATCAGATGATTTTATCTATTCCAGGGAACATCCTGCCTAGTGTGCCCCTGTTGAGGTGTAGTCTCTGTGAAACCTGAAATAGCAATGAACCATCTGTAATACATATGGATGCTGAATGACTTGTTGAAACTGCAGAGTGCTGTACTTCCTCAGAAATTTCCATCCCAAAGTCTTAGGAGATAGATATCCCTTTCACTTCTTAATCCCTTACTGAATGACAATTGAGTGGAGGAGACATTGTGGGAATACAGCACAGACTAAGCGACAGAATCTGTTTTATACTCAAATACTTTTTTCTTGGTTACTTTGATACCCAATAAAATGCCCTTTGAATATTAGACGCCTAATAATAGCGTAAAACATTTGGCAAGAGCAATCTGAGTTATGTCTCTCTAGTTCCTAGGCCCAGGGATTGGATTGCTCCAGATGAACGATAAAATAATTTTGATCAATTCTTGAAAAAAATATTTTGTGTTAAAAACAGCTGTTTGAAAGAAGATCAAAAAATCTGCCAATCATTGTAAAGTCTATAAAGAGCTACAGAGCCACAACCATTTAATTGGTTCCATTTTTTGTCCTTTTGTCCACTGCTGATTTCAGATTGTATTTAAGAAAGTCTTACTGATTACGATGTAATGAACTAAATTATATGAAAATGAGTCAAACTCCATGAAGTGTGCCTCAGTGGTAACTGGAAATACAATGCTTTCTAACAAGTTGATTGTATAACCTAATATTTATCAAAAAACAGTGATTACATCGAGGGCTCTAGGGATGGAAAGGTCAGCTTGAGTAAGATGCAAAATTAAATTATCTGCTTACAAAGTTAATTTGAGGGTCTGGCCTCCCCTTCTGACTCAATCTGTTGCACTCCTTCTTGCTTCAGCCATGGGGATAACAAAAAGAAGTGGGGCCCACGGACAGCCCTGTCTGGTAACTGGGTATTTGGCAAAAAAACAAGTCTGTGGTGACGCATTAAGGATTTTAATCCAAGAGCAAAGCCTCATTTACTTGAATATGTGAACAAATAGTAATATTACTGTGAGTGTCAAAAGAAAGAATTACCTGCAGAGACACATAGAGAATGTTCCATAATTTGTGTAAATCACCAGAAGGGTCGCCCTGAGATGAATCCTGACTGATCAGGATAAATTGGTTTGTGACCTTATCAAGCTTCGCTCGAGAGCAAACTTGATTCATTCCTCAGGGGATTCTTGCCCTTTGTATGTAAAACTGGAATTAAACCTTCTGTCATGCTCTGCAATCATGACTCCTCTAATGTTTGTAAGCACTTTGCGATAGCGGCTCATTTCTGTGAAAACAATTCAATTTGAAACACAAAGGGTATCAATAACTTATCCTTCATGTGATTCCGTTTCTTTCACTAATACAGACTGATCAATGTTTTCTTTTGCTTGTCCACGAAAACATTAATTTCAGTTTTTAATCACTGGAGGTGTATAGCGCTCTTTTGTAGAATTACTTAACAACAAATTGTGATCAGTGATTACGCCGAAAGCTGTTTGTCCCTCTGCTATGCAAGTAGCACCAACAGATCGACTCTGTTGATTGCAGAGTATTTTACCAGCCTTCTCCCCATTCAATTTATTTTTACCCCAATCTGAATCTGTGGTTTAAGTGTGGTGTTCTGTTTGCAGGGATACGCTCTTCATGTAGAGATCGGTCAAAGTGAATGTCCATGATCAATAGCTTTTATTTCAGGGATAGACAAATAAACCTTCTCTGCTCTTACTTTATTTCTGCTGGAATTGGAGGCTATTATCTGGTCCAATAAAAGGGACATCTGCTGTCTTTACATTCACATCTGGAGAAAGACATCTATACAAACCATACAAACTTATTGTCAGCTAATCCCTTTAGATTGAATAGTTTTAGTGTATTTATCATTTGTAAGACAAGGTTAAATGCAGAAAGGGCTGTGATCTGAAATCATTATTTCCTAATATCCACAAGAGGGTCGCATTGTTTATCCGTAAATAAGAAATTGATTCTAGTATAGAACTTGTGCCCAGTGGAGAAAATGAATGCTGCCAGAATAGAGGATTTTTTTTTGTATCTCCAAGCATCAATAATTCCACTAAGTCTGAAGGAAATTCTTCATGCAACAAGCAGACTTATTTAGTGCTCCACAATTGGGTTTTGACCGGTCTAAGTGTGATACACGATATTACTTTATGGGTCTAAAATATAACTTAAGAATTTCCCTCTTAAATTAAAGGAGCAGCTTGTGCCTTCGGTCTTATTCTCTAACATAAGAAATTACCCAACAGGCCAGAGTTCAACTAGATCAGAAGAAACAATGTCTTTCTTCAAAATTGGTCTTTTTTCTTCAATTTCACCACAAATTCTCTGACTGACTGTTCATCTTCTGGTCTCTACCTCAGAGGACAATGGTTATGGTCAAAAGGTGGTGCATTCTCCAGTCCCAGAATCTCTTAAAGATTCGGTGTGTAGAATTTAGTGACATCTAGAGGTGAAGTTGCATGTTGCAGCTGAACACTTCTCAGTTCATCCTCCCCTTCCAAACATGAAAGAGACCTGTGGTGAACTTCAGTTGTCATGAAAACTCAAACGGTTTTAGTTTGTTTAGTTTGGACGACAGTAAAAACATGGCGGCCTCCGCAGAGAGGACCCCCCCCTCCATGTAAATCCTTTCTACGGTAAAGAAAACAACAATTCATACAATTTAGATGAAACACACCAGTGAAAACAGGGTTAGGTCGTTAGGGTAGCACCAGATAGAAATGCTTTCCCTCCTCCCATCTCTCGTTGACACCGATTATTCACAGATGGTATGGTCGGGACCTTGCTTCTTTTGTTCTGAATGACCAACACCCACTTTCAGATGGATTCCTCTTGATGCAGGGAAGTAATGACCTTGTATGTGACTGCTCTCTGCCTCCTCCAAGGAGGTCACACAAACCGTTAACATGGTAACCTTGGTGCCTACTTGCTCCTTTCTTTTTTTGAATTCCTCCCACAGCTCTTGTCCTTGCCCTCTTGATGTTGTTGGCCTGCGTTTCAACTGTCTTGTCATTTTTCTAAAGAAACCCAGTTTTCAATCATCTTATCTTGCAGAGAATAGTTACCTCACCCCCTCTCTGTCAGCTCATTTGCAGTAGCACCTGTGCAATGCTTTGTTGCATTTCCTGTTTTGCCTTGTGTCAAGAATGTTGCATCAGCATCCCCAGAATGATTTCAGGTATCCAAAATTGCTCAGAAATTGTTTCAAAAAATTCAGTTCTTGACCTTTCACATGCCATCGGACTGCCTCAACCAGAAAAACCAGTCTGTGTCCATTTCATGGACGACAAATTTGACGAGTAACAAGCGTTTGACTTTTTAGGAATTTGAATTGTCACCTAATTTGAATAAGTTACACGTCTTGCTGCCACAGCGTAGTTGCTTTACAACACTCATCAAGGTTATGCCTTCACTACTGTCTGTTTGTTTATACATTTTTTTGTTAATTAGCAGGATTTTGCAACTTCTCTAATGGACTATTACCACAAAAATTGTTTGAAGGATGTGGTGCCCATCAGAGAGGAACCCAATAAATTCTGATGTGGAACCAGAGCAGGGGGCTGAGCTGTGAATTTTCTATCACATTCTTTAACATTGCAAATAGGACATTTTCACAGATTTCCCAGGGAATCACTCTTTGAACTTGATGGCAGAGGTATGTGCTCTAGAAAGTGACACTCTATTTAGTATTTAAAGAAACCCTGTAGACCAAGGTGACACTAAATAATCTCTGCATTTTTATCAACTTTATGACTCTTGGTTTTAGCTGGCAGATGGTGCATTATTTCACACTGTTGACCGATCTTGAGCACACAAAGCACCTCCAGACTCCCGTCACACCCAGAGGACGCCACATTACCTTTTCCAAATTCTATTAGAGGAAGAGCTGCTTCCTGGGTGAGGCAATTACTTAAAGATAATTGGGCCCAGGTGCAGATGATCAGAGGCAGAAGCTGCTGCTTCAATATTCACAGACGGAGGCAACGTAGCTGAGAAATGTTGCAGCAGGTAACGCAGCCCTCTGAGATCATTTGCTGGGAATATATACATGCATGCTATGTTCCTGCTCTGTCTGACTTTTTGAGCCCTGTCAGTAGATGGTTACTTTGTGATCGAATCACTGCATTTTCCTTTTATTGCTCTTTTTTCCCCTCCATTGGACATCTCTGTACAAAATCTCATGAAGGAAGAGCTGGGTGGTTCATCCCCACCAGTAGCATCTTTTTCCAGCCCAGTGGAGAAACACACGGAGGGAGTGCAGCGTGAGCACTTCACACAACTCGACAACTAAGCATGGGATTAGATAGGGGGAGGCCTGGCTTTACTGGCGGATGGGATTAGGTTTTGTTTTGCCTGGCAGGTGGCCAGCATTCATGACCCACAATAAGTGGACACAGTGCCAGATCACACAGCCAGCACTGTCCCTGGGCCTTCAAACACTGTTGCTTTTGACATGGAAAGACACAGACACAGTCAGAATCTGTGCATCAGTCCTGCGTCGGTGCTGTGGGACTGAAACAATTCAGTGATTCAACAATTCAGTATTAGTTTATTTTGAATTTACTCCTGCAAGCACATAATTACAGACACAGCTCGATTCCACTGTCAATATGTCAGACACAAAGATTTTGTGGATGCAAAGTTGTTGTTGTGGGTTAGTTATTTCCTGTTTTTTTTTCAAATTTCGATACCAGCTAAGAAAAAGCTTCAATACATTCGTGATGGTGTCAGGGGTTGCTCTAAACAAAGTCGCACGATCTCCCCAGCTGAGCTAATATATCACTTCCTGCCTCTGCCTGCTACATCCGGCTTTCCCACCTCTCACCTGAACAATGCAGAAGATTTGATGCCGTTGTGAACGCGCCTTTGCAGAGAACCTCCCGCTGTGTGGGTAAACTCTGTAGCTAGTTCTCTGGATTTTACCCTTAGGTCATGTCTGAAAACGGGTAAATTGAATAAAGTTTATCATCGCAGCTGTTAAACCCACTCACAGACCATCACATAATCTGAAACAGTTGCCTTTTAGCCTCTTTTTATGAATATTATTAGCATTACAGGGTTATTTTTTTCTTCTAACAATCTTTTTGACACTAGTCACATCCAAGTGTTAATGAGAGAGTCCATTAAAACCTCAGAGCAGATGTTCAGGTTTGGCTGCTGTGGTCTGTGTGGACTGGAAAGCTTTCGCAGTCACTAAATGTGTTTCCTTTTGTGTCTCCTCTTCCTGCTCATCCTCCATAAGCAATTATGTATTTTCAGGCCGTTCATGTTTTTAGCGCCGTGCTCCCACTGTCACAAAAATGTATGCCAAAAAAAGAGAATTTTAGCATTCTAAATTTAATCTTGTATGGAAGTCTGAATGCATTCAGAATATCCATGAACCGTGGGGTAGTTTTATTGTACAATGAAGGAGGTAAACAAAATCACGGTATGCCTACTCATTTCAGAAAAAGAAAAAAATGTACCAAAGTAAAAGTGTTTCTTGAAGTTAAAGCTGATCCCATCTGAATGAAACATCAGAAAAGATTCATACAGTATATTTACATACCTGGATAAAATGGTTGGTGATAAAAGTGTTTTTGCAAAAAGGTGGTGATAAGTCATCCTTTAAAACATAAACTGATGTGTCAGCCTGCTTCTTAGATATTAATTCTATAGAATAATACATCAGTCTGTTTGGTGTGTTTAAGTTTGTGTTTGTCTAAAATGCCTTTGTGTAGATGCATCGTTGCTCTTAGTCCTCGACAGTAGTGGCCGTAATGGGAATGATTTGAACAGTATATGGGATCCATAATATTTGGCATTTATCCATGCTAATTATCTGGAGAACGGCTGTCAGGCCTCTCTAATTACTATGATTGATCCATCTAAAGAGGTGCTTGAAACACTGTGGATGCAGACTGTAGCTTTTGCCCGGACACAGTGCAGACACACACACACACACACACACACACACACACACACACACACACACACACACACACACACACACACACACACACACACTAAAACCTTGAGCTCTTGCCTTGTTGCGTGTTGGCATTTGTGTTTCATTAAAACTGCCAGGAACCCCGAGCCCCTCTAGCATGACTGGCACAGTCACACATGTGGTGTGTGTCCCACAATCTGGAGTTTGCCTATTAACTCTTGTGCTGAGCCAGCAACACACTGATTCAGATGTGCTCATCATAGACTCTGCCGCCATCCATCACAACGCTATCCTTTTATCATCTCCAGTAAATGATTGTAAATGTTCTTTGCCTTAATTTGGCGAAGCGAGTGATGATTGAATGTATAATTTCAAATGCCAACTATGTAAAATAAACAGCGTCAGTTGGAATCTGCTGTTTCTCACGGACAACGTTTTCCTATAATTGAGTCAATCCCTCAAAAGCTCAAAGCCGCAAGTCAGCCTTTCTACAGATACAGTAGAATGAAAGGACAAATGAAAATTAAACAAATCTCAACACTACTTTTTGATTTGAATTGCAGTTTTTTTTCACCAACAATCACCCAAATGATCACTATGTTGTACACTCTACTCCAAATAGTGGAAGAAGTGGACACGTATTCTCCATTTTTATTAACAGTCTTTAGTCAGGACATAGAATATCATTCATAGGTTGTAAATTTTAATTAAAAAAACATGTAAATGTAAATTTTTTAGCCATGCTAGTGTCCCCATCATGAGAAAAAAAACATTGAACTACGTAAAATGAACCGAGTACAAGGTTGACATCATTTCACTTTTAAGTGTGTTTGTATCAGTTGCCTTAACCCTTGAAAATCACACAAGGCCAAACAATAACAATCATAACTTTTTCATTCAATGTTGGGACATTTACTGTAAATATGTTTGATATGAACTTGAGTGGTATACAGGTAAACATCATTTTAAATTTATATTACAAGCACAGGAGGGCAAAACAAGTCTGGAATAACATTTACCATTGGTAAACATACAGTGTTGTCTGTCTGACAAAATGTTTGTATGATTTATATCTCTATTTTCAAATCAATCCATCAGGTTGAGAATTTATTGGTGTTTTTCAGCCTGAAAAAAAATTTAATTTAAAAAAAGCAATTTAACTGAAGTTTTAGGAAAGCGCCTTTTGCTCATTTCCGAATGGGCACATTTGCATGATTGTCCCATAATGCCTGAATTAGCATCTGTAAATCTTAATTCGATAATGCATCTCCCTGAAAGAGGTAGCAGGATGGAATTGGATTACAGTCTTGGATCTCATTAGGGCTGTTTGACAAAGGTCCTTTTCATAACACTGCGATGCCATCAGCTGAAATTTGAGTAAAATTAATTCCTTTTCATAGTGGTGCATCGGTCTGAAACCATCCTCTTAATTATGCTCTCTCCCTTTCAACTCTCGTCCTTTCTCCTTCAGCGAGAATCTCTTATCTTCTCAAACACTTCGCCACAGCGCTCAGATTTTCAGATAGTTTGTAATCTCATGTCATCAATAGGTTTCTCAACTCAGGAGCTGTTTGTCCTCTTAGACTGTGTCTCTATCAGGAAATAAACGTTGCCTTTTTTGGAGAAATTATTTCAACACACTCATGTTTGGTAATCGAGTAAACAGAGGAGAAACAGTAATGTGATTCCAGATGTGGTGCAGAGTGGGGAGTAAAAATTCTTTAAAATTCATTCAGAATGGGTCTTTTACCTGTTATGATATGTGTGTGTGTGTGTGTGTCAGCTTAGTACCTTCCTCCCCACCTGGTTTTTTTTTTCTTTTATTCAATATGCAAACAGTCTCTCCTCTGATGTCTCTGTTTTCTTTCTCTTTCAGGAATCCAGAATAAACTGCATCCGCATCGCTCGCAAAGGTAATTCAACATAAATATTTCCCTGACACTGTGACCTTGAAGGCTTTCTCCTGCATCGTTTGAGTGCTTTGCAATCGAGCCAAAATCCTCATTGCTCTATAAGATTGGAAATGAAGGTCTACTTGTAATGGCGTGCTTTGCCCATAGTCTCTCCTGCATTGTTATTTACCTCTCTGTCAAGTGCAAAGGTGGAGGGGGTCATCGACAAATTTTCTCTGCCGGTCGTAGTTGTTCAGCAGTGGGCCTCAAAGAAAAGGGCAACAAGCAGGGAGGGATTAGAGGTCAGGCTTTCATCCTGTTTGTTTGGGGGCAGATGCTGGGACACACCGTATCAAAGGCAGCCTCTCTGTTCTCATCAGCGGCTCAGTAGACGGCTACATCTGAGGGCTTTGACCTCTGCTTGGTCCAGAAGGGTCCTCCAGATCAAAAATTCCAGATGGAGCTACCTCGGCCTATCAGTGCGAGAAAGCTCCCACCTCCCTCCCGTTCTGCAGCTCAGGTCTTAGATACAAAGGGACATGAAAAGGGCAGAGAAATTGACTCTAAGTCCTGATGGCAGGAGAGCCCCTGTGCCATGGTACACTGTCAGATCATGCTCAATAAAAGTCATGTATTTATAGTTTTCATAGCACTGCTACAGAAAGCAGAGAATCTTGCAAAGTAAATTGACTTGGCGGGGTGTCTTTTTTTGGTGAAGGCCTCTTTCTGTGAGTGAAAAACGAAAGAGATGAGGCTCTCCTCAAGCATAAAGCCAAAAGGCAAGGCCAGCCATTTCAGCTCAGCGTCTCACTCCATCTGCCCTCACAGACACCCGGTTGGGCATTGATTAATTATGCTTTCTCAGTGCAGTGGGCTTTACACTGTGCTTGCCTCTATTCTTCCACAGTAAGCAAAGACAGGGAAAAAAAGAAATGCACATGGAGCTCTAGTGGTTGTAAAATGATTGTATTGTATTGTGTAAGAAAGCAGGATACAAGGGAAGATAAAGAAAGAAAGAAGAGAGAAAATGCACAATGGAAATATAATGATTTTAAACACATTACGTCATCTACATGCAGGGTTATGCATCCGGGAAGAAAAAACTCTAAAAGGTAAATTCAAAGGAAAAAAATTCTCTGGTTGATATCCAATTTCAAGGTGCAAAGGGTCAGAGGAATTTCTTGTTGCTGCTTGTGATCCCTCTACCATTACCATAGCCTCTGCATCATCGCTTCCTAAGCAGTTATTATCACGCAGACCATCAAAAGTAAAGTGGAGGCAAATGATTCTGGCTTGGATAACAGAGCTGGAGATTACATTTCAACTTCCAGGTGACAGTTTAATTAAGGATCCTCTGGCAGGCTCAACACAATAGACTTCCATTTCTTCTCCCTCTAAGTGCCAATTCCCACCATCAGGGCAGCTGGCAGGAGCATGGATTCATGTGAAAATCTATTTCATGCTCACGTTTGGCTCGATAGAAAATGTTGTGGCTAAATGTGGCAAAACCGCCTTATCTGTCCAAAATGTCAGAAACCTGAAATTGATTTTTCTCCCCCTCATCTGCATTCTTCAGCCAGTTAAGTTGCCCTGTATTTCACTCGCGGATGTAATTTTAAATGAAGTCACGGCATAAAGTAAACAGCAAGTGCTGAGTTTGCGTCTGAGGCTTGTTTGTTGAATGCAGAACCAACAGATTGGCTGAAATCTCTGTTATTTTCAGTTACAGTTGCTCACAGACACAAAGGCAAGGCGGTGATTGTGTCCTTGTGAAAGAGGAAAAACAACAACAAAAAGTAATCTTTGATTCACCGTCTGACTGAACCTTCTATTTGCACAACTGCAAATGTACTGCAAGTATAACCCTCAGAAATTGTGTCTGAAAAAGAAGGATATGTAATATAGGAATCCATTCATCTATTATCTATACCGCTTATCCTTTGAGGGTCCCAGGGGGCCCAGCTGACATTCAGCGAGACACAGGGCACAAGGACTCACACAATTTAAAGTCTTAGATTAACCTAACCCCAATCTGCATGTTATTGGACTATAGGAGGAAGCCAGAGTACCCAAAAATGACCCACACAGGGAGAACATGCACAGGTTTAGCTGGGATTCTAACCACTAACCACTACTCCACCGTGCTGCCTGTTATATTGGATTAGAAACACTTCCTTTCTGATATCAGGCAAATTACTTATTTTCATGCCATATGCCAGATACCAATCATTGATTAGAAAAAATCTTGCCAAATAATGAAATTACATTGTCCCACTTTCATCTTTATTTGGGAAAAGAGTTCTGAAGCAGCCATAAAATGCCCACGGCTGCAGATAGTTGGGCTAAAACATGGCTCTGTTTTCATTTTCCCTGCCCCAGATCTGATTCTTCCCCCAGCAGGCTGCAAGATAGAGCTCTATCCCCAGGCCTGCTCTGACTTTCTACTGCTCTCCAGATAGGTTGTGTTGTTCCAATAAGCTCAGAAGGGCTAGTTTTAGGGCTGTCGAGGCCTGGAGGACAGCCTGACACACCGAAAAAAACTAGATCAGTGGGACTTTACAACAAGGCAAAGAAAGGCCTGCTGCTCAGCGCCATTTACATAAGTATGAAGCTTTGTATTTGAGAGATGAATAACCTGCTCATATGATTACAACCTTTCCAGTAGCTCTCAGACATCGGGGCACCTTGGGATTATAATGTAGGGCTGTGTGGATGACTTGTGCCTGGGAAAATTATTATTTAATTCAGTTATGAATTAAAAAACATCAAAGAGCCAGTGCATGTAACATTGCATTAAAATACTCTAGTGCAATATTAGAAGCATAAAGAGACAGTTATTGAGCTACTCAAAGATGAACAATAGATGGATGAAGAATGTGTTGAAAGCCTTTTTTGTTTGTGACTAATGAATCTTAGCAAATGAGTTTCAAGTCTTACTTTGGCATATTTGCAACACTTGTGAAAATAATTTCCTCCTCTACACTCATTTATAGCAGTCTGTTCATTTTCTCTTCTCCATTTCATTTCAGTGAAAAATGTGGAGCAGTCCTACTAGCTTGTTGAAAACCTCTCAAACAATCAAACTCGTATTCTGCGCACAATCCCGTCATTTTGTTCGTCGAAGCACAGCTTGTCTTTGTGTATATCTGTAGCTTGTTGGCCTAAATGCATCACATCTGTATTTACGTCTGTATTTGTACAATAGCATTGCCTCGAAAATATATGTTTGACATTGAAAATATTATTCAGTAGATCTCCTCAAAGTGAGCCTCTATATTCTCATGTGTCAACAAAGTTGTATTGTGCATAAATGAAAAGTTCTTCAAAGCTGTGAATTTTCTATTTTATTTTATTTTCAGTTTTTCATGCTATTTGGCTTCAAACTACTGCAAATCAGTTCCTTAAGACCTTCACTTCCCCTGTGTACAATATTTGCATCACACCTTTTTAAACGGGCATCTGCCTTTTCCTTTTAGCCGCCTGCAAGGACCACCGCAAGGCTTTGGAGGTGTCCCAGCACTCGGAGGAGATGGGGCTGATTCTTGGGGTGTGCGCCGGGGGCCTGGTGGTCCTCATCCTCCTGCTGGGTGCCGTCATCATCATCATTAAGAAAGGGTAAACATCTGCTGATAACTGTTTGAGCACAAAACATGCCTCATTAAGCACAGTCATACCACATCTTCCACATTGTTTTTTCCCTTCATGTTTTGTTTTGGAGCAGTTCGGTTTTTTTTATACTTGCTGAACTTTCCGAAAGGGCACGTTTGTTTGGGGATGATGCTGGACCCACAACCAGCGCCGCATTGTTTGCACTCCCTCATGGCGCACCAGAGGGACCAAACAGCCCTCATCTGCAGAGCCTATCTGAGTGTGAAGTATTTAATTAAAGACGGATTCAATTCAATTAGCCACTTAATTACGCACACCAAGCAGAGGCCTGACCCTTAAATGAGATGGTAATTGGGAGGGAAAAGGTGCTTTTAGAGATTATTAGCCAATGATCCCACACGTCTACAGTAGCTCATCTACACCTCTGGCTCTGTATTCATTTAGCGGCAGCTGACGGCAGGCCTCAGTTTAGATCTCAAACAAGGCATAACCTGTCTTACTTAGATAAGATATAGTGTCATGCCAAAAATAGAAGTTACTCCAGCAATCATTATTAAATGGTTGACATATCCGTCCAGGCTAATATTGAATAATGTTGATTTTTAAAGTCACCGCTCCTCTGCACATTAGCCTCAGAGTTCCTCCGCTAAGCCACCGTGAATCTCGCTCTTAGGGAATTGATTGCTAGATTTGCTGTGACAGAAAGCCACGTGGTCGGGTCCTTGAAGTGTAAAATCGAGACATATTCCATTGAAGGGAAATGCACATTTTCTGCGTCACCGCGGCTTCGGCTGGGAACGTCCGCATGTGTCATATGGCCACCTTCACAGGCGAGCTCGTGAAGAGGATGGTTCTCATCTTCACTGTGATCAATGCTTTCTGCCCTCAGCTGACATTGCTTTCATCTTACATTTCTTCTTTCTCTTGATTTTTCTTTCCTCCTTCTACTGCACTCTTGCCAGAAGGGACTACTACTCTTACTATCCGTAAGTGACTTGCTTTTCCATCATCTTGTGATCCATCATACACATGCATGTGCTCTGGCTGTCAGTCATAAGTCACAGAGGGAAAATGAAGTTTTTCTATACTTCATCACCCTGTTTCTCTCAGTTATTACCTCATTGTTGTTCTTTACCGAATGGTGTTGGCTTTTCCTCCCTCTCTTTTACCATCTCTCCTAAACTCCAATTACTCCTCCATTCTCCTCTATCTCCATTAATAGGAAGCCAGTAAACATGAATAAGACGCCCATTACGTATCGACAGGAGAAAAGTCATATGGGCTCCATGGAGCGTAGTTTCACCGACCAGAGCACCCTGCAGGAGGATGAAAGGATGGCTCTTTCCTTCATGGATGCCCACACCTGCGGGACTCGAGGTAAGATACATGCATAGTACAGTGTACACAAACCTGATAATAATGCAATTATGCATAATGCAACTCCAAAACTCGATGCACATCATCCTTCACTCTGTATTCTTGTTGACCGTCACTCATTCACTTGATAATTACGCCTGATAGAATTCTGAGAGATAGTTGTCACCCTCTCATGAAACATATTCTTTCACACCCTCAGCTATTCACCGCCTGCAGCCGTTACACAAAAGAATATCACAAGATTTCAAGGGAAGCACCATATTTGAATGAATCAAATTTTTTGATTGATGTCAGCACTTCATCTTGATCTCCTCTCTAATGTTGTCAGTTTCATTGAAAGGGAAAAAATAGATGTGTTTACTCAAAAGTTGATATAGATCCTGGTCTGCTTCACTCGCCACCCTTCAGAGGCAGAGCTGCTGTCACTTCTCCTTAAGATCTATGACGAAGATGTCACTTATCAAAGTGGCACACCTGTATCATATACTGTTACGTACATAAACTGTATGAGTCCATATCAGCATGCAGTGTGCCAAATCTGCTAACACCACCGTGTGGCATCCCATAGTAAAGGCAAAAGGTGCTACAAGTTACTGAATCTTTTATATCATACCATGTCGTGCTCATAAATCTTTCAACCTGCAGTTGCACCAAAATTGCAAATGTGTGTGTATCTGATTCAGGTGATGCTCGTAGTTCAGTGAATGAAGCCAGCAGCCTGCTGGGAGGCTCCCCGAGGCATCAGTGTGGACGTAAAGGCTCCCCCTACCACACAGGGCAGCTCCACCCTGCGGTCCGAGTGGCCGACCTCCTCCAGCATATCAACCAGATGAAGACTGCCGAGGGCTATGGCTTTAAACAGGAATATGAGGTGAAAAGACGCTATTTAACTTTTCCCTTACACTCTGACAGCATGACACAACACTGACGGCCCTTCAGGGATTCAGACAGATCCTTAAAACTCTTTTTGAGATTCACTGTGTAAAATGTCTTAAAAAGACCAGAATTAGAAGTGAGCTATCAAATATGATCCAGGGCACAATTAATGAGCAAGTGTATTTTTAGAAATTTTGTATGTTTTATATTTTATATTCATTACCCATTTGGTTTGTACATTAATTAAGTAGTGTACTCTCCACTCGGTAAGGGGGCGGTGGTGCCTGTAATATTCTTTTAAAAGGACATGATTTTTCTGGGTCTGATATCAGGGTGTTGGAAAAACATAAGTTCTACACGCATCAAGTTGTTCGCTGCTCCTACTGCTAGTTTGGCTCTACGTAATGATTCGAGAGGATTTGTCTACTGTGAATTAGTCCACTCTGGCAAAACCTTCAGGTCCTACAACTAGGTTTCAGACAGCATTCAGCACTTTTTCTCTGGATCCTTGGATGACTTGTGTGATCAGTTCTCTGAGCTCGTTCCACAGCATTTTTTATTGGGATGAAGTCCTGGCTCTGACTTCGTCACTCATACGTCTGGCTCATAGACCTGCTGCATCCTTCAGCTCCATCTGAGCTTCACCTGGTGGACAGTCACAGTGAAATTATACTTTGAGAAACATAGGAATTAAAACCCTGAAAGTAAAATGCACTGCAATCGAGTCTAGTTGTGTCATTATTTATGTTATCTCAGACAGGACACATGCTTTTATTTTAATCAAGTGTATGCTTGAGGTTACTTGAAACAATCAATAATTAATCAGAAGTGATTATATGGTAACAGGAAGTGTTTTAGTTTGATTGATGAATAAATCTCTGACATTGCATATGTTAATAACACTTTTAGTATTCATACTGAAAGTACCTCCATCTAAGAGAGGTGAAATAGGTAATTAGATAAAACCATTATATTATATATTTACATATATATTAAATATGTCATTGTATAAGTAATGTTTGCGTATATATATATTTCTATTTCTGTGTGATCGTTCACTCAACATTGAGAAAATATGCATTGTGTTAATGTGAAAGCATATTGCTCCAGCCTTAATATGAATTTTTGACGTAGAGAACAATAGAGGCAAGAACACTCAAAGCTAAATAAATATACTGTATATAATTTAGTGTCACAGTTGGAGATTGTTTCACCTTTATTTTCTGGATTTAAAAGTGGTCCAGTTACCTTTGAGTATATATATTTTTACTAAAAGCTTGCTTCTGTACCATCTCAGTTCCCGTGGTGAGAGAAATGTTTCCTCCGTTAGATCTCACAATTCCTGCGGAGAGTGTTTTCTCGAGTGTTCTGTGTAGCATGTGCTGAAACACAAGTGTCTCGCTGAAAGTCTTGTGGTAGAAGGACTTTAGAGTTGTGGACACCAATGTGTCATTGAAATAAAGTCAAGTAGCTCCCCAGGTTTGTCTCACAGATGCACAACATCAACGTATTTAAAGAAAGTTATCTTATATGATTAAAAGGTGATTCTGTGTACCAAATTCAACAAATCGTTGAATTAATTATTGAAAAAAGCCCAGCAGTCAATCAGTCCATTTATCAATTAAAGATCTAGCACCTTAATGAGTTTGAGGTTACTTTTTCTTTTGGTGGTTTGGGAAGCAGCTGGATGGTGTCATCTCTCCAAACAGTCCACATTCTATCCTGAGGTGTTGTTTCAGTCCAGTATGTCAGTATATCTGTAAAGATGTGACCTGGGGTCTTCTCTACTAGAAGAGTGAGTTGCAGAGTGAGTTGCAGAGTGTCTTGATACCAAGGTCCTGCAAGAATGTCATTCTCCTTGCCCTGCTGAGAACAGCCACCATGCTTATTTTCGCCTCTTGCCTCCATGATCTCATTCTTTCACTTACTGCTTGGAGCCATACGGGAGGTTGGAGCAAAGATAAAGCTTTGCTTCGTGGGTTAGCTCCCTCTAATCTGTAAGGTCTGAGACATGGCTACACTTGCATGTCTGATTCTAATGTGCACTCCTAACACAACAGAGGAAACTTGGAAGTTAAAAGAGGCTGCTGGTGTGGTATTTAAAGAAGCCAATTCATGGCTAGAAGAGAATTTGTAGCACTACTTGATGGGACTGGACGCACGGCAGGTTAGATTGGGTTTGCCGTAAATTGAGCCATTGCAATCAGGTTCAAACTCAAACTCTTCTGTGCTGCAGGCACCTGCTGATGATTCCCAGTGGGTTTTAGCTTATGTAATCAGCAGTGGAAGTTGCACTTGTCAGAAGTTTCCATGGTGGAAGAGACTGATGTCAAGTTCCATGTGTAAGAAGTACATATTTTGTACTGCTATAAATCCGTCATAGATTACTGACATATCACAGAAAAAACCTAATCCTTCTGGTGGATTCTGTGTGAGTGATCGGTTTACTTTATCTCCAAAGAAAATTGATTTGCAGTGTAAACACACAGGCACAAAAGAAGAACAACACACACACTGAAACAAGTTAAAGTGGAGTGGAGGATGCATCTTGTTCTCCCATCAGTTTTTAATACCACTGGACACGTTTCAAGAGACAACCAATGGGATGAGAGTCTACCTCTCCAAGGGTCGATTGGTTGTCCCATTAAAATGAGATTATGATGAAGTCAAGTTGAGTAGTTTGGTTATCTTCATTGACTGCTATCATGTGCAGTTACTAGATGTTGTGGATATCCACTAACTTAGATAAGTCATGTTAGTTTAAATTATATTTGGAAAAATTAAAGACCATCATTCCTCCTCTGACATAATCCTAGCACCACTCGCCACCCGCTGAAATTAATTATCTGGGTTAATAAGGCATCTGGATCCTACTGTTGCTGAGCATATGAATAAATCATGAGTACTTTGGGCCAAATAAGACCTCTGTAGTGACAGCAGGCCAGACGAGGTTAAACATCTCCGGAGTTACTGTAGCTAGTGAGTCCCCTGTCCTCTGCAAACAGATTGTAGGGGAAGTCTGGGAGTGTTGAGTGGGATGGGAGGAAAGATAAAAGTGCATGGAGGAAGAAATGTGGGACAATAGCGCTTTTGTCTCCACTGCCCTGTACCCTCCAAATAACCTCCTACCAGTTAGTATTTACCTCCTGCTGATGAATATAATGCAACATTAATAATCTCTAATATGCAAAGGCAATCATAAGACTGTGATACATTGAGCTGCACGGCCATTAATGGTCTCCACTAACTGGAGGCAGACATCTCATATAAGAAGATATAATTTCACTCCTGCTGGTGGCCACAGGCTGAATGTTGTTCTTTCAATTTCACACAGTAGAGATGAAAATATCAGGCATGTAAAATTAATATAGGTTTGATATTTGGAGGTCAGATGTTAGGACTGTCTCACGGCAGAAGACAGGCAATGCTCCTCATTGATCCTGCCAATGCTCAGATAATTAAAACTCTAAATGTGGATTGAATAAATCAAATATTCTGTCAGTATTTTACCTCAGTGGCTTGGCATTAACTGTCCAGTGCACTGCCATTATATTTTGAAAATCAAAGATCACTGCTCACAGTTTTTTTGTTTCTTTTACCAATCCACAATCAAGATTTTGTCCTGAACTGAATTTCAAATACACACAGTTTATTTGCAGAACATTGCTTTTGCCCCTCCTGCTATTTCTAGTTGTATGATTCATGGCCCATAATAAATGGGGGGACAGAACTCTGAAACCCTACCCCAACTGAAATGATTGTGGTTGAGAGTTAAGATCACAACCCAGAGAGAAGTCCATCCGTGTCACCCAAGGCCTTTTTCATGAAACATAGAAAACATCTTTTGTCTCTGTTTCATGGTTTCCCCCCTGGAACTCTGCTTGTAGACTCATTAAAGTGTCCCTCATGGGCAAAACACACTCCGCTCCAAAAAATCAATACACACGCCTTTATGTTTTATTTTCCTCTGCACAGGAGTATGTGTTTTGATGGAGTGTCTCTCTCCATTATGAAAGAAAATGATGAGGAGTATCATATTACACTCCCACGGCAGGTATAGCTTTTTATTTCCCTGAAGAACACCTATGTTCTGTAAAAACACTGATCAAGAATTTACAGTCGAGGTGTAAAGGGGCTTGTATATGTGGCAGCTGCTGTCACCTGCGTTACATTGATTTCACTTTAAGTGCTTTAGCAGGCTTCCAGGATTACCTGTCTAATCAGCACCATTCCGTTAATTTAGGGATTATTTGTTTAGAGTTTTTTTCAATAAGGGTATTCTGCAAAGTTCAATTCTAGGTCCTTATGATGACTCTTCTCAGCTAGCTGTGGAAAACCAAGGGGGGGGTTTGAGCTAGAGGTAATCGTAAACTTTAATTCTTCCACTGCACACAGATTCAATATTGAGAGAGTTACAGAACACATATACGTTGGTGTTAGGATAATTCACATTCAAATATCATGCAAACTTGGTCTTTTTATACTATTTTTTCTGTATCTCAAAAATGAGTTTCTTATTTGAACAAATCTAGAGCTGTCTTTCCAATGCTTAGTAGAAAAATACGTTTTGAATCCCATTTTTCTCTACTTATGGATTATGGTGATGTGATTTTGAGCACTGTTAAACCCTTGGACGCCAGTTATCATTTTGCGCTTCGATCCTTACCAGTGATCTTCATAGCACTTATTATTGCAACCTGTATGAAAACATTGGGAAGTATTTTCTCTCAGACGGACGTGATTGGAAAGTTGACATTTTATAGTACTTCTGTGACTGGCACTCAAACTCAGCCTGGATTTCACAACTATTTCACCAAGTCTGTAGCTGGAACTTTTTAACAACATTTTCTAAGTCAAGCAAAGAAATCTGTTTCAATTGTTTAACTTTTGCATCTGTATCAAGTATTTCTTTAATTAACTGCATTTACATACATGTTTCAATGGACACATATTGACATTGTATCTTGTGTCATTTTATGTCTTATTTCTTTAGTCATTTACACTTAGACCCAGCATCATTCAGAAACCGGATGGACATTTTGACCGTACTTTTTGTTATTTGACTGGTTGTTGGAGGCATATAAGAGATAAGATGTAATTCTAGTTTGGTTTTTCTCCCCTTGCTGTTGTCTTTTCTCTCGAAGGATGAGCAGAGGAGTGGTGTGAGCAGAGAAACAGAATTCAGAGGTGTAGTGTCAGAAATGTAGAGGAGAAAGATGGAAGAGGTGGACAGGGAGAGAAATAATGATGGAAAATGATAAAGAGAGGTAGAAGGAGGTAAGAAGTCTGCAGGATTCAGAGAGAGAGAGAGAGAGAGAGAGACAGAGCAAAAGCAAAAGAAAAAGAAAGAGACAGACCCTGAGAGAATGCATGGAAAGACAAGAACAAATTTGGGGGGAGGGTATATAATCCCGGGAAGGATTTGGCTGGTTCTTGGCTCTCTGTGGGGAGAACCACGATGTAATCCGCTGCTCAGCATGAATACTTGGGCAGTGTTTCGAAAACCAAATTCCCCCTAGTGGCTGAAAACCACAGGGGGTAGGCTGGTATGATGGTGTGTCTCTCTCAGCGTGTTGTTTTGTGTGTGCTTGAGTTTGTGTCCTGGCAGTTTACAGGCTTATTCTGGCGCCACATTGGACGCTTAATAGTGGCTTATGAGGACGTGTGAGTGCTCACCAGTGTGTCGATTTGTATGAATATGATGTGTTATAATACACCTGAGAAGCCATCCATGTCAGCCATCGGTGGCTAATGTTGCTAAAGCAATTGTCAATTTAGAGTTAGGTAATAACCATTATCAAAGCCATTGCATAAAAAACTCAACTATAACCCACTCAATGAGTGCTTTTACAAGAATATACACAAAAAGGTGGCTCAAGGATCAAACAAGGACCACACAATGCTCATGGCAATGATTTATTTAATTGCATATTATGCATAAATCTTTCTCCTCTCCGTAGGATACAGTGGCTCTTGTTGTAAGCCTTAGGCGCACTTAAGAGATGTGAAGATAGGCTTTGATAATGCTAACGCATATTTCCTTTTCACACATATAACAAAAAATACTGTTCTTTTCTGAGATATTTGAATGGTTTATACAGAGACACTGTTCTTGAAGTGTCACACAACCGTCTTCATTTGTTACTGTAGAGTTTCTTTGATGGCTGGGACTGCACAAAGAAGAAGGATAAAACCAAAGGGAGGCACGACACTTTGCTGGGATGTAAGTCATCGGAATCCATTTCATCCTGTGTAAAAGGAAATATTGTTCAAACTGTATTTCTCAACATTGCTTTGATCGTGTACTTTTTGTTCTGTCTCAGATGACCGCCACAGAGTCAAGCTCCACCCTCTCCTGGGAGACCCCAACTCAGATTACATCAACGCAAACTACATTGACGTAAGTGTAATCTAGTTTTTTTTCTGCCTATGTTTGACAAGGGGAAACAAATTGTCAGCCTCTGTTGAGACTCTATCTCTCATACCCTTCAAAGCCACAGTCCATCTCTCTCATTCCCGTAAGCCCACCAGTCTGCTGGCACACTTTCACCTGGAAGCTCTCATCCAATCAAACACCCTCCTTTGCTGTGTTTTGCCAGATGCCATGGTCTGTCAATTGAGTCCCTGACCCGACACCAACTCTGCTATCACCTTTATTAAAGCAGAGTGGAATAAATGTATTAAACGGAGAGGAAATGAACCTTTCTGTAAGATGCCGCAAATCCCCCTAAATTAAAAAGACAATGATTGCTATTATTCAATCTCTCGATGGGCCGGGAGGAGATGATCCTTTCCACCGTTCACCTTAACTGTCTGCTACACATGCAGTGCCACAGTAACATTCTCACTGATCATATGAAATACATGTATATGTTGCTAATGTGTCTCACACGGTCTCATTCATGCGTGCTTTCATTCATAAAAAAAAAAATGGGGCTGTGTTTATTCAGAGAGCAGAAGAAGCAGAGGTTATAAACCAAAAGAAATCAGATTCTGAAAAAAGAAAAGATATTTTTACTACCAGATATACTGTAGATGGAAACTTTTATTTAGGTTCCCCTGTGAATTTGTTGTCATATTCCTCAGTTGTCGCTCGTCATTTGAGTAATGTCAAAGGAAGTCTGGCACTCTAATACAATTTCTTCGTCTCACAAGATTTATTTTACACGCCTCTCATTGGGACTACCATAAAGTAAATATGGTGCTGTGTGAGAAGTTGAGGCAGACTGATGTACTCCCACTGCTGTTTGAGGTTGATAAGGGGTTGAAATATCATGTCTCAGTCAAAATCCATATAAAGATTCATACTTGAAAAATAACTGATATTATTATTTTCAGTGAGAGAAAATTACTTGGTTGACTAGATTTTTGGTTGGATTCCTCCTTTATGCCAAATTCTATCATGAAAATGCTTGATACCATGGCTTTTCTCACTGTTATTTCTCTGTTGAGAATGGCTAGTAGTGAGATGCTTTTAGAGATTTCATTACAGTGAGAGGACATTAAAAACCTGGCCTGTTGTTAGGTCTGTAGTTATTGTGAGGGTCTCCATTAGCGTTAAGGGCACAGGGGTGCGGGCGTTAGTAGGAAAACACCACTTAACAGCCACCACAGGGTTGTGTCGGTGGTGTTATGCTCTAACAAACTGACCCAGCATGCTAAAAAGTAACTACTTAGCCACAGCGGAAAATATTTTGGACAGCCTGCCATTATTTCATCAGAGGTTAAATGGAAAAGTTTCCTCTGAAACATTGTTTCGGTTTCAAAACCAGAGGGGAAAAAGTGCAAGCTTTCCTGCTCTGGCTCTTAATGTCGGACTCTTTGCTCGGCTGTGGTGCACGATTTTGAATGTTTGACAGCCCAGTGCACCACTGGCTGTAAAGAGCAACAAGGTGCTATTGGCAGGTGTCACGCATTAAAAAAAAAAAACATACAAATTTCGTCACACACGTCTATGCTTTAATTCAGCTTTGTTTGCTGTAAATGTAAATGTACATGTAAATTATATTATTACATTATTACATTATTCTACAAGGCACTGAAAACATTGAGTCAAGTCTTAGTAATAGGGCATGAACTCCTTGTTCTTTTCATATGACATATTTCAGCCTATAGTTCTTTATCCTTGCTTTTCCAAGTGGGATATATAAAGCAGTAATTTCACATATGTCTCTGTGCCACTGCAGCTACTCATTACAATAGCCCCCTGGGTCCTAAAGGCTCTAATGCCTCTTTGTATTCCCACTTCAAGTTTTCTTGATGATATTCTCACTGTTACTCAACATAGAACATGTGACTCCCCCAGAGAATGTATCTACTTCGGTTGCTGTTATGGCCGCTAGTTCTAATTACTTTAACTTTGTTTTGAAGTCAGTTTGGCTCAGCAGATCAGCACTAAACACTACAATACCCATGAGCCATGGTTGCTGTTGCCATGGAGAAGAAGAAGCCAGTCACGGGTGAATTCAATGGAAATTTCAAAATATTTTAGTCATTGATCATGAGAACAAAACATGTTGTTGCAGCTGTGGAGTTAATCCAAAATTGACCCAGTATTCAAAGATTAATGTAAATAATTTGCTGAAGTATTTAGTAGCTTATGCCCCCCATAAGTGGCTCACTCAATGGTACGCTACCTAGTTAGTTAATTTTTTTACTGATGAGTCAGATGATGGTCTTGTGATCAAAGCTGCAGAGGTGCCCCAACTCTGAATAGTATTGTCTATGTGAAAGATATGAGTCTAAGTACACAACTAGGGATGCCTGTATTAGCTCCTCCCACTTCACTTTAGCAGCATTTGAAACAAAACTGAAAATTGTGGGATTGTTTTGTTCTTGTTGTGTGGCCCAAATATCAAATATGATCAAACTGCACCCCCACAGTGTTGATGAATGCAAGAGTTTCACTGTTTTTCTTTTCCATCCTTTATAAAACCCCATAACAAAACTGACATATAATGAAGTTAAACTAAAAGTTACTTTCATTTTTGAAAAAGCAGTGAAGACATTAGAGGAAATGAAAACACAATGATTTTTCCTTTTTGAGTTACCGTAATAAAAAAGCCCACTTGCAGACATACAGACCTCTTACCACCTCTCTGTAACCATCACTCCTCTTTACAAAACGCTTCTCTCATTAACTAGCCTATATGTCTTCTTTTTCCCATTACCTCGACCTTGGACCCTGTAGATTCGGATTAACAGGGAAGTAAGTACTTCACTGCTCGTTCTTCAGCCTGCCATCTCTCTGTCTTTGCTCTTTCCCTCCTTTCTTCCCTTTCCACTTCCCTCTCCTCTTCCCACTTTCCTCTATCCACAAATGCTCCAAGGTCAGTGTGTCTCAGGTTTTGTCCACATTTTCCCCAAAAAATAAAATAAAGAAAAAACAGATCCTGATCCATGGACCCTGCTGTTTTTGTTAGTTCCCAAAAGTGGCCAAGATGGAGGTTTAGTTACTCTGCTGTTCATCTTTAATAGAAGAGAGGTATTATTTATGCTGATAGTGTTTGACCAGGGCCAGAGGAATTGTGGATAGTAGGCCTCACAGCACTGGTCATCCATTTCCATTTCAAACTTGTCCCCTGTTTATCCGACTGGATGCAATTCAGTTACGCGTTCCATCAGCAACTTGGACAGACACAGCATATGAGGAAGACGCCTTCTTCTAAATGATATTAACTGTTCTCAGTATGGATCATCCCATCATGCTGATGTGATGAGAGCCGATGGTCTTGGGAGTTAGTTCAGATCATTCCTGACCTGCCTTCTCCGCCTCACAGACTCGTTTAAGGTAATCGGACAATCAATTATCCTTCCAGCAGCTCCTCTTAAAAATGACAACAAAGTGAAACACAGCATCCATGAAGTTTTCCAGGAGAAGTTTTCATAGACTCTAGGAAACAGGTCTCCTGTGTACACACGCAAAGTCAGATATAAGCTGTAGTTGTTTTCAGGAGGACTTTCTTTAAACAGTTTGCTCGGCATTAAAATGCTCCAAATCTCTCAGGTGGTCACGTTAATTCCCTCATGGCAGTCGAGGTGACATCTCATTGTTCATTCATATTCACCCCCATACACTCACCATATGAATATGTCATCTATATCAAAGGCTGCCGCTCCCTTTGATATGAAGCATCTCAGACTGTACACAAAATGTTTGCCCTAGAAGACGGTTTATGTTGGTGGTGATATGAATTTAGGTGAAAGCTGTGTAACATATTCTTCTACTTGGTAAGAGGAAAAAAAAAAAAATGTCTTCAGTTTTTTTAATTCATCAAATCATATATAGTGAATGCATTTTCAGTGAGAGTCTGTTTTATGGGACAGAACCACAGGCGGTTTATAAAGATGGATGACATGACGGCTCCCCCAAAGTGAAGCCAAATAATCTTGATCATGATAAATCTTGCCCCCTCAGTGTTAGTGGATGGTACATGGACCAGACTGAAATGTCAAAGGACATAATATACATACATATACATAATACATTTTTCTCAAATACGTTTTTCATCACTTTTGCTTGTTCTTATCACACTGATTGATGTTTAAGGGCAAATGTTTCTGGTTGGATTGGTTTTGTTGTTGTTTGATGCTACAACAACAAGGTCAAGTGTCATGATTCGCACCTAAAGACTGACTTTTGATTGGTCCAGCATGTGTATCGACTGGCACTGGAAACCGTGTTTCCATCTGCGCTCACCACTGTGCAGATTCTGGCTCCAAATGTGCAAGATGGTGGCTTTTGTGGTTATTTTCGCTTCATTTCTGGATACTGGGAGCAGGTGGACATGTGTCGTCCATCTTTATTTAGTCTCTGGTCAGGACTCTGAACAAGGGTTTGATAAATGAATCTAAAACCTGAAATTGAAGAGCGTGCACCTTTAGTTTCTTTGTCATATCTTTATTAGAGTGTCACAGGGATTCAGGCATTGTTCTGTCAGCCGGCCAGACTTACTTTAGAAATCACTTTCTCCGAGATTCATCAGCACTTTTTCAAGATGCAGTATTTACTATGTGTGGCCTCAACTGCTCCAAACTCTGAGGAGCAGAGGGCAAAGATATGGTCGGTTGCCAGCAATAGGTCAGGCAGTGCAGGAACTACACAGGAAAACACGTTTCACAGTTGCTGAGTGTGGGTCAGGAAGAGAGCAGAATGCAGAAAAGATGAAGGAGAAAAAAGAAAAAAGGGTGAGACTGAGAGACACCCTCCCATACAGCTGTGCCTGAGGCGTAGACGGCTTACTCAGCATGTCATCCCTCTTCTCTCTTTCAGGGCTACCATCGATCCAACCACTTCATCGCCACTCAGGGTGAGTATCCCAGCAAGACTATTGTGTGTGTGTGTGTGTGGATTCAGGATGGTGAGCACCTTGTAATAAATTGAAGATGATCCAGCCAATGAGCCTACTCATGCACAGTCCCTTGCCAAAACCATCTTTCTGGCAAATCAAAAGGAGGCCACCCGTGAAGGCTGTGTCTGTGATGTAACTGAATTATTCATTAGAACAGGTGATTAATTACGCACATTAGTCAAAGTCACTTGATTTCTGTGACATGTATGGTGGCGTGTTCTTTGTCGAACGGAGAACCTGAATTTCAACCTGTACTGCTGAAATGCAGATATGGACAGTTGAACTCTGTGTGTGTGTTAAATTTTCCCATATTTTGTTATTCTGATTCGGATCTGCACTAAAATTTGATTTGCTCTTTCTGCCTCCATACCACATCTGTCCCCCTAGTTTTGTGGTCATCCATCCATTGGTTTTTTGCGTACTCCTGCAAAATGCGGACAAAAACATAACCTCCTCGGCTGAGGTTTTGAACGCAGAGCATGGACAGATGGCCCCCTTTCCATATGTGGTAGTGACCATAATGAGTTTAATGAGTGTCAGTTTCTCTCCCATCACAAAGTCACTTAAATTCTACTGCTCTTCCCCTTGTCACAGAAACGGAGAGCAGCAGATATAACTTATCGTCAGCAGTGCTTTGTATTTTTAAGCATTTGTTTCCTATGTGATCCTCTTTTTTGAGTTGGATCTCGCTCCGTGAATGTGTCCCCCTTAACATGACGACGGATTTTCCTTGAGGCTTTCATCATAAGCCGCTCCCGTTCAGCCTATCTGCCTTCAATTCCCAATAACTCCATTGACAGCGGAATCTCAAGAGATCAGTACCTTGCTGACGGAGAAAGGACACTTAGGTCGCAATAATACAAGATTTCACAGCAACAAGAATTCCTGTATTTAGAAGCTTTGATGCTGCCGTTTGCCCTTCACTCCTATTTCCTCTGTCTTCCCAACAGGACCCAAGCAGGAGACTCTGTATGATTTTTGGAGGATGGTGTGGCAGGAGAACTGTTTCAGCATCGTCATGATCACTAAGCTGGTGGAGGTTGGCAGGGTATGTGATGCACAGTCCCTGTCCTCCTGTCATCACCAAGTGCTCAGACACGTGGCACATTTGCCATAAGGGAACATTTTGGTGTCAATGTGAAAGATTTATTTTTTTTGTTTGATAAGATCTCACAGGACCCTCAGTTTCCAGCCTTTATGCTAAACTAAGAACTTGGTAGTGGTATATGTCTTCTCACCCGATGAGAAATAGTATCCCTTTAGACATCTTGAGACATCCATGATGTATGATAGGAATCCACATTATGATAGTTTGATTATAGAGCCCATAAAATTAGCTATAAAATACTTGTGACGCATATAAAAATATAAACTGAGCCACATATCTAGGGCAGCTGTCCATATATACACTGCATGATTACACATGATACCTGTAGCGTTTAAAATCTGCTGTAAGTATTCCATCCTCTTTTCACTGTAGGAAATTACCTTAGTGGATGGTTAAAATGACACCATTTTTCCAGCAGTAAGCCTCTTTCCAATTTGGTTTTCCACCCCAACAATTCAGGGAACAGTCAACAAATAAGGACAGGTCTGTGTGGTTGAATCCAAATAACACCTCTATTAAATAAAATAAATAAAAAATTACTTCCTTTGTGTCTGATGCTAGTGAAAAAAAAAAGATGCCTCCTGTTCATTATGCTTCCCACCATGTGTGATTATTGTGCTTTTCTTTGCCCTCTGAGATGAAATATCTGCAGAGGAACAGGTTGTTTTTGTTCTTCTGCAGCATTTGAGGTGAAACTAAATTCAACACCAATATTTCTTTGTTCTAGTTCTAACTTACTAACTTGCTCTAACTTACAAATGTAGGACTTAATATTTCTTATGATCACTTAATAACAAATCATAATGACATGTTTTCTCTTTTTAATTTATCTCTTATTGTCAAATGAATTGTTTAAATTTATCTTGTTGATGTTATTACAATATCTAGTCTTGCATTCCGTCTGACTGTAATGCATCAATTTCAATTATAAAGGAAAACACACACACATCCAAAATTCCCAAACGACAATAATGACACTTTTCACACCTTTTCACATTTGTAGTTTGGTTAATTTTAAGGAAAATAAATGATATGTTGTTGCTGAAAGTTGAAAATAATCCTGAAATAATCACCCCACCAGCACTGTTCAGTAGCAAGGGGTGACTTTTCGTGTTGTGGAAGTGCTTCATCTGGTCTCCTCCTTTAAATATACAGACATGTATTCTCAAAAAAAGGGAGGCATATAGAGAAATTGTTTCCTTTTAGAAATAATTTCCTTGTTTCCTCTTAATTGGCCACTTAAAGCCTAAGAGGATTAAAATGAGCAACTGCTGTTATAGACCACTCAAAACTACTATTATATTATAAAAGTTGGAATAAAAGTTTAAGGATTGATCTGTTATGGTCAGGATGGAAAGAGGACAGAGGAGATTTGAATATGCTGCATTTTGACAAAACTGTTGATACATTTCTTGACATTAAATCTTCCCTTCACCCTTCAAACAGACACATTTATGTTGCTCCTTTTACATTATTTGCAGATGAAAGTTGCAGTAGTGATAAAGCAAGGTTGAACTCCTTTGCTTCTCTTTTTTTCAAACAGGTGAAATGCTGTAAATATTGGCCGGATGACAGTGAGATGTACGGGGACATTAAAATCACTCTGTTGAAGACAGAGACACTGGCTGAATACACAGTCCGTACATTTGCCTTGGAGAGGGTGAGTTGACATTAACATTTACATCACTACCTTTGTTTACCTACCCTCTTTTGCATTTGTTGATACACATTATAATATTCTTAATTTCACTGCCAGGGCAGAAAGTAATATGCTCGTGGTTTCTTTCACGGTTACCCTGTGAAGTAAGAATTAAAATTAGAACTAATAGAAGAGATTAGATACCTGACAGAGCTCAGTGCTGATAGGCATGAGGTCAACACGTCCACATTTAGAGGAATTAACATCAGCAGCTATCTGAATGCCCCTGCCGTCTTCCCAACATAGTTGTAAGAGTGCTGTGCCCCCGGTGGCCTCCATCCTGTCAATCTCCCCGGGGATCTCTCTGTGGAAGGGCTCGAAGAGCAGCACTGGAGTGACAGTGGCACAAACACAGCATTATCATCCCACTGTCACAGCCACTCTCCACGGGCACACGCTGCCGCTTATTCAAATTGGCACAAATTTTGGAGCTGGTGACAGCTTGTTTTTCATAGCTCTTTTCCCCATTTTTGTGTCTGTCTTCTGCAAACCTTTGCTTTGCATTGCTTTACTTTGTCAACTCTGTACAGAGGAAGAAATTGCTGTGTGACGGCAGCAGCCTCCCAGTGGAGAGGAGAAACCTCCCAGCCCTCCCTGAGCCTCAGTAATTCCTTTCTGCGTGTGTCTCTCACATTGCAGCTGCTACTAAGATGTGATGCCCAGAGGCTTTACTCTCCTAGAAGACCTAACACCCCACATAAATAATGTCCTGGTTGTCATCACACTGAACTGAAAAACTTTCCACATCTCTCATTGTGGAGGAATGCCTCTGAATGGATGGCAGCACGTCTTGGATGAAACAACAGCCTGCAGGCTACGATGGTTGGGATGCAAGCCACATAAATGTAGTGTTTTACATGTAATGCTAATGTGTGTACTGGGTTCTGTTTCGACAGAGAGGATACTCAACCAAGCATGAGGTGCGTCAGTTCCACTTCACATCCTGGCCTGAGCACGGGGTGCCCTATCACGCCACTGGACTGTTGGCCTTTATACGAAGAGTGAAAGCCTCCACGCCTCCTGATGCTGGCCCGGTGGTGGTCCACTGCAGGTAACACAATATAGCAACTGCTGCACATATGAAAATCATTATTACAGGTTATTATATTTATCAATCATATTCTCTTATAAGTGATTTATTATCACCATGACCTGAAGTGGCAGATGGAGGCGGTTGTGAGCAGCTGTTTGCATCTTCAAGGCCTTTTCAGATAGAAAGAGGGTTTGAGCAGCACTGGCCAGGTTCAGCAAGGGTCCAGGAGTGATCATCACAGTGAATGTGGGAGAGCTCGCCGAGCGGCACAAGCCCATGAAATAAATGTTTCCAGTCTGAGAGTGCAGCTATGTGCTGTCACATTCTACCTGGAAGGGCTACTTCTCCTATAACATGCACAACAACTTCTTCACAATCCCTTTTGCTTATTTTTTCTACAAATAAGTACCTTATTTTTATCCTTGGGTTCATTTTTTTAATGAATAGACAGAGGATAGAAGAGAATCAATTGACCTTGATGCTAATAAAGTAAAAATCCTTCATGCTAACCCCCCCTTTATTTAATCAGATTTAGGAAAAAAGGAAATGCTCACTTTAGTCAAACAAAGCTTTCAGAATCTTCTGTTGTTGTAGGCCTAAAGCTTCCATTAGCCAAAACATGTATTGATTTATTAACCAATACAATTATAAGTGATTTTGATTATTTCAACCTAACTAGTGCAAGCTTAACTAAGTTAACATGCAATAACAGTGCTAATAACATGTGCTCTGAGCAGACATAGATTACTCTCAAAACATTGATTGTTATTGACTCCTCATGGACGATGTTTTTGTTTTGTTTTGTTTTGTTATTCTAGTGTGGGGGCGGGCCGCACCGGCTGCTACATCGTGCTGGACGTCATGTTGGACATGGCCGAGTGTGAAGGCGTGGTGGACATCTACAACTGTGTCAAAACCCTCTGCTCTCGACGCATCAACATGATCCAGACAGAGGTGAGGTCAACCGCAAAGTCATGAAACCGCAGCACGTTCGAACTGAGTCTAAAGTCTCAGATTTTCATCTAGGACTGTATATTCAGGACTCAACATTTCACATCAGTGGACATATTGTGGTCACCTCTCTCCTGCTCTGGAGGAATGGTCAGCTTTTTTAAACATTTGATTTTCCCTCCTGTTGTTTGGAAAGTCAAAGAGTGAGAACGGGGGGGTGCTGTCATACTCCCCCTGTGGGACTTATGTAAAGGTCATTGCAATAGTTTGAGAGAAAAGACTCACATTGTTTGTCGCTGTGCTGCGTGGGCACGATGCTGTTCTTTAGATGTGGAGATAATTTACATATTCACCCCTTATTATGTAAATCCAACATTGACTTAGCTGTTTATTACATTTGTAATTATTTGCAGGGGTGCTCTAATTAAATGCACACCGCTTGTGTTTGTTTACTCGGAAATATTTATTTATTCTCCCGCAGCTTTGATACACTACCAACATTATAGCACATGTTTAATTCAGAACAAGGCAGGTTATGAAAAATCTCTTATTCATGTGGTTTAATTATTTATTTACATCTACACATGTTCATAAGCTGCCTCCTTTGTTACGTCTGGTATGTGTGTTTGCACCAAGATAACATACCCTCATCCATTACCCTGAAACCCGCTGGATTACACATGCATGCGCACACACGTGCACACACACAGCACTTAATCATGTTACCTGTTGTCCCTCCAGGAGCAGTATATCTTCATCCACGATGCCATCCTGGAGGCGTGCCTGTGCGGAGAGACGGCCATCCTGGTGAATGAGTTTGCCGTCACTTACAAAGAGATGCTGCGGGTGGATTCCCAGAGTAATTCCTCTCAGCTACGGGAAGAGTTCCAGGTCAGTCCTGCGCTGGAGTGGACAGTAGATCAGTGGCACCTCAATCAATTTCTAAAGCACAGATTCATTTTGTTCAAACGTCCAACCATTAACGTATGAAGCATGCACTGATATTCTTAATTACACAACCCACGCACAGCAGTCACACTCATAGTATAATTTACATTATATCATCAATAACATTTCTTCAATTACCCTAATGGAACCTACCAACACTTCAGCTACTACAGTAAAATTGTACTGTAATACTACTGCTAATGCTACTGTGGTATTACCGATAGTAGTGACTAAACTTCAAAGAAATGAAACCCCTAAAAACACAATACTACTACTCCTACATTTAATTAATCTACCATCAATTATAACAATAGTTATACTCATTATTGTGTTTATCTATCTACTAATTCTAGAGATCTGTCTCTCTAACTCAACTTATCGACTCCACATTTGGAGCGAATTGGACATGCGATACATTCAGTATTAATAAACTTTGAATAAACAGCCGACCAGCGCTCTGTAGCTGGGACTCATCAATGTGAGTGACGTTCTTGATCACGACAACAGCACGTTCACAACAGCAGCACGGTCTGTGGACTGACTCCAGGAGCTGGTCAATTATTGCAGGTCACTTTTATAGTTTCAGAAAGAAAGCTGCAACCAATATAACCATAAAAATATCTTCCTTTTGTCCATGTAGAACACTACTACTACAACTAAATTGACTATTTCTACCAGTGATTATAATAATAGTAGAATTAATGATTTCTTTTAATGTGTTGCCTTGCATATAGAGGTGAAAGTTGATAAAGTCAAATCCAGAGACAACCATACTGTTGATTTATTGTATACAGTTTGGGGATTATTTTATTATACATTGTATCTGTACTATATTGCATGTGTATTGCATATATTCTGTTGTGTGTGTATACTGTAGTTGTTCAGTTAATCCACAACGGTCTGTTTGGTATTCAGACAGCTGCATAAACAACAGATGACGACGACATCCGCCCTGTCATTGAAATGTGTCTTTTTATAGCACAGACGTTTTAAAATCCACTGAGTGCAGGAAGGAACAGACTAACGATAGCAACGCATAGGCATCGATAAACGCGTGTTCGCACATGCATGTGTATTTGTGTAAAAGTGATGTTGGTTTCCTTTGACCTCAGATTCTTTGTGACTTGACATTGAAATCCTCTGCCTGGTTGGCAGGAATGCGGTTTCCGACCATTTTATTAGATGTTGATTAGGAGAGAAGAGAGCCAGCTGTGTTCTCACATGCTTTACCTGCCTCATTCCTCCGCTGCAGCTCTCAGCCAGCAGCTGCATTGATTTCAGGTTTAACATTTCAAAGTAACAGTGGAAAAGGCTCACGCTAGACAGTTCATTTTATACAGTTTTAGTCTAATACACGACTTATAGTTGATTTATTTCCGTGGATTAGGGGATGGTACAGTAGGGGGTGACACACTGATTACAATCTGCGGGGTTTTTTTTTATAAAAGGAAAATCACATCGGTCTCTTTGATCATGTAAACATATCCGTCTGACATTGTTGTTGAAAGCCTGTCCACCGCCCAGTGAGCTCTGTGTTCCCCTTCTCCTCTGACAGCACTCAGCCAACTGGTACTACTGAGATCAGCAAGTCACAGATCTATTATTGATGAGGTGTATTAATGATCCAAATAGTCTTTTTCAAGTTGTCTCATTTAATTACAGCTAAACGAACACACAGTTCATCAAAGAGAATTGTTATGCAATATTTCCTTTTGAGTTTTTTAGTCATGTAGTTGTCAGAATTTATCCTTTTTAATTTTATATCAGTTTATCAACCTTATGTTTAGATTATTAGCGATTCTCTCAGTTGACACTATTGGACTCTTGGAATTCTCTGCGTCCCAGTCGTCTTTGCTTCTGTTTGATACTTCTCTTTTTCTTCCTCCTCCTCTTCCTCCCTGACATCTATGATTCCTCTGCCATGTCCCACCTCTCCTCACGCATCTCATCTTTTAAACGTCTCTTCAATTATGTGTCATTTTCCCCTCATCTCTACAACTTTTCTATTTGCAGACACTCAACTCTGTGACTCCTCACTTGGATGTGGAGGAGTGCAGCATTGCCCTGTTGCCCAGAAACCGGGAGAAGAACCGCAGCATGGATGTTTTGCCACCGGATCGCGCCCTGGCCTTCCTGGTCACGACAGAAGGGGAGAGCAACAATTACATCAACGCTGCTCTCGCTGACAGCTTCCATCGGCAGGCTGCTTTCATCGTGACTCCGCACCCTCTGCCGGGTACAACGGCGGACTTCTGGAGGCTGGTCTTTGATTATGGTTGCACGGCGGTAGTCATGCTCAACCAACTCAACCAGTCCAACTCTGCTTGGGTAAGATCAAGGTGTTAAAATACTGTTTTCTTGCCACTGATTTGCTGACCCTATAACGAAAAAGAGATTTCACAAAGTGTTTGAGTTCACTTGCACAGGAGACACTTTTTGTTGTACAAGTTTTTACTTTCAGCCTGGAGGTTATCTGAACTTCACTTTATACTTTTCCCAACAAACCCTCACCTCACTGTTTCTGTATCTGTTCTCGGGATTAGTTCCTTCATGCCATTTTGTTGGGCTTTGATCCCTGACCACATTGATCTTAAGGCATGACTAGATAACACCCGCCCCAGATTTTTCTTCCCCTCCTCCAGTTCCATCTCTGGAGAAAAGGATTGCACTCCCCTCCAGCCACATCTCAGGGTTCTATGTTGGCGTCCCACTTTCTCTCATGAGCATATGTCTTTCTCTGTACTGCAATATTCCCTGTTTTTTCTTTTACTCTCAACACTACAGTAATGAGTGGATACATAACACAAGATTCATGCAGAAGATTAGAAAACCTAATGAAACACTGAAAAGTAATTAAAAGAATGTCATAGTGCTTCAAGCCTCCACATGCTTGAGCCTCTATAGGAAGCAAATCCACATGGTAACAGCAAATCCTGACCTGATAAATGAACACAGCCAGATAATCAAGTGCAATGCTGAAGAAGGCTGGGAAAGTCAATAGACCTTTAAGTCTGCTTCAAAATGTATAGGCATGGAGAGGTAATCATAACTTACAATTTTTGATTAAGACAGAAGAATTTGTTTGAACAATCATCAAGCATGGATGAAATTAAAGTGTGAAAAATAGTCAGTAAAGGAAAGAAATGATTCAGTTCTCCAGATATTTCTCAGATTGGATAAATAGGACATAGCAAGCCTTCAGTAGTAATATGAAAATCCAGACTGTAGTACTGTAATTGTATTTTCATGCTTTTGTGCAGTGACAGTAGTGGCGAGAAGCATTGTTTCCAAATTATCCCAAAATCGTTCCATCTGCCCTGTTCTCGTGAGCCCAATATCTCAGGAACTACTGGAGGAACTTTCTCTAGATATGGCACAAAAATTAACCTGTATCAAGTGTGAACTGAATATATTTTAATGGTTAAAGGTCAAGGTCACTATGACCTCACAAAACTATTTCTTTTATATTATTTGGCCATAAGTCAAGAATAATAAGAGAATACACAGATTGTAAAACAATTTACACCATAAACATTGAACATTAATTATTAAATAGTTAACAGGAGATGTTCAGCATGTGCTATTAAAGAGCCAAAAGCTTTACAATTGACTGCAGAGTTTTTTTTGCCAATAATAATATCTAGATGTGTTTGGCTGACATCTAGCCCTTAATGGGAGATAAATAGTTGTGCTGTAATGACAGAATGATTCAACAGGGTGGATATCATTAGTATAGTAATGAAAAGAAATAGGAATCATTGTGCTGTTAAATAAGATAACCTTAGCAAAGAGGTAAAGAAAATATAAGGACCCAAAATGGATCTTTCAACAGAGAAAATGTTTTTATATATAATATGTGAATATCCATTATGTCAGATGCTATTTTTAGTTAAAGAAGACTCACATAGCATTAGGTTACATCAGCCTTCATCAATCAAGTCATTTAACATGGACAATTTGAGGAACTTGTATTATCTGTTCTATTAAACCTGTATGATTAATAAATGTGCGTATTACTGGTGAATCACAGAATTCAAATGTAAAGAGCCAATTGCATTCAGGAAACACTTTAGGATTAAATGCAACATTTGTGAGCTTTGCAGATAAATATTATTATTATCTATGTTTATATTATATATATAAACATAGTGCATGTATTACTTTATATCAGAGCCTAGAAAACAAAGTTTAAGCTCTAAATCATGAATCTTTTTTTCTACTTTTGTCAAAGGTCTGCCTGTATCATTTTGTACCAACTATAAATAATAGCAGTGGCACTTAATGTTCTTAATGAGCCGTTATCTTGTCTGTAGCATTTTCTGTAAAGATGACATTTCTAACAAAGAAGATAAAGTTTAAGGAAATCACCCAAACAGAGTGTTGTTTGCCATGTGTGACGACCATCTTAAAGTTGAGGAAATGGTGATCATCTATAGTGATCTTGCAGTTTACAAGATTTCAACTCTTAACAGAAATGAAATCTCTGGCACTCAGACCTTATGAATTATTGTTTTTTGTTTTTATAATAACTTAGCATTAGAATTATGAATAGATGAGCACTGATGATGGTTTTCATAGTAATTACTTGCTACCTAACACTCATGGTAAGAGTATCCTCACTCCCAAAAAAGATATTCATCAAAATCAATAACCACTCTGACCTTTAAGGGCCTTGTGAGTCAGTGTTGCTTTAAATGATCTTAATCTAGAATCTTGGGTATGATGTGCTCAGTAAATGTGGTAGATTAGTGATTGCGTATTGGTTTTTTCTATCCTTTTTGTATCAGAATCTTTGCAGTCTGATTCAAAAAAACTAAATCAAATCAAAACAAACAAAAGAAATATCATAGGTACCTCTGTTCAATCCCACTTTTCATCCACCTCATTTAAGTGTTTTTCATCTCGTTCCGTCCATTGGAGTTCAGTCGCCTGAAAAATTGAGTTATCGCCACTTTAAATTGTTCATTGTTATAGATCTTGTTATCAACTCTGTTATAGAGTTTTTTCTTGGCACAGGAGTCATCTGCCCCTTTTTGCATTGTTCCACAACATATTATATTTCTCCTATTTATGACCAGTTTTGCATCATAAAGTCTACATATGCATGTGTTTATAGCACTCGGAAAAACGTGTGTATCTGTTGGTCTTTCTAAATATATTATTTTCCTTTTTATCAACACTTCATGTATAGAGACCCCCCACTACGTAGACACACACACACACACACACACACACACACACACACACACACTTACTTGCTTAATCTTTTCGTCATTTGATCTCCTTAAAGCTCTCTAATCTTTGATGATCCAAAGTTTTAAGAGCAAAGGGAATTTTCTTGGCCATAACTACTGAAGAATGCAGCAGTTCAAGTTCTGTACGTGCCGTATTTCCTCAACAATTACCATCTCTCCTCTACCTGCAGCCGTGTGTTCAGTACTGGCCGGAGCCTGGTCTACAGCAGTATGGACCCATGGAAGTGGAGTTTCTGTCCATGTCAGCCGACGAGGATGTCATCACTCGTCTGTTTCGGGTCAAGA
Organism: Paralichthys olivaceus; assembly: GCF_024713975.1. Taxonomy (NCBI): domain Eukaryota; kingdom Metazoa; phylum Chordata; class Actinopteri; order Pleuronectiformes; family Paralichthyidae; genus Paralichthys; species Paralichthys olivaceus. Next base: position 13,274,397 of record NC_091105.1, read on the forward strand.
ATGTCACGAGGGTGAGTCATCAGGTGCCAAAAAAGGCTCCTCGGGACATGTTCCACTCAGTGGTATTTCACAAATGATAACTTGAACCTCATTAGAAATGCATTAGCTATGGTCCTCATTGGTAATTCAGATGGGACCTTTACCCTACAGTGCATTCAGAGTTGCCAACTGTAATGTGCATCTAAAAAGGTAACACCAATCCTCAAAGTCAAAGAACTATACAGACTTGGCTGTAAAAAAAAAAAAAATCTATTTACCTGAAACCTTCAACTGATGATTTGTATTTTGTTTAAAACGTCTTACATGTGCACAAACTCAAAGGCTGAGTGCTTCACTTAATCCTGTATGTGTGCCTGTGCATCATTATCATCATTATCTGTGTATATTGTTTTATATGCATACACTTCTCTAGTGTTTGCCTCATGACACACAGTATACACAAATAAATGCACTCTTAAATAAATACACTGAAAGGCAGGCTGGAGATTTATACCGAACACAATGGCAGATCTGTAAAAAGAAAAGATATTGATAGACTGTATAATGCATTCTTCAAAGAATATATTTTGATAGTCAGCAGTCCAGAACATTGAACCAGAGCCACCATTGTTTCCATAAGACGTTCCTGAAAGAGCGATACAAATTATCAGAGCTCTCTTTCTATGAAAAACATGCATGAGAAACCCATTGACGTGCATGCAATAAAGGTCAGTCTCGCTCTTTTTCAATTTCTTTTTGTCATTACCTAGATAGGCGTCTTCCTTCTCTTAGCATACTAAAGAGGGAGTTTTCATCATGATGCATGTCATATTTTCCATTGCAGGACACTCTTTTCATAAAGCATGTCACACTTTAAAAGAGCAGAGAATTAGACAGAACTCATTAAATTGGCTAAAAAAAGACTGTTCTGTCATGGTAGAGGGAGCAGAGGGGGCGTCAGGCTGGTCTGTCCTCAACTATATATATATATCTACAGTGTATGTAATATAGTCTCCAAGTACTGTAGACGTCATTTTGACTTCACACACATCACACAATGTGTTGATTGTGCGTGTGTGTGTGCATGTGTGCGTGTGTGCATGTGTGCAGGTATAGTTTTAAGCCTGGGCATTTGCATAAGCACATGCATGTATTCTGCTCAGGATCACTGTCAACCAATTATTGAGGAAATCTGTATGCAAAGCATTTATTGCAGCGCTGCCATTTAAAGCAATGCGACAGGCAGTGCCCAGAACTTCCTGTCTTGATTGGCATCCTCACTTCCTCCCAAACACCCTTGTCATTCCCCCGATCTGCATAAGGCACCTTTTCTTCTACTCGTTGCACACCAGTGTCACGGAGAGGGCAACTTAATACAGCATGGGAGGTATCGAATCACACAAATAAAACACACCTCTTGTTGTCTGTGCCCTGCTCTAGGCGCATCAGCCTTTTTACTTTTTTTTTTTTTGCTATGCGTGACAATGATATACAAGGGTAGGGAGTAAAAGTCAAAGGAAGTGCATTGTAAGCATATGTATGTGGGGCGGGGAATGTAGTACCAAAAAAAGTACTTTGTGTAAATCCCACTCCCGCTGAGGCACAATTTCTTCATACATCGTTGGTGTCTCTGCCAGCTCAATTTGCATGACTTATAGTTCTCAACTGAACCTTAAGTATTAGATGAGAATCTACAGGACAAGGTTATGAACACACAGGGACCTCTCACTCGCACCTCAGGCCCCACTTACACCTGAAGACCCATATATCTCAGAGTCTGTGTGCTGAGTGAGCACGACTGAGTGCCAGTGTGTAGCCTGGGGAGCACTGAAACACAGGTGTTAACGGGCACACACAGAAATGCTGCAGCAACTAGTCAGTATGAACTAACACGTGAGAGCATGAAAGCAGGCGTAGTGCAGCGGATCAGATTCCATGTGTTTTATGTTTTCATTCTGAAGCTCCAAGAGGGTCAGCTGGTGGTGTGTCAGTTCCAGTTCCTGCGCTGGTCGGCGTACCGCGATGTCCCCGACTCCAAGAAGGCTTTCCTCAACCTGCTGGCTCAAGTGCACAAGTGGCAAAGAGAGTGCGGAGAAGGACGCACAGCTGTCCACTGCCTGTGAGTAACCTCTCAGCAACATGTATAGGAAACAGAAAGCAGAAATAAATCTCTCTCAATCGCAGTCTCTTTCTGAAAAGGTCTAAGTGAAATAATGCACCTGAAGACTGACATTTAAAATCATCCCAAACAAAAAGCGTATTCACAAAGGGCAGCATCACTAAAATGTCTGTAAGAACAGGACAAATCATGAGCACATCTGTTCCACCATGACACGTACTGTACAGATTGTGTCGTGTGTTCTCTCTGCGGCTTTTTGCGCTATTTGGGAAAGTATTTTTCCATGACAGAACTTAATGTAGAAAATCAAATTGTGGTGTTATGCGCCGTGCTGTGGTATAGTACAGCGTGTGGTGTTCTGTTGTTCCTCTGTTGTCCTAAGCCCCCGGAGCGCACACCCCCTGATGAATATGAATGGGCCGTCCAGCTCATTGCCGACCCGTCACACGTTCATCCCCACCGCCCCCCGTCCAAAAGCACATCAGTCAGCGCTGTCACACAGAGTTACCCACGACAACCAAGAAAGAGATTATGGAGATCAAATCAATTATGGCTTAATACAGAACGCGATGGTTCTCACTACAGTAAATCCAGCACTGCCACAGCGCTGACGACGATTGATTACCGTAATATTGCCTGTGTACGCTGCAGAGGCTTCCATGCCCACCTTTGCTGCGTTTGTCTCAGGAGAGAGGATGTGGATCGTCCTCCAGTAGTTTATTGATATTGCCTTTCATTTGTGATGACCAGGACAATATTTCCGAGGAAATGTCACTGTGCTGTTATTTCTCAATTTTCTCTTCCTCACAGCTTTTCCTCATGTGACTATTTTTGAAGATGCTGTGTACAAAATCAGGCTTATCAGATTACTCATATTCTGCCCTGCTTGTACTTTATTACAGCTATCAAGGACCTATTTAAATTGCCATGGGTTTTGTGAAGCTCTTTGTAACCTTGTTTAGTCAAGTGCTATACAAATAAAGTTATTACTTGTATCAGTTAAAACAGATTAGAAGCCCCTTTCAACCCAGGGAGGGAGATGTATTTGTATAGTATTGCACATACTGCACAAATATGGAACATGCTCTGCTGAGCATGCAACATAATGAGATTTCAGCCAATCAAAATTAAATCTGGGTTGATTCATATTGACAGTCAAGGTCTAAACTTAAACAGCATTTAATGGAAGGGCTAATGGTATGGCTGTAGACTATGAGGATTATGAATGTATAATGTAACTGTTCGCTTTGAAATAGCCTTTGTCTTAAATGTGCTATATTAAAAAGATATAGATTGCTTGTCTGTATTTAAAATAGATAATAATAGCACCATGCTAAATTGCTCACCCTGAAAGTGCTTACATGCTTATTTAGAGTGTAGTATACACAATTTAAATGTTGCATTTTGACATTTGCAGCTGAAGAAATGGTTCAGAAATTATGAAAGTTTTTAGTTATAAACCAAAGTTTTGCTTGAGTTACCTATTGATGGCTCTAGATAAAAATGTTTATCATGAATTATCACAATCCATCCAGTGGTTTTATGCCATTTCATCTGAATTCTGAAATATCATCATCATCATGGCAGCAGAGGATCATCAAGAGAAGATGATCACCAAAGTAAGCAGGATTTTATGGCAATCTTGTTATTAATGTAATAATATACAGCATCGCTTTACCTAAAGCAATGCATGTAGTGTGGCAGGAGGTCATCAATAAATCAAAGGACTATATTTGCCTGTATTTAAATATCCTAAAACAACCCTATAGCTCAGATGGTTTTGAACCTAGAAAAAATTTAACAAACTTGAGGGAGTCATCTCGGAAATTTAAGTGTGTTCAGGGCCCTATGTATGTATAATTAATTACATAGTTGAATCAAAGACACTGCACCAATACATCAATAGATTTTAATTATAGGGCACTCATTCTATATGCACCTCTGTTTCATTGTTTATTTAATAAATTTGTGAAGGAAGGGAAGGTCAGGTTGCCTCTTTTATTCATATTTATTTTAATAATTAATATCATAACAATGATTATTTTCCTTTGTTTTAGTAGGAATTTTCTGTGGGACCGGGGGGTAAAATATGAATAATGAACCCTTAATGTTCATGGTTTGTCATTATTCCTGCTGAATACATTTAAAATAAAATATTGAAAGATACATCTGTTTGAGATGTTTTCTAAAATGACACATCTCCTCCTCTGCAGTAACGGCGGCGGCCGCAGTGGGACCTTCTGTGCCTGCAACATCCTCCTCGAGATGATCCAATACCAGAACATGGTGGACATCTTCTACGCTGTCAAAACTCTACGCAACTGCAAACCTAACATGGTGGAGTCTCTGGTAAGAGTTTCTAAGTGGCAAAAATATATTTCTGTAATTATTCTCTTGTGTTCAGTTCAATTGTGAATAAAAAATTTAATTCTCCCTCAGGATCAGTATCGATTCTGCTACGACCTTGTCCTGGAGTACTTGGACTGCTTTGAGGGGAGATAGCAACAAAATGTTTCTAACAGCGGCGGTCAAGATTCAATTTGAGGCCACCCAGTGACCCTCCTCTACTTTCATGTTCGGACCTGTGGACGTTGAAGGAACTGCAGAGAAAGGAGAGGGGGGGAAGAAACGATCAAAGTTCTAAGTTTTAACCTTTAATGTACAGCTGTGATTTCCTCCTTGATGGTGATGTTTATCTCTTTTGATATATTTTGTGCTTTTTCTTGGTCCTCTTTGGCTCTCAGACTAAAGCTCCTTTTGTGAGAAGGGATTCCGTAGCAGTGAAACAATGTTCGGAGCTACTAAACGGACCTGTCTGTTCTGAAGAGGGGTCACCTGGGCTGTGTTGTCATTATTTCATTTGTACAGCGAGAGCGGGCTGGATGTAACACCAGAATTACAGCAGCATTAACGCGGAAGCATTTCTTCTTCTCTTTTAAGAGCTACATGCAACAGCAGTCCACTGTGGTTGTGGCATGACTTACCTACCATACCATAAACTGCCTTATTCTCTGATGATAGGACAGATTTATTCAAAATCAATGAATAAATCCAAAAAGTCACCATAATGGTGCAGAAACAGCAACGAGAGACCTACTGCATTGGGATGGACCAGCCCAGTCCTCAACAGTATTAATGCAGTAATTGTACAGTTGTGCAACGTGTTGTATTTTGCCATAATGTTTGTGCTGGATTACCATGTGTGCTATAGGTGGATGTTTCCAGGGGCCACAGCACTGGGCCCACTCCCACCGCAGGGAGATTCCGGTCTCATTGCTGTCACAGTGCCAATCCCACTGACTGACTTGAATCCTCTCTTTACTTTGTTCCCCTCCTCCCTTATGATGTACGCCTAAAAAACCCCAGTATGTACTGCATCAGCTAATGTTCTAGCTCTGCAGTGATTGTTTGAATTTATACCCAGCGGAAGAGAAAAAGGAGCAAGGTGTGATGGTGGTGTGAAACATTATATTTCATTAATGCTGTGGTTTAAAGTTTAAAGTTGAATCCAGTGTACACAGTTACAGATGTTAATTCTTTTGTTGTCTGAGGGATTTGGTTTTTCTGTTAACAGTTGAAGAAAGTTAATCCGGTTTGAATCTCATCTTAACTCTTTCAGGCAGGGGACTCATTTTCACCATTTTGACATGAACACTACTTGTTATTTGTTGCAGTGTAACATAAATGAAAATAAATATATATAGATAAATATATATATGTAAAAAAAAAGGGGGGCATTAACATTGTGTAGAAGGCAAAATATGCTATTTTTTGTTACCATTCACGATATTGGTGTTTTCTTTTTTTTTTAATCTTCAAATAAAAGTGGCATTTAAACTGTAAGAAAAGAAGAAAACGGTTGCCCATGGACCCTGTGGCTCAGCTATCATAGACTTCATGGATAAACACAATCTTTCATTTGCTGGCCAACACCTGCAGACCACTGGATCTGTTCATGTACAAATCAATTAAACATCCCCTAAAAAGACCCCCGACACAGACAGGAAGGTATTTCTCTTTAACATTTCTGTTCCAGAACCAAGTAAATATCGTCTCTGCCCTCCACCATTACCCTTTAAAATATGTTATGTCCCCACTGTATCTCCTGAAGCTCCTTTTAAGTGCAGGTTTTCATGGAGGGTGTTAAAGCGATCGCTCCGGGGCCCAACCTAATGAACAAGGAGAGACGCCCCGAAGCCCACAGGAGCTGAGAAATGGCAGCTAGTCGAGACTCTGCTGCGAGGTTGCGGCTCGCAGCCTGGTTCAGGTGGGAGCACCAGATTTATGTGAGGAATCTTAACATTGCGCCAACATGACCGGGCTCCCACAGCTTCAATGAAACGGCAGCTTGTTTGTGACGAAGATGAAGAATGAGGTAGCTACAGTGTAGTCAGTGATCTGACAAAGGAAGTGCCTGGACACTTTTTGTTGACGGTGGAAGGAATGTGTACATACAGATGTATATTATGTTATGTGAATACTATATGAATATTATACTATATGTTTGCCCAGAGTAAAGACGTACAGTAAGTAAATGCTACATAACCACCAAGCTGAATGTGCTGTAAATGACCATTTTGTGAGTTTATTGCCGAAACTTTTGACACCCGAGTACAAACCTGAGTCTCCCTGAGTGTTTAAAACAGGTCTGTGAAAGCATGTGTGAATTCATTGTCTGCTTTCTATCTTCATTTTTCGTTTAATTAAAAAAAAAAAATCCCAAATTCACATAATTTATTTCATCGTTGTGTTGTCCGCCGCTGCCACGACAACCATGTGAGTGCATTGTACATTTACCATTCCAAAGCTTTTTATGGTGACCACACTCTGGGGCGGCGGCTACGGCGACAGCCCCGAGAGTGCCGTTGATTTCACTTGTGTGTTTCTGTATGAACCAATGGTACATGACTACTGTGTTTCTGACCATTGTATTTGTGGGGGCAAGGTGTGTATTAAATGAGAGATGGAGATGACAGATGTATTTCGGGGAAGGGATTCATTCTTAGGAATAACAAAGATCAACAATAAAAGAACAAGGGGAAAAAAAAGAATGATGTGTCGTTGTCGGCTTATCGTTGGTTGTTGTGTCTAAAAAAATGCGCATCCAGCTGAATGGTTCTGTGGTGGTTCGACTGGTTTGTCAGCAGAAGCAGAGAACTAACAGCTGGACGTTGACTTCCTGCGTACGTGCCTCCTGCGGTTTCTCATACGGATGTGATCTTTTTGCAGTTCCCTTCGCCTTCATCCACATCGACCATTTGATCCCCCCCCCCCCTTTTTAACCTCATTTCTCTCCCTCTCTTTCCCTCCAGTCATACCTCTCACCCACTCCTCTCTGTCTTCCTCCCCCACCGTTGTCTGCACTTCCATTACTTTCATTTCTCCCTCTCATCCTCCTCCATCTCCCTCGCTTTGCTGCTCTGCCCAGAGTAAGGTGACTCCAGACCACAGACTTCCTCTCTCACCCACGGCTATGTTGAATAATGCATCAGTGCTGCAAACTGATCCAGTGTTTAGCAGAGGGACAAGCAGGATTAATTAGAGGACAAGACCCCCTGTTGTTGGGTTGAGGACCATATGGATTGTCGTTTAAATTGTTAAGAGATTGAACAAAACACCAGAAATGGTAAAGATGTGTGACTGTAGATGCAAATTTTCTTAATATGAGAGTTTTCATTTGTCAGTTTGAAGGAGCAAGAATGCATTATACATTTAATGCGAAATAGATGAGGCCCTTTTAATATCTGCAAGATTTTCCAGTTTCCCTTTTTAACCTTCAGAAAGCTATTACAACATGAAGTCCTTGGTGGCAGACTGCTCATATCTGACCCGTGGTTTATGTAATTAAGGTTAGCAACTTCCTCACGACCAGATAAGGGATAAGAGCTGCCACTGGTATGCCACCTTTTGTCCTGTACACGGTCCCACAGCAGTGTGGGTATGGTGTGTGAATATGCTGATATTCTGACTCAACTGGGGAGGCAAATAAACGTGAATATTCTCTCAGTCCATAGCTTTATTAAAGCTGTATCTATAAAAGCTTGTGAGGATTTTTACAGCAAAAAGGACAGAAACAAACAAAACAAAAACAATTCAAATGCAAATGAGGATAAGAAGCATATAACTCAACAAATCTACTTTTTTGATCAACATTTTCTTCATGCTCCCGGCCGATTCCAGCTGTCCTTTGTCCTTTTATTCAACCACAGACAATTCCTTACATACAGCTCACACCAGAGACAGACTAAAATGATGCTCAAGCAACCCACAGAGTGATGAGCCCACTGGGATTCGGCCGATTGGTCCCGATGGCCAGTCCGACAATAGTTTCAACAAGTTTATTTTTAATCAACTCCATACTGCATCTGTTTCTTGAGTGATCATTAAATGGTCATCAAAGGCACATTGAGGCTAAATGAGAGAATCCTGAACATGTCCTCTTGTCTCTGGTGGATATTGTGGTATCCACTTTGGTTTCCTGTAGGTAACACAAAACTCCTCAGTGCTCGTCCATATTGACTCCGTCTCTGGCATTTAGAAGGCAGACATCATCTCCTCCTGGTCAGTGATGGAGCACTCCTTATGGCAGACGATTAGTTTTAGTTTCACCCTTACCTCCTCTGTTAAGACAGAGAGAGTCATAGAACTTTCTATATTTTTGTTGTTGCTTAGAAATGTATGTTGACACTTGTTTGTCCAGGTGCTGGTAACCAAAAGAGATTTCTGCAGCTTTTTAAAAGGCTGAAAAAAACCACAAAAAAACAGCCCACAGATAAATCTCGGCAGCTCCGTTTTTTTTCTTCATCCTCAAAATTCCATATTCTGGTCATCTTTGCAGGAGACGATCGACAGTCGGATTAAGAGGGAGCATTGTGTGCAAACATGACACAGGTGGGCCTGCAGATGTTATCAACTATGTAATCGCAGGAATTAACTTTCAAAATGTGATTACTGGCACCGCTCAATGAATGGTAAACAGAAAAGTTGACATTGGCATTATCTGCTCCACAGGCTGTGATATGTCTCATCCAGGTCAAACTTACTAAGGCTTGATGAATGCCATGTGCTTTTTCATCACTGTGTCCATAGAAGTCACGTAATTTTCACAGCAGGCTGGACACAGAGGAATATCTCATTCATCCTGAAACAGTTTCTGTTTCCCTCTGTTTGAGGCATCATGTTGCAGATGCAAGAAACACAGACTCGTCTTTGTTTGGGCTCTGATCACATCAAATATCCAGCACAGTCTTTGTTTCTAAAACATTCAGTGTACTCATCCCTGCTTTTGTTCTTCTCATGTGCATTTTCATTTGAGTCATGATAAAAAGCCTGGCCGAGCATTACAAGATAATCAGTGCTGTTGTAGCTGAGTCTGTCATCGACCCTCTTCTGCCGTAGATATCTCAGTACACCTATATTTCATGCACCTTTAGGTAAAGTGGCCATCTTGTGCATTTCTGTGGAAACATGTTGACTGATTTCTTCCTCACCTCCATGGCCAATTACTAATTCCTGGCAGCAGAAAGTAAAGAAGGCTTCCTGAGACTTGAGCTGAGTTGAGCTGATGGATTTAACCCACGTCTCTTTTGCTTCCCTTTGTTTGTTGCAGCTGCACAGGTTTTTCCTTTGCAGGTTTATCCTCCCACATGCACATGCCGACTGAACAACACCAGACATTCAGACATTACCTAAATTGGCTCATTTACGCGATACATACAGGCTGTGTCTGAGTTTGTAATAGTAGGTTGCAAATGTCTCGTGAAAAAAAGTGTACAGCTGATGGTCACTAACTGAGCAATATATACCATCATGCATTGTGCTCACTGCAGAGAGATCAGAGGACAGCAGGAACAGAAAATCCCAAGTTTATTTCTACTTGTTTTTTAACATGTTTACCCAGAAGAATTAATACTAAGTGTAAAATAAGCATTTAAAATGTATTGTGGGATTTTCCACCGGTTGATGTTATTGTTGTTGTTTGTCATAATACAGAAACAATTACTCATTACTGGTTCAGATAAATGTCCAAAAGCATTTTTTTCCTTCTTTTTATTGAGTATAAAGTGCTTTATATATATAGATAGATAAATATATAGATAAATGTACTTTATTGATCCAAAATTGTGAAGTGATTGTGTTACAGCGGCTTGTCAAGGGCATTGTAAGAATAGACTTAATACATGATATGACAAACTTTGAATAAGAGACAAGCATGCAAAATTGCAATAGTTGTTTGCAAAGATAAAGGTACGAATATGACTAAAATAAAATATGAATATAAGATGTGCAAAAAAATTCACAGTTATTGCAGAGAGTTTTGGGGGGACAGAAACTATAGGGCTCATGAAGACCCTTTATAGTAAAGTAGGGGTTAGTGAATGAGTGGGTGATTTCGGACACAGTGATGAGGCCTCTGTGATTGCATGTGGTAATCAGCAAATGATCAGCCACTGCTGTTGTATCAAAAGTTGGATCTGTAAGAGTGCAGGCTGGTGATTAAAGAGTAGATTAGCAGTCGCTATGCAGGATGGGTGAAATCCAATATGGGACAAACCAATTTTGCCCAATATACTGGACGTCCGGGCTAACACAGGGCAGCTGGAAACGCGACAGGTAATTGGAATCTTATCATTTAATTTCGATGGTGTAATGACTGCCATGTGAGAGATAACTTATCACCAGGCCAAGATCCAACTGGGTTTTTGCTTCTCTCTCTGGGCCTCCTGTCTTATGTTCCTCTGCTGACAGGCTCGATGGATGTTGGCCTCTCCCATGGTCTCCCTGGTGAGTCCTGCGCCAGATACACTCTCATGTGGTGTTTCTGTAAAACAGGTAGTGAGGTCTGACAGCTTGCAACGTCAGCCGATAGGAAGGAGGACGGGAAATAGATTCCCAAGCTTTTTTGTCTCCTTGTGTACAAGGCAAATTTAGCTAAATGTAACCAGTGTAACCAGTGTAATAGTTATATAATTAATGTGCAGATACTTTTTTCCAATAATTTTGTATTATTATTCAAATCATCCATCCAATACTACTTTAGTTTTTATTAAAAGTTTCAATTTATTCAATGGCCTACTTTTAGCAAACTTTGTCAACCCGTTGACCGATTTTCACCATCTATTCAATATTTATAGCTATTTATTTTTATTTATAACACTTTGTATTCTTATTTTGGGTTTTAGACAACTGTTTAAAAATACTGTAATGTCTTTGATTATATATAATGATAGACAAAATGAATGCTCCCTGAAAGTGAAGCCAAAGTGTCTACAATGTACACGTCAAATAATTTGTTCTCAAAGATGGTTTCCGTTAAGTTTGGTTTTAAGTCGTTATCTGATGCTAGAATAATTAGGGTAAACGTCAGAATTGACAGCTGAAACTGACTTGTGATTGGTTGAGCACATGTATCTGTTGGACCTTGGTAGCCTGGCTCCAATCCCCTGATCACTCCACAAACTCTAAATGTGTAAGATATTTGGATTCATAACTTGGCTGTTTTGCCTTCATTCAGTGGAGATACATCGTACAGCGAGTTTACTTACTTTCATGCACTCCACATAGTAATGCACAACTCTAAAAGTGTTTTGACTCCATTAGTATGGTGGACGTTATATGGATGTTTGTAGTTATTTGGGTGGTGAGGCATAATTTTATATGTATTATAATTTAATTCTTGTTGATTTACTGCACAATCTTTCCATGTAGCCCTAGGCATCAAGCAGGCCTAACCCCTGGGGGTACAAGTAACTCGGTTTTGAATCTCTGCTTGAAAAAGTGGACTCACTTGTTGCTGAACAGCTTCTGAGACATGATACAGGCTGTAAAGCTCCTGAATGTTTCAGTGTTGGAGGAACGGGGTGTATGTTACTAAAAACTCGATGTTTCTTCTTTCATGCCAAATGCTTTGCTAATAGATGAAGATAAAATCCAATATTCTCTGGGAGAATATTGTCATAAAAGCTCTTGCGGATGACCTTGCCCAAGCCTCGGTCGATAAGTGGAAAGAGAAGATGCATATCCTTTATCACGACATCGAAATATCATTTGAGGCTTTCAGAAATGAGAAGAAAGGTCTGGATCCATATATTATTTCACTTCTTAGAAGCAAAACAGATTTGTAAACAGACTGATATTCTCTGAGGAAAAATTCTTCTCTGTACATTTTCCTATAAAACACATGGTGAAGGTGAAGTGTACACACACACACACACACACACACACACACACACACACACACACCTTATTTTGTCTTTCCATCCTGTTGGTACTCTACTTCTGCTGGATAGTGTTGCAGACAAGACAGGTGGCTCCAGCTTTGTGCTCAGTGGAGCGAGGACGGAGCTGGGCTGGCCAGATGGCTCCGTCCACCATGTTGTTTTCTCACTGGTTCCGTTGCCACAGTCGATCTGACTGGAGCCCTTATCTCAGCAGTGTGCTCTCAGCTCAGTGAAAGTCATGGTTCACATGAACATGGCGAAGAGAGGGAGCCGCTGATGGTTCCACGCCGGATCAGTCAGGCAAACAAGGAGCTGGAGACAGATAACTGGAATCAGAGGACACACGAGTGACTCAGCCATCCCTCCCCACTTTATCAGACTCACCTCTTGCTGTTCACGAACCCTGCAGCCTGGTTCCTTCACTGACACCAGCCTCCTCTAACTTAAAATGCTCTGACCTGTATCATGTTGTGTCCTTGGAATCAGTTAACTTAGGCCAGTGGACGGAAACAAGTTGGCATAAAAACGGCAACGGTAAGATAAAACGAGAAGGTCTGTGAAATCCAGGAAAAAATCAAATGTGACAAGTTGCGGTGACTAAACATTAATATTACATTCTCTCTTGATACAACACATTCTGAGGCTGGTGTTATTTTGCTCCAAGAATAATTTGGTGTTGTTAGTACACATATAGAGATGTTGAGCCTTGAGGGTTCTGGGGAGTAGCTTGTAAATGATCTAATGTCAACATGAGCCATTTCTAGGTTGTGGCAATAAAGCATCTCCAAGACGCCGTAAGTTTGAGAGATGGGCTTATCAAAAGGTCAGCCCTGTGAGGGACTGGCTTAGCAACTGGATTTATCCTTCAGTTTATTTAGAGCAGAAAAATAGGGCCACAAACGACAACTAACATCCATCACACTTCATAGTGATCCTTGACAAACCTCAACCAGAGCAGAAGTCTTTTTGATTTCCTTTAAGGTTAGTATAAACCCACTGGGGATATCCTACCAATCAATCAAATTGATTTCATTTTCTTATTAAAAACAATCCAAGCACACGATCTCAACCCGTATCTATAGAAATACTTAAGTCAGATACAGTTGAAAATGAGCCAACCACCGATAACCCCCATTAATTCCTTTTATCTAAAATACATAATTCCCCAGACTTTAAAAACAACAAAGCCAAGGCCTTCAGTCCACTCCTTACAGTATTTGTTTTCTAGATACTTAGTCTCTCAATTTCTGTTTGCCCATGTTCTTTTCCTTCAGCCACCTCTCTGCCCCTCCTCCCTCTCTTCTTCATCACCCTCTTCTCGTCTCTTTTTCCCCCCATCCTGTTTCACCTCCAGCAGTAGTTGAAATAGATGCAGCCATGAGAGGACAGTTGAGCAACCGATAGTACTACATTAACCTCGGGTAGAGCAACGGTCGTCCTCCACCCCCTCATCTCTCTACTGCAGCAGACACCCCCAAGTGCAGGAAGCAGTAACCCCACAACAAACCCTGAGCCCTGTGTCCTCTGGTTCAGGCAGCCCTGTAGCTGCAGCACTATCTTCCCTCTGCCACGGCTGAGTGATGCCGTACTAGTTAGAGAAAAAGTTCTGTGCATCTCCAACAAAAATGTGGCTCTCAACACTGGCAACTTCTTCTCTCAGACCTACTATTGGTAGTGTCATCCTTATATGTCATTTCATTTAACACTTCAGCCTGTGGAGAGTATTAACATAAGCAACATAATGGGCCTGCAGGTTGTCATTGCCTTTTGTTTTCAGCAAGATCACACAAAAATTACTGAAATGCTTTCCATTAAATTTAGTGGGAGGGTGGAGCATGACCCAAGGAAGAAGATAAATGGGCAGATGCAGGAATTTAAAAAAGGAATACTGCGTTAGCTTTCATTAGATTTGAGGATGTGTATAGTAATTACGATTTAGACATTTTCTTTTTTTAAGGTGTCAAGAAATGAAGCTAATACACTGTGGATATGAACACCACCATTCTGCCTCTTGGCAGAAGTGATCACTGGATGAAGCCGCAGTAGTGAGGGTGCACCCTGTTTCATAGCATCAAACAACAAATTAAAACCAAATTTTAAGAAAAAGAAGAAACGTTTGCATTTAAACATACATTAGTGAGACACCATTCATGACCTATACTGCAGCAAGCCACCAGGGGGTGATCGAGATGCTTTGGCTTCAACTCCCCAATGATGACAAGCTCTCGACAATCTCTGTCACAAAGACATTGTCATGCTAAGCTAAGCTAACTGGCTTTTGCTTGTTGCATCGTATCGACAGAAAATAATGAAATGAAAAATAATTACTACTTTAAAGAACCACAATGTTTTGTTTGCATAACACTTCTTCTAAATTTACCTTTTCAGTAGCATTAGCCTTTGCTAATAAAATCTGGCAGACTCCTCTGTCCTTACCACCTGTTTCCCCCTACAGCTGTGAGCCATATTGCTTTTACTGTTACCTATCCCCTTCTAGGTGACTAAGTCAGTGAGACTGACTGACTTGGCCGCAAATTGGTCTCTGGGCTGTAAGAGTCTTGCCTCTTGCCTGGAGAGAGAGAGAGCAACTGTCAGTGTCATGTTCTGGTCTTTCACGACCTTCAAACCTAATTAGAGGAGGAGAGAGCTATTTCTCTTCATCTCCCTCCATGGCTTTTCCATTTAAAGCTGTGCCTGGACCACAGAGCACTGGGGGATTATGCTGTCGTGTCATGTAGGCCGAGCCCTTGGATCTTATGCATGCAGATATGAACTCTTTAATATTTTATTCCACGCATCGGGCAGCTCGTCCTTACTAGAAGAATACCTTTATGCAGACTACTGTCAGGCAGGATAACAACAGAATAATTCATGGCCCTGTTTTCCCTATATTCATCCGGCATGTTCTTTTTCTTTTTTAGCCTTTTATCAATTTCACTCCTGCAATTTACCTTTCTGTCTTCCCCGTCTTTTAATGCCCTCTCGCCTTTCTCTCCCACCGTCTGCATCTATTTCCCCTTTCGCAAACTTTCTCCTCTTTCTCCCTTTATCACCTCTCCCTCCTCTTTCCCTTTAAGCTCTCTTGTCCTTTTTCTCCTCTCTCGCAGCCTCTCACCAGTTCTGTCACAGGTATGAGAAAGACTGCTGGAGGTGGGAGTCTCTCTGACAGTCGGCAGAGTGTGTGCGTGCAGCACAGGGAGCTCGCCTGCCCCCTCGTCAGCTGTCTGCTGTGTGACCGGGGTGACGGGGTCATGACATGCTTTGCGGAGAGACGTGTTTTTGATGTTGTGGTGTCACTCAGAGTGGGGAGAGCAGCGTCCTGGGGGGTTGGTGGTGATGGTAGTGGGGGCACCTTCACACTACCAGCAGCCTGCTCAGCACCTGTCGCAGCATCACATCAAACGTCAGCGGAACACTTCAATTTAGTATTGACGATGTGGCAGAAATCAATTATACTGAAACTGTAATGGAGATTTGTTTTGTGTTGTAGCTGCTGTTTGAAGAGGCGCTGCTTTAATTTCCAGTTTTGTTGTGAAGTTACTGAAGTGGAAGATATGAAGAAAGGATAAAAACTAAATAAAAAGCAGAAAAGAGAAGTCACACTCTCCAAGGTGTGTGCAACAACTGGATTGTGTCTCTATGCCTATGTGTTGTTTTTCAACGAGTTCATTGATGCACTGTGGAGATTCAAACTCCACGTTTGATGTTAATCTGTTGGAATTAGTTGGAAAACAAGAAAAACACTGAGGCGTGTTGAATATTGCATTGAGCCTGACATGTGTCTCTAAAGTGGCAACAACTAACTGTAATTACCATCAAGGGCTCAATGCGAGCTTGCATGATAGATGGAGGAGAAGCCAGTTACGTCTACCTCTTATCATTGCTGCCCGGTTGCTGCTTCTCCTCTTCTCTTGTAAATTTATTCAAAAGGAAAATGGCACGTCTTAATGTCAGAGGGAGGACGACATCCGCTGTGACAATCCTGTGCTGACCAGGCGGCGAGGGAGAGTAAGAATATGTCCGCAAATTTATTTACTGCTCACTGATTTTTATCTCGGTTTCAATTCTGCTCTTGTCAGCGGGGCTGTAATAGCCCTCACCGCTGGGGCCGTTTCAGATGCAGATTAAATGCACACAGACAAATGAGGAGGGTTCACACTACACAAACACATCAGATCCTGTTAGACAACGGTGCTAGAGGCAGAGGACAATGCTCTCTGTGTGTCTTGCACATGAATGCCTGGATGCTGCCCCGACGTGAGAGAGCAGTGTCGATTGACAGGGTGAAAGTCTCTGTCGTGTTCAGTGATTCGGACGGGGCCATGGCTCAATATGGTGATTGGTTACCCCAACCTGCTTTTACCTTGTCAAAGACGTCGACAGCTCCAGGCGAGCGGATGTGGAAGATTGCCTGCTCTCAGGATGTGGAGTGATGAAAAGGAAAGAAAAAACCAAGTTGAATATGAAAAGTGGGTTGGTGAGGACATGGCTCTCAGTCTGACAATGCCTTACCTCCTTACTGACATGCGTCATTAGGGGTGAAACAACAGGGGCTCTGTCTGATTTTATAAAAATGTTTTAACTCTAAGACGCTAGGCCATTAAGAAAAAGCTATTTGTCAAAGTAAATTCAACTGAGATTAATCTGCATAGATTTTCAGTTAATGCGTCAAGGTCCTGGTGATGTTTTTTCTCGTAACATCACTCCCTTGTGGCTCGTTGTGATTGCGAGTGCATCGATGTGGTGTTAATTCATTATCGTTATGATGATGCTGATAGCTATGACTGCGGTTAAGACATGGTTAAGAGTAAGAATAGTTCTAACCACAAGCTTAGAGTTTGGTTTAAACGCAACAGACTCCACATTAACCTTCTCTCTCAGGTTGAGGTGTAAATTAAATAGTGCACCTTCATTCATGTGTCTGACTGAGAGAGTGAAACACTCCCTCGCCTTCCTAATTTTCCATCCTGGTGCTCTGTAACACCTGCGTAATTAGCTGTGCAGCTTGAATATGACACACACACACACAACCATGTACTACTATCTTTGTGAGGACTCTCTCTCAAATGCATTTCCTAGCCTCTTCCTAACTGTAACCATCACAATTGATAGACTCCCTTCCCATTGCCAGTAAAGGAGTTTGCCTTACGGTTTTTTTTCTGGTGCATCATGATCCTCTTCACAAATGCACCAACAACTCTCACTGTCTTGCCAAATACACCTGTTCACCCAGTTGTCACGTTTCCATCACTGCCTATCAGAGCTGGAGACAATTCAAACCTGCGTCACTTGACCTCGGAGTGGGTGGCGATTGAATCCATTCCCATCGTTGACCAAACCCAGATGTTTTTCGTTTTTTTACACCAGTGGAAAGGGGCTTAATTCTTATCCTAACTCAAATTAACCTTGAATTGGTCAGAATGTCTTCACTCAGTAAGGTCTAGGCTCAAAATGGTCCTTACAAAAATTTATTTACAGGCACGCACACACACACATTCGGAGACAGTAACATATCCATAATACTGTATGTGCATGCACAAAAACACGTGCATACCCAGTTTTCAGAAGAAAACTGACATACAAAATATAAATGAGTTTTTTATTCTGCTGATGCAACAGTTTCACAGGACCTGAACTGACTTTTACTTATTTCTCACCACCTGTTTTTTTTTTTTTTTTTCTTGTTCTAAATAGTTCAGCGTTTTCTCACCTGCCTCTGAGCTTTCACGGTTCTGGCTCTTGGGCTTTGTGAAAGCTGCTGCTTAGAGATTGTTTGCAGCCGCCGACACTTCCAGCTCAGTTCCAGGGGAAAGGAAAAGCAATTCTATGCTTGCGCCACAGTGAATCCGTCTCTGTCAGTTCCGCTTCTCGATGCCCTCAAATCACACGCCCCTCCCGCCAACCCACCCCACCCATCCACTCTCCCATCAGCCCTTGCTGTTCTGTGATCAGGGAGTGGGGAGAGCATCAGCCTGGGAGTGGAAATGAGGATGAGCTTTTACATGCTCCCTTACCGTGCTATCCTCCTTGATGTCATTCACTTCTGTTCCCTGGCACTTGCAATTTGCCGCTCCACAATGAAACCATATACTTCACGCAGGAGCAGTCACAGCCTACAGTTGTGATATACCTTTCCCTCTGTCTATCAGACTTCATGAGGCTGGCTGTCATTCTTTGAAATATACACTTGATTCAGCTTTGCCCATAATTTGTTGCATGACACTCCAATGTAGAATGTAGTGTGTGATAGAAACTGGCTTGTATAATGTGCATATATTTTTGTCTGCAGTGTTTTCCTGTAACTTAAATAATTTCATTTTATTATTTAGAAAGAAAAGCTTCAGGAATCTTTTGCCAAGGTGACTATTTTTCTCTCCTCTGTAAGCGTTAGAGTCTGTGCTGCAGTGATTTCACATATCTTATAGTTACTCATGCCAGGGAGTTGTTGAGCAGATGTGAACTCACAGTGCGTCAGTTCCTGCAAGTTTATTTTTGAACCCCCATTTGTCCTGAAATCACTTCCTGACACTCTCATTAAAGCACCTTAAAACTGATACGCAGAACTGATTGGTGCACTGCAAATCTTCATCCCTCTATGGGCTGGAATCCTTGTCATCTCAAAGTTTTATTTCCCATTTTACGCACAAACGTCTCCCTTTTCCCCTCCTTTGCCTGGTGTCTAAATGTGTTGCTTTGCCTTAGTAGAAAACAGTGACACATAATTTTTGAAAGTGACGAAGGCACACAGGATGATTGATGGCAGCATATTGGATGGGAAAATAACGTTCTGGACCGTTAATTTTACAGAGTCAAGGAAGCAGCCTCAGACTGTCAACACAGGAAATGAGTAGGATTTATCTCTGGCCCAGTGTGTGGGGTAGCTCCCCTGCATTGGCTGGCTCACAGGGACCACTATGATGGGTTTCAAAGGTTACGCAGACCACACTGTACCAACTAGACAAACAGAGATTTGAGACGACATTATTATCACCTGTTGTAATTATTGTTTGGAATTAGCTGTTTATGCGGCGAATAGGGACATGTAAAAATACACCAAACTCATGCAAAGGTCACGTTCTGCATTTCCCACCACAGCAGCTCAGGACAGTCGAGGTCGACGCAGGGGCAGCTCGTTCTGTCCAGTTGTCCGTCTGCCAACCCCCCTCCTGATGATGCGACTCCCACCCACCCACCATTTTCCTTTGTCAACACAAACAGGTTTTTATGCTGTGCAGTGCAACAACAAAAACGTTTGCAAAAATATAAGACACATGCAGATAGACATGTTATTTCAGATGCATCATGTCGAGCCCAGTTTCACAAGGTGAGCACAACAATACAAATGTTTATAAGGGCAAATTCACATCAGCAAACAACTGATCTAGATCTCCTTACACTGAGAGAAAGAGATACACAAAGCACAATTGATAATTACTTATCTGCCATTCATGAGGTGAACCCTGCGAGCTAGTTCAGGCAGCCATTCTGAGCTACACTGCTCCAATCATGTGACACCTGTAGCCTCCGGGGGGGAGGGGTGTACAAGTATTTGCTCATCTCCCATCATATCTGTGTAATAATATCTGGGGAGTGATATAGCCTAGACACCAAACACAAACTATGTTCTACTACCGCAATAAACGGTTGAACGTGAGTTGTCTGACTGAACTAGTAAATGAGCTACATCTTTAAATTTTCTTTCATGCAGCAAAGGAAATTCTTTATCACACTCTCTGCATAGGAGATCAAATACAAAAAAACAAAGGAAAAATCATTTTTTGCTTTGTACCATTACTATTGTATAATCTAATGTTTGATAAGAATGCAAGACACCATTTTCTATCCCTGTCCTCTGAACACCGGGTTTTCCTGCCCTGACTCGAGCTGCTGTCAATGCATGTCTGACCAACTAGCTCACTTTCTACAGCAATTAAACTGCTATTGCTTCCAAGGTCAGGGAACTAATATATTACAATTTGTGGGGTTACATGTTGTGTCAAAAAAGCTGTTTACATTAGTACTGCAATGAAGTATGTCACTGGCTCTGTCCTGCTCTATAGGACTTTTAATTGTTGTACTCATGGCATTGTGATGATAAATGAGGGAGGGGGCACTTTGTAGACTAAGAGCTGTTGATCAATTACCAAGAAAAACCAAGAGAACGTAAAAATCATCTTTAGAGGTGTCACAGGCGCAGCTTTTTCACATCCACAGTGGATTGTTGTATTGTTTAGATATTTAGAAAATACACTTTCCAAGTGTTATTGGTATTTTATTGCCCAAATCTGCCTTTTGAGTAAACTAAACATCAATACATATGCAGCCCTGCAGGTTGTGGAGGTATCATAGCATCACTGTCAGGTATTTTCTACCATTTCAGATGTGTCTGGTCTCCATGAGAGCAGAACAAAACTGTATTTTCCCCTCATGACACCTCTGTCTCCTCTCACATAAGTCACTGTCAATGACCCCTGAGTCAGGAGAGAGGTGTGGGGGAATCATGCACCCTCTCACCGAGCTGCCCATAAATCTCGCTGTTAGGTGTGACAGCAGCAGCGTCTCCTCTGGGTGAGCTCCTGCTGGGTGGAATTCTTCACGACGATCATGGTGGCGTTCGTCAGTCAAACACTTTGTCTCCTATGTTAAAATCGAGTGTCCATTTGGCTCTCACAGGAGCATTGTAAGAGACATGCAGCTGAAACCACATTTATGGGGGTAAAATCATAGACTGTGTATAAAGATGGATGACTTGACAAAAACCAAAATAATATTGATCACCCTCTGGTGGCGGTTTGCAGTATTCTGTCATAAGTCCTGTCTACTCCATGTTAAAGGATGGGACATGGACCTAACTAAAAAGTCAAAACAGACGTCAAATAAACTTTGTATAAAGATGGCTTCTGTCATTACAGGTAGTTCTTATCATCTGTCTTTACAGGTAGTTCTTATCACATATGTTTATTTAAGTGCTAATGTTTATACTAGCCTAAATGGGGTGAAACGTAATGATTGACAGCTGAGACAGGTCAAGTGCATGTGTTGACAGGACCTCGATACTGAGGCTCCAGACCATGAGCACTGCAGCACAGACTCTGTCTCCAGGAATAGTTTGGCTTCATTTTTTCGACAGTGGGAGGAAGTGGAGACTGTTCATCTTCATATACAGTCTATGGGTAAAATACACATGGAAATGCAAGAATATTTTTTGACATTGTAAATTCTAAAAATATAATATTCTACTTTGATGCACAGCCACTGATTTTGTATATGGGAACAAAATTCTTATTACATATACAGAGATAACTGCAGATTTGGTATCTAAATGCTTTAAAGTTTATCCCTCGATCTCTTTTATAAAATTAATAATTGTATAGAATAATTTTAATATCTTCAGTAGTTTCAAATTTACAATATCATTGAAAAAAATCTGAGCATTAATGTACAGATTGCTACTGACAGTCAGTGTTGCATCAACATTCAAAATACATCTATATAGAAAATGTAGTGGTGTAGCTGCCCACCTCTGAATAGCCTAGAACCAAAATTAAACAACCTAAACTCTGCCATTCTATACCTGCACCAGATGAGGAGCGCTGCCACAGCATGTTAAATCATTAGCATATGTTGAAGGCCAAAGAGTAGGAGTGTTTTTGTTGTCAGGATACATACAGGCAGAGCATCTGGTACCTTTACTCTAGACAGACAACATCTCTAGTCTGATCCTTTCGCTATTAACACCCTGCCAATCACACAGACTCCTCATTTCAGAGGGGAATATAAAGAGATGCTCCCGAACAGTTGCTTGTAGTCCGAGGGCTTGAACTCAATCTGTACTGCAGGAAAGCCCTTCCCTTCACAGCCGACCACAATAAAGAGACGTTTTAGAGTCCTGGCATAGTAGATTGCTGCAATGCTGCACTGTTATCCCATGGGAGAGAGGGGTGAACAACGGAAAGCAGCTAATATTACCACCTTGTTTGTAATGTCAGACAAGACATGACAGGAGAGTGGCAAGTAAGTGTGTCCATTGTGCCCTCGAAAGAAAAGTGTGGCAGAAATCCTGCGAGAGCGCATTGAAATCACAACAATGCCCCCACAGTGTAGCAGGCAGGAGTAATTTGTATAAAGCGAAATCCGGCGAATGGGCTCGGCTATTTAACATATACACCTTAATTTACTTGAGATGACACAAGTCTCTGAGAGCTAATGGCCTGTTACTGCCACTAATAATAAAGTCACAGTTTGGTAATGGAAGCAGGCAATAAAATCCCAGCTCCGACTGACAGGTCTAGACAGGGGGTTAAAGCACAATGCAACATACTTGAATCATATTGATAAACAGGTTTACAGTTAAAAAGGTTTTCACGACTGGGTGCAAGAATTCACAGTATTTGCCAACTTTATCCTCATTTTGCGAAATACGATAATAACTTGTAATATAAACTTATTTGCATTTATAACTTGCTGTCTCTTTATGCATGAGATCATAAGAAGTGCATCTGGATGTAAAACCAATTATTTTAAAATTTGCCCTATTGTTGCAGATGGCTCATATAGCTCTGAAAGCCATTTTCTAAACCAGTAAACCTTTGTCATAGCAGACAATGTGGTGGAAATCTGGAGTTAAGAGTTTTATCTTAGCTGACCTGAGTGGACCTCTGCAGAGGGACTTCACACCATACAGGGGTCGGCCCTAGTGTTGCATGGGTGTGTTTTAAAGTGGGTAGGAGTGAAATCTGGCCAAGGTTGGAAACAGTAGGGAGGTTAGATTACAGTAAGGTCAATGTGTCTTCTACTCAAACAGATAGGAAGATATTTGTGAGCTGAATCATTGGATGATTAACAGATTTGTAATGACAGACAGAGATGATTGAACAAATAAGCAGGATGTGCAATTCGAATACAAAACTTTGTGACACAGGTTTAACTAATAATGTAAATGTTAAAGGAATAAAAAACATTAACGCCTTTTCTGGTTTTCCCTCTCTGACATTGCAAAATATCTGCTGTGAAAAATTCGATATATTTGGATAAAAGAAAATAATAAAAACCATCACAGTCAGACTCTACAATGGTCCTTGTCTGATAAAATTTTGTTAGATTTCTCTCCTGATGATTTTGATAATAATAAGTTTTAATAAAACACCACATGGCGCTACGTGCTACCAACAGGGGAGCTTTTTGCTTTATTCAAGAATCAACTCCCAACTGGTAAATGCTCTTTAGTATTAAAAAAAATAAATCTTTAGGGAAATTAACAGTCATTCTTTCACTTTAACCCATCCACCAAGATAGTAATTTAATTTCGATCACATAGGTTTAATTTGCCATTCATAGGAAAAAGATTTAATTTCCTTCGGCAAAAATTGTATGGGCTTGAAATGTGGATTCCTGAAAAGCAATGGGCAACTATAATGACAGTATAAAACACAACTTTAAGATTTATTTTGTCAAATAAAACATACAGAATGCAGTGAGGGAGGTAGTATTGTCTCAGAGAAAGAAAGCGATGTAGGTGGACTTCTCCATCACACGTCTGTGCTGCTGAAACCACCATGATGTTGTACTTTAACAACACAAAGATTTTGTGTTTTTGATATATTCATTGCACAAAAAAAGACATACAAAACAAATATTCTTTAATAACTTTTTGTCATGCCCCCAGGCGGGCTACAGCCAGTGTTTGAACATAAAATGTTTTCATGTTATTTGTCCGTCCAGTTGTTCCATTTGTGAACATAATATCTGAAGAACACTTTGAAGGAAATTCTTTAAATGAAGTCACCTAGTTCAGTTGGCCTCAAGGATGACCTGAGATGATTAAGGTTGCTGTGACGTCACCTTGTGATTGTGATTTGTCAGGATCACCTCCAGGAAAATCCTTTCAAATTTAATACAAAAGTTCACTTGTACTTGCGGATGAAGTATTTGGTGGTGAAAGGTCCCAGTGACCGTACAAAAACATATCTTTGGTTTTATGAATGCAATATCTTACAAAGGCATAAAAGGTAATTTATTTAAATTTGATACAAACATTCACTTGGACTGAGATGAACTGAATAGATTTTGGTGTTCGGAGGTCAATGTGACTGCAACCTCACAAATCCCCTTTTTTGCCTTGTGGTCTTATTTTCTTATGAATGATAATTCTTTGAGATTTAGCAAAAAAAAGTTAGCTTAGACTCACAAACTATCATTAGATTTGGGAGGACAAACGTCATGGTGATAAAATTATAGTGAATTAAATATTTCAGGAACACCTTTTGGGACCAAAACTGCACTGGCTGGTGGAGGCATACAATTGCAGGGCAGTAGCTCTAGTTAGTACTAATAATTTCAATATAAAAATGTAATTTATTAAAAAATGTATTGTCTTCATGTTTATTTTAGTCAGTCTGTGTTCAGTATGGATATGTTAGCTTTAGCTGGAGTCTGAGGTTTAATGATTCAGGACTTTGTTTTGTTATTTCACCTCATAAATTTAAATATAATTAACCTTGCACCATCCTCATAAGAGTTTAACAGTGCAGCTGACAGCATGATGTAGTGGATATGTGACCAGGCCTTAACAAATGGAGAGATAATTAAAAAGGCATAGATCTCCAACCAGGGTCTTCTATAATGACCCTTCACAGACATAAACAACTCTCGTTATGACTGCGCCAACAAAGTCTCCATCAAGATCAGGGTGTAATTAACAGGAACAGTATAAATGTTCAAATCCATTGATCCTCCAGTTTTACCACCCACAGCTGGCGGTGCTCGTGTGCCCTGAGGACTCAAGGCATTACTCTCATAATATTAGCGATTGAGCAGCTCTGTGAGGCAAATCTTTAACACATCAAAGCATTGGCAGAAATGAGAGCGAGGGTCAAACAAACAAAGGTTTACAGAAACTTCCTGAGGAAAAAAAAAATGCTATCACACACACAAAACCAAGCTCCTTTGTTTTTCCATTGAAGCTGAAGTCATTGGTTTGATGTCGCTGCACCATCTGCTTTGCTCATGCTGTGGGATAAAAGTCTGTTGAATCTCAGTTTCCTCATCCCCCAGCAGTCCGATCCAGTCTGTTCAGGTGTCGACTTGCCAGGTGGTCTGAGTCCTTCTAAAAGACGAGCAGCAAAAGCAACGCTGGTTTAAACAATGCTGCAAAATATATTGACCTGGTAAAAAAAATTGGAATAGAAAGGCAGGATTTTTTTCCTTTCTTTTTGTGACAGCAATCAGGATCTGATTTTTCAGCAGCAAATGGAGCAGATGGAGAGACGAGGAGGTACAGCAATTTTGGCTCAGCTGCTCTGAGAAGCTTACTCGAAAGACGTTTTTAGAGACCTGTTATGGAAATGGGAGATTGGTCTGGTGGGAAATAGAGAGCGAGAGACTGACACCCCTGTTATCTCGTCTGGTATCGAAGCCTTTTCCTCTGCTACGCGATAATACATTACACAAGATGACCCATCCAAAAGACCCTCATATCCATAACAGACTGTAGAGAAGAGGCTGGGCTGTGTTTCAAGCTGTAATACTCAAAGTCTGACTCTGAACTTTACTAGCCATCTATTATTTAGCTGCATCAGTGTAATTGACATGTCAGTTGTGTTGGAATATATTTTATTCGGAAGAGGTTACCGTAAGCGTTCAAGCTCTGAAATCAATGCCTACGACCTCTGTTACAACAAATATTCACTTTTTGAAAAACACACTTTACCAGAAATTATTGTGCTTTCAGAGTTTGGGTATTTTGCAATTCTGCATATATTTCAATTTAGTAAATGCTTATATATGTCAATGTTTGTCTGAATAGAACTAAAGTAAAGTAAAAACTGCATAAACTTATCTAACTTGGAGGAGCAAATGTTTTATTTGCCTCCTTGCTAGCTCAGACCAGAAGTGAATGGTAGGCGAAGGTTGGCCACTGAAGCATTTGCGGATGTTAGTAAGCCCAAACATTTGACTGAAATGCTTTCGACGCATGTTAGCCCTAAATCAGGACTCACTTTTTCAGTAAATCTGTAAAGACAGCGTTTTGAGTCATTTAAAGCAACATTGAACACATCTCCAACAATTTTTCAAGGTTTGCTCCCATGTTTTAAAACATACCCAAGGACTCATGGCCCCTGCTGTAGCATCAGGAGGATCTGTGCCCACTTACTGTATTTTGTCTCTATGTTACATGCACATGGCTTAGTACTGCAGGGCTGCTTGTCTGTGAGTGTTAGCAAAACAGACTCTGAGCTCTCCCACGACATAACAAAAGTGATCAGGGGCCAACGTCTCAGTCACAGCATCTTGTTGGTCCATAGCCCATGTCCAGTGAGCTTCCCTTCGACCACTGGAGGCGACGCAACAATCCTCCGACACCTGTCACAGGCAGGAAATTGTCCTTCACAGCGGCAGGGTGAGCAAGCAGCCCAGAGGTTTGAAACAATCTCACAAGTCTAATGATTTTATTTATAGCCTTAATACAAAGATGAGTTCTTCCTCACAGTCCCCTCCCCGGGGCGTATGGGGTCGAGCGACAATGTCGTAAAATGATCTGGCAAATGACATTTACAGAGACAATGACCCATGGCCTTAAAAGTACACAATGAGCATTAAAGGGACCTTTGCTCTGCAATGTGCCAATGAAAGTCCTGTGAGTTAGTAAGCGTGTGTGTATTCTGAGCCTGTGCACGTCCTGTGTGTCTGCCTCCCTCTTTGTGTTCCATGGGACGCTTCTTCAAGGGTGAAATGGTTTCCTTTTAAAGAGGAATCACCAGATACCAGCTGACAATGCAGCTGAACTCTCTTTTCAAAAAGCTCCTGCCTGTTTCTTTCGGGCGATTCCATACCCTGCTGTTCCCTTCAACCTAAACTTACAGATTCATATCGTTTCCTACACACAGCAGGATGGCGAGGCTGAGACATTTAATCTCACAAAGAGGAATAGGTTAGGATGAAAAAAAGAAATACAAAAACATAAAGATTACAATATGTCACGCCATCTCACCCAACGTACCACCCTGACCCAAATGAGAAAGACGTCAACCTGTCAGCGGTGTTTAGCCACTCTGTCTCTATGGCCTTGGAGCCACTCACCCATCGCTGTATTTATTCATGCCTTTCATGCCTGTCCCAGTGACTAATAACTTTTCTCTAACATGGTAGAGGCTTTTGCATGTGGGATCTATGGAAAATGTGTACTGTCACTGTGCAGTATATGTGTGTCTGGCATGTGAAAATAGAGGAACCTACTTAATGGGTTTGAAATGTATTATTTCACATACAATCATTTCTGTTTATCACCCCTGTCCATTTGTGTTAGTTTGTTTGTATGCAAAATTATCTTAAAACAACCAAATTAGTTTTTGCAAAACTTGTTTATTTTCAGTGCAGACGTGGATAAGGGGGCAGATCCAGGAATTTCTTTAACATACAAATAGAGATTTTTGTTACATTTTCAAAAGTATCAAACAGTAACTAATATCTCTGAGTGTGTGAAATTTGTTGCAGCTCGATTGAATTTAAGGGAACTGTTGGGGCTTGGCGGAGGTATGTGCTCTACTGAGTGCCATTCTAGTTTGTTGATTTGTTTAGCAGGGACAGTGCACGTTAATAAACATTGCTGTTAATGTACCAAGTCGTCAAGAGGTTACTTTTTATTTGTAGTCCCTGGACAGATATTATAAAGTCACCCTAAAATGGAAATTGACATTAAAAAGTTATTCATCATTTCTAAGCTTCCAGAACAATAATAAAAATAACATTGGATGTAAATTTGAAACACCCTTATATTACAGTGACAGGTACAATATAAAACACACCCAACACAGAGACCCAAAATACAAGACAGAAAACGAAGAGGTTTCAGAAAGTTTCTGAAACGAAGTTGAATGCAAATTTTTTATAGATTTACATTAACAGTCAGTAATGTGTCTGACACTTGGCTTTTTATGCAATGCAAAAGTATGAAATACGTCTGTCTATTGAAGGCACAAATGCAAAGTGATTAAGCTTCCTGGGTGCTTCATAGACCTTGGTTCAATACCTGGCAGTGTTTGGCCCCATTGAATAAAATTGGTCGTGTTCCCGGATAAAGAGCTGTTGCACAATCATGTCTTTGTACTGCAGCTGCTACACTGTATGTAACAGTGTACATATATATATGCTAGTACTGCCCCAGTTACTGTGCAGTTCCACATGTTTTTTTGACAGTAAAGATGTTCAGATGCTGAAGGCCCATATATGGTAGTGTGGATACAGGACATCAATACATGCTGTGCTATGGAGAATAACAGATGTCTCTGTAAATACGAGTGAACAGCAAATGAGAATTGAATCTGCTGATATCTTAGATGAAAACAAACAGCCACATGGTCCTCACTCACTTTTATCAACTACATACAAACTCACAGCAATTACTTAAATCCCTGAGGAAACACTTTCTTTACAGATTGGTCCATTCTCTGCAGATAGCTTGGCAAACTTCCCTCAAAAAGTTTCACCATTTTTATTGGAAACAAAGAGGAGATTGTGCACATATTTTCCTCCACATTTCTGTATTATTTAGTTTTGTTAAAGGCATTGTGATTCATTTTTAATGATGCATATCCACTGTCCTAAAGCCAGGTTTCTATTTGAGGTGGACCCAGAAACAGGAATGAAGATATTTGCTGAGATGGACCAGAATGTTTTGGCAGCAAAGTTAAACACAATACATAAAGATCAGAGCTGAGCAGCTGCAAGCATTTAAAATGTCTCGACCACTAGAAAATGAAGACTCCACTTGACTTGAGAGGAAAAGGGTGACAGAGCTGCTGTCGACAGTTTGCAACAGGCCATCTCTCACTTTGATCAGCAGTGTGACTACAATGGTCTGGAGCCATCTTGGAAGGATGCTGTATTATTTAAATCATATTTTGCAAACTGATGCACATGTCTCTATCTTTTCTTTCTCTCTCCCTTCATCTTTCTCTCCCTTCTGTCTATCTCTCCTCCCCCTCTCCAAAGTGAGACACCAGCGGATGGCTTCCCATCCATCGCCGAGTGCTTCACATAAAAAGCCTCCGCTGGTGGAGAGCAGTCTGTATTGAGCTCTCAGCTCTTTCAATTGCTGTGTTATAATATGCTTTCACAAACATCATCAGAAACCCTCTGCCTGCAATAATGGACCTCTATTCAATTGCAGCCTCACACTTATCCCACCAAGTGACATCGCCCGGTCTTTTGGACATCCTAGATAATCATATCTCTCCTGCCCATGCGATCATTATATTTCTACAACACACACAAGACGTGATCAGTAAACACACAATTTTCAGGCAGGAGGAGCAGGAGTGCAGTAATTAAAGATGTTCGATCACAATTACACACGCACACAGAGAGCACACAACACACAATTCCATAAATTTGTGATTGTAATGAACCACTGGCAGAAATAGTCTTTTATGTTAAGCAAAAACAAAGGCTGAGATTCCCAAAAGACCACTCACTATTTATTCCTCTGTAGTTATTACTAAAATAAGTAAATAATTAATTCAAGACCATTTCAAAAATGAAGGGGAAATTCAGGCAGTCTCAGTGTCACCGCAAACCACCACAACGATCTTGTCTCACAGTATTGACTGTTTTCTTTGTCTTTTACTTTTCCCTAACACGTGGACACAATTTTAACTGTCAGTGGAATTATTGTTTACGTCATGAATTCGTAGTTGTTCATACAATTTTAAAAAGTATTTAAAGTGTGATAAGGCAATAATCACACAATTAGACAATTAAATTAAATAAGCAGTTAAAAAGGTAACAAGAAAGTACATTGCTTTAAAGCTGAATTTTTTGTGAGTTTTGTGTGGGATATTATTTTGACAACAAATATTATTGAAATGGATATGGAATCAATCAATAAGAAACTGACAGACTGTAGCATCGTGGATCAAAGTTGGTGTGGCTACAGAGAATGGATATGCAGCCCTCAAAATAACTTTGTCCACTGTTTATGATTTGATTTGTTTAAATTTTAAAAAAGAGACTTTGCATGGACAATGGAATATATGATACTGTCAGATTTTCTGTTTGTCACTGGACATTAGATGGGGAGACTTTAAAGAGGAAGAGTGCTGCACATTTTTTATTTTTCTTGTAGTTTTTATGGTGTGAGATGAGGAAAAACAGAAGCTCAAAAAATACATCTTTGAAGACTTATGTGTGAAGTGCTTAAGACCTGTGTAGTTACAGTAATCGTAGAAGGTCTCAGCTTTTTTGATTATGAGAGGTTATAAGAGGTTTTCTAATCATAGAGGTCCAGTGTTGTTTGATTATTTATTTAACAACTCAAACTTAACATCTGACTATAAAGGTTTGAAGTTGTTTCAGATCACCCTGAACGATATTTTCCCCAAGTGTTTACTTTGTTAAATTGTACGTTGTGTGATTTTTCTGCCCTCATTTCAGCTTAGTATTTAGCTGCTCTTGATGACATGGAGTAGGAACAAGAGAAAGACGGACAAAGAGCAAACAGATGGCTGAGTAAAGCAATTTCGCTGTACAGACCAAAAAACACAATGGAAAACAATGTAATTGTGGCCATTACGTTACACTGCACAACTCCAGGTTTGTCCCTCAGATTTTACTGATGCTGGAGGGAAAAGCAGTTTTTGAAAACCACAAAATGTGTTTGTTTTTTTGAACTCAATAAACCCTTTTTTCTAAACAAAAAGCACACACTTAAAATGACAGCATTCCCAATTTGTTTGGCTTCAGTTTCATTACACATTAACAAAAAATAGATGATTGTGCTCTTTTTTTAGCCAAATAGGAATTTTCTATTCTACCTCTGTTATACTGCATGTGTTCTGCGTGGGTTATTGCTATTCATCAACTGTGTCCCTGCTGGCTTCTTCTCTTTTTTGTGTCCCCTGGAAACTCCATCATCCCTTTATCCTGGTACCAGCCTGAATGGTTGAAGTGAAAAAAAATAATTGTGAGGCTGCCTAACTAGAACTCTATCTGTCTCTGGGTCTCCACATTGCTGTCAGTCTCAATCATACACTATATACAAATGGACGCAGACTCGGGGAGCAGAAGGTGAAGCTAAAGTGCCTGAAACCTGTATTCTCTCAAATGTCCAGCAGAGGTTTCAAAGTCAGTTAAAAGGTGTTTATGATAAAACGACCCACTTTTCCCTAGAAGACTATAGACTATATAACATGAGTAAAAACTATCGTAGAAAGTTTATAGTCTTAATCAGTGGTTTGAAATCTTCCTTAATACATCATGATGTTCATTTAGTAAATTATGGTTTCATTCAGAGCATTGGGGCAAGAGTACAGTGTGATTGACAGCTACTACCATCCTATGGGTGCAGTTTGTAGGTGCAGGTGGACATGTCCTTGAGCTTTCAGTCAGGCTCCATCCCCCCACTGTTCCAAACTGGATACTTCTGGTGTCAAAAAACTAAATGGTTGTGGCCAAAATGTCTCAAGACTTAAAAATGGCAGTTCACAAGTCAATGTCTTACGTAACGGTGTCACGCAACTTGGTGATGAGGATGCGGCAGTTGAACAGGTGACTGTCCCAGGGCTCTGGCCCTCGGCCTCCATTTCATTTAATAGTGGCTGTTGTCGCATGACTGCCTACATTCCTCTTCAGTGTTAGCATCGTGTTCCTCGGGTGCTTTGCCAAGGCCAAGAACCTGACTTGAAAAAGGCAAGATTCTTGTTTTGTTTTTTTTGCTGCTCTGCTCCAAGGTTTGTTATATCGATGTTCTAAGAAGCAGCCCATGTTCACCACCTGACCATCATCATGATACCGACCTAGCTAGTGAAACAATCACAATATTTTTCTTATTTGCAAAAAACCCAGTTATAACAGTTGCATTTTGCCAGCTAGAGATAATATCTAACCTCAAAACTTTTTTTGTTGTAAATCCGCCACACTTTACACATAAGGTATTCTATGCAGGAATAGACAGATAAAAACAGATATCTGTGGGTGTATCGGACAGATGGCACGCTCTGTGAAGATCAAAACAAATGGCCTATTATCCCTAACAGTGAAGTTAGGATGCTCCAAAGAGCAAAATCTGTCAGTGCCAAACAGACTGAGAACAGATGAAAATTTACGTAAATTGGAAAGGTGTTGTAGAGGGAAGCTGAATAAGGTCATCTCAACTGATAAAACAGTAAATATACATTTTTATCATCACAGTTTTTCATCGACTGTAGAATGGAAAGAATTTGTCATTTCAGCAGTTGTCGAAAGGAAAAGGCAAATAGAGAAAAATCAACCCTTTATAAAACCATGGCTGAGCTCAGGGTCCGTTTATGAAAACATTCTTTTAAGCACTGAAACCACATTTACAGCATATTTTATTTAGACTCTGAAAAACAACCTCATAATCTATCCAGTGTCAACCTTAGTTCTCTGATTAGAGTTCACCACGTGGTTCTCTCTGGCTCCTTTGCTTTCAAAACTTTATTGATTTTGACAAAATTGAACTGAATGAAATAACAGAAAAGTAATTTTATGTTATTACAGTTCCTCATCAAACCACAGCTCGTGATGCCTACTAACAAATACTCTGTTGAGGAAAATGCACAGAAATGCTGACGCTTATTCAGAAGTAATTTGTTCATCCTTCACACAGTTACTTCTTTTCAGTGACTTTAACCGTTTCGTGTTTAAGAGTCACTGGAAGGAAAACTGTTGGAAAATTCGTACAACTTCCTGGAGGAATTCAGGCTGGCAGGCAACCACTGCTGCAATGCCTCTCTTGCTGTAGCGGGCCACCCTCGAATTGAAACGCTTGTCACAGAACCTAAAGGAAGCCATGGTCTGCTGAGTCTGACATGCAACTGTAGTGTGACATAACTGTTTCAGATTAAGTCTAAATGATGTGATTGAGAGAGGGATAAACTTTACAATCCAGGCTGGTCTGTGCAAACGCATTTTCAGTAGTACATCTCAAATTTGGCAACCCTATGGATTATAACATATTCAGGGGTAATTGTATGTTTTATACATAAAAAAAATAATCTGCCTTTATTTTTTTAGCAGGCATTGTTGTACAATAGCACATATAGGAAGAGGCACTGGGTCATTTAAAATGTTTTTGTCACCTTTTATTGCATCACATCCACTTAACCCATTACTGCTGTAATTTCCAAGGCAACGTATGACCAAGGGAAAACACACTGCTAGCCCGCCATGTATCTGTTTTTTTTCATTCCACTGCTAGTTTTGGTCACTCTTACTGGAACATGATTATTCTTTGCCGGTTGCTGCATTACTTAGATTAAATATGCAGCCAAAATTATATGGTCTTTGGAGGGTCAGCGTACCACAGGCCCTATTTTTTTTTCTCCAATATGCACTTTTGACCCACCAGCAACTCGACTTCATCAAGCTAGGTCTTTGGCAACAGACGTCACACATTGTACATTTGACTTTTGAAAAGTTTTCCTTTTCGCTTTTATACATCTGTACAAATTATAAAACAAAACATTTAATAAATGATAAACAGAATTGGGTTTCTTACAGTTTTCTGTTCTATGTTCAAAATGACCAAGAAAAGAAGTTTCGTTTATCCCTGTTGCTGGTTGTGTCTCTTTCACGCCGGTGCTCATAGTGAGACGAGAAAGGAAACAATTCTCTTTGCTTTGAAGATTCACGCCGTGCCATTCTTGTCTTTTGTACCTTCATCTGTCAGTTCCACTTGGCATGGCAGTGCAGTTGAATCCACCGTACAACTGAGCAGTCATGCACTGAATCCTTAAATTTGACATGTTCCACCTTGTTGGAGCTTCCCCTCCTCTCCACTGACACAGCCTCTATTTCTGGTTGTGAGTCAATAAGATTGAGAGATTTCTTTAAGGTGCTTTGAAACTTCTCAGATGCATTGACATGCATGCATCAGAATACTTACATGTGTATCTGTTTTTGTAACTGTGCATCAGTGCTTTTACCGGAACACTATTAATGTTTTTTTGTCTCATATTAAAATCATACTTCACCCAAAACTCTATCTTTGGAGTATGAAGAACTTACCCCCTGTGGACTTCAAAGGGCAGAAAAAAGCTGTAAAAAGTTCATAGTTTGCTCCCTCATGAAGAATTGAGGCTGAAGTTGCTTTAGAGTCACAGCAGTTGCAATTTATTCCAGTAGGGACCATAGTTTTCATTTTGAAAACAAACCATCCATAAAACTCAGTCCTCTCCTGCAGCATAATCCGCTGCCAATTTAATGTCAAAATATGACTAAACACACTGCTTCATAATCCTTATGCATAACACTACCGAGCGTATAAGTTTGCATATGCATTTCTCTCAACTCAGCAAATTGGCAACTCCTCAATTTGCGCTCTTTTATTGGCCTTCCTGACCCTGTGCTTCAGGTAAACAAGAATGGCTGACATCCACTAAAATACTTTCAGCGAAATCAAATAGAGAGATCTTTAATTCTGGAGGTAAAAACTAGTTGCCTTGACTTTTCTGTTTGAGTGACATGCCTGGCAACCAATCAGGAAATATCAACATGAATTCAGACCAACAGTAAGCTGAAGGTGGGCCTGTCAGGCATTTATTTTACTTAAGTGTAAACCTTTGAAGTGCCTAATCGTGCACGCAAAAACAGAGGGAAAGAGCATGTTCGGTCCCCCCCTCTGTGATGTATCCTGCCTCGGCAAATGCCAAAAGGACCAACCAGATGCTGAAACATCTGTGAGTTTAATTCATTCACTGGAAACTCCATATGGGGATCTTCCCTAGGTGGTATGGGTAAGAAATAATTAATCCTTTTATTATTCATCATTTTCACAGAGCTTCCCCTCATATGGTGGCAGTGCAAAGGCAAACACTACTCTTGTTGTTACATGCTAATACTTGGCATGATTTTATCAAATTTACACTTTTTTCTGTAGTTTTATTTTGATTTACTGAATAACCTTCAGGTTCTTTGTAAATCATGGTGTACATTGTAAGTTGGGACATACAGCCTTGTAGAATACATCCCAGCTCTGAACAAAACGGGTTGATATCTGTGTGTCATCTGAACTTTCCAAAAATACACTTGAAACAGCTTGATAGAGACAGTCTACTGAAATTTAATCTTTTGCAATTTGATGTGTTGAGAGCAATACGAGTCAGTTCCCCACAGTGTGTAATATGTTAATCTCATCAGCAGTGGCAGAATGTATCATCTGGCCGAATCTCATCAAAATCAGACCTTATGGGCTTGAAAGACTCAAGCACCTGAGACTTCATGTTCAACGGAATCACAAACATCGTCTGATTAATTGATTCCCTTGATTCCATTGTGTGGAAAACAAATAAATGTCATGCACAAGGGCAAAACAAAACAAGAGACTTATCAAGTGGAAAAAGACACCAAATAAATCTACATTAGACCACAGGCCCTATGTAGGGCTCCCATGAAATCCTTTATGGATCAGATTATTTATATAAGACTTTATACCTGTTACATAGCTAACTAAATTCAGGTGATAGATTGAAAATGAATGTGTCTTAATGTAAACATGGTTTTATGAATGAAAGTGAACCAGGAACAATTTATCACCCTCATGTCAGTAACATTGTTCCAAATGTGTGTGACATCATCGCTGCAGACTATATGAGCAGCAGATGCCCACACACTCACACACTCTCTTCTGTCTGGGAAAGGAAAAAGACTGCCCACCTGCCTCATCAACTGCTGATGAATGTTTCGAGGCTCACTGTAATGCATAATACAATGTTTACATAAGCAAACCTTTTGAGCAACCCAGTAACCATTAGACAACAACAAACCAAATCCTGAGTCCAGAGTCATGAGGTGAGTGAGGTGAGACAAGGTCGATGTTCTTAGAACAAGTGGTGCAAAGTGAACAGACCAGGGAAACAGTTCAGGCACTATTTTCAGAAAATGAGATGTTAATAGCATAACCACAGATAGACAAGAGGGAGAAAAGGAAAAAAACAGAACAGGACCCATGAACAGTTTCTCAGAAGATTAACAACACAAGGTGACACTAGTGAGATAGATGGTATTTTGTCACAGGCATGACTGATGTGGCTTCCATATGAGGCAGATTGTTTGTGGAGGGAGAAGATCTAGTGTGGCCCATGTAGCTTATTACAGTTCTTTCAAGACTTTCGGGTTAGACTTTAGGGCTGTGTTACAAACTTGAGAGACACTGCATCCACAAAGAGAGAATTACACTTGTTAAGCCTCTTTGGTGAAGCAAGAGCCAAAGGGAAGGCTGTCTTCAAACAGAGAAAATACAGGCAAACACTGGACTGGGGTACACAAAAGGCCCTGAGGACCATTCGAAGGAGCCAGGTGATCAGCACAAGTTTCCATTTCAGACGGCTCATCCTGTAAAACTTCAGAGCCAGGGGATGAGCCCCTGGGGACAGCTCATCACGCATATCATGGCTAGTAGAAAATTGCTGCCAGGTAGACCCTTATGGTACACTCTGCCCATCCCAGTGTTAAGAGATGCTTGAGGAATGACAGGATCACAAATGAGGGTTAAGGCCTTAGGGGAGCCAAATCCTGCCTTGCACCTTTGCCAACATATGCAATCTAAATAATTGACCACAGAATACCTCTCAGCAACGCCTAGATCTCTGCCATCCATGGCCTCTGGGTCCAATATCCTCAACCTCCTGAGGAAGGCTGACAGGAGTGGCGGTGGTGGAAGGGTGTACAGCTTTCTAGTGTGCCACATTGAAGAATACACTTAGCTATGTGTTTTTCTAATCTATGGCAAAGAGATCCAACTCTGCTCAGCTAAAGTGAGGGCATATCAACATTTGGGTTCAAATGCCACTGTTGTAACTGATTAACTACCTCCATGTTGAGGAGATTTCGATGCAACCCTTGTGTAGAATGGCAGTGACCCTAAACGGACCCTAGCTGCACCTAGCTGTTATGGTCAGCCGGTTTGCAACAAACCCAAGGGCACAACCTGTGGAGCAGCAACAAGGAGACACTACAAGCTCTGTCACTGTCCCACTGACACTGACCTGTGTGAAAAGCATTTGGCAACACACTCCATGATTTTGGTTTCTCTTGTGCGTCAGACATGTCTTCACTGGGACTGAATCCAGAACAAGCCCAGATATTTTACTGACCTTGTGAAGATGAGGTGGCTTATGAAACCCCAGTGAAACCAGATGGGCCAACACAGCTGCCGTGTGACTCTGGCTTGGCACATCAGCCAGTCGACCAAATAGTTGTATACCTGAATGCCCCCTTGACACAGAGGGGCAAAAGCAGCATTCCTGTACTTTGAGGTGACAGCAACAGGTACTCACCAGCAGCTGCTGCTACCCATTAGAGCAGAGCCTCAGCGGGAACATCCCTGGGCCCAGGGCAGACCTTACTTCCCAGGGGGTCTGTGCCAGTGTCATCTTCCTCATCATAAATATCCACCTGCTCACAGGAGCCATAGTCAGACCTCTTGGTCATGTCCAAATTGCCTAAAGCATCAAGAGACACAACAACAGGATGTGGACTGCTTTGGGTTTGGCAGCAATGGCACCAGGGAGAATCAGACACTGGCCTGGCAGCACACAACCCCCGGGGCCCTATATACCCTATCACTCCCTTGGGCCTCCATGCAGCGAGCAAAAGCAAAACCAGTGAGAGTCCTGGTTTGGATAGTTTAACATTTTTGCTCAGATTTGTGTGGCTCTGGATTGTACCTGGCTAGCTTCAAGTTTCTGGAGAACAATTCTTATCTTCTTCTAAATCTTCTATCTAAAAAGAGAAACTGATTCCTCACATTTCTTTTTTGGTAAATTTTTTTATAAATTTGATATTATATATTTACAGTATTGTGCTGTTAATCTGGCTGTAACATTATTATACAGAAGCATATTCTCCATACAGTAAGAGGCTTAGAAAATTAATTATGGAAAGGATAATAGGAGGATTTTAACTGTTTAGACATAGCTTTACCCTGCTTTATATCACACATTATCCACCAACTACACACTAAACAATGCAGAAGGGTTGGTTTCTTTATGAAGGTCTTGCAACTTATAAATCTTTTTTCATCTTTGTAATGAGATCATAACCCTGCCAAAGAAAAACAAATTTTCACTGTAATATTGCTGACTTGCTAGCTCCCCTCCAGGTTGTGCAGAGGTGTACAGACTCAAAGTGGTAAAAAAAATGGATCGAACTTTCAATCAATGAGTGGCACTCTGAGAAGTTGACGAGAAATAGTCCTGTGGTACCTCCGTGTTGGTCCTATTGACAAGCTGTGCTGTCAAAGGACACATAGTTTACTTAGGTGGACAATGGATTAATGAAATAAGATGGGTGGGGTTGATGAACATGGACTGCTGAGTGTGCAGGTGGCACTGAGCAGTCGACAACAGAAGCAGGAGGTACATGAAAAGACTGCAAAATAACCAGAGCTGCATGGGGAAGTCAAATCCACCCATGTGTACGAACATGTTCCTACATTTGAAAATGAACAGTTATTAAAACTCAATAGTCCGAATATACAAAAAGAGAATATATAAAATATCTGAAACTGTCTTTCACTCTTGGGGGAGAAGACGAGGACAATCTAGGGTCATGAAAAATGTGAGAACATCTTTTATTCTCACAGACAAAAGCTTGCCATTGCTATTTTTTTCCATTGCATGGAGCCAGTCCAAGGTAATTTCTTTGAGACCGCTCATTCTTCCGTAACAGCCAGCCACAGAGCAGCAGGGAAACAGAAGAGACAGGAAGAAAACAGTGCAGCTGTGAAAATAGCTTGCAGAGGGAAATAGTTAATAAAAACAAAGCAGTTCAGGAAGAATGAGGCTCAAAACATGCAGTGGACAACATCATCTGCTCTGTTGTGGATGTGAGTGCTCAGTCCAAATGTGTTCTTTCTGCCCTTGCTTATTTCAGATCTGGGGTTGTTATTTAAATCATGCTGGGGCAGCCCAGAAGGGAGTATTGGTTGGATGTTCAGCTTGATAGTGTGAGGCACCTTTGCTCACACATTTTTCTGTAGAGGTCCAAAAGAAAATATTCAGTTTTATGCTTTGATTAAAATAAAAACTGTTTTGTTTATTCAGCTGCAGGGTCAAAGGGGGGATATGTAGTAGACCTCTTCAAACTTTTAGTTTTTCAGGTGAATACTGACTTTGTACAAGAGTATTTCCTGACTTCTCATAAACTTGGCAGAGTAAAGCTAAATCAGAGTTTTATCATATTGTATAGGACAGTGATTGTATTACAATACCACTAATAGTAAGGAAAAGTAATACAGCTTCTACAATAACAGGTCATTACTTAAGGCTATAACTGTGGCTCACATACCAGTTTTGTACCTGGCACATGTTTTTTAAGATCCCAAGGAGGTGCAGTGTAGAATTTGGTCAGACAATACAATAAGTAGCAGCGACTCAATAACAAAGTGACATTGTCAATCAAGGCAACAATAACTTGATTCTCCTGTTTGGGGTACTGCGTACTAAGTCGAGCTTAATCAAACTTTGAATAAACAAGTGAACATCTGCAGACCGAGTTCCGCAGCCCGTAACATGGTCTGTATTTATATAGATCTTTTCTAGTCTTCATAACAGGTCAAAGCACTTTACAGCACTATGTGCTGCACTTTCTCTATCACACATCACTCACACTCTGATGGTGCAGCTGACAGGTGTTTGGTGTCTTGCTCAAAGACATTGGCACACAGAATGGAGGAGCTGGGTATCGGACCACCCACCCTCTGGTTAGTGGACCCACTCTACCTCCCTAGCCACAGCCGCCCAATTACTACAGGTCACTTTTTCAGTTTCAGAAAGAGAGCTGCAATCAGCTTCTTCAGCTTCCAAATCACCAAGGAAGCCAAGAGTGGGTTAGTGAGACCTCTCTTAAAATCCTGATTGGTGTAATTCAATATGAGTAAATGAGTCCAGGGACTGTTACATGTGTAATGACTGTAATGACATCTATACCAATTTGACACTTTTTGGCCCATTTCTGCCAAAAACAGGTACAACAAGGCACGATGTAGATGCTGAAAACTACAAATGGTAGATATCATTCTATATTTAATGAGTAATGAATCCGTTATACTGCATACAGAACAGTCTCTTTGCATTGTTTCGCTCAATGACGGATGTTCTCTTAAAGCACTTCCTATCCAGTTTGTGGTCAGAGAACATGTTTCTCTCTTCATCAAGTTAATTAAACAGAAAACATCTCCAACTAATTTGTGCCACACATTCAATGCAAATGATTCCTCTGGGCATGAAACCAACATTATATTACAGTCAAAGTTGTGCTTGTTCAGAAACAGCGTTTGTGAGAGCTAATTTAAGTTAATATTGGATCAAGTTTTGTTCCGTCAAATAAGCATCATCATCCTCCATAGATGGCCCCGTCCTCCCTCGCTCTTTCTCCCTCTGTCATCTCTCTTTAAGTCTTGGTACCTCTCTTTCTGTCACTGTTCCTTGGCTCACTTCTTATCAGACACGTTCAGCTGTCGGCGGAGCGTCCACAGAGACTGTCAGTGTACCGGGCTATTTGGCGACGGTCGAAGCTTTTAATTTTTCCTACTTTCCAATATTTTAAATAATCTTTCCACTCCAGTAATTTTCCCTTTACATGTCATATTCCCTTTGCCTGGGTGACCTGTGGAAAATAACTGACAGGTGTACACACTAACTCTTTTTAAATTGTTTATTCCTTCCTGCGTCATCACACCTGGAGATAGTTTCCACTATATTCAAGTATAACAACTGAGTGTGCATCCAACATGGATGTGATGGCTCGGGTTATCAGATGGTTAAAAGCCTTCCTAGTGCTTAGTTAAGCAGTCAAAAATAATCTTCTGCAGAGGCCGAAGACTTGGTTCCTTACTTTGCTTAAGTACTATGTAATGTGAAGAGCTGTCAGCAGACATGTTGGCAGGCACAATGTGTTGCAATTGTCATTTCTGGTGAGTACACGATGGGACAGCACCATCCAGTTGGAATTCACACACTACGCTGGTGAGTACTAGAGTGTACTACAGTGAGTATACATACTGAAGTATCCAATTTGAGACACAGCAGAGTCTTCAGCCATTAGTATCCATGCTAGCAGGTGTGGAAACCATAAATGTCAATGTACCAATATGAAATTCCAATTTACAGTTACTGTATACTTGTCAGTAGTCTCATCACAAGGGCAACTTCATCTCCTAAGAACAAAATACATATGATAATTTTTAAAGATATTGTTTGGGGTATTTTTGCCTTTATTGACAGGAAAGTGAACCTGAAATAGGGAGAGACAAAATGGGGGAAGACACAAAGCAAATGGTTGCATCAGAACAGAACCTGCAGCAGCTGCAGGACGACTCAAGATATAAATGTCGGTAAAAATTGACAATCCCTCTTGAGATTCAGTGTAGATCAAATACTATTTGCATTACCATAGCTCTGGATGGCAATGCCATCTACAATGCCGAAAGGAAAAAAAGATTTGATCATTAATTGCATAAAACATACAGTGGCAACAGAATAACCTGTGGCTGTTTGATGACTTCATCTAGCAACAGAACTATGTAGATGTCAAATCAAATGTTCTCATACAAGCTGTCAACTGGTAAAAATATTTCACGTCAGCTTCCCAGTGATAATTACAAGTGGCATTGTGAGATCTTCTGCAGCCTCTGGTGAATGTGAATCAGTGGCTGTAGTTGTCTGAGGTGGTTAAGATCGACACTACATTCACACTCACCATGACTGAACACTTTTACCTGGCAGAGCTGATAGAATGAAATATGGAAGTCAGGTGTCAGCAGACTGTTAATGCAATGTCTTGCTTATAGTGTAACTGCAGCTATTGAAAGGTGTGTTCATTAATTATGTGTGTGTGTGATGTAGAGAAGGCTTGTTTTAATCACCTGCTATTGGAGCTTGTTCTGCTTCTTTTGTGTTTGCTTAAGAGCAGCACTTTGAGCTGCTAAATGGTCATGAGATTTTCAAACCCAATCGATGATCCCGATGTAAACAAAACAAGGAAAACAAGTTGAAAACAAGCTTGATTTTAGCTTTTAACATGTAACTTGAGTTCCAATCACTGCAAGAAATTGGTGTTGTGATGCTTGTACAAAAATGTTTAAATACATTGTAAATATAAAGCAAGCTGGTTTTAATGTAAACGTTTAGCAAAATGTCATAAAGGTAATAAAGTGCTGCTGTGATGCCCCCTCCCCCATTGCTACATATTCCAATCTTTGATCAAATTACATCCTTCCCCCATCGTGACTATTTGAGCTGACAGTCAGAGAAGCTGCTCATCAGTACCTGCCCCTAATTTTCTCAGAGTGGCATTCCAACAGCATGGGAGGGTCTGTAGCTATCTCTCTGCTTCAGCGCACAGCGAACCCTGAGGGACGGCCCCATTAACAGAGATCTGTTTATACTTCCTCACCTCAATTTCAGCACATTCCTCCCGTCTAATGTCAGCCATGTTTAACAACCACCTGTCTCATTGCATGTACACACAGAGAGAGAAGGCACCAGCAGCCAAATCACTCAAACACAGCACTTGTGTCAAGAGAAAACTGCAAACAAGACATTTAGAAAACACTATGTTCTGATGTGAAATGAAGGCGGCACAGGTTCTGGTCCAGGCTCTTTTTCATCTCATGCCTAGACTACTGCAACTCCCTAGGTTTTTTGAAGCTAATGTACTTACATCATTCATAATGTTTCAGGTTTGTACCCTCATGGTTGAATGCACTTATTGTCAGTAACTTTGGCTAAAAGCGTCAGCTAAATGATATATATTATGTAATGTAAAGTAAAAATAACCAAATGAATGTGGGAGTTCTGAGTTCTTGGGGAGTGGTTGAATATATTTCATCTGTTATAATGACAGAACCAAAACTATTAGTTTGGATTTTGTTATCTGTTACATTTAAATGGCTTTCTCATTGATTTAGAACCTTATATGTGTGCTTGTGGATATAACTGTACCAATGTGAAATTCCAATTTACAGTTATACTTGGCAGTAGCCTGCATATTTCATAGAAAGTTTACTGTTTTCCATACAAATTCAATTTGCTATGTCGATGCAGGCACAAGGCTCAGTCACCCTAAAAACAAAATACATATGATTTACTATAGCATATAAACTTCTTTAAGGATATTTTTAGGGTATTTTTGCCTTTTTGAAATGGGGAGAGACAATTTGGGGAAAGACACGCAGCAAATAGCCACGTCAGAACCCGCAGCAGCTGCAGGATGACTCAGCAAATAAAGAGATTTCTCTTCTGCTTAGATTTTTCATCAACAATGAGGAAACATTCAGTGAAATAACCGACAATTACAGTGAAAACTAAGGTTTACACTGTTTTCACAGGTTTACACAGCTTGACTATTCTGTAAGCTCCATAAATGAGCATTCATTGAGAGCTGATTTATTTTCTTTGCTCTATAATAAAACTGTGGTTTTTGTCACATTTGTTGCATTTTGACCTTTGTTAGTTTTACTCAAAAAATACTAAAGACATTTTAGTCTAATTTTTGTCACTGAGGTTTCAGTCGCTTTTGTCCTGCATATTATATAGAAAAGCTTTCTTGAGGCTACAGCAGTCGCCATCTTTGATTGTGCACTGGTAATTGTAAATGGACACAAGTTGGAGAAGACACAAATTACAGTTTCTTCTCACACAGTGTCCATGTCTCTCTGTTTCTCAGCAGACTCCTCAGTAAATGTAGTTATTATTTTCAAGCTCTGACCACACTGCTCCCTCTCAAATTAATGTTTAGTTTGTATTTGTTGAACGGTTACACTTTCAATTTGTGTTAGAAAAAGGTTTCCAACATATATTTATGTCACAGTGTCTGTTGACAAAATGAACACAGCCATACATCTAGCAGTTTGTTGTCTCAGAAAAAATGATTGCCTGTGTGCATTCTTCTCCCAGAGTCCCATATCAGCAATCACTGTTTAACCAGGTCCAGCAGATCACTTTCAAGTAAGTATTTTAATTGGTGCAATTACTGTCTTCATCTAGGTAAAATCCTATTTACAGCATGGGAATACATCCATGTGAACATACTTTCAAGTGTTAATTACACATTATTAAACAAACAATTGCTGAGCAACAAAGTCTCAGTCTCTATGTTTTCTACATTTCAGTGTTACAAAGGTCTTACATTGTGTGATTAATGTTAGCAAGTGATCTGCTGAACCTGATTAAACAGTAACCATGAGTGACATTGTAAGAGGTCAAGTGAACTCACCCACAAAGAAGCAGTGATGACTTTATTGGTCACCCTCAATGAAAATGTTCTACTGGTTGGGGGAATATGACAGATTGTTTTCACATTAATCCAAGAGAGAGGGCAGAAATCTGAGTGAAATATTTCATGAGCGCACAGATGCAGCCTGACCGTTAGGAGAATGAC
Organism: Paralichthys olivaceus; assembly: GCF_024713975.1. Lineage (NCBI taxonomy): Eukaryota > Metazoa > Chordata > Actinopteri > Pleuronectiformes > Paralichthyidae > Paralichthys > Paralichthys olivaceus. Next base: position 13,319,112 of record NC_091105.1, read on the forward strand.
TCAAACTGAAGCATAGGACATTTTTGCAGCAACAGTATATCTAAGTGCAGACATGGTTTTTGAGCAGGAGACGACTCAATTTGCATGCGCAAATTGAGTGAGAGAGCAGGGTTTGAGTAAGGATAATAAAAAATCTGAACTTGAAGTGAATAAATTGTTCTCTCAAATTGAAAGACCATACTCTTGAATATATATACGAAAAAGCTGCTATATATCGTGACTGTCACTCTGTCATTGGATGTCTGGCGTGCAAGAGGCCTCTCGGTGAGAATAAGCTACACAAGCATGATGGTGACCTGATGTCAACACTAGGATATATCTTAATTCTGTTCATATGACAGATGCTGAGTGTCTGATGTCATGACATGGTAGGAATCAGCTGTCATTTCCATGCCTATGCAAGGCTGTCACCATGACTGAGTGACGTATGTACAGAAAATCAGAGCGTTCCTGTGCTGTGAAGAACCTATTCGGTAGCGTTTCTTTTTAAGTCTGTCCATACAGACTGGGTGGCCCTGGCACAGGGGTTAGAGTGGGTCGGCCTCTAACCAGAGGGTAAACAGTTCGATTGCAGTCTTCCCCATTCCACGTGCCAAAGAGTCCTTAGTTCTTACAGAGGAAGTGCTACAGAATGTCTAAATGGCAAAAAAAACTGTACTGTAAAGCACTTTGAGTGGTCATAGTAAAATATATGTATACAGACAATTTACCATACTATTTCAAATGGCTGCCATTGGCTTCCATTAGCATACTTCAGCAATACTGACAAGTCCATGTTATACTTTGTACTATTAAAACAAACTGGTTCCACAACTTATGTATTTATCCAGTATTCAAAGTTTCACTATTTTATCTGGAGAAAAAACTCATCAAGCTGAAATGAGCATTTCCCGCTAAGCATATCACTTCATGTCGAATCCATTTCTTTCCAATAAAATGAAGAAAGGAACACAAGCTGTTACTCTTCATGCATGAGGAACATTTGCTCACCCCTCTCATTTGTGAATATCTTTACATGCAGATCAACGCCCTATACTATAAAAAAAATCCTCCAGAGCTTTAAATGTACAAGCATTGATTGTTTGTACCCTGAATATTTTATACCACTCTTTAGAAATGTGTGACCTAGACAGGTGATGGTGCGAGGATACCAGGAAAATGTGGGGGATTTTTCAGCACCAAAATAGGATGTTAACCATGTGACCCACATCCCCAGCACTCTTTTACATTCATTATCTCACTACATGTCAAACATAGCCAGAAGCAGCAGCAAAGAAGCCATTAAGCCTTATCTATTATTGAACAGTCATAGACCCTCTAATGGTTGGAAATCGCTGACACCAAGATTCTTTCAAAGTCGTATGATTTAACGTCTATTCCAGCTTCAAAAGAAAACACACGCATACATGCACACTCACACACACTCACACACACACACACACACACACACACACACACACACACACGCACACACACACACACACACGCACACACACCCAAAGCAGAGTTGTTTTCATGAGATTTATATCTTGAGCAGTCAGTGGTCTGGCTTAATCTCTTCTCTCTGTTGTTCCGTGTTGTGAGTTGTATAGTTAGACTTGTTTAGCCGTGTGACAACTCTGTCTGCACCCCCTGGATATTTCCTTTTTATGCGCTGCAGTGGTGACATTATTATTTCATTTGAATAACAGACAGAGATGGCTGCCCTTTCGCCAATAACTGGAGTGGATGTGATGCAGTTCCACTGTCTGCTCTAATGCAAGTCTGTGGGTTCACTGCGTTGATGTGACCATTCAGGAGAAACATTCTCGGGCCTATGCAAGCGGCCTGATACTTCCTGACCACTTAGGCCGACACGCAGAGGCACTTTGAGTGAATGGAGAGCGGTTGCACACCGATCTTGGATGAGACTCACGGTGCAGATGATTGCGTGGTGAGTCACAGAAGACCTTTACAGTAACACCCACAAGTTAGAGCAGTCCAATATTCACTGTGTTTTGCAACAATTGAAACTATTAATTCTGTTTATATGATCAGACAGATCCTAAAATCTACTGTGCACACTGCACTTTATCCTTTTAACTCAGCTCAATTCAAGTCTGTTTTATTTGTCTAGCACCAAATCATTACATGCTATATCTTAAGGTGCTTTACAGAGTATGTCAAGTCCATACAATATTGTAACAAACTCAGGCACATTTACATTTTCTCCTATCCGTATGGTTGTCACATAAATTCGTAATTAGCTGCAGGTTCGTTCTGACCTGGCCCCTTGTCTTGCCTACCCCCGCTCCCCACGTCATGCTTATTGTCCTATCAAAAAAGATGAAATGCCCAAAATATCTTCAAAAAAAGGGACAAATCTTGTTGAGAGAACAATACTGGTCACTATGTAAATTTAGTCAATGTTCTGTAGCTTTGGATCATTATATTCATGACTTTCATTTTTGTGACCACTTGCAGATATGTGCAGATATTCTTGAAAACCTTAATTTTTTTCTTCAAGGTGCAAGTTTACTTTATTTGTCTCCCTTGGGAGAAAATTGTTGGAAACAGGGAATTTCGGCCTCAATGCAAAACTTTAAATAGGACACGTGCAAAACATTAGCTTGTGCAAATACAAATTGCTTGGTTATCCCTGAGAGTCTGCTCAATTCAACTGCTACAACCATGTTTCTGTCTTTCCTCCTATTCATATTGATGAGTTTAACTGACGGAGGGATGAATGAGTGTTTGTACGGGTTGTGTTTGCACAGAGTGATTCTGTACCTCATCCCAGAGTTCATCCGCACATATTCTGAATTTTAAACATGTGTCAGATAAAATCCTATTGGACTGTTCAAAAAGCCCCTTGGGGGAGGTGGGTATGGACATTCTCATAATATTCCGGAAATGTGTGCTTTAGATTTGACAGTTAAGTTTCCAAACCAGCAAGTGATACTGTATCGTAAAATAGACTCTATCATCACTTGATAGAAAATTCAACATATTACATACACCAAAAACTTGGACTCTGCGAAGGAAAGGAGGTGCTGATTGTTCTTGCAAAGACAGTTGCTACCTGTGTGTGCAAACTCAGATCATTAGCAATCATCAAGTATCATCAAGTATCCATCATTGATCAAAAGGTCCAGAACTAAATGAAATAACATCTTTGGTGACTCTAGGATTTATTATGATATTGTTTAGGATGGCATTACTGCCACAAAACGCACACTTTAATTTATGCTTCTATTCACATATGCATTCACATAATCCACAAGGAATTGTTGTTTTGTTTTATTAAAAGCTGGTCCAAGTTTTATTCACTTTTTCTAACGCTGTTGCCAATTTTTGGGACAAAGTTTAGCTTTGCGTTGGCAGTGTTTTACCCATCATTTTAACAGTTTCATTCAAACTGATGCTGTTTGTGTTTTTGTGTTTATTGGTTCATTGTTCAACCCGTGCGGTGAATTGATCTGCCTTGTTACATTTACAATTTCTTAGTTGATGTTTGAGTGCTGTGGTTATAGTAAAGGAGACGAGGCCTGGACCTTGAGTTAAATAACAATCTTAAATGGAGGTATAGCACCTCGGGTCTCTAGTGTAACTAATGAGAAGGAAATACTAAAAGCACTTTGAAATGCCTGTGAATAGAGCTGACTGGTGTAAGGTGAGAGTTAATCAGGGCCTTTCCATGCTCTGACAACCCTGTGTGCCTCCAACAATTACAATGCTGAGGATTAGAGGGGTGCGCCGACACATATAATATGTCAAACAATCAAAAGATAGTTCCTTTTGGTTGCCTCTGCCAAAAAATCACATTGTGCATTTGTATGCAAATGCAAGTTTTTGTCAATCCTGCACCTATTAATTTTCATCTGTGGTTATTTTTGACTCCATGGTGCAAAGATTGAGAGAAAACTGCACCAACATATATAATGTAAAAGAATTGACATAATGAAGACTATCTACATAATAGGGTTGTCTGCTAATGAATGCCTAACAAGCCTAAGACCTTCTGAGACTGTATAACACTTTCATAAGCACCTCATTATTTGTGGAAAAGTTATCTGAAACATTTATAACTTTTAATGATTTTTCCTGTTAATGTAAATGTGATGTACATATTCTATAAAACACTACAATGTAAACATTAAAGCACAAGTTAGACATTTGGTTAGACTTGCATCTTTTTTCAGAGATTAAGATGAGAAGTTATCACTTATTTGTCTATAGGGTTAAATATGAAGCTACAGCTAATGAAAGAAGACAAAGCATACTTTGCACTGTGTTCTTGATAAAAGCATGTCAACAAGCTTAAAATGATTAGTGGTAGACTCAGATTGAGAAAGCAGTGACACACATGTAAAAGAAACCAAAAAAGATGTCAAAGGAGTTTGTGGCGATAAGAGCCGACGCCAGTGTCTGTGTGTTGTAAAGAAAATCACGTGATCTACACAGCGGAATTAATACAGTCACTTCCTGGCTGGTGAAAGGGGAATAGCTCTGTATCCATTTCTCTGAACTCACAGTTCATGTCTGAAAACAGCTCAAGTGAGCTAGAGTCGGGCTAGTTGGCTGATTTGTTATAGTTGTACCAATGTAGAGAAGCTTTTTTTTACACGTTTTCAGGATTTGTGCTAAACTAAGCTAATATAACGTTACATTGAACTTGGTCTTTTTCCCAACTGTTCATTTAAAGTGTAGTCTACCAATTTAAATATAGTTTAATGCTTTGAGCAAGTGAAGTGAATTGGCCTTCATAGTTGTGACAAAAGTCAAAGAGACATTTCAAACAACCTTTAATTTGTGTTTGTAAAATGGGAGAACAGATTCTTTGACACAAAATGAACAACTTTACTGTACAAATTAAATCCCCAGACAATCCACAGTATATTAACATCATGAATTTCTTCCTGACACAAGACAAGTCAGTGCTGCACTCTCCAAGACAAAACCACCATTTGCTTTAGCCTCAGCCATTAATAAGATGACTCCCAGATCAATTATTATCGATTGAAGGCCTCCATTCCTGGCTTGTAAGACATTACTGTTGTTCCATTATCCCTTAATTATACTGAAGGCAGAGCACGTCTGGTGTGGCTCCGTCCTCAGGACAGTACAAAGCTGAGGTACTAATCATCCTTTCCAACACACGTGGCCTTTACTCTTGTAGTCTAATGGATTAGTTAGCCAACAACACTAATTTATTTGTTCAAGGCAATGTGTGATTGCTTAATGGAAAGAGGATGGAAAGGTACGCCATTACATTTCTGTATTTAGTGGAGAGTTAAATATGTTGAGGGGACAAATCAGGATACAGGGAAAAGCAGCAGGAAATGCAATAAACCATAAACAGTGAATGTTTCCCTTCAGATGTTTGACTGAATATCAACTACGGTGATATGAAATCAGCACAATGCTTACACCTGAGCCAGTGATGATTTTCTAATAAGAAATATTACAGTTTTATGCAGTGGGGGCTTAGAGGGTCATTCAGCTGAGCTCCTTGCCTCTCTATGAGGAAAATAAAAACATTCACAAACCTAGTTAGCACTGGACTGGCTGCCCTCTGCTATATGCTCTCAGATTGTGAGGACATCATGATTTGTTAGTCACACTGATAAAAGCAAACTGCTTTCCTACTAGATGTGTAATGTTGGTGTTAGAATATCCACAGTGATTCATTTAAGAAAGGCTTTTCACTCCTGAAGGTAATTTTTCATTGGTTTATTGTTGATGAAAGTTTGGGCATTCATCACTTTGACACAATACTTGCTTTTAAATCTTTTTGAAGAAATAGAACAGACTCTGAGAGAAGACACTGCTCTGTGCACAAGGCAGCTGGCAGGTTTGAGTATCGCTGAGGCCTCAATAAAAGTCAAGCACTCCTGGAGCCCTGAGGTTACCTGATTTCATCACCTCCTACTATTTGAAAACACCTGATAGCATATAACACTACTTGCTCCGTCTGTTTTTCACATCCATTTCTCTCTGGTAAGTTCACCTCAACTGCTTTAAGCTATTCAATTAAAATTCAGAGAGGTTCAAATTGAGAGAATTTCCTCCTGCAAAGGTCCAGAACATCATATTTGTCCAACTATGGTCAGGACTCTGTGCTCTATTGAAATTTTGGATGCATCAACAATATTTCACATATTGACAATTGTGATTGACTTTAATGATTGAATAGTCATATATAGTACATATATAGTAGTAGACATAGTATAGTATTTTTGATTTGTTTCTTTTAATAAATGCAGCACAAATTCCCTCTTTGAATTTGACATTTCATAGTTAAATCTTATTTCATTCTACTGTGAATGACAGTACCTGCAATTCCTTTGTCAAATACTGTTTTAATGTAGCCGGTGTTAAAATGTTCCCCAGTGAGACCTCATTGATTGACTCATTTATTTTCTCAAGCTTAATCAATTGCTGCTCAAGACAAAATATAAAAGTCTAATTAAAATGAAAAATAAATTTCAACCTGCCAATATAAGTAGGTGAGACCACCTCGTTCACTTCTATGGAATAGAAATAAAATAAAATAGAATTATGCACATACTTTAGGCTTTTCAATTGATGGCAAATCTGTCAGGAGGTCAGAGCTGGAAGATGGAGGGAAAAGGCGCTGGTGCTTCCATCAGAGATGAGACAGATATAAGAATGATGAGGCCAAATGGCAGGAGGAGAGAAAAGGGCAAATTATCTGATTTACCAGCGGCTTTAAATTCAGTGTGAATGCCAGAAGGGAATAAACAAGATACTACCAATTCTCTGACACACTGGATGGAGGGACACTTTAACCTTTACCTTTTTTTGTCACGGTTGCAGTTGGCTGTTCCCTTTTGTGCTGTGATATTTTCAGCTCATGAGACGTGACTGAGTTCTGTTGGAAGCTCAGATAAAAATGAAAAAATTAAATAAATAAAAGAAACATTGTATGCGTTGGCTTGATGGCCTTTATCAAACAGCAGCACATGCAGTGATAATATCACATTCAAGTTATTTGACAGACACATCTGTTGTTAAACCTTTTTGTCTGAGGACTAAATGCGTAGAGGTTGATGTGGCTTTTCAACATATAGGTAAAATGTGCAACATATATGGTAAATGATCTGTATTTATTGTAATTATATATATATTGGTCTTGATGATAACTCACAGTGCACACACACAAAATCGCAGTATCTTGCCCTTCAGCATGCAAAATGGGAAAGACTGGGATAGTACCGCCACTCTTCTGGTTAGGTCACAACTCGCTCTAATCCCTGAGCCACAGCCACCCCCAATGAAGCAGAGTGTAAGTCACATGCCACAGCCACCCCCCCATCAGCCGTGATTATCATAATCCAATTACATTTTGCCGCGATCTTAATCAACTAATATTGTTTTTTTACTGTCAAACCTTAAGCCGTTCACTTCTTATCTGTGCGAGCAAAAATGGCAAACAAAACATTCACATCCTGTGGATGAGCAAATTGGCATCGAGGGTTCGAGGGGAGTTCAACTTTGTTGAACTTTGACCCGAGACATTCACCTGCTTTGACCGTGCCCTCTCTGGTCTCCACTCTGTTGCTATCAGCTGTCATTTCAGTGATTTGCTGTAACCCTCTTCCTCTCTGGTCCCCACTAGTCTCCATATCCAGAGCTATGGTCAAGCCCAGCTGAATCCACTCATCTCATGTCATTCAGATCCATCAACATTCTCTACATCCCATCAACCACCACCAGTGTCCTATAATATCTTGCCACACCCCCTTTCAACCTTGATGACAGCATCGTGAGTATTAGAGCTAAATACACTCTCATTCATATCATATGGCCTTCATCTCTAATTTTGCATGGCAATCAATTTTCTTAACTTTTCAGCTAAGTCTCTCCTGACTGAAATATACTTTTTCATAAAAATACATAGATATAATCTTGTCTCTGCTGGACTGGATTCAGTCATGAATTCTTCTCCCATTTTTCTTCCACACAGATCCACAGATAATGAATAATGAAATGCCCAAACATGGACTCCTACATATGATTCTTTCGTTTTTCTCGATCCCTTAGCAGATGACCTTGTCCTCCCTCTCCTCCTGTCGAGGTGATGGCTCCTGTTGGTTGCATTGAATGCCAGGTGATGAAAGCTGAAGCTGAAAAGACGTGAGTAATTTATAACCTGTATTATTACAAAGATGTCACTAAAGCAGTCTGTCTCCGTCACTGCTTCCACCAAGAGAGTCCAGCCCCACTCCTCCTGAGTTCCAGGAAAAAACATCTGAGTCCATTTCAGGGAGAACTTTTTGCAGTTGTTGAGGTGGTTACTGAAAGCCAGCTTGACAGGACTTCTGACTGGATGCTAAACACATCAAACCAGCTCTTTTGTGATTGTTTTGACTGAGAGACCCCAAGCAGCCAAAGTTAATTATTGTACATTTAATATTTTGGAGGGCTGCAGATCACAGGCCCTGTTTATTTCCTCCATTGAAGCATTTTTGCAACCCATGAACATCAGCATGTGGATGCTTTCCACACTGAGACTTTGATTTCTTTCTTTTTTTTGCCATTTTGCCCTTCTTTGACAGTTGACAGTGAAAAGGCAGAAAGGAAATATGAAGGAGAAATGAGATGGAGTAAGACGAGCATCTAAGGTCCCCATTTGGAATCAAACTGAGGACACTGTGGTTACATTGCATACACCGTTTGGCCCCTAGAGCACTCTGTTATAGAAATTGTTTGTTGCTGTGGGTAAATGGCGTATTATCACTCTTGTCAATAGTGAGCACCTCATAAGCTGGGGTGTTATGAGCTGAATGTGCTGTGACAGACAATAACATGGAAGAAAATGACTAACATGTCCTTCAGGGTGGTCCCCTCTGCCAAAAGCCTGTCAGATAACAGGATGAACACAAGAAGCAGGTTACAATTACATGTCATCACTGGCATTAATCATTTCTGACTGTGAAGAAAAGAAAAGTAGATATGGAATGTCAAGATGGATAAACAATAATGATTTATTGAAGGTAAGCACTAGTTTGCTGGCTGAAAAAGGTCGGTCTCAAGTGTTATTACAGCAAAAACTAGCTAAAGTAGATTAATTGCATGGACAATAGATAAAACCTCTTTCTAAGAGTGAAGCAGGCTTGTTGCCCCTGCAGAGCTTCTGCCTTTTACAAAGTAAAATAAGTTCCAAAGTGTCAGTCTGTCTAAAACAATTGTCGCAGAGCAGATCACTGATATGGCAAAAGATATTAAAAAAAATGATGGGCTCCACAAGAAATTTCCTGTTTTTCTCTCTGGCCTGAGATGAAAGAACAGACGAAGCAAACACAGCCCAACTAGATGTTTTCATCGACCGGGTCAGTGCAGAGTTTGATATCAGCCCTGCATGCTGTGGTGAAGGGGCAACTGTTCATTTTCCTGCTCAGTGAGAACAAAAGCCTGATGTGACGTGAATATGCTGTTGATCTCCTTCAGGCGTTTGTCAGGAAGTTTCAGGACCTGAAAAGTCAACATGTTTAACCATTTCATGTTGAACCATCTCATGTGCAAAACTACAACAAGCTCAAAACAATCAAAATCATCTGCTAGAGCTCAATATATGTTCTCTGTATATTCTGAGGATATTTCCAATCTGAGAAATGCGCATTGAAGTTGTTTTGTCTGTTTGGGACAACCTGCGGCTGCTGGGGATGCAGGAGAGGGGCTAAAGCAACAGACCCTCAAAATGTCTGTGCATGTCCCTGCCTCGGTTGCTACAAGCAGATGTATTTCAACAGTGGATTTTGTCAGAATTTTTTTTTTCTATCACATTATTTTGCAGATAAGTTCAGTTGAGTGTGTGCGTTTTGCACATGACAGCTAGTGTTACTTCTTAAACGGAAATGAGCCCTGAGTATAGTAGTAGTTACACCTATTCCTTCTTTTATACACTGTTTACAGCTGATAAGGTCTACACAGATTGTGTTGGTATTGTCTGGCAATAGATACGTACGATTAAAGGGATAGGGATAAAAATTTGTGCACTTTTTGAGTTCACAAAACACTTTTGGAGTTTCAGGGGTGGACAGGTAAACTTTTACTTCAATTGTATTGGATGTTGCCGCCACACTGTTTGCCCCCTGAAAGACGTTTTGTGGACTCAAACACTTCACCCACCCTTCCTTTGGCATAGTGGTGAGTAAATAATGAGTGATTTTTCATTTTTATATCTATAAACCAGGTATAAAACTGTCAGCATCATTTTCATACATTCACATTCATTGCTTTGTCTTTGTCTGCTGCTTTGTCTTTGTCTGGGACATGCAGACTATATCAACTTGCTCTTGCATCCATCTGTGTGAGCACATGTCAGGGGCGGGTGTAACAAGCTACAGAGTGGAAATTGTGGCAGACCAGTTTGTTTACCTCAGTGAACACGAGATTCAGGCACTAAATTGAAAGACAGGATTATAGAGAAAATCCGGATAGAGATCGGTGAAGCCCAGACCCACCCCCCTTTCTCATTTCAGTAAAATTACCCCCCCTTTTTTTCCCCCTCTTTCTCTCGTCATTTAATAGCTACTATTCTAGGGACAATTCAAAATGCAGCCAGTGAAACCTATTGTCTTACGCTGCTGAATCAAACTCAACACCTCCCTCTCAGAAGCAGGATTTTCTCCTACAGGGGCACTTGAGGACATTTCTTTGACTCCACGTTGAGAATGGCTCTGAGATTATGAGGCCATGCTGATTCTGGCTGTAGATTAAAGTCAGAAATTCTCAGGTTTTGCTGAGATAAGTCTGGACCAAGTGACTTTCGTAAAAATCTGTCTCTGCTGGGAGTTGAAGCAGCCCAGTTATCTGATGCCGGATACTGGTATGATCAGGAGATACAACCTCGGACAGTGAGAAGTGTAGTCCACTCCGTGTGCTGCACAGATACACCAAGGTTATCTTTCATCATCAGAAAGAGCCACTGTGCCGCTCCTCTGGAGGTGGGGGCACAAGCTTGAGGAAAGAAATTGCTGTTCCCAGACTTGTCTCAGATTGAGCCAAACAAACCAATGGGTGTCGGCTGTAGATACGAACAGAACACACTGTAACACTGTGACAAGTTGAGTCTTTGGGAAACATGAGCATTCAGCATCAACTACAACTACAGACAGCTACATACTGTACATGATTTATGATGCACAGGGATGGTGGCAAGGTTTCTGAAGGTTTAAACAAGTACAATTTCAGACCTTTTTAAGACTATGATGAATAATATTTAAAACCTATGTCAAGAACGACTGATATGAGTCAAAGAATTACTTACACTTTGCCATAATTGAAGATAAGGTTTAATAACGTAGTCAAGAATAACCCTCAAAAAACAAACTCCACTCTGACAAACTACAGACAGAGGCAGTATATCCATAGTCCTTACCAAAGACAAGCAGAGTGTACTGAGATAAATGTTGTTCTTGTTTGCACTTTATTACATCGTTGAGAAAGAACAACAACACAGAGACATTCCAAACTGCTGCTAAGGATTTCTCTCAAAACATTAAGCAATTTTAAACATTGTTGCAGTAGCATTAAACAACTGTTCAACACATTTAAGACCCATAAACACGTATATGACAAAGTATGTAATGTAAAACTAAACTTGGGAATTTTTGTGCAGAAATCCTGGGTGGATTCATTTCTAGATTGTTTCTTAATACTGAAAGAAACATTTGAAAACAGTGTTAAAATTATGAAAAACAATGTTTATTTTGACAGATATCATTGTGGTCTGAGAATATGTGAAGCCAAATCAGTAGTTCCACTAAAAACTTTGATGTGAAACTTGTTTTGCAATAATGCAAATCTATGCAAGAGGTGAGGACATTAATTCAGGCAGGTGCAGTCCATCATTAGTATTTTGGGTTGTCTGAGCTTTACAAAGGATTAGAAAAGGACACGTGTTGTTTGGGGTCAAAACCAGATAGATTATCCAATGGAACATTTTTAATATCTGCTATAGGAAGGCTTCCCCTTTCTATTACTGCTTATAAATAATTTAACACCATTACACATTCACATGATAGACACATCATTTATTTCTCGGCATAAATTGGCATAATTCCTGCTATTAGTTATTAAGCAACATAAATTGAAACTGTGTTCTGAAATTGTTGTTCATTTAACAAAGAAATGAAAAAAAAACACAAGTCTGACCACATAATAAAGCAAATAAATTGTCGTGTGTAGCTTTCACAAAAAAATTGATTCATCTTCACTTTGACTGATTAAGCTCAGCGCACAGCTGACGAAAGCAACAGAGCAGAAAAGAATCAGCACAAAATGAACAGAGGAATGAAAATGATGCTTCTGTGCGGATTGTGATGGTGAAGATCTACATTCATACCTGTCTCATCTGGAGGTGGAAAATCCTTCCCCACATCATTTTATATTGATGACTATAGCGAAGGAAAATAATTTATTTTGCCTGAAAATCCCTGTTAAGATTAGACTTCATAATCCCCTTTCACTGAATAATTTCAGAATCGCAGATAAGAGATTATATTCAGGGAAACAGGTTAGCCAAAATATCACGAACCGTGTTTTTTTCCCCCTAAGTTAGAATAATCCTTTATACCCAACTCAATTTCAAAATATTGCTGTTTAATACTCAGTATGCAACAATTGAGGGAGAAAGCATTCAGAGGGTCTGTCAGACATATACAGTTTAAATACTGAATGGTATCAGGACGATATGAAGCCTCGATCCTCTTTCAGTGAATAAAGCATTGCTGTCCATCTTTTACCCCCAAAAAGGGCAGTATTAAATATTAATAAACACACTTCATTAAAAAAATATGTTGCCTTTAAACATAATCCAGCAAGTGATAATTGTCCCTAAAAAAAAAGTTGATAGTTATTTGGTATAAAAACTAAATCTGTTCTGTCATACTGTATAAATATTTGTGAGTTCAGGTTTTGCAACTGCTTTTATGCTTTATATTATATATATATTATTATTTATTTTTTTTTGTTGTTGTTGTCCTACTCACGAGAGCATGATATGTCAGGAGGGTCAGTGTGACCTCACAAAATGTTTGGCCCCTTCAATGTCATATCTCAGGAATGCTTTTAGGTAACTTCAAATTTGGCACAAACATCCACTCAGCCTAAAAGATGCACTGATTAGATTTTGGTGCTCAAATGTCAGAAGTAAAGGTCGAGGTGGCCATAACTCTGGAGGTCACACGCTTATTATGACAAAACACATATTTCAGCTCATATCAGGAGACACTAGGTTACGCGCAGGAAAGGCCAATTTTTGAAATGGCTGAAACATAAAGACAGAAAACTAGTTACAGTCACACCACTCAATTTTCTGAGGAGCTGAGGGTACCTGGGGGAAACTCCACAAACCACATGAATCGAACATGAAACTCCAAGAAGAAAGACACAAAAACAGCTTGTTATGTTCGGACTAATGGACTCGCTGCTGCGCTCTTTATTAATGTATTTATCTGATTTTTTTTTTTTTTACAAAGAGTACATGTGCAAAAACGTCACCTAGTTTTCCAATCAAGCTATGATTTCTGAAGAAAACCATTTAAAGTTTTCACTGTAATGAGGCTATTAAACTGTGATCATGAGCAAAAATGTTTGACATCTCGATAATGAGAAACTTCAATCACGATCTCCAGATAATGAGATAACCACAGCTGCCCTCGACTTTGGTGCAGAGCACAGTAACCCCCCCGACTCACCGATCATTGACTTAATGACAGATGCACATGATACATCAACATCTTGTAAAGTTCGAAGAAACGTTATCTATCTTTAATGAAATGAATATCAATAATGAGCATGCTTTCTGTTCCTGTAAATATTCATGCTCTATGTTTGAACATCAAGACGCTGATGGGAACTGAAACATCTGCATCAGAAACGCAGAAATGCAGGAAAAACCTTTGGCTTCAAGTAGAAAAGAAACTAAACCTTGTTGAATCACAATATTTGTTGATGTGGCACTTTCCCTAAATGAGGCTTGTTAATTTTGCAGACGTTCCTATGCTATAAATATATAAATATAGTCGACCTGAAAAGATTAATTTTCAAGTAATAAAGTTGAGTGAAATAAAACTGTCTTTTAATCTAATTTAAAAAATGCCATTCAAATCAGTGGTTCAGAGGATTTAATTGCCTGTTACGTGCTGTTAATTTGCTTAATTTGCAGTCATTCTGGTAACTGGTTAATACTGTACACACAATGATTCTAAAGATTATGAGTGTTAGTTTCAGTTATTTTTCGATGAAAAGAGAACATCATGAATTACCCACAATCACTGAGATGATCGTGTGGATAAAGTTGTCATTTAACAGAAATAGAGATACTGAGCTCGATTCAGTATCAACACAAAATTAGTTGAAGTTTTATTTGACTTCAGTTTAGCCCATGTTCTGTAAACGTGGTGGGGGTAGGGTTTCTGACCTATACTACAGTAGCCACCAGGGGGGCGATTGAGATGTTTTGGCTTCACTTTTGGGAAGCTGTCCTATCATCCACTGTTACATAGTCTATGATTCAGCCTCAATCGTTTAGCCATCAGGGTCATAATAATTAGACCTTTATGGGGCTCTTGTTTTAAAACAAATCAATCAAATGTTAAAAAGTCAAGTCACAGGAGGAATTTTCTACATACACATGGTGCTAACGCTAAAGCTAAGGAAGTAGTTATTTTATTCTAAACTTGACCTTACCGATTATTTTGTGCCCAAACCTAACTAACCGTGAGATTAACTGTTGGTAGAGGGTTTCTGTAGGATTTCTGCTGTGGCTGAGCTATTTCAGGAGACGCTCCCATGGGTCATATAAGAGGGTAGGGAATAACAACCTCATTCAGGCAGGGGGAGATGTTGGGAAAATGTTATTCTGAAAGCAAACATTCAGTTCAAAAAGGGTTTTATGGAAGTAGAAGATATCCTACACAGCCATACAATCATAAAGGAAAAACAGTATCTCACAAATATAAGACTGTGAGTCAGGAAATGTAAATAAAATCATTTCCTCAACTCCTGGGTTAGTGCACTTCCAGAGTAAGGAAATAGAATAATTAATGGATTTACATTTCCCAAAACATCATTAGAGTGAACACCTCCCTTAATGACATCCAAATCAGACTGTACATAGCACAAACATACCAAAATAGAAGTGCCGGCATACAGGCGATAGGAGGGTGCAGAGGGGCTGCATGAGCATGTGTGTCATGTTGAGAGGGAGCAGACAGAGGAGTCATTCGGATCGCTCTCTACTATCTCCCAGCCTGTATTCCCCAGACATTATACTCCCAAGATTCCTCCGTGCTTTATGTGAAAGATGTTACCTCTTTGAAAGATCAACAGAATAGACCCTTGATGACATTAATAAGGCCTCTGCAACTGCGGAGAAAACACAACAGCAGTAGGAGGAGGAGGAGAGGAAAACCAATTTCTCTCCTGATGTTTATGCTCTCACAGCGCCCCGGGTGGTCAATATGTGAGTAAGCTCTTCCTGCTTATGTAGGTGTTTGCAGGGGGGGAAAAATCAGTAAACAGCAACTAATAGGTGAGCCGACAACCACCGTGAGCACGAAGAAACAACTAGAAGAGTGTGGATGCTTTTCCATGAAGTACGATGCAATAAAACAGGGCAAAGTTGTTGCTTTCTTTATGAGGATTTACTTGGGTGATTTTGTTAACGAAATATCATCTAATGGCACAACACATGCTCTATTGCCGACCATAACACTGAAATGGCTGATTTATGTCGTTGGAGCACACTACAAAGCACAGCGATGATTGTGGGCTTCGATATATGAACCATTTCTAAGTTAAATTTCCACCCCCTCAGGCTGTGAATATCCAGACCCGGCTCCTCATTTTCAGAGAGAGAAAAATAACAATGCCTGTGTATGCTCTCGTGCAAATACAGTACATTTGTTTGGCTCCTCATTTCCATGCATTTGTCTGGGTCTGGGAGAGCCGATGATAGATTTGTTGACTTCCAAATGAGTTTCACGAGAGCACTCTTCATTTCGTAATAAAATCTAGTGCACAGCTGAGGATGGTAGCTCGCATAATGGTCCACGAGCTGTCAGAACAGCACAACATGGTTGATGCATGAGAAACTTCCTCTGTCTGCTGATGTACTAAGAATTATAAGCAACTTCCCATTGCATTAAGTACAAAATAATAAAGGGTTATCTGAATCTGATTCTACCTTGCACGTTATGGAGGAGTGGGATGGAGCTGCAGTGACTACTTGAAAGCTACATTTTGAGTGGTTGTCATTCTGCACTGGGGTTTCTTAATTAATTTAGTCTTTGAATATTGACAGCAAGGAACGACCCACTGTGCTGAGAGAGAGAAACACTGCATTATCATTAACGCACAAACACAACAGCGCCATTGAACCGCTGTCCCCCTGCAGGACTGTGCTGTCTGCCTCAGATGGGTCCAATGTCTGGCTACACCCCTGCTATAATGGGCCTTATCTGACAGAAGGATTAGTGTTCAGCAGAGCAAAAACACCATTTAGCCATGGTCAGCTGGGAGGGCACTAGAAACCCCTGTGAGATGCATTGGCTTTGTGCTCTCTCAGCAAATGAAAGGAAACAGGGGAGCTGTAACTTTGCCTCATTACTGCAGAATGCATTTAATGGAATTAAGGAAGAACTGGGTGAACACAACAAACCAGCAGGGCTCAGAAAATATGCAAAAGGGGGACAACAGTGGGGGTGACACCTCTTTTCATTATGATTAGAATTAGTAGATAGCAGGAAGTCACATGGACGTACTCAATTTATCTTTTATGCTGGTTTTTAGGCTGCCATCTAAAAACCATGATGGAGCCGTATTGAAGAAAATATTTGAATGTTAGCATAAAGTACAGATTGAAAAGAAAGTAGTTATATTACAGAAATAAGGTCATAATATGACAATGACATGGAAAGCTTTTGTTAAAAATGAGGTAATTTCCTCCAAGCCTGTGTGATTCTTTCTTCAAAGTTCTGAGAATGTGGTTTCTATATATCAGATTTAATATTTAATATTTGTGAAACCTACACTGAAACATAAATTAACAAGATGCTCCACATTCACTACACTTAACACAGACGACAGGTTGATCTTCTGATATTCCCCCTCTTACATGACACGTAGCCTAAAATTACTACTATTTCTCATAAATGTATGACTTTATTCTTGTAATATTACAACTTTATCCTTTCAGTTTTATGACATTATTCTTGTATTATTTGATTTTTTGGTCCCTTTAAATGGCCCTTACATTCTGTCATAGAAAACAGATGGAATATTATAATTAAAGGAACCTCACAGAGTGTCGGAATATCTATAATATATCTACATTTGCACTGTGCTCCTTTTGTGGGCCTCTCTCATGGATCAGCAGTTTATCTTTTGTTCCACTTCGGAGGATCATTGCCTTTAACTGTCATCCCGCCGTAATTTGTTGGAATATTTGAAAATGACACAGTGTGACTCTAAGTGTTTAAATGTCTCTCCATGTCTGATCAAGCTCCTCCACCTGCTGTGTGGAGAGAAAAAAATATAAAGGCCCCAAACTAACCTCATCTTGCTGAGTGGTGGGAATGTTTCACTAATTAGAAACTAAAAAGAATGAAACACAGTACGGCAGGTTTCCCACAGGAATCACATTCAAGAGTTATCCGACAAACTATCATATGAACTTCTATCAAAAACGTTTAACAAATGCTTCCATCGGGCCAATGTTTCTATGGAAAAAACATCAGGCACCTGAATTGAATATAAAGCCAAAGCAGGATTCATGTCATTCTAAAAAAGCAGTATCCGTCACAAACATTGTTGAACTTACTGGCGTGGAACTGACAACTTGGTGTTGCAGCTGGCGCTTCTTTGACCCCAGCGCTGGCTTTGTCTTTAGACTGAGCAGCAGTGATTCATCTTCACATGTTGCCCTTTGCCTCTACTCCAGGAGAGGATCTGCACAGTCTACCAAGCTGTGAAGATAAAAAAGCACTTTGTTTTTCAAAGAGGAAACAATTTACTGCACAGAAATAACAGGCAACTGCTGCAGGGCTCCATTTATATTACAGGGGAGAACATCCTTCTGTTCATGCAGTTATTGTTTAATAATATACATGTATCATAGACACAAACAAAACACATTTAAAGTCACTTTAACGTTCATGTTGATGTTATCGAACATTTTACTGCAAACTAGAAAACGTTCATTCAGTGTATGACAGTGTCTTTATTGATTTGCTCTTCGGTCCAATTGGAAAACTGGCTCAGTTGCACTGGATTGTGTCAGGAAAGTCAATGGATGGTGATTAACTTTGTCTCATAATTCCCCTTTAGCTAGGATAACTGTTGTCTTTCTTGTGAGGCCTGTCACCTGTCAGCAAGAAACAATGGTAATAACCAGAATGGAGAGTTAAATAAATAAATGATCAGATTCTATTCTTTCATTTTAAATGACTCTAAACAATGGCATGGATATCCTCACTCTGAGTCTTTTCTCTCTTTTCTTCTTGTTGCTTTGAGCTGTAGAAAATATGTCTTCATTATTGGACTTGAACATGTCATCATTCCTGTGGAGTGTGTGGCTCAGAGGAGAGAAGTTTATCAGTTTGCCAGATAACATCCCGCCCCATTTGTCTGTGCTATTTGGGCCATAGTCACCATTTACCACATGGGCCACTTTACGTTCACATCCAGATTACACCTTGCCGAGAGCAACCCATGTTTGCCAACAACAAGCCCACATTTGTTTTGGGATATTTAGGCCACATTTTCTTTTTTACCAGTTTAGGCCCACGTCCATTTTGCCAGAAGTGTTGCATCACTGCCAGAAGTGGCCCACATCCGTATGCAAGCATGTAACGGATCATCCCATCGGATGGAAATGCAAAGTGGTTAAGCTCTGTTAAACCAGCAGCAAATGTGCTGTTGAATGTGTGAACCATTCTATCTTCCTCAAAGTTATGCTGTTTTTATCTGAATCAGATGAGGGTTGCTGCTTTTATTGCTTTGATATCATGAGTTGTAACTCTAGCAGGTCACTATTGATTCTGCCGGCTTGATGAATCAATCATCTTCTTCCTGCAGGTATGTACTGTACATACTGAAAATAAGGATCTCTCTCTCACTCGCTCTCCCACTGAGCTCCTACTTCACTGATCTCATCAGAGCCTCTCCTGAGTTATCCATTATCTTCTATCTGTAGGAGCTTGTCACGCACAATGCATGTTTCGCTCCTAACGCAGTGGCTGCCATCGGAGACAGATCAAAAGTTACAGTCACATTACCATATTTCTCATTTAGATCAGTTAAGACGTGAGTTGTTGAATATACTGTACTGACATATACTGTACTTCCTATACTGTCACATGAATTTCAACACATTTTCTCTGCAAGGGCTCAGTAATTGTTCCCTGGAAACCGTCAAAGAAAGATTCAAATTAATACTGACATTTATTTCATGAAATCAGAAAGAAAGAAAGCAAAAACAAATCTAAAATTCTGTTTTCCAAACCACACATCATACACCTGCCTTCGAGGCCCTTCTGCACTGAATCCACTTCAAGCTTTTTCCTGAACAGTATTTATTGTTTGAGGTGCCTGCTGCAAATAATGACAGGAATTCTGTTGTTGGTCCCTTGTCTAACAACATTTCACCAGGGTGTTGTGCCGTCTCAGCGTGGAGTCGTTTGCGCTCCTGTTCTCCTGGGCTCTAATGTCCCTGTGAAACAGGAGCCCCGTTGTTCAAACCGTGCAATTTGTAAAATGAAATTGGGAAAGACAGATAGTAGTTGAATTAATTACATGAAAAACAGGGAAACACCAGTCTTAGAAGTGAAGCTGTAATATGCTATTGATGATTCACATATATCATAGTAAAAATATATTTACTTAAGCGCTGGTTCTCCAACATCCTTCCAACATTGGCATAATCAAAAACAGAATCACTACAGTAAGTTTTTCCCTCTCTGAGCCTTGTTGGGTTTGGTTCTCTCAATGCAAACTATAACCAGGAACCAGTGTCTGCAGAACAACTTGTCCCAACCTCAATAATTCAAACTCTACACTTGTGCTGAGGGCCTGACACAGATGGGCAGATGGTGCAGGTGCAGCTCTTTACCTCTCAGACGCAGAAGAGAAAGGAACCGCAGCCAGATTGAAGCACATATGGGTGAGGAGCACTGTTCGGCAAGAGCTTGTCACTTTAATCAATTACGTCAGCCGATGACAAATGTCACCTCCATTAAAAAGAGACCCCCTTCCCGAGTTCTTGTGAGACAGGAAATCAGGTTTTAGTCTGACTAAGACGGATGAATTGTTGCAGAATAATGAATTGCAGATACACTGAAGCATAACTGGAGTTTACTGCTGATATTTGGGATGTTCTACATTTTGTATTTTTCTACCACAAATCCTACTGTTAAAAAACAACTTAAAAAAAGCCCTCCATTTGAGGCAAAGCTATTTTTTCAGGAGGCCAATATAAATGGAGTCCAGTCTTCACTGAATATATGTCATGGGAGCTTGCGTTCCTATTCACTCTTATTGTTTATTTTGTGTGGGAGGTGTTGAAATGCACTAAACTGTCACATGGATTTGGGCTTTCCAGGAATCTGGGAGGCAGCGTCATTTTCATAAATGTTTGGATGAGAGTATGAATCTGCCTCCGCTCTTCTGCAGGACAGATCAGAGGAGATTGTTATTCACCACTGTCGATAAATTCAAATGGTTCAGTCCAATTGGTTTCATGCCTCATTGATGTGTAAAGATAAGTTAAAAATATGTTTTTTATTCTAAATTATGACTTTATTTGAAATAAAGATATTCTTAATTTTGACATTTTAAAATCAAAGGTGCCTTGTGGAGTGGACAAAGAAAAGTTCTCTCTTATTAACAAATATTCTAAATGCACATTGTTACTCTGTACTTATATTTCAATGACTCTTTATTGATTTTTAATGTGATGCTACTCCTCTTGATGATGTCAGTCACACCGCGCACATGTTCACATGCTTGACTTCACAGATGTGAACACAGGACAAACAAAACATGGACATGTTCATTAAATCATTGCTTACAGCACTACTAGTGGTCAAAAAGTAGTAGTAGTAATAAAACACCTTTATAAAGCAAAATTAAGAGAGGAAATAAACAAAATTCAACAAACCTATTCTATATTGGTTTTAGAAAACATGTCATGCAACTTCTAGATTTTCCAAATGATCAGTTTCAACTAATAATTTGTTTGATGTTTAAGATGTGCAGCAATATTTTAATTTGTGAATATTTATGATGCTTACCCATTTATCTGTCTGTCTGTCTCTCTGTCTGTATATCTACTGATGGATAGAGATATTGTTTTATTTTTTAATATACACCGTCCTTCATGGTAATACAAGAAAATAATCTATAGTATATTATAGTTTAGTACAGCATAATATAGTAAAGTATAGGATAGTATGGCGTATTATAGTATATTGCAGAATAGTATAGCATAGTTTAGTAAAGTATAGTATGGTATAGTATAGTGTATTATGGTGTATTGCAGTATAAAATGGTACAGTGTAGTACAGTATAGTGTATTATAGTATATTGCAGTATAAAATGATAAAGTGTAGAATAGTATAGCATAGTATGGTATAGTATAGTGTATTATAGTATATTGCAGTATAAAATAGTACATAAGTATATGCAGTATAAATAGTGCATAGCACAGTATAGTATACAATAATATGATTTGCTTCACATGGCAACAGATGCTCCTGTCAAGCTTTGTGAGCAGCAACAAGCTGTGAAGTGGGTCTAGCACCTTGTCAGGGTGATATTCACACTCACAGGCAACAATATGTTCAGAATAATGTTACTGGCATAATGTATTTTGACCTACCATTGAAAATACTGGGCTGTCATTGATCTTTTCCCATCGAAGGACATTTTTACTGACAAAAGAGGACAAGAAGTGATATTTAATCGTTACGATCAGATTACTCTGTCTGTCAAGAATGATATCGTTCACGAGACCTTTGTAGACCTGTTTGCAAAAATTCTTACTATTTGTTTTGATTCGACTCTGTGGTTTTGACTAAACAAACAGTTCATTGAAAATAAGTTGATGCATTGGTAATTCTGCTCTCATTTACAAAGCAATTAGAAGTCTGCACGAGTAATCATCACTCCATTTACAGAGCAGGGCATGCTTGAACAAATTATTGATAAACCTTATTGCAGGAAAATGAAATTCTAGGCAGGAAAGGCTTTAAGGGGGTGTTCTCCCTCGAGGATGGTCCGCATGTAATGTCCTTGGCAGTCAAATGTGCATTAGTGATTCTCAAAGAAACTGCACAGTGCTAATCTCTTGGCTGTGGCTGTTAGTTTTTTTAAATTCCATCAGAAACATATGGTTTAATACAATAAATATTTGTCCTCTAGTCAGGAGAGTGTATCCTCAAAGGGAAAAGACAACCATAAATCACACCATCCCCTAACACAGCATCAGTACCATTAGTACGGCACTCAACCCAAAAATCTCTTTAAGCAGATGTTGCACAACAGCAGAAGCCTATGACCAAAGTCTCAAACACTGCACTTCATTAATTTCATTAGTTTGGTCCACTCCTCTGAGGGGGAAAGATCGCATGGCATTGATTAGTGCTAATTAACATTGATTGGGATTAATCTAGCAGAACAAGGCTAACATGTGAGTGCTTAGGTGATGTACCTCGTAGAGATTTCTGAAATACCTGCAGTGATTCATTTATGTGATGGTGTCAGAGGTAAACTGAACAGAAGGAGCAGTGAACACAGGTTCTTCTGTTACAACTTTACAAATTAGAGAGGTCACAGTGTCTTTTACTAGAATTGTAAAACTAATTGAACTGAAAATAATACCTTTTATAGCTTTTGGTATAAGCACAATGACATTTAACATGTTGTCGGTGGATTTACACAAATCAGGCATTTACAAATAACTAAATTTAAACACATTAATATTATAATAAAATGTATGGGGTGAGGGTAAGTCTAGTGTGACAAGTGGAGGACAAATAAAGACCTAAATAATAAAAACATTAAGAAATGGCTGGAAGTACACATACTCACATTCTCAGCTGCAAGAAACAACACATGGCAACTATGGTATGGTTATTGTTGTAAGTTGTTATGACTTCAAAAAGTGAAAATAAGTTTAAAGCATGGTTTAGGTAAAGCAACTTAGACACTTTGGGAAATGTTTGTGAAACACTGTGGTTATAATCAATAACATTAGAAACCATAATCAAAATCAAATTTGGTGGTTGGCTGTGGATCAGGAGGTTTGTCCCTGAATGAGAGGGTCAGAGTTTCTGTCTCTGCATCCTCAAGTCTCCTTGTCAAAGAAACTGAACCCAAATTGTGTTCTACAGTCTCCTGCATAAATGTTGGATGCACTACGAGCCCCTACTGTTGCTTTTTTATGTAGTACACAACCTCCCGCATTGACATTCCAGATCCATGCCTCTGTGTGTTTTCCTGCTTGAGTAGGCCTTTCTGTTACTCTTTCTTTTTTAAATTTTATTTCTTGATTTTTTTATTGTTTCTGAAGAAACTTATAACTTTGTTTTGAAAAATGCGGCTACACTCTATTCTTCGGGGTGTTGTAGAAAAGCAATAACAAATAAAAAGTAACGCCGGTGCAGTAGACGTATAATCTTTCTTGGATATTAGAAGGCCAGAGAATGAAGTGGACCTTTCTCGGAATCTCATTCTTACTCTAAATGTAAGCTATTTGACTGCAAAATCCATCCCTAAAGCAATGCTTACTGCACCCAAAACAATGTGTGTATTCATCCCACTGAGCAAGCAATAAACACACCCTTCTGCAGGACTGTCTGCAGTTATCAATTCAAATATATCCTATTTTTTACCCAGAGCGCCAGCATGGCAGAATTAGAAGTTGAGTCAGGGGAAGCAGTGGAGTATGGCCAGCCATTACTTATGCTCTGGTAATTTGATTATACTGACTGTGGGCAGCATGTTGTGCCACGCTCCTGGGGTTGCGAAATATCAAATTAAAAATTGCAATTGACAGGCAGTCCATATGTCAGTGTGTGGAGTTAGGTGGTGGGGCTGATGGTCGCTGCGTCTCCCCGCCACCCGCTCCCCTCACTCAAACATCTGTGCAGCCGGTAAACAGCAGGCCCTGCACAAGCAAACTGCTGGGAACCATGTGTTTATTCCCTCTAAAATATCCAGGGGAATGCAGTATATTATATTTATTGTATATTATATCGTATATAATGTTCATGGATGATTTGGAGAGGATTATAAATTTTAGCAGGGACTCCGCAGTCTTTTTGTTTGATATGTATGCTACTGCACAGACTTATTTTATAAGACTCTCATTTTAAATAAAGTTAGCAAGAAACAATAAAAGGAGTTTGACTTTTTCAACAAACTCATGCTAACGTTAGCAGAACTAGATAGCTACCGACAGCATATAAAAAGCAGGAAGTATTCATCTTGGCTTATTATCATCATTTTTTAGTAGTAAAGTAAATTGCATGTGTGGTAGAACAATATCTGAACGCTTACTACACTGTAAAACATTCATGACATTGTGTCACAAACCAACTTTATACCTTTAGTTTGTTTTCTCTTGTTTTCTCTTGTTCACTCAATCGATCTTTGTTTCTACACTGAGTGAATTTAAAATGTGAATTCAAGTTTTTCAACATTAAAGACATTTTAGAATAAATTACAGAATCGTATTTAGGGAGAAAACAAGTGATTATATGAGGTCAATATGAGGTCAAGTTTAAGTTATGTTTGACTTCCAAAGGAAGCAAAATACACTGTGCAATAATAGTGGGTAATAACAAAGGTCTGAATGAGAATATCTGGAAATGTAAATCTGATCTGACACAGCCTACTCAGAAGCCAAGAAATGCCCTCTGATCCATCACTTACAAGTGAACTGACAGGCACAGCGACAGCCTGTTAATGTGATTAGATGTTGGCATCATTGATTCTTCCTGATGCATTAACCAAACCTGGAAGAGATGTTATACGACTTTAAGCAACTCTGTGGTTTTCAGATACTCAAACTTATTCAACTCCATCATTTTCACTGACAGACTCTAAAAACATTTTGACTTCAAATCTGAAAAAAACATTGGTGATTGAAAAGTAAAACCAAGCAAAGCACTTTTAAATCTATAACTACAAATATTTTGTGCAGAACTATTATTTATTTGTATGGTTATGTTCTATCTGACTGTAATTACTTAGTGGCAATTACAGAAAATGTTTTGTATCTGCCTTGATTCTGAGATATATTGATAGTTCACAGAGAGACTGCATTATTAAATGTTATCAGTGAGCAAACACGAGGATGATGGCTCTCAGAGCTGCATGATTTCCATTTCGCCTCCTCAACTGTCAGTGCTGATATCTGCAGCATGTCAGTCGACACAGAGCTGCTGGTGTTCATGATCAGTGTGCTGGTTATACATGAGATGTGAGTTAATTTATCATTACAAATCGTGTACACCTGACAGAAAAGAATAATATTCAACAGTCATTATGCTTTTACAGTGGGACTATTATGGATTGACTTAAAATGACAAATCTGTCCAAGTTTGTCCAAGTTTGATCCAGGAAATAGTTGTCAGATCTGCCCGCAGAGTCTAAAAAACCCATTAATTACATGACAGCATGTGCAATTTAGTTCCCCTGCCTTCCCAGATCAAATCAGTTAGGAATGCCTCAAGCATTCTCAAAGTGTCTGCATAGCAAATTATTTTAAAACATGACTTGAAGCAAACTCTTTAAGTGGAACAAAGCAGTCTTCACAAATTCAGACGTTTTAAGGAAGAAGCTGCCATCAACACTGACAAGAAGTTTTAGGTGTCTGACAGTCATCCCATTCAAATGGTTTTGTCTCAGATATTTTTTTGTCAAGTTCAACTTAACAACCAGAATAATTAGCCAAAGAGCTCATGTTGCCATTGTGCTCTTACAAGTCTCTGGCACACTGCTTCAATGCGATTAATGTGTCCGAGCTACACTCTGTTTAATGTTTGGGCCTCTATTGTGTTGTGGGTTATTATCACTTGGAGTGAGGTTCACAGAGTATTAAATTTGTCCTGGGTAAATTCTGGGAGATGGATGGATTGTGGACAAAACTGTGAAACATGAATAGGTAGGGAGAAATTCCCTGAATACTGTTTCAACAAGATACCGTATATCTGTTTTATATCAAGACTGCTTGTCCCCTGTTGTGCTGTGTTGCGTTTGCCTGTAGCTTCTCACTGACACAGCAGAAACTGTTCGGAGGACACCTAAATGAGAACAATTACAGCGCTGCATAATTTAAGAATTCTCTCAATATTGTTTTGACATGTTGCTGCGATCGCTCCCAATCTCACAGGAAGACACTGGCATGTTAATTATTTACAGCTCCGATCAATATTTAACTAGAGAGAGAATAAAACAAGCTGGATTGAAGTAATTTATGAGACATGAACACAACATTAATGTGCAACGCGTCAGATATAGATGCAGGGTCGATCCGTGATTGGATGCACATAATTGTGTTGCGTCAAAGGGAAAAGGGATATAAGCCAAGTGGTTGTGTGTGTGTGTGTGTGTCTGCAGACAGAGTCGTGCATCTTTAAATAGAGAGTGATGCTTTTGAAAAATAATGGGCCAGCCGCTGCTGACTCTATTGTGTCTTGAAAGCTCACACACTTCCTCTAAATCTGCACATGAGAGATATTCAAAAAAGACACAGCAAGTGAATCAACTCGACAACTGACATATTCATTACAGGTGCACAAAAGCATCATTTTGTAACAGCACCTGTGCAAAACCAAAACTGAATTCAATTAATATCGTAATATTCAACATGTTGATTTGCAAAAGGCTCCGCAGCTGCTCAGCTGTGTGAGTCTGACTTGTTTGTGTAAATAAGAGGTTAATGACTGTAGAAATTACACACACTGTGTTGCATAGACAGCCTCTCCACATCAAGGGTGTTTCATGGTGTGTGTTGTTGACTGGGAGGAACTAAAGACAGGTAACTGCCCTCCTGAAAGGGTTCACCTGCATGCCATACACTGACAAGTCAATACGCTGGCTGCTATCATGCTTACAATTATTTTTCTGAATCACAAACTATGTAATCTTTCATTCTGCTGGGTTATTGTTTGCGTTTGAGGTTGTAGTAGATTTGAGAGTCTGTATAATTTCACTCTAGTTGGATGCTGGAAATATTAGGGTACATGTCTATATTTAACATTAAATACACAGTATATATATATATAGAACTTGTGCCGAATCCACCCACCCAACGTGTAATGAGCAAGCAATTTCAGGCCAGGAATTTGACTTCATCCCAGGCTGCCCTGGGTCAGGGTAGTGACTCTTACCGGACTAGTTTTACATTTGGCCACTGTGTTTATCTGTGGGTGGCACATGGTGCAGTAGTAAGCTCTTTTGCCTCACAGCATGGGGCTAGTAGTTCTTGTTTTGTTTCTCCGTTTGCATGTTCTCCTTGTGTCAGCGTGGATTTTCTCCACGTAATTCAGCTTCCTCCAATGGTCCAAAGACATGCATTGCTGTAGCATCTTTCAAAACACATTTACATGGTGCTTGAAAGTTAAAAAATACAAATTTAAGGTAAACAATTTAAAGCATTTTTCTAGAAAAGATAAGCAGGATATATAAATAGATGGGTGAATGCTTCTTTGGGGAGGAAAGTTATCAAGATTCCAAAGTACAAACATTTTTGACTGATCAACAATGTTCAGTTATAAATCATTATTATTTTTCAACCCACATGTTATTACAGGAGTAAACGGAGGCCAGATATGTAATATATTTTCCTAAAATACTTGGAAGGGAAAGGCAGTACTTTTCCTTTGTTCTTTATTTCTCTCTGTTCTTTCTCTCTCTCTGCTTTCTGGCTACAACTCATCTGACTGCTCATCAATAATGGATGATTATTATTATCTATTATAAGCCCTTTGCAATGTAAACACAGTGTAGAACATTTGACCTGGCTGTATGTGTGGACACAAGTCTAACAGCCGCAGTAATTCAGCGAGGTAATGTCATGCACAGGTGAGGGAAGAGTTTCTCCTGATGCAAGAGGTGCGCTGCTCATTACCTGTGAAGAGGAGAGGTTATGTTTTTGTCTGCATTTGTTTTTCTGTATCTGTCAGTCTGCAGGATGCAAAAAAACTACTATGTGCTGTACTGAGTGTTTTTTGTAGTTCCTGCATGCTTCACACCAAAGCAACCCTCAGGTCACTGGGAAAAAATCTTTCAAATGAAATAGTAGATTTCCATCTGACTTGTTCCTAAACTCTGAAACAGGTGGAAACAGCGAGAGGTTGATAAGAAAATGCTTCACACTATAAGTCGACCCAAGATTTTTTCCTCATGCTTGTCGGCGCAGCTTCCCTCCCACCTCCTTATATTCTTTCAAAACACTGTCAAAATAATAAAATGTCATCATCCCTCATGACTGATGCACACAAACAAATATGCCTCCTTGCATAACACCTGTAAAAGTAGCTTCCTTGGGATCCTCATTGTAATGTTTAAAATGTAAACTGCAGTGTGGAGATGCTTCATGTTCCTGAAGTCGAATATGCATGTGTGAGATATGAGACCTTTTGACAGATGATGATGCAGACAGAGGCTGCCATTATTTAGAGTTTTAAATGTTTTAGAAGTGTAGACAGCACTGTGTTTGTCTACAGACGTCAGTCACAGAATTGATTACAGCAACAAAGAGAACATTGTTTTCTCCTTTCTTTTTACAAAATAACTATATTAATATGAGCACAGTGAGACCTTGACAGACAAAAAATTAGTTTTAGTTTGCTATAATTTTCTTGTCGTTTTGTTGATATTGAAAATGGTAAAAGCAGATTATAAACTGGTCACGATATCTTTAGATTTTTAGGGTTTTTCAATTTTCTTTTTCCAAACATGATTAAATTATATCAAAGCAGCTGAATATGTTGCTTTTCATTTATGAATTCCTCTGACATCAGGCTATCATTGCCATTGCTGTGATCCACCCCCCCCACCACCACCACCACCATCCCAAACACAGTGTTGATAACAAGAACAAGATGTTTCATCATAAAAGGATGTTCTGGGTTGGTGCAGTAGACAGATGGCTTATTGACTGCCTCCACACTGCACTGTACCCTCTGACACAGTTGAGCTGTATTGCAGGCAATTTTCAGCAATATTCCTGCCGCCTGGAATAGGCTAACGTGTCCTGTCCGAGAGCAGCCATTGTACCAATCATTTCCTGCTGCGTGGCTGAAAATTACATCCGGCCGTGGCAGCCATAAAAATCAAAGTGTACAGAGAGGAATGCAGGCCTTCAGTACAATGACAACAATGTGAGCGGGCAGTGTTCTTTCAGCTTTCATTTCAGGGGCATCCAGGGGGTCTTAAGATGAAACCCCCTTTCGGTCCTGCCATCATGTGAATTCTGCTTTCTGTCTATTGAGCTACTGTAAAATGGAAGCACAGATATGGCAACCCTAGCATTTGGCATTTCTTATTCTTTTTGTAAATCTAAAGTAGTGGGAGGAGACAAATGAAGATGAAACATTGAACCTCCGTGGTTTATTGTTCTTAGATGAAACAAAAGATGAATACTAACGCTGCCAGCAAGTTCTCGTCAATACACCCATTCGACCAACTGCGAGCATCAAATAACTGAAAAATAAGCATATGAACAAAAAATCTGTGTGATTAAAAACTACCTGAAATGACAGAAAGATCTTTAAGAAAATTATTTCATGTGTACTTTTTTAGTTTGGTCATTATTCCATCTACTAACATGGAGGAGGCAAGCTTGGGCTTTTGGGGAACTGTCGTGTCATTGTTCTTTAATTTGTTAAACATGGCTCTTCCTGTCTCTCTTGCTTGGGGTTTGGAGCAATGATTTCTGAAGTCTATGAAAAAATGTTCAGCAACAAACCATCTATGATTTAAAACATCCTGTTATTCTTTATGTGTTACATCATCTGTATCCAACCAGTCCTAATTCAAGGACCAGTTACAATCTTGATCCTGAGCTTCTTAGCTACATTCAGATGTCTTTTGTTAACGTCCTGTCTAAAAGTAAAAGTAGCATTGGCCCGACGATCACCTGCGATGACCTTGCTCGAACCTTCGAATCAGCCTTCATTCTTATTTCAAATACATATCATGTGTCAACTTTAATGGCTACACCTTGCACAGCCGTGACGCTGTTACAGTGACATAATCTGTCCACGAACAGACAGATGAAAACATGCCAAATTACTAAAGACTAACACTGATCTGCACACACACACACACAAACTCACACAAGAGACTCATAAACAATACCAGCCACATGCTGCTGTGGTATTTAATATACAGTTTTACAATTATAGGATATTTGGGGGATAGAAGGTTCTTAATTTAAAAAAGCACTGGGGAGGCCATACATAAACCATCAGATAATCTTGATGCTATAAAAGTCATTTTACCTGTAGAGCCCATTAACCACAGTATATCTTTAATACACATTGTTGTATGTGAATTATCTTACTGAGTGCAAAATGTTCAAATACTATTTTTTCCAACCAAACCCACCTTGAATAACTTTACATTACCCTGCTGTTTCCGATGTGATTCTCAGATACACCTGCAGAGACTGTCTCAGCCCTATAAATAAACTAACACTACAGTCATTTCTCACATGGGCATTAGATAGGACCTAAGTGCTGTGCTTACTAAGCTTGTTCCTCTTTAGCGTGTATCTCTGGGGCAGTAACCCTATGCCCCTTTCTTATCTTATCACAGGGTTGCATTCAGCATAGCAGCACAAAGGCAGAAGTCACCTTGGTGCTGTAAGAGATGCAAACACTGCTCCAGAGAGGCCTGTCATGATGTAGAGATGTGTGCCACTGCAGGGAGCCTCATCAAAACAAGCCTTTAATGTTTATTTAGAGACGATCAAAATACCAGTAAATCAGACATTAGCCACATCTCAGGTTGACTGTAGCCAAGGTGAATGAATTAACTTCTAGTTGTAGTTTCTATGCTGAATGCAATAAGTACGCCACAACACTTTGGAATTTATTTAATTAAGAAGATTTTTTGGATACCAACAACGCATTAATCCATCCGTTATCTGCATTGTGTATCATACAGAGACCACCTGTACATACAGCTGGTTGTATGCCTTCGCCAACCAGTGGAGGTTTAGTCTACTTAATTTTCTGGAGTCATATGAGGTCGCAGTGACCTTTGACCTTTGACCAAAGAATTTTAAGTTAATCTGTGAATCCAAGTGACAACTGATGAAAATCTGAAGAAGTTCTAAAGTAAAAAGATTGTTGGAGGAACCTGGCCTGGATAAACCTGCAACCTCACAGAAAGACCTGGGCTGAACTGAGATTCAAACCATTAAGCTTCTTTCCTATTTTCTATAAATGTGGAGTTTCCTTTTAAACAAACTCAGGTTTTACATCCATTCTTAAAATGTGTTTCTCCTTATTCTCTCTTCCTTGACACGTTTCGAACAACCGTGGGAAGTTTATCTATTTATTGGCATGTTGCTGCCACCTGTGGAGAAGTAGAATAATGAGAATCCACTGGAAAGACTGAATTGTGCGCATGTTTAAGAAATAAACAAAAGAAGGACAAGCACATAACAGTATTGATCTACAAGACAACTGGTGCTCAGTAACTCCATAGGATATCTGTAAGTGCTCTCAGCTCTGTTGTTCGATTCTTCACATGATCAACAGAAGTTTAAATCTCATTTCCTGGTCTTCATCAACAGATGGGGGCTGCTCAGATGTTAAAGACATTGCTCTTTCACTTTCAACAATAAGGATGTTTTAAATTACTAGTTTAGGTGGAGATTCCCTGGTGCACTACACCAGAAAAGATCATGTCAGGCACTTTCTAGACAAGTCAGGTCTTCCCTGTGTGTGTCGGCTTATTTTACTTATTTGCATTAGGATTTTACAGTGAAAAGGGATTCAAATCTCATCTCAAATAGGATCCTCGAACTTTTAGCATCAGCTCCCGTTTATTTACTTCTACTGGAATTATGAATTAATCACTTGCACAAATATGAAATTCTTGTTAAACAGTTATAAGATTGCAAATCAAGAATCAGAGATTTAGGGTGTTTACACATGTGAAAGTCTAAACCAAGGTTCACATCGTTGTTACATTGGTACATTTTATTTGGTTCCTTGTAGCTTCTTTTTCTTCCTCTATAGATTAATTGTCACACCTGTTATTTTGGTTCAGATTAAACTGAGAAGTCAGAAATTCTGAACCAAACAAGGTAGATGTGATATCGCTCTATGACTTGATCCTATGAATAAATATCTGCCAGCGTACTTATCTAATTGGTTTATTGTTGTTTAAGCTATTATCACTTGATTTTGATCATTATCATTCTATTAAATAAACAACCAATATCTCGTCCCTTGGCTGTCATTAAGGAGATAGACTCTGGCCACGTTTTCTTATCTTTTATCATCATTATGTTTCCTTGTATTCTCCACACAGGCAATTATTAAGTCTTGGATGTTTTGCAGAGAGAGTGTTAAGAGGAGGAAGAGATAGAGGATGGGGTGATTGCATCTTTTATATATTTTTTTTTCAATTCCAGCTAATTAACCAAATAAATCTTGTAGTCAGGTTTGCACTACTGGAAATGGAAGTTTCTTTGTTCCTATTGATTCTTGCATGCTCCGCGTGAGTAAAGATCATTGACCAACAGAGGGAGAAAGAGATGTCACACCCTTTTTATCCTGAAAACATTCACTGAGGTAATATCAAGTGCATGGTGGTTTGTTTGCATTAGCCAACACTTGTTATAGACGAGGAGCGGAAGGCGCCTCAATATACCAACAAGCTCACTGATTAACCTTTCAAACTTAATTCATAACAAACTTCATGAATCACACAGCATCCCGAACAGTCACGTCCTCGTTAGCAGAGGAAAACATGGGCGAACCCATCTGTTTTTCTTCACTTGCATGAACTTGATAACACCCTCCACCAGCTTTTCAGAAGTCACTCCTAACATCCTGGTCAATCCGCTGAGTCGATTAGCACAGACAATGATACATGCTGCAGATTCAACCGCCGCTAATGGGAGTAATTAAGAAAAAGCAAGGTGTCTTGCCAGGATTGATTTATGTGCTAGAAAGGGATTTTGTGCGCGCATAACTCCACATTCCTCCGCGGCTGAGGGGGGTCATGAAGTAAACTGCACTTCCACTTAGTCGAATGAAGTGATACAACCCCGCCTGACTAATAACCACAGAGGGCAGTGGCCAGTTGTCCTCAGGGTACGGCCCCAAGGTGAAAGTGATAATCCGCACTTTAATAATGTCTGCTCCCTGTGAACGTCGGTGATGGCTGTTTCTAGGGAGCATGTTTCCTAACAGTCTCTATAAGTGACCTTGTCTGAAGTAGCGTAGGATGGCACAAAAAGTAAATGGAAATATCGAGATAAAAATGATATTATTCTCACTGAAGCAATCACTCCTCCTCTGAATGTTTATAGAGAGAATATCTCCAGACCATTAAGGAAAATGTTTTGAAAATGCTTCAGACAGAAAATGCGACTTGCATAGGGATGGAGGGTGCATTCAATATTACCTGTCAGAAAGTGAGTGGGATGAGTAAGTTTGAATGTCTTTCTTTTGACTTAACCTGACAATTTAGAGCATAGAGTCATCTCAAACTCAATGTCACCCCTCGCTAGGGATAAGATCACAAGTACAACATATTGCTCAGTGAAAAAATATTTTTTAGGACAGCATAACTCCTAAAAAAAACAAAAAAACTTCTTGATACTCTGGTGTCAGTTTATGTTGCAATCAACCCAGGTGGATTGAGGCTGCATCTCTTACAGTAACAGATTGTGTTTAGTAATCACATTTATTTAAAATGCTATAGTTCATTTAACTGTATCCTTAAAGTAAAGACAACATAAACTTTATCTTAATTATCATAATCTAACATTATAACTTTAAAAATATTTACTACCTCTTTCCTAACTGCATGTTCACTACACTATTGCTATAAATATCAAATGATCCTAGTAGATGTCTGACATTGGCTTTAGCATAGCAGCTCTTCTTACATAATAAATTCAATTACATAATTACATGTAACTGGACACAGCAGGGCAATACAGTATAAATATTAGAAACACATGTTTTATAAAATGTTCTATAGAGAAGTGGAATAAAAAGAGCATTTCAGCAGTTAGGTTAATTTGCAATTTGAATATTTTATTTTTCAAGGAGGCAGTTTTCAAGAGTGAAAGAGTTTTTAAGTTTTTTAACTGAGTTTAGGATCTTATGCTCAGACTGCTAGTCGTCCTCACACAGTGCTCCTCGCAATAAAGCAGATGCAGCCGTTCACGATGTTCATTATACCTCATACACTCTGTAAAAGCAGTGCAAATCACTGCTGCTCCTGGTGCTTTGGCGGTACACTCACGTTAAGTGGGGCAGATGTGGTGGGAGGACATTCAGCTGCTCTTATTCATTGGATTTGTTAAAATGCTCTATATACAATAGCTGCATACATGACATTTCAGGATCACTATTAAAACAGCTCAGAGGAAGAATATCTTTCATTTCAGCTTTTGGAGATATCGTTCAAACGCAGCCACTCTCACTTGAAAATTACATGCTGAAGATAATGGACAAAAAAGTCAGAACTATATTTTTGAAATAATTTTTACATGCAGACATTTGCATGAAATCCTGCAAAACTTTTATTTTTTAAAAGCTGGTTGGGAAATAATGTTATCGGTGGGACTATCTTTTTGCACTTTCTTTAGTGAGTTAAACTGTTTGTCCTCTACAAATGTGCTGCGTGTGTTTACTTGGACAGCAGATTATTGTTTGGATCATTTTTTTAGGCCTGGTCCTGGGGGGGGGTTGATTGTCCTGGCAGCTTCTTATTCATCTGGGCTCCACGGGGAGTTGTTTGATGTTTTCATTAACCTGCGCCCTGCTTGTCTGGAGGCCGCAGGGTGGCTTCTGGACCTTGGCACTGCATGACTCTTGCACCTCCCATGCGCCTGGGAGAGTTCAATCACATGCCCTGCATGGGGCCCAAGATGACTGGTGGGGTACACTACAGCCTTGGAGAAGATTAAACTGTATTTCCTGGCTCAGTGTGTCTGCAGAGGGAGCAGTTCAGTTAAATGCATATGTCACTGGTGTGTGACGTGCTTGAGCTTGAGTTATTTGGCTTGATAAATCAATCTGGGCATGTTTGATAGTGACAGGTAATATATTTCACAGTATATTAATGAGAACACATTTATTCTCAGTTGTTGGTATGATTATCCCCAGAAATATTTTAAAACCATTATACAACAAATTACCTATTATTCTATTGTAATAAGAAGCCCATTGATGGTGATCCCACCTGCCTTGCACATCAAAGATTATTATAATTCATTTAATTTCTCTTAATTGAATTACTTATTGACAACTTTACAAAGTTGTGACTTATGCATGTTTACAGAATGACCTCAGCTCCACAAGGTCATCAAGTCTCTAATAAAACCAACCTGAATGACCATGTAACTCATTTGTTTGTACCTTCCAATGGACAAATGTGTAAATGTCAATGTTTAGTTAGTTTTAGATACAAACACCACTTTGTTAGGTTTAGGAAAAGATCATGGCTTCTACAGCAATGACATCGATGATACTGCTGCTTTACTTCTGTCCTGCATCACAAAGATGAACTTCTGAATGATGCTCTTGAATAACTTTTTGTAATATTTGTTGTTTTGCACTTGAATTATGTTGTTAGATTTTTGTGAAATCTTGCACTACTACAAAAATGTGATCCCTGTGTGTCATAAACTTGATATGTGCCTAGATAGAAACCCTGTATTTCACTATGGGGACATTCAAACAAAATACACAGTTGAGCTGCATTATGGGAAGTGTAGGATTCAGTGCCTTTGGAGCTTAAGCCACACTAGGGGCTTATTGGTCCTATTGCACCAATTTTGACGCTTCTTTTAAAATTGTCAAGTCTTCCAAATAAGTCCAAGTTAAATATTGAATTCATGTCAAACCAGCTTCACTTGGAATGATCACAGCTTTTTCTTTTTCTTCTACACTCAGCTAATCCATGTCCCAGTCAGCTCCAGGCTGTGAATTTTTGTGATCATATGCTTAATTAAAATACTATCTGCTCCATATGTAAGCCAGATGCTGCAAAGCCAGTTCATGCATGGTTTGGATTCATCTATTTACAGTGTCTGCAGTGGTTGTAGGTACTTTGTTAGGGAGTGGCCATGTAGCAGCTGCTGGATTGAACCATTCTCACTTCTCAGTCTCCTCAGTTGTATATTTTTGGAGGAACTAATGAGGTTGGAGGCTGAACTCAAAATCTCAACTCCTGCTGCACAATCTGTAGTCACTTAATAAATCCATCTGCCTAACTGACTGAAGTTGAATAAATTGAATGTCAACGCTGAAGAAGGAAACAGCTCTAAAAATGTGATGTTTGCAATGGACAGTTTGATGTTCTTCAGTTGTTTAATTCTGAATAAGTAATTTAAAAACTGATCTCTTGTGCTGCTTCTTCTATTAAAAAGCGTTGCCACATCCCGAATACAGAAATGAGACTGGTGACTAAAATGTCGCCATGATTGAAGCACCATGTCTCACAGTGTGAAAATAAAAATTCAAAAAGGAGGATTTGTTTTGTAAATAAACACCGCCTTATCGGTGGGGTGGTTTGATTAAAAGCAACATATTCTTCTCTCATGTGAGCGAAGCATTCACTCACTGTTATTAGCCCATTCCCTTTGATTCAGATGCTAGATTGCATTAAGCCAAAAAGAAAAAAACAGGGAAGTAGAAGAGATCCTTCCTCTTTTATGTTGAAAATCTATAAATGTGTTCTCTTGCAGTTAAGTGGTGACACCACGTACTGTGTTCACATTATCTCATTTGTGTACTTTTATTAGCATATAGTCTGAAAGAAAAGTACACAAGAACTCATCTCAAAGGAAAATTATACACAGATTGTCAAATTGTAGCCAAGGTTATGTATTATCACTATGTATGAGTGGAAATTCACATTTAGATTAATGTAGATGAGCATTATTGACAGTTTGTGAAATGTGATGGTAACATACAGCCTGACAAACCAGAGTGAACCTGTGAGGGCACTCCATCTTGCTCTGAGAGTGGTGAGAGAATCAACTCACTGCAATCGGGTGTGTGTGGCACTGATTGGCGGTGATTAAGCCCAGGTGTTGGGAGCCTTCATATACCCTGAGTCTCCGGCGCCCGGTGCTGACTCATTGTCTCACCTTCAGAGGCAGTGAGAGCTTCTCCCCGTTGTCAGTGTGTCTGAAAACACCCCACTAAGAATTTTGCGTGTAGTTTTCCCAGTGAATAAGTTGGTGCTGGAGAGTTTGCTGTGACTCCAGCCTTTGCCTTTCATTTAGAGTTTTCTGGGTCTCCTGGACAATTTTAGTTTTTAGTCAGCTGCTTGGCAGTGGTGGTTTTGTTAATCATGTGTGGTGCATTGTTTCTTTAAGGAAGCCTGTAGTGGCTCTATACAATTTCGTTGTTTTGTTTTTCCCCCATTTCCAATCTATCGCTACTGAGATTTTTGTGGTTATCCCCCTGGGATAGCTTAGAGACACCGCTGGGTCTGCACCTGTGTCCCACTGAAAAGAGGAGCTGCACATGAGAGCATGGAAACCGTTTAAACTAATAAAACAAATTAAAATCATCAACCTGAATATCTTTTCTAAAATGTTTTGTAATTTTCTTTATCTTTATTAATTCACAGTGAAATTAATCTCTGGATAAAAAAGGGGATTGGGTGATCACTTACTGAGGCCATTGTTCCTTTTGCTTAGGAAGGAGGAATTTTGCATCAACATTTTCACACAATGATTATTGCCGGTGCAGCTTGAGGTTAATAAAGTGTTGGAGTGATGCTCTGTCTCAAACAAAGATCGAGTGTTGAGGATTCTGTTGAAATAGACTGAGACCGATGGCTGCCTCAAAAGTAAAAGAGGAAACTCTTAATCAACTTGAAAGCTGTGAGTCTAAAACAGCTGGCGTAGTAAACATGCTAAAACAACAGTCACATTCACAGAGATCCACAAGGGGGCCATTTCCCAAATACATCAGAAAATTCAATTCACGCTCTATAAAACCTTTAGCACCAGCACCCAAATCACTGTTAGTAGCCAGACAACTGCTCTCTCTTTCCTCTGAGTTTAACTAATCTCTGATATATAGAAACTATTTGTGCGGGTCATAATCCATCAGTGTTACCTGATGACAGGTTCATTCCCTCTCTCTCTGGTCTATCTGCACACCCAAGTCAGGATTTAAGTTGCCTCTGAGTCAGATTCATTTTGTCCTCAGACGTCTGAATCATCTTTATGCTGCTTAAATATCCGTCACACTTCAAACCACTTGAAAACTCGTAACATGTTAAATATTAGCTCATACTGCTGAACACTGAGTCACTTAGTTTTTGTCAGATGAATAAGAAGAAAACTGGAGGATAACCACACAGTTTTAATGATTCATGTACTTTATATTTTTAAATTAAATCTACTCCACAGTCACAACGTGTCTACTTTACTCAATTGAATATTCCAGTGGGGTCATCCTGAGCTCCTCTCATCTGAATGATTGATGAGAAAATCTATGAATTCAGCTGCTTTGATGAGAAAACCTGAGTTCAGCTGCTTTTGTTTTACAATTCTCTGTGTGAGTTCAGCCAGGAATGTTTAATGACACATCTCAGACTCTTATATGGCTCCTCAGTGGGACATCTTCCATGTGAGTTTCCTCAGTGTGTGAAAACAGATACATACATTTTCTTTTAATAAAAAAACCTGCACCCTGCAGCTCTCGCTGGTTGATAAGTGACAGTTTAATAGGAGGCTATTTCTTGTTGGCCAATACTGAGGAGACATTGTGCTTGTTTGCCGGAGAGATGAGAACAAATCAAAGTAGAAAATGTAATTTGTTCATACATAGGTGGTGGAAAGCAAACACAACTGCCTGAGGTGTGGTACACAAACAGAATTTGTAAATCAGGTAATCTGAAAACCTGCAGCTTTTTCAACTTCACAACCAGTTCATTGACTTTCAGAACATACACTGATCTGCTTTTGTGTTCTTCCTTGTGCAGCATCTTCGTGTTTGACCCTTGATAGTCTCTTTAGTTTTTGGATTCTTACCTGCTTCGTGTTACCTATGGCCGCTCCTGCACTGACTCCCTGTGTGTAAGAACACATGGATAAAGATTCTTCCTTTTAATCTAACGCCTGTATCATCTGTCCATTTGAGCCATTGTCACATTTTTCTCTTAATGCATATGAGGATGTTTGCATTTAACTCAGTCCTGTATCTATATTGCATCTGAATATGTGCTGATACTGTATTTGATTTTCAGGATTGGAAAAACAAAAGTTTGCCAGTTTAATATTGCTGAAAGAAAAAGTGGCTGAAGCAGGTCCTCGCATAAAGAATCTGAAAAAAATATATACAAACTTTCTCCTTTTTTGATTTGATCTCTTTGCCAACAAATAGTAGGCGATTCTGAAAAGGTCACATCCGTAAACACAGCAATATTTCACCTGATAGGAAAAGTCAGAACTGCCATCTCTCTCTCCACTGTGTGGTTCACAAAATTATATACCTTTACGGTTTGGAGCACTTTGAAATCCACAGGGTCTTGGTGGGCCGACTAACTGACAGGAAGATGTGTGAGACAAAGACTCTGTGCTGCCATTTGATTGATGTGTCATCTCTGGCTTTTCCGGCTCTCCTCATTTAACAGTAATAATTTCCATCCAAACTGGACACTGTGTATGAGAAATAATGCTGTGTGTGTGTGTGTGTGTATATATCTGTGTGTGTGTGTCTCTCTGACTGTCTCTTTCTTTGTCTTTGTCTCTGTCTGTCTGTGGTGGGAGGTGATGCCATTAGGTGCAGTCTTGCGTGGAAAAGGAATGGTTTCCACTTTTCTTATTTCTGTCCGAGATTTTCTGGGTCCCAATTCAGCAGCTGCCTCTTTCAGGGAGGATGCAGTCTATGCTCTAATACCTTGTATATCATAAAGCCGAACTGAAACAAGACGGTCTAGTCTACGGAGGATTTCCGCGATTTGCATCACCATCAAGGGCAATTGTCCCGCCCTTATCGCTGTCGCCTAGCAACAGTGCTGCAGTTGGACAAGACGAGATAGTTTAAATGCCCCTTGGTTTTTTAACACGTGTTCTGTTCAGTTGAGTTGAAGCCAAGGAATGGATGGATGGGTTGGGCCAAAGAAGGATCCACCCATTGGATCATTGTGTGCTCGGGGATGGAAGGACACATTTGTCAGACCCATTTGACCGAGGTTTTGATACGGGACAGCGAAGTCGGAACACTGGGATGCAAGCGGTCTTTACAACGCAGCCTCCAAATGCAGCTTGATGTTGAATTATGTAACCTTAACTTATGTGCTCTTCAAGACAATTACCCAACAGTAAAAAAAAATAACAATCCTCTGAGTCGTCGTATGATGATTACTTTTTTGAATAGTTTCATTAGGAGAAGACAGAAATAACACATTTCCCTTGCCTATTGGGCCACTGAACCAGAGCTACAGAGTTTTATATTAAAAATAATAAGCCAGACAGGAAAACTACAGAGTGAAGCAGCCTCTATGAGGCCTTATGGTAGAGGAGTTGCATAAGAATACATTTCCAGTTACGGTATAATATTCTACAAGGATATATGCTTTTCTCAGAGGATGCTTTTGAGACAACATTGATCCATATTCCAATAACTGCTTGTTTACTGCAGGATATGGATTTTTTATATACCCACACCTACACATTATTGTTTTTTCCAGGGCAGTCAGTGAATTATTTCATGCTCACAAATCAACTTCTCTACAAAGCCATTTGCAGTAAAATGGAAGTGATATTGTTGATGACTGACAGATTCATGAAGTGGGAAGCCCACCTTCCCCTGGACGCACAGGAAAGACGAGGGTCTCTCCTCCTGCAGCTGCTCCCCACGCTGTCAGGATTATTTATGAATGTAAATACTGCTTCCTCTGCCTAGTAATTACTTTAAGAGTACACTTCAATTAGAGTAGCTAATTAGTGTTTATGGTGTGTGTTTTTCCTGCCCCCTCTCTCTCTCTTTCCTCCTCTCTCTGTGTTTGTGTCTCACATTCGCTGTCATTTTTAACACCTGCTGCAGGAAACTCTCCCCATGCATTTTCTCACTTTTTCTCATTAATTAAGTGGCATAAAGTCTACTTTGAAGTGTGGGAGTCATTAAGCTTATCAACTCCAGCTTCCCTTGACTCGCAGGAAGCCACTTTGCAACAATCTGTTGTTCCATACATGAGTTTTTAAATTTGAAAAACGTAAAAGAAGGCTTCAGCCATGACAGCAGGACCTCACCTGTTCTGCTAGTTTTCACCCTCTTGCTTGTGAATTTCTTATCTCCTAATTCTATGCAAGTGCGTTTTGAAATGTGGCATTGCTGTGCCCAGTTCTTCTTGTGGACCCTTATCATTACTTTAAAGTATAGGATTTCCACAATTTTAGACTGTATATTTTGAAACACACAAGGATAATACAAGTCAGTAAAAGTTTGTGACATCTTTGGAGTTAGGTATTTACTCCAAACCAAATTAATAAAATAAGTATTTCATGTGTCAAGCTTGTGACTTTAATTTGTAGTTTCCAATCCCAGTTTCTTAAATACTTGTACTTTATTAGTTTTCTTTCTTTTATATTTAAGTGATGAAAACTTATAAAAAAGGAAATTAAGCTTTAAGTTTTAAGTTTTTTAAGTTTTCATATTAAATGTCTAGTTCATCTCTGAGGCAAAGTATTTTTAGATCATGTGAACACTGAGAGAAGAAAAGAGAACTAATGCTAACGAACAATGCTCACATTCCTCAAACCACTGAAAAAACTCGCCACAATGACTGCATGTGCAAACTTTTTCATTTGTGGCAATAAACTAGTAATAACTTCACATTAGTCGTAGAAAGACGGTCATACACTCCAGTATTCAGTAGCATCTCGGAAGCACGAAGCTTGGTAGAAGATAACCTACTTTTAAACAGAATTCCAGCTCCACTTATTAAATAACAACATAATCCAGTAAATATGAAAAAATACCATGAACATCATGTTTCTTTAGATGCAGTTCAGTTTTTCAAACCGAATCTCTTTTATGCTGAAAAACACCAGTAAGGCCCAAGAGAAGAATGAAATGCAGTTTTCCTGAGATATAATAATTTCAAGGTCAAGGCAAAACCTCCCATAACACTGACATCAGCATTGTACTGGCTGTTGTATGGAGAGCAGAGTCAGACAGTTGGGGACAGAAAGATTCACAGACAGCAATGACAGATAATGCAACTTACACAGAAGACAGATGCCCATCAGGTACAGATACAGGTGTATTTTTAAAAAACGCTCCTGTATCAGTGGCTGCAGATGCATGAGGATTTGTGCAGGTTGTTGATGAAGCCTCCTCAGAAGCTGCAGGAATGGATTGGATGAGACAGAGAAACAGGGAGACAGAAAGCAGGTAAACACCACAGGAGGATGTGTCTGTGCATGGTGTGATCCCTGTGGGCCAGACGGTATCTGTCACTGTCATGTATTACTGCCAGTGATCTCTCCACAGTGCCTGGCTGTGAGTATCTGTAAAGTCAGCATCGTCCTCCGTAAAACAGGCATCTTCCAGGAAAACAGACAGAAAGCTTTGCTAAACATTATGTTTATGGTATATGTTCTTTTTGGAACTTAAGGATAAAGAATTTAAATCCTAATATAATATGGTAGAAATGATGGATTTAAAAAAAATATGGTTATGACGTGCTTCACAAATAATTCTATCTAGCAATTTCAAAAATATCTTTCTCTCTGTCTGTCTGTATGTGGCTCACATATCTCAAGAACCCTTCATCTCATCGGCTTCACACTTGCAATGTGTATTGTTAAGGGTCCAAAGAAGTAGAGTGATGAATTTGGTGCAATTTGTACAAACCTAATAATAAACAAGGGATTAGTACTTGGTAGCAACAGTGGCTGGGACTAGGACTCGTCCACCTATGTGACATTATCGATCTCATCAACAGTACGTTCACACCAATGAGCAAGTTCATGACAATGGCAACAGTAACTGATTCTCCGTACTGAGTCGAGGGTCATAGGTGAAAAGCTCTTTGATAAGTTCTGTGGACTGAGAATTTGCTGCAGCTCAACTTTTACAGTTTCAGACAGAAAGCTGCACCCAGCATTAACACAGGCCAAACAAACAGCCCATTTCAAGAGTGCTATAGAAGTCTAATAAGTGGACCTCTAGCTAAGTGTAAGATTTTTCCTAAAGAGCTTATAAGGCAGTTTAGAAACATCAGTAAAAGTAAATGTAATGAATGTATTATTAAACATTATAGGGTCTTTCATATGAGTATTATGATTAGACAAATATATAAATAGCTGTAATATAATTATGATTACAGCTGTGCTATCTTGTGTGTCTTGTTTTCTGTTTTAACACCAGTTACCTCATGGCCAGAAATATTCTTATTGACAGAGACATTGATTAAATAATAGAAACATTATGAGTGGGTCAAAATAAATTGTTGCCACATGTCACAAAGTTTCACAGTATAAATTAGACTGAAGAAGAAAATTTACGAAATCGCAAAATGTATTGTATATAAATGTCTAAATTTAATTCATAGCACACCTTGGTAAAACATATTGAGGCAACAACAATGTCATAACATAACAATGTCTTATGTAAAACTAAAAGTTATGAATATCCAGAATAAATGTTTTTATTTTATGCATATCCCATGTGGCTGTGAAAATCATTATTTCCGTCTGTTGCCAAAAACTTTAGAGATGAAAATATAAAGTAGATATTGATACAATAATTTCCAGATTTCACTTCCTTCTGTTTTGCAACAGGCTCATTAAG
The DNA here is from genome assembly GCF_024713975.1 of Paralichthys olivaceus. Taxonomy (NCBI): domain Eukaryota; kingdom Metazoa; phylum Chordata; class Actinopteri; order Pleuronectiformes; family Paralichthyidae; genus Paralichthys; species Paralichthys olivaceus. The sequence goes on from NC_091105.1 coordinate 13,363,154, forward strand.
GTTACCATAAAGATTCAACTTATATTTGGCCTTGAGAAGAAAACATTTCCCTGATTATTCTGACAAGCTCCTGGCTTATCATGAAACAATAAGAGAACAGAGTAATTACAGAGTTGCAGCACTCATCCACATGGACTAGACAAAGAGCAGCATAATTTAGTCTGTCATAATCTTGAAGATTGTTAAAAAAAAATCATAAAAGATGAGAAATCAAGTCATTTCCCACAAAAACAAAATTACAGATGAAAGGAAAACTGACAAATGTAATTTGATGCATTTTCCTCACTCATGCTCATGAAAACTTCTTCGTCCTGGGTAAGTATGGGAGATTTGCACCAAAATGACATAATGCAGCCATTTGCTGAATCAAAATAGGCTATTAGACCGCTGAAAGAACAATGCACAACTGGTCTGGCTTTCCTTTGTCAATGTTTGTCTCTGACCTCAGTGCTACAGGTGAGAAAACATACAAACACATGAAATGTATATATATATATTATCTTATTATACATCTCATTATATTAATGCACAGTATTGACTGGGGAGCAGTTTCCTCTGATCCTTGTTATTCGAAAATGTATAATCCTCATTCCGTTACTTTTGAGCTCAGTAATATAATATGAGTATGTGTGCTGGTTTCATCGGGACAGCTCGGCTCTGCCCTCTGTACAATAATTGTTTGTTCAGGCTGACTGAGCCCGTGTATCTTCCACCGATAACACTAAACACAATATCCCCCAGGAGTGGACTGAGCTGAGAAAAAAAAACAAAAAACCTGTGCAGTGAATTTCCCAGTAAAGGGCAAATTAAATAGGGAAAAAAACAGGCCCCTCCAGATGAAACATAGTGTGTTAAGCTTGTTAGATTCTCGGCTGTATAACATATATATGTTTGTATCCTTAGAGGACAAGAGAAGGATAAAGTTACATTTATCTGTATTTTACATTTACATGCTGTCATGGCATTGATGAAAGAAATGGCATCTTGGCTTGACCTTCACTACGACCTTGTGTCAGACTTGCTGTGCTCAAACTTGAAATCAATACACATACTGTACATTATTTGTCAATAATATACAGGGAAATACTTTATTTCTGTACAGTCCTCTGTGGACTGATTGGGTGATTGCCCACACAAACTGTGGACAACATCAATAATCTATCTGAGTGCAATAACATTGAGAGATCTGAGTGTGTGTCTGTCATTGATCAAAGGCAGGTAGCCTGTCCTGTGAGGAACTGAACGGAGAAACAATCGGAAAGCCCCTATGTAACTGAAATGTCCCTGTTGCGTATAGATGTCTGAGAAGAGGAATGACAAATCAATAATCCTCGCTATTAGGTTGTTCTTTTTTCCTCTCTATTTTCAGAGGTATAGGTTAAAAAAATTGCTCCCTGTCAGGTGCGTTTGCATCTTGCGGGGTTCAATTTATCTAAGGTCCAAAAATAAAGAAATTGCTGCCTCCCCGTTGCCTTGAGCTCGGAGAAATAAACAGTCAATATTTGCTCCCGGGGACCTGCGAGAGGACGCGTACATAAATCACCCAGCATGCACCTGTCCAAAGAATCAGCAACAGAGTCCTGTGTCATCGCGTTTAGGATCATGCTGCTGCTGAGGCTCCCCTTCATCTTTGAATCGATGTGCCAGGGGGCACTCGGAGCTGCAGTGGCAGTCCTGGTAGAAGGGAAAAGAGATGAAAATTACTTTTCCATCATTTCCCATTGTGCTCCCACAGCCGCCTGTTTACATGCATTCCTGTGCTGGTGTATTGAAGATCACAGATTCTTGGCCTACGACTGGTTTACTCAGCACAGTTCTTCCTTTTATTTCTCTCTTTATATGACAATAAATTGCCCTCACGCAGCAAGAACGTTTCTGTTTTACAAGAGCTTCTTCTGTCCAGAACATAAAACAGTTCAGAATTACAGCCTGTGCTCATAAAAATATGGAGACAGTCTTGTTTTTTTAATTGATGCCTTTAAATATAAAAAAATTTAATGAGCAGGAAAACTCTCATCACTGGCTCTGTATGTGTATAGTGGACAGTTCTGAGCAGAAGTAGCTGTAGGTCTAGTGCTAATAGTGTTTTGATGGTAGCCATATCTCCTGCTGACAAGTGAAAGGACGTCCAGCGGGGAAAATGAGGGTCTGAATATATCACTGGTCCGGCCATTTCTGATGCCCTTTCCTGAGACAAATAAGATCTGTCTACGAATGTTACAGGAGTCTCACATCACATCCTGTGTTACTGGGGCTGATCTGCCTAGAGGAGCCTCTGGCTGCTGCCATTAGCAGGAAATAGACGTAAATGTGTAGCTGAGCACGACGGATTGGGGTCCATTTACCACAGCTGTCATGTAGAGACAACAGGTTTACATACAATATCTCACATAACGCTGACATTTGTCGACTGTTGTGTGTAGCGTAATGATAAATAAATAAACGAGCGAAAGTACATGATGAAAGTATTTATCTATACAAAATATGCAGTGAAACGATGGAAAATATGTTACTGCCAAGCATGAGTAATGCCTTTAAAACCAGTGTTTTGTCTCTGCTACTAATTGTTTCATCAGTGGGATATTCATTGGAGTGGAATACAGACAGAAGGTTGGCAGGAGAGAAATGGAAATACATATTGGATATTAGTTTCCTCTCTTCCCGCTCTTCTTGTCTGTCTGTCTGTCTGTCTGTCTGTCTGTCTGTCTGTCTGCGTCTCTCTCTCTCTCTTCACACACACACACACACACACCCCTCTGGTGTCACACAAACACTTGCAGGGTGCCTGGCAATCTGTTCAATCATTCCCTTTCGCAGGTCTTCTCTGAGGTCTAATTAACGGTGACAGCGGACTTAACCCGCTTGAACAAATGACTGAGCATAAAAGTGCGTCCCTTCCTCACCTCAGCAAGCAGGAGGTTTTAATGTAAAAGCCCTCTAATAGTTTGTGCGTTAAGTGTTGATAGACGGGAACCATCCCCCGGCCTTTAAGTGATGAAAAGGCTGAAGGATGAGGGCATAAATGAGAAGAGGGAGTCATAATGTTCAGTGGCACGGTTTTAATTGAAAGTGTCATTTAATAGAGTCACATACTATAGACGGATATCTTCCATTCATGTGGTGTGATACAGATCAGCATTGAGTGACCCCGTGAGAGCTAAGGATGCAGACTGATGGAAAAAAGAAACACTATTTCACCTTTGAAAGCCTTTTCAAGAAAATGTGGAAGTGGAAAAAGAAAGATGGGGGACGTCTCATTTGAAATAAGTGCATCTAATGTGTTTGATTCCACATTGTGTCACTTGAGATTGCCCATATTTAAGCTTTATCATTATTTCAGTCTTTGATTTTATTCATGCTTTAGAGTCAATTCTACGATTATGGGGTCCCTTCAGGAGAAGTGGCGTGCAGCGATACAAGTCGTGTATAAAACACTATCATCAAGAGGTCTGTTAAAAAAATCTACCTGTCACAACAGCCATTTAAAAAAACAAAGACACGAGAATAATGGAAGTGTCTCTAAAGCCCAAATCTTTTAGAAATACAGAAACTGAAGAGAAGTGAGGAGAATCCAAGATCAGATAAGAGCTGATCGAAGTCAATTTCACAAACCTCTGCTCTCAAGTTTCCCATCTTCCTGTACGATACTTTGTGATACAGGATCTAATTTATTCACTTGGCGTAGCTTGTGCAGTGTTGGTGAATTAGAGAGACTGGAAGCTGTGAATTGCATTTATCAGCTGAAGGAGTTAACGACATACCAGGTGGGGAGATATGACAGCCTTGCTTGAACAGTGAAAGAGGGAATACAAAGTTAATCTAAAAGCAGTGGGAGGTGCACACTCCAGTACATGATAGGACGAAGGGGGGGGGGTTGGCGTGTATGCCATGCAAAGTGAAGCTTTTCTGTAGAGATCTTAATGAAAACCTGGGATGAGCATTGTCATCCTTGATGTCCCCCGTTGTGCTTCGCTGCCTCACCCCTAGATAAGTCATGGAAAACCTCTCGTCAATGCTTCATTGAACTTAAAGATAACGACAGCCTCTAATGCCGTCATTCTGCCAGAATCTGCAGCTCAAAATGTCTCCGCATTTATCAGCTAATTTGTGGCTTTCAGGTAAAACGAAGGAGGAGATGAGCAAAGAAACTGAGGAAGAATATTGATGCATGACCTGAGATACGTTCACTGTCGAGGGCGTGTCACCTTTATGAGCTGTATAACTCCAGGCCTCTGCAGTATCCAACTGTGCACTGTTTATGGACTGAACTCTCATTTGTTGACAGTCTGGTTGAAATACTTCCTGTTATCTAGTTGTTCGGTTGCTTCAGTGATGTCATCAGTGTTAGTCTTAGTCCATTACTGCCTTACAGCTCATTTATGCTCAATGATACGTCTACTGAAATGGACGGAGCTCTGTCTGTATTTGTGCCAATGGGGGGCAGTGCAGCCAATATTTCAAGCAAGATGATCATAAGACACAATGACAGAATTTCAACAATGGCAGAACTTTTTGAGGAGAGCCTTTACGAATTGTTGAGAAATGTCTCTTTTCGTATGTAAAGGCAGCATAAATGATAAGGTGAGTCTATCTCGCATTTTACACTGAAAGAACAGTTTGGCAGTTCAGGAAACGTTTACTTACTTCCTGAAAGTTTGATCTTTAAAATCAATAACACAATGTCGGGGTGTGTTGAGCGGGCAGCTTAACCTTTCTTAAGGTTAAAAAACAGAAAAGACTGACAGTCACTGCTCCTGCACATTTCTACACTTTAAGCCTTGAGAA